>NC_063337.1:33098968-33177791 GCF_021869965.1 Rhincodon typus | reverse complement strand
GCTGACGTTTCGGGCCTAGACCCTTCTTCAGAAACTTTTCTGAAGAAGGGTCTGGGCCCGAAACGTCAACCTTCCTGCTCCTCTGATGCTGCTTGGCCCGCTGTGTTCATCCAGCTCTATATCTTGTTATAGCAGTTTTAGTCCCCTTACTTAAGGAATGATATTATTTCATTGGAGGTAGTTCGGAGAAGTTTCACGAGGATGATCACCAGTATGGTGGTATTGTCTTGTGAGCAAAGATTAAGTAGGTTGGGATTCTACTCCCTGGAATTTAGAAGGATAAGAGGTGATCTCATTGAAACATTCAGGATTCTTAAGGGGCCTGACAGGGTAAACGCTGAAAGAATGTTTCCCCTCATGGGAGAGTCTAGGAGCAGAGGGCATAGTCACAGAGTTAAGGGTGCCAATTTAAGACTGAGATGAGGAGAAATTTCTTCTCTCAGAGGGTTGTGAGTCTTTGGAATGCCTTGCCACAGAGAATTGTGGAGACAGAGTCCTTGTGTATATTTAAAGCTTAGATGAATAGATCAGTAGGGTTCAAAGAATCAGGGGTTAAGGGAAAACGCAGGAAAGTAGACTTGAGGAATTTCAGATTGGCCATGATCCTATTGAATGGTGGAGCAGGCTTGAGGGGTTGAACAGCCTACTCCTGTTCCTATTTCTTGTGGTCTTATGGACTACTGTCTGGGTCAATATTTATAGCTGGTATCTAGTTATGTTTGAGAAGGTGGTGTGATCTGCCTTCTTGAACTGTGCAGTCTATTTGATGTAGGTAGACTGTCAGTGCTGTTAGAGAGGGAGTTCAAGGATATCGATGGTGCAACACCGAAAGGATTGCAATATATTTCCAAACCTAAATGGTGACAGACTTGGAGGAGAACTTGCAAATGATGGTTCCCATTGTTAATTCCCATTAATGGCAGTTTCTCTAATGCTTTTTGAGGCCCTTTGACTAAGTCTGGACTTGACGTCAAGGGCAATCACTCTCACCTCACCTCTGGAATTCCATTCTTTTGTCCATGTTTGGAACGAGGCTGGAATGAGTAGATAGCTGACCAGCTTTAATGGAACCCAAACTGAGTGTCAGTGAAAAGATTATTATTGATCAAGTGTTTCTTGATAGCACTGTTGTTGACACCTTCCATCACTTTACTGACGTTTAAAGTAGACTGGTTTGGATTTGTCCTGCTTTTTGTATACAGGACGTACCTGGGCAATTTTCTTCATGGCCTGGTCGATGCCAGTGTTGCAGCTGTACTGGAACAGATTAACTATGGATGTGACAAGTCCTGGAGCACAAGTCTTCAGGACTATTGCCAGAATGTGTCAGGATCCAGGGTATCCAGTGCATCCAACCATTTCTTGACTTCACATGGAGTGAATAAAATTGACTGAAGACTGGCATATGTGAGGCTGGGACATCTGATGGCCAAGATAAATTATCAACTTGGCATTGGCTGAAGATGTTGTGAATTCTCAACCTTATATTTTGCACTAATGTTCTGTGCTCCTGCATTACTGAGGATGAGGATGTTTGTGGAGCCTCTTCCACATCCATTCATGACTAAATGTCGCGGGACTGTAGAGGTTAGATCTGATCCATTGGCTGCGGAAGTGCTTAGCTCTTTCGCTTCTTACTTATGGTGTTTGGTATATAAACTGTCATGTTTTGTAGCTTCACCAACTTGACACCTCATTAATAGTTATACCTGGTGCTGCTCCTGTGCTCCTGGTGTGCCCTCTGGCACTCTTCATTGAACCAGGGTTGATCTCCTGCTGATTGATCATGATAGAATGGGGGATGTTCTGAGTTACGAGGTTGCAAATTGTGTTTAAGTTCAATATTGCTGCTTATGGCCCACAATGCTTCATGGATGCTACGTCTTGAGTTGCTAGATCTGTTTGAAGTCTGTCCCCTTTAGCACGGTGATAGTGCCACACGACACGATGCAAGCTATTCTCAATCTGACAATGGGATCTTGTCTCCACAAGAACTGTATTGTGGTAACTCTTAGCAATACTATTATGGACAATTGCATCTGCAGCAGGCAGATTGGAGAGGATGAGGTCAAGTATGTTTTCCTTCTCTCTTTGGGCTCTATCCCCACCTATCATTTACTCATTACCCCCTGACCCCACCCTATCTTCTGCATATAAACCAACATTTTCTTAGCTACCACCAGTTCTGAGGAAGGGTCACTGAACCCCAAATGTTAACTCTGATTTTTCTTCACAGATGCTGCCAGATTTGCTAAGATTTTCCAGCAACTTCTGTTTTTGTTCAATATCCAAGTTCTTTTCGTTTTTATGTTTTCTCTTGTTAGTTCACTCACCCCCTGCCACAGGCCCTGTCTTGCAGAAACGTCCCTTAGGACCTGACCAGCTTAATCAGCAGTGGTATGGCCAAGGCATTCTTGGCTGATGTTGAAGACTTCCTGCCAAGAGTACATTCCGTACCCCTAGCCACTCTCAGTGCTTCCTCCATGTGTTTTTCAACATAGAGGAGTACTGATTCATCTCCTGAAGGGAGGTGGTAATCAGCAGGAACTTTCCTTTCCCATATTTGAACTGATGTCATGAAACTTCAGGGATCTGGACTCAATGTTGAGAACTCCTAGGTTAACTCCATCTTGACTGCGTATCACTGTGCAGCCACCTCTGTTGGGTCTGTCCCATCTATGGGACAGGACATATCCAAGGATGGTGATGGTAGTGTCTGGGATATTGTGAGTGAGGTATGATTCTATGACTATAACTAAGTCACGCTGTTGCTTGCCATTTGGTGAGACAGGTCTTCCAATTTTGACACTAGCTCCCACATGTTAGTAAGGAAGACTTTTCATGGTTGACAGGGCTGTTTTTGCTGTTGGCGTTTCTACTGCTTTAGTCAATGCCAGATGATCAATCCACTTTCATTCTTTTTCCCTTTCTATGAATTGATACAATTGATCAGACATTTCAGAGGGCAGTGAAGATGGCATTGCTGTGTGTTTGGAGTTACATATAGGCCAGACCAGGTATGGACAGAAGTTTCCTTCCTTAAAGGACCAAAGTGAACCAGATGGATTTCTGTGACAATTGACAATGGTTTCATGGTCATCATTCAAGTTTTCATTACAGATTTTTACTGAATTGAAATTTGGTAATCTGCCATAGTGGAATTTGAACCTGGGTTTCCTGGATGTCTGGATTACTCACCCTCAGATAATACAGCAAAACCAGAATGGCTGAACAGGACAAAGCAAGATTGTAAGCTCAAAGAATTATTATTGTATTATTCCATCAATGATTTCATCAGCCTCCAATTGAAACATCATTTGGCGACGAAATTATTTCATTTTCATGAATGTTCACTTCCCAATTCATTTCCATCTTTTTAACTCCTGTATTTCCTCTTGTTTAGATCCTACAACAATTAAAGTTCGGGGCACTCTGACGAATACTCTTCAGTCAAAAAGTAATTGTCCATCATATCTTTCATAAAGATAATTGAAATCAGAGACTCAACAGTGTAAAAAAAGACAAACATACATCTTTGTGTCTAAACTTACTTGCATGTTTCATTTAAACTGACAGTGCGGTTATAACTTAAATTTATATTTACATTGACATTGTAACATGTTTAGACTTAGCAAATATTTCTATGAACAGTTTGTATTATTTCAGTTAATTTTATGCATAGAATTAACTTTTTTTTATAGTTAAATAGTCATACACTATAATGGCTAATCAAAAATATTGCGAGTGCCAGAAATCTGAAATAAAAGCAGAAAATGCTGGAAATGCTCAGTAGATATAACAGTGCCTATGGAGAGAGAAACAGAGTTGACATTCTGGAGAAAGGTCTTTGACCTGAAACATTTTCTCTCTTTCTCTCTTCACAGATGCTGTCAGACATATATTTTATAAACCTGATATATACAAAATGAATGGAATGATCTTATTGAATTATCTTATTTCTTACTAAACATTTAGAAAGGTCTATATCAGTTTACATTGATTTTATATTATCAGATTAACTTACATGTATGTTTTAAACTTCAATTGCTTATGTTTAATTTGACATGTACCATATGTTTAAATTATTGGCCACTTTGTTCTTGCATTGATTTGACAAAAAAGATTGTCGGGTACTGTGTATTTGCACTTACTTGTACAACATGCTTAGATTGAATTGTATTGTATGTTTGTACAGTTCAGATAGGATGAGGTAAACATTTGTGCCATATCCAAAGGGAACTTAAAGTATGCACATAGTTTGTGGCAGGCAAAAAATGGTGGAAGCAAACTGCAATGATGATTCTTCCAACAAAATCTTGCAAGATGAAGGGAAATCTAAGAGCTAGTTTTTCAATGTTTTTATTAAGAGTTAATTTTGCATTACATCTTCAAGGAATACACTTAATATCTGAAATCTATAAACCAAAACAGGTATTTAGATATAGTAAGTAAATGGATAAGAGTGATTATAATCGTCAGTAAAAGTTTACTAATTCAAACCACGCAAATTGGAGAATTTCTTGTGGTTATTGATGCAGATGAAATGTTATCAATAATCAGGAAATGTTACAGTCATAATTTAAATAGCAAGGTGGAACAAGTTAAAAATATTGATGGAAGAACTACACCAGTCAATTCATTTAAATCAACTCAGTTAACTGGCAGCATCGTAGGCTGAGTCAGAGATCATGGTGGGTTCTACATACTTCTGCTAATAGCATTCATGTAACCTAGGCAGAAGCAATTCAAACAATGCAAAAGGAGAATTTCAAATGTAGGGGATTTACACATCAAGTCACTCATGTTCATGCTTCTCACAACCTTTTATACTAGTTCAAAATTCAATTAGTCTAGATCAGGTCAAACCTAACATGATTGTGAGTTTCTGTTGATCATGTTTGCTTCAGAAGGCTCATAAAAAGGAATCAAAATAGAAAATGCTGAAAAAACTCAGCAGGTATGGCAGCATATGTGGAGAAATAAACTGAATTAAATTTTCAGGTCTAATATGACTCTACATAAAATGCCATTCCTTTTCTTTAAATGTGCAGGCCCTGGCAAGCTCTTCTTTAAAAGTCATTTTCATGTCAAGAGCCATATAAATAACTAAAAAAACTGACAGTTCTAAACAGTGAAGCTGTTAAATGCCTCAGTATATTAAATCATTTTCCGTGATTTTAATAAGTCCATAAGACGTAGGAGCAAAAGTAAGCTACTCAGCTCATCAAGTGTGCTTCATCATTCAATGGGATCATGGCTGACCTCAACTCCACTTTCCCTCCTTTTTCCCTTCATTCCCTAGCTGATTAAAAATCCATCTCTCGCAGTATTGAATATACTTAACAACCCAACCTCAGATTACACAGATTCATAGTCCTCTGACAGAAGGAATTCATCCTTATCTCCGATTTAAATGGGCAATCCCTTACACAAAGAATATGCCCTCTGGTTCTAGACTCTCCCACAGTGGGAATCAACATCTCCACAGCCCCCTTGATAAGCTCCTTAGTAACCTTATATGTCCCAGAAGATCACCTCTCATTCTTCTAAACTTCAATGAATGCAGGCCCAACCTCTCCTCAGAAGACAGTCCCTCCATACATGGGATCAGCCTACTGAACCTTCTCTAAATTGCCTCCAACACTCGTATATCTTTCCTTAGATACAGTGACAAGCTGTTCACAGTATCCTAGGTGTGGTCTAACCAGTGTCTTGTATAATTTTAGCAAGACTTCCCTATTTTTATACTCATTCCCTTTGAAATAAAGGCCAACATTCCATTCACCTTGCTCTCCATTAACAGCTAATCACCCTCCTAGACAGATTGCTTTCAATTCCCTTGTCTGTCCAACTGTTCTTCTGTCTCTCTTGGCTTTATCCTCACCTATCATTTACACTTCACCCACTCCCCCCTTGTGCATGAGATACAACAGGACACCCTTTCAAAAATGTTTATTTTTGGTGGCAATCCAGTTTTCAGTTGCATTAATAAAACTTCATGGTGTTACAATTCTTATGTTTATTAGCAGATTTTTTTAATGGAAACAAAGAAAAAGTAATGAATTATGTTTTATTATACTGTCACATTGCAGCTGTTCATGGTAGATTTTTGTGATTATGCAAATAGATGTTAGCAAAAATTTGAACTATAACCTCACAAGCACAATTTCAAACATACCTTCAGTCTAACTTCCCAATTACACCTGTGGAAAATCTATAAGGCAAGACACATTTGAGGGACTTCATTGTTCATTGTCCAGTAAAGTAGCACAAATGCATTTAAGAAATAGAAAGTTAAAACTAGGGAACAAATACAGAAGTTCCTGGAAAAGTTCAGCAGGTCTGGCAGCATCTGTGAAGAAAAATCAGAGTTAACAATTCAAGTCCAGTGATCCTTCCTCAGAATTGTTGGTAGCTAGGAAAATGTTGGTTTATATGCAGAAGATAGGGCGGGGGGAGTGGGTGAAGTGTAAATGATAGGTGAGGATAAAGCCAAGAGAGACAGAAGAACAGTTGGACAGACAAGGGAATTGAAAGCAATCTGTCTAGGAGGGTGATTAGCTGTTAATGGAGAGCGTTAGTGGCTAACAATAGGTAGTGTGTAACGGCAGACTATGATAACAGGGCTTGGTGTGTGGGGTAGGGGTCTAGGATATGGGAGAGCTCAGGCCCTAAAAATATTGAACTCGATATTGAGTTGGGAGGGCTGCAGGGCCCCCAAGCAGAAAATGAGGTGTGGTTTTTCCAACTTGCGCTGAGCTTCACTGGAACACTGCAGTAAGCTTGAGACTGAGATGTTGGCCAGGGAACAGGGTAATGTGTTAAAGTGGCAGGCAACTGGAAGCTCAGGGTCTTTTTTGCAGCAGAACATAGATATTCTGTGAAGCAGTCACCCAGTCTATGCTTCGTTTCCCTAATGTAAAGGAGATCAGATTGTGAGCAGCAAATGCAGTAGACTAGATTCTGGGATGTGCAGGTAAAATGTTGCCTCACTGGAAGGTATGTTTGGGCCCTTGGATACTGGGGAGGGAGGAAGTAAATGGGCAGGTGTTGCACCTTCAGCGTTGCAGGGGAAGGTACTGTGGGGGCTGTGGGAGGAGGGCGTTGGGAGTGAAGGAAGAGTGGACAGGGTGTCTCAGAGGGAATGGTCCCTACGGAAGGCGGACAAGGGAGGGGAGGGGGTTATGTGTCTGTTGGTGGCATCTTGCTGGAGGTGGCAGAAATGGCAGCTAATGATCTTCTGGATGTGGATGCTGATGGGCTGGTAGGTGAGGTCAAGGGCAACCCTATAGCCGTTGCTGAAGGCAAGAGAGGGAGTGAGGACAGAAGTGTGGGAGATGGTTTGGACTCGATTGAGGGCCCTGTTGACAACAGTGCTGGGAAATCCTCAGTTGAGGAAGAAGGTGGACATTTGTCGAAGTTGGCCTCATTGGATTATATGTGACGGAGACGGAGGAACTGAGAGAATGGAATGGAGTCTTTACAGGATAAAAACCGAAAGAACTGCGGATGCTGTAAATCAGAAACAAAAACAAAGTTGCTGGAAAAGCTCAGCAGGTCTGGCAGCATCTGTGAAGTCAAAAATAGAGTTAACGTTTTGGGTCTGGTGATCCTTCTTCAGAATGGAGTCTTTACAGGAAGCAGGGTGCGAGGATGTATAGTCCAGGTAGCTGTGGAAGTCAGTGGGTTTATAGTGGATATTAGTGGCCAGTCTATTCCCAGCAATGTAAACAAAGATGTCAAGGAAGAGAAGGGAGGAGTCAGAGATAGACCAGGTGAAATTGAGGGCAAGGTGGAAATTGGAATCAAAATCAAAGAACTTTTCCAATTCCGGACAAGAGAGGGAAGCAGCACTGATGATATCATTGATATATCGGAGAAAGAGTGCGGTTGGGGGCCGGAAGAGGACTGGAACAATGAATGTCCTGGACTCAATATCTTCAATAATTTTAGAGCCTGAACTCTCCAATGTCCTAGCCCCCTATCCCACACACCCAGGCCTTGTTATTACATATCATGCCATTACACACTACCTATTGTTAGCCACTAACAGTCTCCATTAACAGCAGTTCACCTTCCGAGTCAGATCGTTATCAACTCCTTTGCATGTCCAACTGTTCTTCTCTCTCTTTGGGATCTATCCCACACATCATTTATTCCCTACCCCCTTCCTCCTCCCTTTCTTCTGCATATAAACCAACAATTTCCTAGCTATCATCAGTTCTGAGGAAGGATCAACGGTTCCAAAACATTAACTCTGATTTTTCTTCACAGATGCTGCCAGACCTGCTGAGCTTTTCCAGCAACTGCTTTTTGTTCTTGATTTACAGCATCCGCAGTTCTTTTAGTTAAAACTAAGGATTTGTTTAGGTGATGCAAAACATTCCAGCAGTACTATTTAAAGAAGCTCTTTGAACCAGCAGAAACAGACTTTGACTGGTCATTTGTTTTATACACTGTTTATTCTTTGTTGTCATGTGCACATTGACAGCCATAGTGACTTCATTTCAAGAAGCAATTCGATGGATGTGGGGTGCTTTGAGAAGATCTGGGAACCAATAATACAGTTGTTGCAGTTGGAAATACAACAGTAGGAATAGGCTTTTGATCCCTTTGAGCCTGTTCCACTCTTCAGTGAGATTGTGACTGACGTTCGCAACTTTACCTGCCTTGGCTTCACATCGCTTAGAACCCTTGACTGTGATCTTAAGTTAAAATTATTGGTTGATCTTACACTACTACATTTTTTAGGAAAATTCCACAATCTACCACTCTTTGCATGAAAAAGTGTTTCCTAAATATTTTTAGAATGGCTTGACTTTGAGTTTTACGGTTATGTAGTCTTGACCTAGACTTCTATAGTCATGTCAATGTTTCTGTCTAACTTCTCCATCAATTGCTTTCAAAACTAAGACAAAACTTAATAAAATTCCTTCACCTTCTGCATTCTAGGGAGTAGAACCTGATATTCCCCGGTGGCTCAGTGGTTAGCACTGCTACCTCCCAGTGCTAGGGACCCAGGTACAATTCCACCCTTGGGTGACTGTGGAGCTTGCTCATTCTCCCCGTGTCTGTGTGGGTTTCCTCCGGGTGCTCTGGTTTCCTCCTACGGTCCAAAGGTTTGCAGGTTAGGTGGATTGGCTGTGCTAAATTGCCCATACTGTCCGGGGTGTGTAAGTTAGGTGAATTAGACACGGGAAATGCCAGGTTACAGGGAAAGGGCAGGGGAATGGGTCTGGGTGAGATTTCATCAGAGAGACGGTGTGGACTTGGTGGGCCGAATGGCCTGTTTCCACACAGTAGGGATTCTATGATGATGATTGATTCTATGAATATCTCCTCATAAATTAAGAGTTGAACCATGTTAACAGAAGTAGAGGATCAGCCATGATCTAACTGAATGGTGGAGTGGGCTTAAGGGGTTGAATAGCCTACTCCAGCTCCTGTTTCAATTGCTCTGTATTTTAATACTTCTGCACTTAACTGTAACACAATTGATTGTGGATGAGCAAACCACCTTGGCAGCAGTGGGTTGTCAATCTGTTGATAGGAGATAAAGAATTTTTTAAATTGAAATTTTCAAATTTAACTGTAGCGGCTGTACTGATTTTCCAAGGTTCCTGGAATATCATAGAGTCATAGAATCATACAGCATAGAAATAGACTCTTCGGTTCAACTTGTCCATGCCGACCAGACATTTAATTCTGACCTAGTCTCATTTGCCAGCATTTGGCCCATATGCCTCTAAACCGTTCCTATTCATATACCTATCCAGATGCCTTTTGAATGTTGTATTTTTGCGCATCTCCAGCACTTCCTCTGGCAGCTCATTCCAGACACGCACCACCCTCTGTGTGAGAAATTTACCCATCAGGTCCCTTTTAAATCTTTCCCCTCTCACCTTACACCTACGTTCTCTGGTTTTGGATTCCCCCATCCTAGGAAAATGACTACGGCTATTCACCCTATTCATGTCCCTTATGATTTTACAAACTTCCATAAGGTCACCCCTCATCATCCGATGCTCAAATGCCCCAGCCTCTTCCTATAACTCAAACCCTTCAGTCCTGACAACTTTGTTGTAAATCTTTTCTGCACCTTTTCACGTTTAACAACATCCTTCCTATAGAAGGCCACCCAGAATTGTACACAGTATTCTAAAAGCGGCCTCACCAATGTTCCATACAACCACAACATGACATCTTGATTCCTATACTCAATGTTCTGACCAATGAAGGCAAGCATACCAAACACTGTCTTCACCATCCTGTCTACCTGTGACTCCACTTTCAAGGAACTACGCACTTGCACCCCTCGGCCTTTTTGTTTGGCAACACTCCCTGGGATTCTACCTTTAACAACAGGGATGGAAAGCATCAGTGGGAGTTTTCTGCCTCCAGATACCTGGGGTGAGGTAACAGACGCAAAAAACAGGAAATTGGAGAGGCATGCAGCAAGCGTGCTACAATAAACATGGTTATTTTAATCTAGATGTGGACTGGACAAATCATATTAGTAATAATACTGCAGCAGATGAATTTCTGGAATGTTTACATGATGGATTTTTAGAGTATGTCGAAGAACCAAATTGGGAGCAGGCCATTCTAGATTCAGTTATGTGCAATGAGGAGTTAATTAATAATATTGTTGTGATAGATCCTTTCAGAAAATAATCTTGTTGTGATAGATCCTTTCAGAAAATGATATAATTCTTCGTTCGGATAAGAAGTGAAGTAGTCCAATCAAAAACTAGGGTCTTAAGTCAATAAAAAGAAACTTCAAAAGATGAGGGGTGATTTGACAGTGATAGACTGAGCAGCTTAAATAAAAGCAAGACAGTAGATAGGGTAATCGTTGATAATTAAGAAACAAGTGCATGTACAAGAGCAGTTATACATTTCTTTTGAGCAAAAGAACACAACAGGAAAATTGACCCAACCCTGGTTAACAAAAGAAATTAAGGATAGTATTAGATCCAAAGCAAAGTCGTGTAAAGTTGCTAGAACTAGAAGCAAGCTTGAGGACTGGGAGCAGTGTAGAATTCAGCTACGGATGACCAAGAAATTGATTAAGAGGGGAATAATAGATCATGAGGGTAAACTTACAAGGAACATAATAGTGGACCGTGAATGTTTCTGTAACTACACAAAACAATTAAGATTAGAGAAGACAATTATAGATTCCTTACAGTCTGAAACGGGAGATTTGATAATGAAGAACAATAAGATCAAATAAACAAAAACTTTTGTTCTGTATTCACAGAAAAAAGGATTTTTAAAAACTTGCCAGAAATGCTAGAAAGATAAGGAAAGGAAGGAAGAGTTGATGGAAATTACTACTAACAAGAAAATGTACTTGAGAAAGTAATGCACTGAAAGCTACTAAATCCCCAGGGTCTGATAATCTACATTCCAGGGTACAAAATGAAAAAGTCATGGAGATAATGGATGCAATGTTTGTCATCTTCCTCAATTCTGCAGATTTTGCAATAGGCCTGACAGATTGGAAGGTGGAAACTCCAACCCCACTGCCTAACCAAGGAGAGTAGGAGAAAACTGCAAAGTACAGACTGGTTAGCCCAACATCAGTCAAAGGGAAAATGCTTGAGTTCATTATAAAGGATGCGATAACAGGATAGTTTAGAATACCAAACTTTTTATAGAGTCAACATGAACTTATGAAAGGAAAAATGAGTTTGACAAACTTACTGGAACACTTTTGAAGAAGTAACTAGTGGAATAGATGAAGGACATCAGTCAATGTGGGGTTATTGGATTTTCAGAAAGTCTCACACGGTGGTTATTATGCAAAATCAAAGTACATGGAAGTGGGGGCATGGATTGAAAGTTGGTTATCAGATAGGAAACAAAGAATGGGAATAAATTGGTCATTTTTCAAAGTAGGAAGTGGTGACAAGTGGGATGCCATAGGGATCAGTGTTTGGATCCCAGCTATTTACAGATTATATCAACAATTCGGATGAAGAAATTGAGAGTAATATTGTTGAGCTTTCTGACAAAAACTAGATGAGAGACTGCAGGGCAACTTTGACAAGTTGAGAGAAGGGGCAATTACAGTATAATGTAGATAACTGTGAAATTGTCCACTTTGGTTAGAAAAACAGAATGCCAAAGCATTATTTAAATGGAGACAGATTGGGAAAACAAGATATACAAAGGGTCTTGGATGTCTTTCTACACCATATGTTGAAAGCAAGCATGCAGATGCAGTTAGCATTTAGGAAGGTAATTGATATGTTGCCCTTCATTGTAAACATATTTGAATACAGGAGCAAGGTCTACTTACTGCAGTTGCGCAGTATCTTTGTGAAACTATGGCTAGAGTATTATGTGTAGCTTTGATTCTTTACCTAAGAAACAATACCCTTGCTATAGAAGGAGTGTATTATGTGCTCACCAGACTGTTTCCTGAGGTAACACATTTGTCATATAAGCAGAAAATCAGTTGAATGGACATTTGTTGGCAATTAATCATGTCAGTCATAGAGACATAGAGTCATACAGCACAGAAACATTCCCTTCAGTCCATGCCAAACATAATCCCAAAATAAACTAGTCCCACCTGCCTGCTCTTGGCCCATATCCTTCCAAACCTTTCCTTTTCATGTACTTATTCAAATGTCTTTTAAACAATGTAATTGTACCCACATCCACCACTTCCTCAGGAAGTTCATTCCACACCTGAATGACACTCTGTGTAAAAAAATTACCCCATGCCTTTTTTTTAAATCCCTGTCCTCTCACCTTAAAAATGTGCCCCTTAGTCTTGAAATTCCCCATCCTAGGGAAAAAGCAACTACCATTAACCTTAGATATACCCCCCATTATTTCATGAAACTCTGCAAGGTCACCTCCAATCTCCTATGCTTCAGTGAAAAAAAATCCCAGCCTATCCAGCCTTTATAACTCAAACCTTCCATATGCAGCAACATCCTGGTAAACCTCTCCTAGGACGTCTCTGCAGGAGTTCCATAAGGTAGCGTCCTAGGCCCAACCATCTTCAGCTGCTTCACCAATGACCTCCCCTCCACCATAAGGTCAGACGTGGCACACCAGCATTTGCAAGTCTCATACCATGTTGACTTGGAGTTTTATTGCTTCACTGTTGTTGGCTCAAAATCCAAGAAGCCCCTTTCTGTGATTGCATCTCCTACGACAGTCTATAGGCTGCAGCAGGTCAATGAGGCAGCTTGCTATCACCTTCTCTATGGGCAATGCATACTGGCGTGGCCGGTGACATCCATGTCCTGTGAACGCATTTCTTCTTTCCAAAATAAATCTGTTCTAGAGACATTGATTGAGTTCGGATTATTGATGGTCTCATTGATAAATATCGATCTTGGACAGTGGGGATATCTCCCCTGTGGGAATTCAAAATCATGCTGTTGAATCTTTTACATGCAGTTGAGAGAGCAATTAGGATCTCAGGTTAATGTTCAATCTTTTAAAAGACTTCATTGCTGCCCTGGAATGTTAGCCGACATTTTCCTGTTTAAATCGATAGACGGAGATTCGAACCCACAAACTTTGTGTTGAAAGGTTAGAGTGCTATTAACCGAGACACGATTGACACCAAATTCACAAATCGCTGAGTTGCCAAAAACTTGTTCGTTGTTTGGCAAGAAAGAAAAGCAGATATTTAGGTGGAATTATGTTAATAATTATTTAAATATCGTAAGCAAAGAGAGACAACATATACGATGCCATACTGCCACCTGTTGGCTAGAGATCACTGGTAGCCGGAATGTAACTAACACATTTGTTATTCCGAGGAAAGTACACAGCGAGCTGACTGTAATACAATATTAATGCGTATAACAGGAAGAGCGGTAACTTATCGAGCTTCTGTCTTTTAAATCCTTAATGAGCCAGCTCATTATGAGTGTCACTAGGTTAATAAGCGAAACACTTGAAGCCATTCCCATTAAGATTTAAGATCGTAAGAATTCTGTGGTCAGCAACGGAATTCATACGCTTTTAAGGAACTTGTTATCAGCTAAAAGGTTAACAGTTTAATATGGCATTAAGTAAATTCTTTCGTCAGAATAATATTACCAGAGAGGTTTACTTCCCAGTTAGAAGCAGCTGTAAAGACCGGGACCACAGCATTACAAATGAGGACATAATTAGAAAAGAACCCGAGGAGATTTATTTCCGAAGTTGCTGTATGGTTTGACCAGGTGACTCATTACCGGAAACAAGCAATGCAATAGATTAAAATTAAATTTTAAAAATGTAAAAATACAGTGTTTTGTAATTACTAGCTAACAATTCAGTGTTTTTTTTTAATATACATTTGTGGGAATTGCTAGCTAGGCATGCATTTATTGTCTACCTCTCACTTATCCCTATGCCTTCTTAAATCCCTTGCAGTCACCAACAGTGCCGTTCAGAAGGCAGGTCCAGGACCCAGTGACGGTGAAGAATGAATATTCCCACGTCAGGATGATGTGTGACTTGGAGAGGAACCTATCTGCATATGGAGATATCTTGGGGATAGGTTCCCATCTGCATCCTGCCCTTGTTTTTCTCGGCGGTAAAGGTTTAGAAGGTGCTGTCAAATAGCTGCACCATGCAAACGGTATATTCTGTGGTGGGAGGAGAACATAGAACATAGAACAGTACAGCACAGTACAGGCCCTTTGGCCCACGATGTTGTGCCGAACTTTTACCCGAAACCTAAGGTCTATCTAACCTCCACGGCTACCTTATACTATCATCCATATGCCTATCTAATACCCCCAAATGTTTAAGGTAAGTAGACCGGATGCCCATCAAATTAGTTGCTTTGTACTGAATGATAATGAGCTTTTCGAGTGGTGCTGGGACTGAGCTCATCCAAACAAGTGGAGAGTATCATCACACTCCTAACATGTGCCTTGTAGACAGGGGAACAGGCTTTGGGTAGACTGAGGGTGAGTCACTGTCCACAGAATGTCCAGCCTCTAACTGTTCTTTTGATCAAAAGATGGCGGACCCAGTGTGCTTTTTTTTTGTGCCAATGGTAACCCGCAAGATGTTAACAGTGCCTGACTCAGTCATGGTACTGAAATGATTGTCAGGGAGAGGTGGTTAGGGGCAGCTCTCGCTGAAAATGATTCTCTGGCATTCCTATGGCCTCTTCAGTAACTGACGTGGCTCAGTATCCATGAGTTATCGCTAGATTTGTGGTCAAAAAGTCAGGCTGTTCTCCAAGTTTAGTCTTGTCCATCCAAACAAATACCAGTTTGAAGGTAATATTTGATCGCAGACCTTTGATGGTGATAGGGAAATGATGTGGCAACAAGTGGGTCACTGTTCAGTATATTTTTAATTATGTTAACTGCTTTTCAAACACCATTATTATATGGTCATTAGTCTGCAAAATATTTCGTGCAAGTGACTTTTTTGAGGAAGACCATGTTTTTTTCTTGTTTACGTTTATCTGTTTCAGAATTATTGGTACTTTTGAAACACAAATTCTTCCTTTACAACCCATTGAAAAATTGTAGAAGATAAGCTTCTGTTTTTTTTCTCACGTAGCTCATCCCTCTTTATATCTAAGATAAACCTACTGCTCTATTCCGTATCATTTCTGATGTATGGTGTGTGCTACCCAAAACTGAACACAGTATTTAAAGGTGACGGGCGGATGACTCTCGTCTGGGACAAAATCAGGCAAAATACACTACTTACTTGGGATTTTACACAATGTCTATTTGGGATTTTATTCACTGGTCTTGGCGAGGAGAGGGTATATATGAGTGTATATATATATATATATATATAAGTACTAACTGCCATCTCAACGAGTAGGAAAGTGACAACATACTTGTCCGTCACACTGTGTCAATTGTTCAACCTTATGAGGCAGGGCCTGAGACATTGAGGCAGTAAACAGGTCGTTAAATCAGATTTTATCAAAGCAAAAGATGTCAAAGATGCCAAAGTTTCACATACTGCTTTATCCTTGAATTAACTCACAAACGTCAACACTAAACATAGAAAGCAATCCCCTCTTATGATACCCCGTGCGGCTGTATATATGCTACTGTTCTGATAGCACATCGCATTGTACGACCACGTTGACTGGACATTGAAAGTAATTACCTATTCACTAGCTTGATGTCTGGACGTATGAATTAATTTATTCATCTCACGGTATTTAACTTGAAAGAAAAAAACACAACTTCTGCAAAGTTATGTGGTGACGCTGTTGTGATGTCTTAAGTCTAAACTTGATGAAAAAAGGGTTTGACCACTTGACCACAAATCTCGCGATGAACTCGTGAATACTGAGCCATGACAGGTTCCTAAAGAAGTCAATGAAATTCGGCGAGCCCCTCTAGAAAGATGCACAGAGAATTTGTTTTAAACTTCTGATTTTTCCTATGTTTCTCGGGATTATTTGATAAGGAGCAAAAACTCATTTTAGAAACATTTGCCCAGAAACGTGTTTTTGGGTAAATCGTTTAACTCCAAGTTATTAAACTGGTCATTAGATATCAAGATTGCACCGTGTGATTATTCTATGCCATGATTGAATGCTGGTACTTTCTTTCTTCCGAATTAATATGGAAGCTCCCCTTGAGTGAGGGAAGCGTCTTATTGGAAAATTAATGCGGCGCTTTGTATTTGATGTTGGATTTCTTCTGAAGAAGTATGCAAGCTTCATTGGCGCAGATTTTGCAGTGTTACACTTTGCAAACTTGTAATCGTCCCCCACCAGAACAATGCTGACTTTTGCCCTGCATCCATTGTACAAACAACTCTTCTGCTCGGCTTCGCCACCAAACACAGTTTATGGTTTGCCGTTTCACAGCAACGCATAGCAACGCCAGTCAACTCATCGGCAATAAGATCAATTATCTAGCTGTATTTATTCCATAGTATGTAGGAAGTATCAAAGTACGTTTTCCAGTACACTGAACAAAGTGATAATGTGACCTATTCTACTCTTGCAAACAATCAGCGGACCCTCTCATCTCAATTGGTTTCAAGGTTAAAGAGTCAGTTTATATTAAATTAAATCTTGCCTAAATGCGTATTATTAAATTATAACTGAACAAAAATAAAAGAAACACAAGTTAATCGCATTTTCGCATGTTGTGGACAAAAGTACTGCCATCGTAACCTTTTGCGTTTAGTGAAAATTGAGATTGGAGTGTAATGCTACCAATTCGTATGGTAGTTTGTAGGAAGGCGCCCACATTCTACATACACTAAGTGCCAGGGCATTATAACTGCAGTTTTCAAAATGGTTCAACATTATGGATGTCCTTGTGCAGTACACATATAAAGCATTAGCAGATCGTTAAGCAATTGTCGGTGATCTGGCTATTGTAAAACCAATCCATTAACTTCTGTGAAAGTGCTTTCCTCTCTTTCCAAATGCAACCAAAATGGATGATTTACTACCTTCAATGCCCCAGAGCAACAACAATGAGTCACCCTCGCCTCCCCTCCCCACGCGGAATAAAAGTGTACTGCAAAATTACAATCAACATCTGGTAAATAAAATCAAATCTCTGATTCAGAATTCAAACTTTCAAATCTACAATGTAATAAACTGATTTGTTTACAACTAGCGTATTAGATTTACAAAAGTATCTTTAAAGAGGAAATACCAATTTATATACATCCAAAGCTGACAGAAGTAATTAAAATAAGTACAATCCAACTCAGGAGCATTTCTGAAGAGGGACTAGGTTCACATTTGAAATGTCGAAATGCAACTGATTGTATTTCTGATACTCAACAACCCAGTTGACAACTATATTAAACAGAACATGTCAATGTTTTATAACCGGAAAACAGAACAGAAAATCCAAGTTACAGTCGGTTCACATTTTCGTTATGCCCGTGGCAGATCCTCAGTGCTCTTTAACGATCAGATCTCATAGCTGCTTATTCAAGTCTGCAACGAAATGTCCAAACAATGCCAGATATAAAAAGTCCAATGCTTCCATAATGTATCCCTGGAGTGCTGTAAAGGCTCTTTTTGGGCACTGATAACTCTGGAGCTCCTGGTACATGGAGGTGCGGGTTCTCACTTTCTCCCCACCCCACCCAACCCCCCCCTCTCTCTCTCTCACTCTCTCTTAAAATCTGAAGAATGGTCACTGAGACACTGTTCCAGATAAAACACCGCCGTTGGCAGCCAGTATTCCGCCGTTAGTAACCGAAAGAGAAGCGGCTGTCCCGGGATGAGCTGGGCTCAGCTGGGACGACCCCTGCTGGGACTGCTGTTGCAACTTCTTTTTCGTCAGTTTCCGCTCTTTTGCTCTTCTATTCTGAAACCAGATTTTTACCTGAAAATAACGAACGAAAAATAACTTAGAACAATAGTATCAACTCATTATACTTTCAAGTTATGTTCAAAGGCTGTCAGGTCCAGGAGGGACACGCGCACGGATTGGGACATTTGGATTGAATAAATTACAAAATAAGATTAAATCAATGTGAATAACTTGAACAGCGCTGTTAAACCATGCAAATTATAAATTCGGATAATGGCGTCGCTTTTTAGGACGCAGTTCTTGTTCGAAAAACAACAACAAACTTCCATTTAACAATTTTATTGTAACTCGCCAATAGAAACCTGCGAATAAAATTATCTTTAGCCCCTGGTAATGAATGTATTTCGATAGACACAGCGGTGTTCCTACTTGCTGAAAGAAACTAGCCACATCGGGGGGGACATCTATATAAGAAATGTACATAAAATCGCTGGAAATACGACGTATTACAATCATAAACCTAGGTTGAAATATCTAATGGGAATTGGAGGTACTAAAAATGGCTAGTTTGTATGGGACGGTGATTTAATTAAACTTTCTATTTGTATTGCCAGCTGCTCTACATTAAATTTGCGAAGTTATTTTTAATTTACCAAATTAGCTTTTTTTTTGTATAACAATTATGAAACGACAAATGATAACTCCGCCAGATTTATTGGTCATGATAAACTGTGATCAATCCAAGTTTAAAATCTCTCCTTGTTTTTTTAATGTTCCTAATCTTAGTTCCGTATGTGGTGCAAAATCGCAAATACTGGCCTGTCCAGATAGAAATGAAATACCCCGGCTTTTACCCCCTACATTAATGATTATTCAATAACCTCTCAAGAGTTACACGAGAGATTATAGCATACTCCTTTGAGATTCGGACTTCATATTTATCACTGAACACATTGGATTGAGTTACATTGTCAAGTGTAACTTTCAAACGGGTTTATGAGTTATTGCATCCTCTCAATCAGAAGTGGAGAGGAAATGGGTTTCGAAATGACTGAGAATGAAATATGCGAGGCGCTCTGACTATGCCGTGATGGCGCCGAAGTGGGAACTCCGATTGTAGGAGTGTGTTCACCGTTGTGACTGACCTGCCTCTCAGAAAGCCCCAGGTTAGCTGCCAGTTCTGCTTTGCGCCGAATCGTGATGTAGCGACTGTAATGAAACTCCTTCTCGAGCTCCAGTCTCTGGTGATCCGTGTACACCACCCGATATTTGTCCTTTGTTCTTGTTTTATCTGCAGTAGGAGTGGAAGACCATATAATTAAAAAAAGTTAAGTACACTGTACATTATGGTGATGCCGATTCTCTCGGATTAGTGAAACAAGTGAACATTTTAGAGGCATAAAATTGAATAGAGCTGGAGTAGGCCTTTCAGCCTGTCCGCCATTCAAAACTATCTTAAACATCTGATAAATATTATTCAACCTGCAGTGATTTTGCTTCTCGTGTTGACTTGTTTCCGAGTTGGTCTGGAAACAAATTATCACACATATTGATGCACGGACACTTCTGAAATACTGAGTCCGTTCATTAGCAAATACCATGGTGACTTGTAGATTTCTCCAGTGCAAAGACATTATTTCAGTTTCTCCGATGTAAGCCTGAATTCACTGCATGTAAAGGCGATTGATTTGGAGGGCTCAACAAACACAAGAGGAAAAATACCCATTGCCCATTAGAATAAAAGGTTACTAGAGGTCAATCGATAGCTGAACCTAAATGTTTAAGCAGGACACAAAGTGCAGTAGCCGGCCGGGTTTAACGTACAGAGTGCTGTAAAGTCGTCGCTCCTCCAGCAGCGAGATGTATCCGAATGTGGCTCTCCAGTTTTGTTGGGCACTTTACATTATAAATCCTTTGCCACCTTCCAATACTTCTTTACCCAATTCTATTCTTCACCATCTACTGCTGCCCAGACTTTCCATCATTGAATATTGTGAAGAATTCCTTGCACGCACGTAATGCAGACCGTGTTGAAATGATAACTTCGAAAAATCAGTCAAATTGCAAAATAAACCTCACCCGCCTCATCCTCGGGCAATCCCAGAGCCTATTTCGGTTTCTCACATTTCTGGTTAGACACAAACATTCAAATCATCTCTTACAGCTTCCGGCCTCGATTTCTAATGTCACTTGTTGGACACCTCTATCATGTTATGCCCTTGTTATACAAGCAAGAGCACAGCGGTTGAACATTAAGCATCAAATGGTTAAAGACTCTGAGAGAACATTAACCAAAATCACAAAACGAGTTTTTACTTCGTTTCTCCGAATACCTGCAGCAAATCAAAGTGGTTTAAATTTACAAAACACGATCTTTTACAAACGCCGTACAAAGCCCCGCTTCAGATTAAGAATCCGGAATCGTCTGTGTTAATCAATAATGAATCTGTGGGGAAAGAAAATATGAATCCCGTGTGTGTTTTGCGGTTGCTCTGGGCCCGGGTATGGAGTAACAGCTAAATTAAACGTTGGACCGGTCCACATGCTTCCAATCGAGTGTCGAAGCCTATCGCTGGTTTGCTGACGGTATTTGATGGGGCAAACATTAGTTTCAGTGCGTGCTGGTCAAACTTGTCCAGGAAAAATGAAGGACCATTAAACTAACTGAATAACTAACACACAACAGGCGCTTCTGCGGGAAATGTGACATGTGAGTATTTGGGGAATGTTCACCATCTCCGAAAAAAAAGGAAGCAAGTGAAAATGAGACCCGCCTGGGAGCTAAAGGCAGGTTTTATGTAATAGTTCATCATCCCTGAGGGGACAGCAGACCAACAGGTGTAGCTGCAGCTGTATAGTTCACCTAAAGGACTATATTGATGCAAGGGTTGTGTTGGTGAATTAAAAATCATTCCGCTCCTTTTTTCCCCCATTTTCGCTTCGGTTGGGACGCAGCCTTTCACATTTGTTTTTCCCTGTGGTTAAGCGACCTACGCCGGCAGGCTGACTTTGTTCAGGTAATTCATTGCAAACCACAACAAAAGCACCCCGCGAGGAAACATGTCCGATCCGGGGAATCTGTATACAGCTGTTTCAAGTGGAACACGGCTCAAACAATGCAGTACAAGGCGATCTTATCAAAGAGAATTTTTCAGTGATGGAATAACAACCTCATTCTGTTTGAATTGCCACTCTTGAACAAATGGCGGCAAAACCTTTCATCACAGGCCTCGGCACATTTACATTTAAAACCCCACTCCTGAAGAATGCTGAAGAATTTCAATGGGGACCTGCTTCAAAGACTAGGGTTGGATTTGGGGCGGGGACGCGCAAAGGGCATTTTTAGAATGCAAAGAAAAATCATCTGACAAATGCACTTTTAAAAAGACACATTAATCTTCTAAAAACACACGGCTTATCTCGTGAGGCAAGAATTATACAAATAATCACTGGATGTGAAATGGAAGGGTCAGCAAATCCATTGGGAACAAGATCACGTTCTTAATTCTATTTTTATTCGCGTTTACCCAAAATTCAATTCTACATAAACTTGCTAATTTATCAAGTTAAACAAAAAAGCATGTTACGAAAGAGATAATGTCGAGTTTAATGTGGATATTTACTTAGAGTAAAAAAAGTCTTATTTTTCGATTTGCTTTCTGCAGTTTATTTTAACTAGTTACTACGCAAATTGAAGATACTAAACGACTGTGATAGTTACAGGTGAAGCTGCTAAGGTTTCCATATGTCAGTAGTGAGCTATGCTTATTTATTTCAAAGTTTTTTTTTAATGAATTTAGAAGACTCACATACTTGAAACTTAATTGTTTAACGAAGGGATGAGGATATATACTTGCTGAATATTGCATTGGAGTAATTCTAATACATTTTAACTACATTCCTATGATAGGTTTTCCTTTAAAAAAAACACTCCTGTGTATGTATGTACACTCCTGTGTATATATGTTTTATGTCAATTATATGCATGTTTTTTAAACGAACAAACAGCGTACCCGAAATGAATTTCCGTATGGACAAGAAAGTGAAATTGATTTGAATGGATTTTGTGTCATGAACTCACAGAAACTTTATTTTTTAAGTGCTAATTGAGATAAATATATGCCACGTATAACACTTCGTTAGTCAGATGAGTAATATTTATTGTTCCGTAATGGCCTGGGAACTAAATGGGATCATGCAGAAATGTCAAAGTTCTTTATTTGCTGCGAAACTTGTCACCGTTTTCCAGCAGGGAATCAGAACAATAAGCTGGAGCTGGCTGGCAGAAAAAAAGTGGATATCAAAGTACTCAATGCTGAAAGGTTCTGACACTTAGACCAACCAGCAGTTTGAAGAAAGGGAAATCAAATAAATAAAGGAATCTGAGCTCCGTGCAAATCTTCAGGCTAAAATCAATCTACATTACAACGGAGACCGGTGCCTGGGCTTGCTGCCTCTTCACATTTCAGTTTGACTAAAACAGGACCTTAACCGACTGTATTATCTTTCATTCGACCAGCAAGGCTGTAGAAATTGCAAATCAAAAGTGCACTTTCACGTCGTTGCAACTGAGGTGTTAACTTCTAGCCGTCAAAAATAGTTCTCAGAAAAATTACTACATGCAGGAAATATAGACCTTCAATCAACCTTCCTCAAAAGCCCGTTTTAAATCCTTGGTTTCAAATCTTAGCCAAGTACAGATGTCCATTCCAAAGCTGGATAACTGTAAGAGATTTTGGAATGTTGCTTGAAGTTAAGAAATGAAGTTAAAGTTAATAAAGAAATCATCAATTATATGTCTGTAGACAAACCGGGATGAATAAAGCAATAGATTGTGAAAGTTAATGCTCATTAAGAAGATGGGAGAACTGTCCTTTGCCAATTCTGAATGAGGTGAATGGAGACAGCCGTTCTCAGTTACAGTATGCGAATGGTAACTTGTGATTTAATCCTTGGAAAATAGCGGGTACTAATAAAAATATTTGCTTAATGACACAGAAACAATTGTCAGACGACATTGCTCACTGATTTATATGGCCGAAATTGGTTATAAAATCTTCGAATGTCGATAACAAGGTTGGGAATTATTGCAATTAAAGTATACCTCTACATTTTAAGGGTCTTATCAGGATGTTAATGAATACATTGAGGCGAAAGAAAGCAGAAGCAATAGCAGCCACACAACCGCGTTACAAATTTACTGCCATTCATTTATACATTAATAATGATGCTGTTACGTTGGCTTGTTACAGCCAGTGTCCACATGAGAAAGCACCGACTATAATAAATGCTGCTAACCTGCATACATAGAGCTTTTTTTAGATAGTATTATGGAAAGTATTCTGACAAGGCATCACCTCCTCATTTATTAGCGTTTAAGCGGAATTTCCTGACAGTTTGACAGGGAGTGATACATACAGTAAATAGATGGCTAGCACATACTGGTATATTGACTGTCTACATCAACCTTTGCAGTTCTGCTGGGTGTCCCCTTAGAGGTAAGAGGAAAGGCTGCATTTAAGAAACCGCTAATTTAATGCAAAAAAAAAACTTCGAACAGGGGACAGATTGTCTACTCTTGTAGAGTATTTAACTGAAACTAATTGATAAAGATTCCTTTCAAGGTGTGAAAACCGACGCCAGTAATATTTATCAACATTGATTCCGATACAGAGATTCTGAGCTTAAAGCCAGTTTATAAATAAAAAATGCGATCAATTTCTCGAAATGTGGTTGGGTTGCGGAAGTGGAATTGTTACAAACATTTTATTTTCTAGAATGTGCCCTCGCGCTGCGATAAGTGGAGGGGATGATCAGACTAATTTTCTTCACATTCTGTTTATAAATTTACGTTTAAAAACAATGGAAATACAGTGAAAAATCTAGAGAAAAATATCAATCCCATGTGTTTAAGGAGTTGGCTAGTCTTCACAAATAAGTAGTCGGCAGTTTAAGAAAGCAGTGCACTTTAACACCAAGAGCCAGTGAGGCGAGTGTCCTTCGGAAACGTGTCGAGCAGAATTCTGCTTTTTAGCACGGTTCTACTATAGGCGAAGGTGAAAGGACTTTGGCAGTGATACCAAAAGGGAGTACTGCATAAATCTGTTCTTTACATTTTGCCTGGAAGTCTCCGGACATGAAACACCGTCTTACCAGTAGCTGATAGCTGTTGATTTGGTTTCCTCATCCATTGGTAAGGATTGCGTCTTTGGCTGTTGGGAGAAGGTTGTTCCAGAAGGTTATTGTTTAAAGGCTGCATGGAGGCAGCTCCCGAGGTCTGAACCGAATTATAATCTGCAGGACTGTAAGACAGAGTCCCTGGCGAAGTGTTGAGGGCATGGACCGTGTTCGCAGGCGCAGCGTAAGCACCCCAGTCCTCACGGGTAGGGCCATAGGGAGAAGGCCAGGATCCGGAAGATTGCGGGTGATTGTCCAAATTGACCCCGGGGACATGATAGCCGGCATAGTCCGGGTACTGTGGCGGGTTGACAAAATTCTGTGCGCCCAGGTTGATGCCAGAATGTCGGACGGACCCTGAGTACATGCTCATGTCTTTATCCAAAAGATAGCTCACGTACATGTTGGCGATAGGGCGCAATCGGCATGCTGTTTTGGAGAAATCCAGATTATTCCTTTTTTTTCCCTGGTTTGCCTATAGCAGTGTCTCTCCAAAGGCGATCAGGGCGATCCGCCCGTGTCCCACATGATTAACGATTGTTTACAAGCTTCTATTAGTAATGGCAAACTAAAGGCAGGTGACGTCAACTAACTCGTACAGCCAAAGATTTGCATTTAAAAAGATAAGGAGACCGGAGCGACTCGCTCAAGAGCTGCATATTCAACCAAGTATTGTTTGAGAAGCTCTCGCCTTCCATTCCAACCTTCCGCACTTTAACCTCAACGCTCCTGATACCAAAATCATTAATCACCTCCAGAAAGTTTTTTTAAAAAAGCTTTGGAAGGTTAACTGGCTCTGCACTGTGACTCAGACAGGAATCGTGGAAGGGACCAGTCATACAAGGTTCAAAAGATGGCAGATTTGGCTAATTACACGTCACATCGTGAATCTATTAAGAATTCATTTTACGATACAGCTGAGAGACAGAATCAGAGAGAGAGAGCTAATAACTAGCCTCTTGATAAAATCGGCTGGAATGCTTTACACAAATGCAGTGAGAGCTAATTAGGAGCATGGTCAGCTGCATTATATATAATGCATGTATACAGTATATATAATGCGGGGCAATGAGAGCCAAAATAAGACTCAAATGCCAATAAAAATACGTTTCTGTCTTTGGAAGGCGAAATAATCTCGAAACCTCACTAAGAAGTCGTTTGTGATCTGACATTTCAGAGCTTACTGAGCAGTAATCATAATAAAACTCATCACAGAGGTATTTTTTTTAAGAAAGCCGATTATGATGAATGTTCAAAGAGTTGGTAAATGCATTGATTTGTGTTCATCCCGTTTGGTAGAACAGAAAGGTGGAAGAACTTGTAGCTGTAACAATTATTATCTGTAAATGGTAAAGATGTAATTGAGTGAAATAAATTAGGTTCACACGGAAACAGCGGATTGAAGTGTCTTATTTCTTTATGGATTGCTCAAGATCCGTGGTTCTATTGAGAAGTTTGACAATCACAATTTACCTGAATGAAATAGAATTAATAGAAACAGAACGAATTTTATCGAAAAAATTATATCTATCATAGAGTCACATAGCACGGAAACAGACCTTTCGGTCCAACCAGTCCATGCCGGCCATAATCCTAAAGTAAACTAATCCCACCTGCCTGGTTCTGGCCCATATCCTTCCAAACCTTTCCTATTCATGTACTTATCCAAATATCTTTTGAACGTTGTAATTGTACCTGCATCCACCACTTCCTCAGGAAGTTCACTCCACACGCGAACCACCCTCTGTGTAAAAAAAAGCCTATCTCTTTTAAATCTGTCTCTTCTCACCTTAAAAATATGCCCCCTAGTTCTGAAACCGAAATCCTAAGGAAAAAACAACTGCTATTAACTTTACTTTCACTCTTCATTATTTTATAAAAGATCATTATGAACTGATAAAATAATTTTTAAAAAGTCCTCGGACACGATTCAGAACTGCTGTTGATGTTAGAAATAGTAGCGAGAACGTGAACAGAAAGCATGCGCACATCTCATAAGAGACAGAATATCAGTCGAATGTTGATCAATACGTTTCCATAAATCGGGTTTCGCGTTTAGTAGATTTTCCGGTTTGATTTCGCTTGTGACGATATTATTTCGAACACTTTTCAAGATTATACGTCCCAATTTGAATTGAAAAGCAGAATGTGCATATATTAAACTAATGACTGGACAAAGAGTGTTTTACTACCAACGAAAAACCTAGAACTTATAGAATCATTGCTCTGGAAACTCTGAGAATATACTGAAGTCTCGAAATAGAAGAGATTTTGAAATTGACTCGCGCCAAATTACCACACACATTTCCACAGTCGTTATGGCTACAATTGATTCTATTTTTTGAAAAAATGACATCGTGATACTCAACAGTTGCGTTTAAATATACGTAAATAGTTTCCAAATTTGAAAACTTTACAACTTATTTTTGTTTTTACGCCGATCTGTCCAAAACGGTTTAATCAGATGGCCATTGGTAAACCGACGCATTGGGTTAGGATCTGAACCGTTGTGGACAAATATTTTAGTAATGCATCTTCTTTCTTTATACGTTGTGTTACTAGTCTCAGCGAGCAGCATCTAGGCAAATTGATGATGGGGCACTTCTGGAACAAAAAAAACACTAATTAATCGTTCAGTGGCTGTACTGCAACTTGGTCGTTTCTCAATTATTACAATTCAATTGTTACAACGCAAGGAAAACCGAATAAAATATGTATCAATTTCATAATATACTGTATCGCTACATTATCACAGAAAGGGGAAATATTAATTTTATATTCTCGACTATATTAGTAAAGCGCTTATGTTGCAAACTATCACTATTGAATATATAAAACCTGCTAATCCAAGTATTATACCTGACATGTTTATCCATGGTTTGTATTGTATGGTAATATTACGTTAATATTTTCAAGCCTTGAGTGGAACACTGCAAGGAGCAAAACAGAGACTAGTTACCACTACAACTTATCTTCCCTTTTATATATAGCCGTTTCCTACTTACAACCCCGGTGCAATTGAAAAAGTATTTTAGTTTCTGGTGCAGGTTGTGACGTGTTACCGCCTTTGTCTCAGCGGGTACAACTTTAGGAACCCAAACAGTAGATAAAGTTCTGGCTCTGATATTGAAATGTTTGAAATCATATTAGTACTTTAATTCCTTCACCGGAACAGGAACCTTTCAAAAGCATTTTAAAAATAACTCTGGAAACACGAAAGCTTATTTACTGCGACATAAATAGTTCCTCGAAAAACTCTAAACTTTAATATCTCTGCGAACATTGTTTCTTCGTAATTTCATTGTCTTCAGTTTCTGAGTCCGAGCAACAGACTAATTTTCTGAACTTTTTTTTATGGAAAACTTTAACCAAGTTGGAGTTCTAACTTCTGACTTCTGGCAGTCGAAGTCGATCCCATGTTAATGGCTAATTTTAAATCAACCCTATGTGAATTTGATGGAGCAGTAAAGTCAAAATGCAATTTGAAACAGCGATAAAACTGACAAAAGTTGTTGTCATTTGAATTATATTGCATGAGTGGGCTTCATAAATGCTAGCTCCGAGTTGACTTGAACAGCACTCAGATCCTGTAATCTCAGAGTGATAAATGACCACTAATCTGAGGAGTTATGATTACGGCTAATTTGTTAGACTAACGTAACTATACTCTGTGCGGTTTTACCCGTTGCAGAGTATTCTGTCTAAACAATGCACAAAGTTAGTGTTTCTCATGATAAAATTCTAATAAAAAGGTTCCAGCCGTGTTGCTCAGAATGAGTCCGTCTGGTGTCGGATTGATTTGACTGTTTGAATCAAATTCTGATTATTTCCGGCAATCTTGTCACATTTCACTATGCGGTCAGATCCAAAGATCTTTACAGGGGATGGAGGGATGTTATGTTTAGTAAATAACCATCCACACAAATATAACGACTATGCTAACATTGGGAAGCATTGAAGCTAATGTGCAGATGCGTGTCCTTTCCTTAATTAATGAAATGAAAAAAAGAGCGAATTCTAGTCAACTCCATTTATTGCCTTCCTAAAGCGATTTAATCAATTTGAGATGTTACATTCTTAAGATGTTTTACAGATTTGATTCGCAGTTGATACTCCACAGCATTGAATTCTTCGTATTGACTGTTCTGAACCTCTGTGACAGCGGTTGTTGCTAAAGCTTGGTGGTGTGGGCCGTTGGGCCGATAACAACTACAAGTCGGAGCTGGCAGATTTTTAGAACCTCTTTAATGCTGATCTGAAGCTCCTGCTCCGGGCTGTTGAAGATCCAGCTGCTGAGCTGCTGCATTCTGCTTTGCCGGTCATTCATCCTGACACAGGTCACAAACGGGAAGTGGAATGTGTTCTTGTAAGCAGCATTTAGTTCACTCAGCTGGGATCTCTGGCCAGCAGTGAGGGTGGTTAACCTGGCTCGGTTCTGCTCAGCCTGGGATCCGGATCTCTCCCACCTCGGTCTGGGTGGTGTCATTTCCTTTGCAAGAGTAAGTGGCAACCTCAAAACGCAATTAAAAAAAAAAAATTGTTTCTCAACCCTTAATATTTTTCAAATATTTAAAAGCTAGGAAAAGTGAACAACTGGCACACGGAGATAGAACTCTAAGGCAAATAGTTTTGACAGAGTACTCAAACCAGGAATTTGATTAGGGGAAGGTGCTGCTCAGGTCTTTGTCTACAGAGACAGAGCGATCTGAGACAGGACCTGAGAGGCAGTAACCTCTGAGAGCAGGGTCTACAGGCATTCATTAGGTATGCAGGTAGGTGACTGGTTGGTTAATGTCATGGCTTTCTCTCTAACCTGGGCTTAAACCAAGCCCCGGGAGACAGAAACTCGCCACTTAACTAATTAATGTAATTATAAATAATCATTATTAATATTTCAAAACTTGAAATCTTTGTTAGTTAAACAAATGCAATAAAGATGTCAAGTTACAGCATATGGAAGGTGAGGGGTGCAGAAAGAAATCATATCCGCAGGATGTGTCTGTCGCTCGAGGACCAGAGAAGATGATCTGGAGTCTGAGCTTTGGACACTGTGGTACAAGAAGGAGGTTGAAAGTTAGTTGGACATTCGTTTCAGGAGGCAGTCACATCCCTTAAATTAAGTCCTTCAGGTTTGATTTGTCGTCAAGGACAGGAAGGTGTGATTATGAACGAGGTCGTTATCGGGAGTTCTTGTACTTGTCCCAGAAGTTTGAGGTTTTTCAGCCTGTGCGGCCAAGAGCAGGGACTGAAGGGCAGATGAGACAACTGACCACAGCATCTTAATAGAGGAGGCCATTCAAGGCGGAGGACTAAAAAATGAATGTAGTGATTGTGAGGCAAGAAACGAATAATGTTCTCTGCAGCTGGCAGTGTCAATCCCTGGTGCCTGATTTCAGGTTTCTTGAGTGTAATGGTTAGGAAGGGCCAGAACAGATTTTCAAAGGGGAAATTCTGTCTAAATAATTTTTGGAAGATGTAACAGAAAGGGTCGATGAGGGAAATGCTGTTGATATGAGCACCTTGACTTCCAGAAGGCAGTTAATATAACGCTACGTAACAGAATTGTGAGAAATAGCTCACGGGACAAGCAAGATATTAGCAAGCAACATGGGTACAATATCAACTGAGTGCTACACAACAGACTGGTCAGGAAAGTCATTGGTCATGGAATAAAAGGGTCAGCAACAATTTATAGATTCAAAATTAGTTGAGTGATAGGGAATAGAGAGAAAAGTCAGTGGATATTTTTTAGGCTAGAAGAAAGTTTACAGTCGAGTTCCCGATGGTTTCATATTGGGACCCTTGTGTTTTCTTGTATATGTTAATGATCTAGACCTTGGTGAGTGGGGGCAATTTCAATGTTGATGGATGATACTAAACTTGGAAGCATTGTACAATGTGAGGAAGATACTGTAGAACTTCAAAAAGGACACGGAAACACTGTTGGTACGGGGTATGGGGACAAGTTGGTGGAGTGGTTGGATAAGCGTCCGATGAAGTTCAATGCCTGGAAGAGTGGGGTGGTGCATTTTGGTAGGAGAAAATGGACATACAATATAACATGGGGGAACAATTCTAAAGTGTGGTCAGGAGCAGTGGGATCTGTTTGTATATGTGCACAGATCATTGAATAGACAGGACAGGTCAAGAGAGCAGTAAGTAAGCATACCGTGTCCTGGGCTTTATTCATAGTGAATACAAGAACACAAAGGTGATGCTGAGATGTTAGACCTCAGCTGGAGAATTGTGTACAGTTCTGGGCATCAGACAATAGGAAGAGTGTGAATTTATTGAACAACTTACAAAAGCAATTAACAAGAATAGTTCCACAGATAGAACCTTCAGTTATGAGGATGGATTGAAGGGTCAGTGAAAGACAAAAATTGTGAGAAAACAGAATTTAATGCTCTTTATCTGGATGTATGGAGCATTCAGAACAAGATAGATGAATTGATGGAACAAGTAGAAAGAAATTAGCATGATATAATAGCTATGAAAGATATATGTTTGCAAAGTGACTTAAGCTGGGACTGAAAATTCAAGAGCATTTGACATATTGAAAGGAGAGAAATAAAGATGGAGGAGTTGGGGTGGCTCTGTAATTAAAGGATGAATTCAGTGTAGTAGTGGGAAATGATCTTGGCTTGGAAGATCAAGACATAGAATCAGTTTGAGTGGTAATAGAAATAATACGAGAAAGATGTGGGAATAGCTTATAGGCCTACTAACAGTAGCTATATGGTAGTATACAGAAAACAATAGGAAATTAAGGACACTTGTAAGAAGTTGCTGTAATGATTGTAGGTGATTTCAATCTTCATTTTGATTGGACAAATCAAATTGACAATGGCAGCCTTGAAAATGAGTTCACAGAGTGAATCTGAGCATTTTCTTGTAACAATAGACTATGGAAATAATATTTTCAAAACATCTTCAACACAGTAATGTTTAACAAGTCAGAATTAACTCATGATCTCACAGCAAATGATCCACAAGACAAAAATGATCATAACATGAGAGAATTTTATAGTTGGTTTGTGGGTGAGAAACTTGGGTCTGAAACTAATGGCCTACCTTAAATGCAGCCAATTACAAAGTTAGGAAGACAGAGATGCCTAATACAGACAGACAAAATCAGTTATAAGTACAATCATAGAAAAGCAGTGGCAGATATTTAAGGAAATATTTCATAACCCTCAATGAAAATATAGCCCATTGAGAAAAATATCTATGGGAAGTATAAACTATCAATGTCTCATCATGGAAATTGAGGATGCTGTCAAATGGAAGAAAATAGCATCCAATTTCTTGAAGGTTAGTATTGGATTAGAAGATTGGGAAAATTCTAGAAACCAGCAATGGTTGACAAAAAATGATAAGGAAGAAATTAGAATCTGAGAGCAAATTAGCAAGAACTATGAAAGAAAATATAGTAAGAGCTTCCACAAGTACATTGCTAAAGCAAACATTAATCCCTTAAAGACAAGACTGGGGAATTACTAATGGGAAACATGGAAAAAGCAGACACTTTGAACAAGAATTTTGTATCTATCTTCATGGAAGCAGATAATAAAATTATCTCAATAAAAATAGAAAGTCAAGAGTTAAAAGGGAAGCAAACTCAAAACAATAACAATCACAAGGGACATATTACTAGATTTACTAATCAGACTAAAGGCTGGCATATCCCCCGGACTGGATAGCCTTCATCCTATAATTTTAGAAGATGTGCTGAAGTGATAGTGGATGTGTTGCTTGTAATGATTTCAAATTCCCTAGATTCTGGAGAGGTTTTAACGAATTGGAAAACCAGAAATGTAACGTCTTTGTTGAAGAAATGACAGCCACAAAAATCAGGAAATTATCAACCAATTAGCCTAATATTTGACTTTGGTGAAATTGGTAAAATCCATGAAGGAAGTGATTGCAAAACATTCAGAAAATTATAATACTATCAAGCACAATTGCCATGCTTTTGGAAAAGGGAAGCCACCTAGGATACTATTAAGCTGGAGAGGGTTCAGAAGAGATTTACTAGGATGCTGCCATGTATGTAAGGTTTGAGTTATAAAGAAAAGTTGAATAGGTTGGGACTTTTTCACTGGAGTGTAGAAGGTTGAGAGGTGACCTTAAAGAAGTTTATAAAGTGATGAGAGGTATAGATAGAGCTAATGGTAGTTGTCTTTTCCCTAGGACTGGGGATTTCAAGACTAGGGGGCATATTTTTAGAGGAGAGAGATTTAAAAAAGACATGAGGAGCAAACTTTTTACATAAAGGGTGATTCATGCGTGAAATGAACTTTCAGAAGAAGTGGTGGATGTGGGTATAATTACAATATTTAAAAGACGTTTGGATAAGTATATGAAGAGGAAAGGTTTTGAGGGATATGGGCCAGGAGCAGACTGGTGGGACTAGTTTAGTTTGAGATTATGGTCGGCCTGGACTGGTTGGACTGAAGCGTCTGTTTTCGTGCTGTATGACTCTATGACTCTAAGTGCGTTAGAGTTCTTTGAGAATGTAACAAGCAAATCATGTAAAGGGGTACAACTAAATACAGCATTTTTGGATTTCCAAAAGATGTTTAATAAGGTTACAGGTGACAACTACCATTAAATCTATCTACACCTCTCATTACTTTATAAGATTCTTTAAGGTCACCTCTCAACCTCCTATGCTGCAGTGAAAAAGTCCCAACCGATTCAACTTTTCTTTATAACTCAAACCTTCCATACATGGCAGCATCCTAGTAAATCTCTTCTGAACCCTCTCCAGCTTAATAGTATCCTTGGTGGCTTCCCTTTTCCAAAAGCATGGCAATTGTGCTTGATAGTATTATAATTTTCTGAATGTTTTGCAATTACTTCCTTCATGGATTTTACCAATTTCACCAAAGTCAAATATTAGGTTAATAAGGTTACTGCACAAGATATAAGGTCTTGATGTTGGAAGTAATATGTTAGCATGGATAGAAGGTGAGAAATCACATGAGACCAGGTTATAGTCCAACAGGTTTATTTGAAAACACAATCTTTCAGAGCCTCAGTCCTTCTTCAGGAGTTAGTGAGAGAGGTAGTATCAGACACAGAGTTTATAAGTAAAAGATCAAAGGTTCACACCATCAATGAGGATGCACTAAGCAAACCTAAGATGTTGTTAATTCTTTAATCAGTTAGAAGGTTTTAGTTGATTAATATGTATGTGTAAATCCCGAAATCCTTTCAAGTCATGGTCCTCTCTTGAAAGGAATTCGGGATTTACATATACATATTAATCAATTAAAACCTTCTAATTGATTAAAGATGTAACAACATCTTAGGTTTGGCTAGTACACCCTCATCGATGGTGTGAACCTTTGACCTTTTACTTATAAACTCTGTGTCTGATACTACCTCTCTCACTAACACTTGAAGAAGGACTGAGGCTCCAAAAGCTTGTGTTTTCAAATAAACCTGTTGGACTATTACCTGGTCTCATGTAATTTCTGACCTTGTCCACCCCAGTCCAACACTGGCACCTCTACAGCATAGATAGAAGGTTAGCTAATTAACAAGAAACAGAGATTTGGGATAAAAGATCACTTTCAGGTTGACTACCTGTAAATAGTGGGATGGCACAGTGATCAATGCCGGGCCTGAACTATCTATAATCCATAATTCGCTAATGATGTAAAGATAGGTACGAAAGCAAGTGATAAAGAGGACAAAAAGAGTCACAAAGACATATGTATAGGTTGAGTGAGTAAATGAAAATTTGGCACATGTGGAAATAGGTGATTCAATCCACTTTAATTAAAATAGTAAAACGGTACTTTATTTAAATGGAGAAAGACTACTGAGCACTGAAATGAAGAGGCATCTCAAAATGTAACATGCAGGTATAGGAAGTGATTAGGAACATTACTGTATGGGATATTCTTGAGATCTCATTGAGATCATTGCATGCTTTGCATGGTTTGTTTATTTACTTGCATTGGAGACAGTTCAGAGAAAGCTTACTAGGTCGACTTCTGGGATTACAGAGTCTATTTCTGAAGAAAGGTTGAGTAAGTTGGGCCTGTACTCAATGGAGTTTGGAACAATTAAAGGTGAATTTATTGAAACATCCATATTATCACTGGACTGTTAATCCAGAGATGCCAGTATTTTTCTGGGGATCCGGGTTTGAATCCCACCATGGCAGTGGTGGAATTTTAATTCAGTGAAATTCTGTAATTAAGAGTCTAATGATGACTATGAATCCAATGTTGATTGTTGGAAAAACCTATCTTGTTCACTAATGTCCTTTAGAGAAGGAAACTGCCATCCTTACCTGGTCTTGCCTACATGTGATTTTAGACCCTCAGCAATGTGGCCGACTCTTACCTGCCCTCTAGGCAATTATGGGTGGGCAATATATCCTGGCCTAACCAGCAATAGCCTCATTCTGTGAGTGAATAAAAAAAACTTTTGAAAGAAAGGCTATGGTTACTCAGAGAGTGGTAGGGGCGTGGAATGCATTGCCGGAGCGGGGGTCGGCCTCATTAGGGGCATTTAAGCGGCTATTAGATAGGCATATGGATGATAGTATAAGGTAGGGGTGGAGGTTAGATAGACCTTAGGTTTAGGGTAAAAGTTCGGCGCAACATCGTGGGCCGAAGGGCCTGTACTGTGCTGTACTGTTCTATGTTCAATGTTGACATATGTTTGATCTATAAGGGAGTGAAGGATCAATGGGAAGGTAGGAAATTGGAGTTGAGGTCACAATCAGATCAACCATTATTTTATAGAATTGAAGAGAAGGCTCAAGGTCTGAGGGGGATTTCCACTCCTATATTTATGTTCTTATGAACAGAGGGATTTAGAAACCCATATTCTGTGACCACCAATGCTTCTAGATAGATGCAAAGCATCATTGAATGTTACATTTTATCATCACAAGGAGACTGGGAATACAATGGTTTGGCAGTAATACTATGTTAGTTCTAGTTAGAATGTATCTAGAGTACTCCATTCAGTTCAAGGCCACCTGAGGAAAGAGGTATTAACCTCAAAGGGAATGTAGTACAGACACACCACTTTGACACCAAGGTTAAAGGAGTTAACAATGATGACAGATTGCATAAGAGAGGCTTGTATTTACTGGAGTACAAAGGACTGAGAAATGACCTAATTGATGAGTTGATGATGATTAGTGAAATCCAAACCAATAATATCCTAAAATGAGAGATAGGCCAGCCAGGAGTGATGTCAAAAACACTCCTGCACACAAATGGGCAAATGAGGAAAGAATTAAAAGTGTTCATAACATCAGGAAATCCCAAAGCATTTCATAGCCAGTGAAATATTGCTGGAAGCTTAATTGCTGTTGCAATAGAGGAGACAAAGCAGCTAATTTACAGACAGAGTCCCACAGCTAACGTGAAAATGTCAATTTTGTAATGTTGGTTGAGGTGCACGTTTGCGTTAGGGTAGCAAATTCCCTTTTTCTTAACCTTTAATACCCACCAGAAAACTGGAGAGAACACCTTATAGAACTGTTACCATACAGGAAGCTATTCAGCACTTCATGGTCTGCACTGGTTCTCCAAACAAGCATTTCTCTCAGTGGAAACTGCAGTCTCTTCAAATAACAGCCTAACTTACAGCAGCACGGTGGCTCAGTGGTTAGCACTGCTACCTCACAGCGCCAGAGACCTGGGTTTGATTCCACCCTCAGGTGGATGAGTGGAGTTTGCACATTCTCCCCATGTCTGTGTGGATTTGCTCTGGTTTCCTCCCACAATCCAAAGATGTGCAAGCTAGGTGGATTGGCCATGCTAAATTGCCCATAGTGGTCAGGAATGTGTAGATTAGGTGGATTATATGTGGATCGTCTGAGTGGGATGGTCTGAGGGTAGGTCTGGACTTGCTGGGCCGAAGGGCCTGTTTCAACACTGTAGGGGTTCTGTGATTTTGTGAACTTCTGCTTGAATGCCTCAACTGATCCTACCTCCACCACATTTTCAGCAGTGCGTTCCACACCTTAAAACTCACTTGTTAAAACCAGAAATTACTTCTGGTTCTTTTGTCACATTACTTTAAAGCTATACCCTCTTGCTCTTGATCCTTTACTGGATAGAGACAGTTTCTTCCTGTCTACTTCCTCTGAGACTCTTTGTGACTTTGAATGCCTTGATCAATTCTTCACCCAACCTTCTTTTCTCCAAAGAAAATAATCATAACTTCTGCAATCTATCTTCATAACTGAAGATCCTCATCCCTGGAACTATTATTATAAACCATTTCTGCACCCACTCTAATGCCTTTGCATCTTTCCTAAAGGCTGGTGCCCAGACTGGATGTAATACCCCAGCTGAGGCAGAACTCGTGCCTTAACCAAGTTCAGCATAACCTCCTTTTGTATGATATGTCCCATTAGTAAAGTGTTACAAAGAATATGTTTTATTAATCACTCTTTCAGTCCATCTTTCCACCTTTAATGACTCACACACATATACACACAGGTCCTGCTGTCCCAGTAGATCGATGGGGGTTGTCAGGGCTGGAGGGGATTGTTGAGGGGGGGTAGTGGGGAGGTCTTGCTGTTGGATGTCGAGTGCAGTGAGGGTGGTCAGTTGGCAGTGGTCACAGGGGTGTAAGGGACCAGGAAATGTATAATTGTAGGAAGGGGGAAGGGGTGGCAGTAAGTTAGGATGTCAGCTTGATGGTTACCTGGAGTTACAGTAGGGTTTTAACTACCTAATGTTTCCTGGGTAACTTAACAGAGCCAAGTTCTCCAACATGTAGGAGGTTTTCTTTGAAGGTTTCAGATGCAGGCAATTGCACAGTAGAAGTTTCAATTTTCTGGGCAATGCGCATGGAGGCAGTGACACTGGGCATCCTGCAGGATTCTGGTACACCCTTCCAGTCTGTCCTGTTTCACTGACCCTCTGCACAGTCTACGGGACTTGTCTATGGGACTTGAGTTCACAACTTTCTGATCTAGAGATGAGAGAGTTACTCATTGAACTCTTTTATTACTTGGCTCTTTGCACTTTGAACAGTTAGATCAAGGGCATCATCGGGGTTTGTTCAATAAATTCCTACTATTATAATTAATAAAGCAGCATTCTAATATTTGGGAAAGGGTTGGAAATAATACACAAATGTGGTTCTCTGTAATGTAAAAGAAATGAAATCAAACAAAATGAATTCATTCTAGTTTTGCTGCATTTATTGCCATCGCAAAGTGATTTATTCAATTTGAGATGTTACATTCTGCATTCTGTAAGATGTTTTACACATCTGCTTTGGAGTCGACTGTCTACTTCAGTGAATTCCTCGTATCTTTCCTTCGTTCTGATGAAGAGTCACCAGACTCGAAATGGTAATTCCTGCCTTCTTATTAAAGCTTGGTGGTGTGGGCAGCTGGACCAGTGATATCTAAAAGGCGGAGGTGACAGATTTTTAGAACCTCTTTAATACTGGTCTGCAGCTCCTGCTCCAGGCTGTTGTGGATCCTGCTGCTCAACTGGTTCATTATGCTTTCTCGGTCATTCATCCTGGCACAGATCACAAACGGGAAGTGGAATGTGTTCTTGTAAGCAGCATTTAGCTCACTCAGCTGGGATCTCTGGCCGGCAGTGAGGGTGGTTAACCCAGCTCGGTTCTGCTCAGCCTGGGATTCAGCGGAGAGTGTTCCTCTGAGTAGATCTCTCCCAGCCAGGTCTGGGTGACATCGTAGAATTCCCTCCTTCCCTACGTAAATACAAGAGCAAACGGCAGTTTTACAAAGCAAGTTTTCAATACCATATGTTCCTCTGGAAATTAGTGTTCAACTTTATTCGGTTCTTCATTACTAAATGCAATGGCGCCAATTGAAGTAACAACTACACCATACACTGCTGTTTCTCTCACTGCTATTTCTGAATTCTACACACCACTGTCACTCTACAAGGCAGAGCAACAGACAGGATATTATTGCGGCCAAGGGAATTAATGAAATATGAAAATGCAAACATTTATTTTGGATCACATGTTCCCAATACAATAAGCAACAAAAAGTTGCATTAAGTACCTTTAATGCTGTAAAATGTCTCAAGGTACTTCACAGGGGCAGCACCAAACACATTTTTATACCAAGCCACATAAGTGGTTCAGGTTGGCTCAGCAGAAATTTATTCAAATAAGTACAGAAGTAGGTTTAAAGGAGAACATGCAGGTGGAAAATTGCGGAGGTTCAGGATGATAATCCCAGAAGTTAGGACCTAGTGGAAGGTATGCTGAAGAAAACTGGGCAGGCAGAAGTCAGAGATGGAGGAATGCAGAGATTTCAAAGTTATAAGTACCATTATCACTAAGTTGGACGGACACATAGCTGTCAAAAAGAATACAAGACACGAAAGGCACAACAAATACATATTAAAGGGAATATTGAACTGTAATGTTATGGGGTCACGGTAAAGGGTTTTGGGACAGATAGGATTACGGCAATGAAAACTTGCATCAGAGTCAGAAAGGATGCAATGTTAGTGCAGTTCAGCCTCAATCAGTAGCAGGAACAGGGATGGAGTTAATAGCTTGGGAACAGGGAACCAACTGATTTCCCAATATCTCATTAGAGATCATTTCTGTTCATTCAATACTGGATGCTCCAAAAAAGCAAAACAATCAGAGGTTTGAGAAATCATACTATCAGCCATTGGGTGAAGTCATCTACAGAGTTATTGAAACATATTATACAAAAAATCAAATGGGAAATTTGAGAAATGATCTCAAATAGTACACACATCTTGGGGGTGAGTGCTGAAGAAAATCAGTAACTAACTAGACTAATTAGGATAACATAAAGTGTACTCTGTAAAATATAACATTGAGCAGTCTTAATTATTTTTCTACATTGTAGGAGCACAAAGTTAAATTCTTCCATCAGGACTTGATCAGTTATATTCTCAATAAGTGAGGTCTTTACTGACACTTTAATGATCCAATATTACATTTTATTTCAAAACTACTTGAGCAGAGTTTGAAAAGAAAACATAAAATACTGCATAGTGGTAGAGCTTTAAATGAATGCAAGGTCCCAGCAACTTCATGGAGCATTAACTTGGTTAGTGAAATCAAAATATGATGCACTGTCTATGATTAGATATTGACTGAATAAAAAGTGACATTTCTTACTGAAGTAGGGCTGTAGAATGAAGTCACTGTACAGAGGCTTCAGTTTCTCTTAACTTTTTTGCCTCCTGTGTCAGATAAAAACACAAGACACTTCCAGAGCATGCCGCTGGTAAGTCAGGAAATGCAATCATGCCAGGAGGTCTAGGTTCAAGTCCCACTTGCTCCAGTAGTGTTTGATAACATCTCAGAACAGGTTTGTTAGAAAATATCAGGAAATACAATCCTGCACTGCCATCTAGAGCTTAATTAGGGACACAGCCTCAACCCAAAAGAAGGAAGAGCTGTCTTCAGTTTCATCTTTAAATGGCTGTGTCAATTTGAACAGGAAATTAACAGAGGGTCCATCTTGATAGCAGCACTCACACATGGCAGGAGCTTGATTCTGCATCCCAATTGCCATTTACAGCTCTGTAAATGCACTGACATTCTGTTGCCAAACTGTTCAATTTAAAGAGCTAGGACATGGAGAGGAATGTGCATTTTCAGCCGACACAGAAATAATTTGTATTTATATACTGCCTTTAACGTACAGCAACAACATTTTCCAAAGGACTGGGCAGAACATTACAAAATGAAATACAAACATATATAAGGAAATATTAGGACAGATGATCGAAAGGTTGGTCAAAGAGGTATACGATCAGAAGAGTCCTAAAGGAGAAGATAGGGAGTTTCCCAAGTAGCTACTTGGGCCTAGGTCCTTGGCAGCTGAAGATACAGCCACCAATACAGGTACAATTCTAACTGGGCTTGCTCAAAAACCAGAGAAGTGCAGATATCTCAGTGGATTGCATGGGTAGAGGAGATTACAGAGTTATAGAAGGCCCAGTCATCTATGGAAGGGTTTGAAAACAAAGATGAAAACTTTAAAATCAAGGTGTTACTAAATTGGAAGCTAGTAGAGGCCAACAAGCAAAGGAGTAATGTGTGAATGCCATTTATTGCAGGTTAGGACGTGAGAAGTCAAGTTTTGTATGACCTGAAGTCTACAGAATGAGAGAAGTCTTACAAAAGTCAATTCTAGAAATAATAAAGACCTGGATGAAGGTTTTAGTAGTTGAAGAAGTGGTGTTGCTGGGCAATGTTACAGAGGCAAAAATAAACAATATGTGTTTGAAAGCTTATCTCATATGATACTTGATGGTTAGTAGCAAGGGAGCAAAGTTTTTCATTGGTCTTCTAAATATTTAAATGGAGGAATGATACTGAGTGATCCGATAGTGAATACTGGACAAGAAAGAACTGGTGGGAAGAGCTGCAAATGCAATAAGGCAGGGTCATCAGTGTTTGTGTGGAAACTAAAGTGTTTTCTGATGATGTTGTCAAGAGGCAGGACGTAAATGAAAAAGATCAAGGGATTCTAAGGAAACACACAGATGTAATGGTGACAAAATGAGAAGAGACGTCATTGATACTAATTCTCTAGCACTGTTGAGGTGATTAAGAAGGGAACCATGCAACTTCCAACCAATTGGAAGACAGTGGAGAGACACTGAAGAGGGTTTAGTATGACCTACTGTGGCTATGTCTGCAGACAGGTATCGAAGGGCAAGGTAGAGGTATCCTATCTTTTTCACAGTCATATAGGATGTCATTTGAAATTCTGATAATAATTGTTCGATACTGTGAGAGCCTTAGATGGACTGAACAGTTTGGACAATTTTATAAACTGTCCAGAAGGCATACCACATTCCCTGAAGATTTTATAAATGCAGTTTGAAGACACACTGTTGATATGGTGCATTAAAGAATTTAACTTTAGTATCAAGTTTCAATATTACAGTTTGCATATGAAATATGATCCAGCTGAGATATGTATGTGAGCCCGCTAAAGGAATCAATCACAACAGTTCATTTTAACACCACGTTCAGCACAAAAGTATCCAGGAAGCAGGCTGGATATGTTTTTCATGATATTTTACAGCCATATCACTGATCTCTAGCAAGTTAACAATTTGCTAACTTATTTCATGCTTTTTCCATTAATTATATGATTGTTAAAAAAAAACATGGGCGCAAATACAATCTGAACTTAATACTGGCTAATACTTACGAAACAACGATAAAAATGTACATAGCACCATCTGGTGACTGACTACCATATTTCAGATGAGACATGGTAATTGAAGGAGACACAAGTAGTATTTTTAATAAATTTAACATAACATACATAATATATCTATGTATATTTCTAATTCAAAGCTTGAGATCTGACTAGCCTATTAAATGAGGGCAAAATTAATCTTAGTTTACAGCTTTATTATAAAAATGCAATTGAAATGAAAATCATTCAGGCTATGTGAGTGTCACTGGCTGCAAAAGCACTTATTGCCCAGCTCTAGATGCCCTTGAGAAGGTGGTGGTGAGGAGCTGCTTTCTTGTACCACTGTAGTCCATTTGATTTAAGTAACTCCCAATGTCGTTAGGGAGGGAGTTGCAGGATTTTGACTTTGCGACACTGAAGGATGGTGATATATTTCCCAGTCAGGATGGTATGTGACTTGGAGGGGAACTTGCCCTCCCCAAATGTGGTGGTCCCGTGTATCTGCTACGCTTGTCCCTCTGAATGGAAGGGTTTGTGGGTTTGGAGGAAGGTGCTGTCTAAGGACCCCTGGCAAATTTCTGTAGTGCATCTTGTAAAGAGTACACACTGTTGTCATGGAGCATTGGTGATGGGGGCAGGGTGGTGACTGTTTGTGGATTTGGTGTCTATCAAATGAACTATTTTATCCTGGATGCTGTGAAGCTTATTGAGTGCTGTTGGCGCTGCACTCATCCAGACAAGTGGGGCTTATTCCATCACACTCCTGACTTGTGTCTTGTCGATGAAAGACAGGCTTCAGGGAGTCAGGAGGTGAATTACTCACTGCAGTAAATGTGATGAGACCATTACAAGCTGATTGTTCATCATGCAATTACAGCTTTTTCTCTGTAAGATATTGACATTTGTACTGATTTTGTATATTTCCAATGTTTTAGGAATTGCTTGAAGTATAAAGTGAGAAGAATCTGAATAAAAATGATTCCAATTACTTAGCAGAGTTTTGCCAGCGCTCTTCCATCCCACATTCTTGTTTGGAGCCACTGCAGGCCTTGATTATGCCTCAAATAACTCCAGGTTTCACTACTGAGCCACAGCCTGGTGCCAGTTCCAGTTCTACGCAGAATCTTAGACTATTCTAACTCCTGCTCCACCCTGTATTTTCCATTCCTGGTCAATTCAACAATCATTTCTTGACCTTAGACACCAGATAAAGCAAGGCGTATAAGGCTGACATCAACTGTGATAATGAAACACCACTATTGATAGATTGCTACATCTTGGTAGTAGCTTTTAGCCTGTTAGGTAATATAGCACAGAAACATGCCATTTTACCCATCATGTTCATGCCAGTGTTTATGCCCTATATGAACATCCTCCTACCCTAACTCACTTAATCCAACCAATATTTCAACACTTCCTTCTCTTCCTCATTGTTTATTTAGCTTCCCCTTGCATCCGTTTACACTACTGGCCTCAACTCCTCCATACATTGTAACCACTCTCAGATTACAGACATTCTCTTGATTTCATTAACGGATTTATTAATGATTATTTTACAGTCACTTGACTACAGAACTTCTGTTATCAGTTTAAAAAAAAAGGCGATACACTTGTTGAAGATTTTTCTTTTTGCAGTCATCAGGACAGATGCAAGAATACCAAATTTCAAAGGGAATAATCATTTATATGACATGATCAAGAAGGTGCTGACTTTGATTAGTCATGGTTTTGCCATACAAAATGCACCAAGGAACAGTTATTCTGAAGCTTTTACTTAATTCAAAAAGGGTTTTTTGCTCTGATTGGTTGAGATGTTACTTTGAGGAATGCACTCAGGAACAGTTGTCCCAAAGCTTTTGTTTATTTGGAAGGGTAGAATTCCTGGACCAAAGTCCTTTTGCCTGTGGAAAACCGGGCCCTGTCTACAGTATATGTAAATCTTAGGAAGTGTAATTGAGCACATTGCAAGTACAATTGACAATCTTAAATTGCTTGTTCATATAATTCTTGGCTTGGACAGCTTTTTCAGCAGTTATCTTATAGCTATGGTCCTTGGTTCTAGTCTCTCTCACAACTGGAAACATCTTCTCATTGCCTACCCTACTGAAATGTTAACTCTGATTTTTCTCCACAGATGCTGCCAGATCTGCTGAGATATTCCAGCAATTTCTATTTTTGTCCCATGTCAGAGAAAGGACACTTCAGCCTGTTCAATAGCTCCAGACAGGTATAATCCCTCAGTTCCCATCTGACTAAGGTCTAGGCGACTGAAAACTGACAAAACTTTGGAAGAATATTGGGAAAGTAGGACCAATCTGAAACGAGGAATTAAGAGGGCTAAAAGGGGTCATGAAATATCTTTAGCAAACAGGGTTAAGGAAAATCCCAAAGCCTTTTATTCATACATAAGGAGCAAGAGGGTAACTAGAGAAAGGGTTGGCCCACTCAGGGACAAAGGAGGGAAGTTATGTGAGGAGTCAGAGAAAATGAGTGAGATTCTTAATGAGTACTTTGCATCAGTATTCACTGAGGAGAGGGACATGATGGATGTTGAGGTTAGGGATAGATGTTTGATTACTCTAGGTCAGGTCAGCATAAAGAGGGAGGAAGTGTTGGGTATTCTAAAAGGCATTTGGGTGGACAAGTCCCCAGGTCCGGATGGGATCTATCCCAGGTTACTGAGGGAAGCGAGAGAGGATATAGCTGGGGCCTTAACAGATATCTTTGTAGCATCCGTGAGCACGGGTGAGGTCCCAGAGGACTGGAAAATTGCTAATGTTGTCCCCTTGTTTAAGAAGGGTAGCAAGGATAATCCAGGAAATTATAGACCGGTGAGCCTGACGTCAGTGGTGGGGAAGCTGCTGGAGAAGATACTGAGGGATAGGATCTATTTACATTTGGAAGAAAATGGGCTTATTAGTGATAGACAGCATGGTTTTGTGCAGGGAAGGTCATGTCTTACCAACTTGATAGAATTCTTTGGGGAAGTGACAAAGTTGATAGATGAGGGAAGGGCTGTAGATGTCATATACATGGACTTCAGTAAGGCATTTGATAAGGTTCCCCATGGTAGGCTGATGAAGAAAGTGAAGTCGCATGGGATCCAGCGTGTACTAGCTAGATGGATAGAGAACTGGCTGGGCAACAGGAGACAGAGGGTTGTAGTGGAAGGGAGTTTCTCAAAATGGAGAACTGTGACCAGTAGTCCACAGAGATCTGTGTTGGGACCACTGTTGTTTGTGATATACATAAATGATCTGGAGGAAGGTATAGATGGTCTGATTAGCAAGTTTGCAGATGACACTAAGATTGGTGGAGTAGCAGATAGTGAAGGGGACTGTCGGAGAACGCAGCAGAATATAGATAGATTGGAGAGTTGGGCGGAGAAATGGCAGATAGAGTTCAATCCAGGCAAATGCGAGGTGATGCATTTTGGAAGATCCAATTCAAGAGCGAACTATACAGTAAATGGAAAAGCCCTGGGGAAAATTGATGCACAGAGAGATCTGGGTGTTCAGGTCCATTGTACCCTGAAGGTGGCAACGCAGGTGGATAGAGTGGTCAAGAAGGCATACAGCCTGCTTTCATTCATCGGACGGGGTATTGAGTACGAGAGTTGGCAGGTTATGTTACAGGTGTATAGGACTTTGGTTCGACCACATTTGGAATACTGTGTACAGTTCTGGTCGCCACATTACCAAAAGGATGTGGATGCTTTGGAGAGGGTGCAGAGGAGGTTCACTAGGATGTTGCCTGGTATGGAGGGTGATAGCTATGAAGAGAGGTTGAGTAGATTAGGATTACTTACATTAGAAAGACGGAGGTTGAGGGGGGACCTGATTGAGGTCTACAAAATCATGAGAGGTATAGACAGGGTGGATAGCAAGAAGCTTTTTCCCAGAGTGGGGGACTCAATTACTAGGGGTCATGATTTCAAGATAAGTGGGGAAAAGTTTAAGGGAGATATGCGTGGAAAGTTCTTTACGCAGAAGCGGAGGTGGTAGAGGCGGGCACGATAGCGTCATTTAAGATGTATCTAGACAGATACATGAATGGGCAGGGAGCAGAGGGATACAGATCCTTGGAAAATAGACGACAGGTTTAGATAGAGGATCTGGATCGGCGCAGGCTTGGAGGGCCGAAGGGCCTGTTCCTGTGCTGTAATTTTCTTTGTTCTTTGTTCTTGACTATACATTTTCTCCACAGACTCTATGTTCTGCTTATAGTGTGGAGATCAGAGCAATTCACAATGTGAATCAACAAAAGGTTCATCAAAGTTTAACAGGGCTTCTGTGCTCTTCAATTCTAGACCTCTAGAAATTAATTCCAGTGTTTTGCTTGCTTTATTGTGAACGTACTGAACCATGTCACTACATGTAGTGATCTGTGTGTCTACACCAAGACCCCAGATCCTTCTGTACTCAATCTAGATACTTATTTTCCAGGGAGCATATAGACCCTGCTGAAAAATGACTCTTAAATTTAATTTCACTCCAAGACAAATGCATAGCATCTGAGATTTTCTTTGCTTTCAGAATTATTTTGTTTGGTTTATGCCATAAACTAGGATTAAACTTAAATAAGAGTAAAACTAACAACTGCTCCAAATAACACAGGATTTCAAAGGTATGGCTCTTGAGCTCATTTATTTGGTGGGAGATCAGAATATGCATTAATGTTTGATTGAGCTGCAGATACTTCACTGCCCCACCTAAAGAAAAGGAGACAGTAGTTATTTGGGACTGGACAGCAGGAATGGCCTCAGCATATGGAAGAAAGTAGTGCGAGTTGTCATTGCCCTGCTACCAATTCCAACACAGCAAGCCTGTGCCAAAAGAGCCAAGGGGAGATAAAGGAGTCAAGAATTGTAACAGGGCAGTATTATGTTTCCTATTCCTGCCATTGTGTCACAGACTTACAAACTTAATATAAATTTACAAGTATTACCATGATAGACTACAAACTCCTTTGTTTCTGTGCAAGTATTCTTTATACATATCTAGCATGATGAGATGCAGTAAAAGACTCATTTTTGATATGTGTTTTCTGCAACAGTTATCACCCAACATGGTGCTCCTGACTGCTAGGTTGGGCTCTGTATGATGGCAAATAAAAGCCTCTTACACTGTATAATTTCTTCTCACAGGAAGAAGTTCATGAGCAATGGCATTGAAGTGCCACAAATTCCAGTGTCTCACTGTATCTGGGCAGTGATCCCTGGAACATTTCTGCATGCTGAATGATGAAGGTGGCAGGGTCAGTGGGAAGTGATTTGTCAGCTGCAGTTTCTATGAATTCATTTCATGATTTTTTGGCTGCTGCAACCCATATTGTTTATCATTGCAGTAACCACAAAAGTTCAGAGTTTATCAGCTGGAGGCTGACCTACAATTACTACATAACATCAGGAAGGGGTAGAATTAGCTGGATTCTTTGTACCAGTAAGCAGTCACTCCTCCTAGGATTGGGTCACCTGATCTTGTCAGTGTTCAGAGACAGAAGAGTGTAACTGCGAGTCAGGCAGGTAGGGGGACCCAGAGAGCAGGACTCTTGGCTTCTGCAATTGTTTAACAGATGTGAAATTTTTCCAACTTGTTTGTATGAGACCAAGGGCTGTAGGGTGGATGAGCTGACTAGCCATGACACTGTGGCAAAGGAAGCCATCCAAGAGGGGACAGTAAGAAGGAATGTAGTGATAGTAGGAGGCAGTACAATGAAGGGACTTGACACTGTTTTCAGCTGCAAAAGGCTATGTAGACTGCCCACAGCCAGGGTTTGGGCCATCTGCTCAGGATTGGAGAGGAATTTGCAGTGAAAGGGGGATTTTCAGGCATTGTGGTCCATGTTGGTACCAACAACATAAACAGGCCAAAGAGGGAGACTCTACATAATCACTACGAGGAGCCAAGCTCCAAATTAAGAAGCAGAAACTCAAAGGTCGTAAGCTCTGGATTGTTATTTGAGCCACGTGCAAATTGATATTGGAGCAAGTCAGATTAGAGAGATAAACAAATGGGAGAAGTAGCTTTGGATTTGTGGGGCATGGGCACTAGAACCAGGGAAAATATTTTTTAATTCACTCATGGGACTTGAGCATCACTGGCTGACCAGCATTTATTGTCTGTCTCTAATAGCCCTTGAGCAGGTGGTGGTGAGCTGCCTCTTGAACCACTGCAGTCCACATGCTGTAGGTAGATCCATAATGCCCTGAAGGAGGGAATTCCAAGATTTTGACCCACTGACAGTGAAGGAATGGCAATATATTTCCAAGTCAGGATGGTGAGTGGGTTGGAGGGGAACTTGTGGTGGTGTTCCCATCTATCTGCCACCCTTGTCCTTCTACCTAGAAGTGCTTGTGGGTTTGGAAGATGCTGTCTAAACATCTTTGGTGAATTTCTGCAAAGCAGCCTGTAGATAGTACACGCTGCTGCTACTGAGAATCAGTGGTAGAGGGAGTGGATGCTTGTAGATGTCATTCAAATCAATGGGCTGCTTTGTCCCAGATGGTGTCAAGCTTCTTGCACTGATCCAGGCAAGTTGGTTGTATTTCATCACACTCCTGACTTGTGCCTTATAGAGGATTGTCAGGATTTGGGGATTGAGGTGAGTTACTCACTGCAGGATTCCCAGTCTCTGACCTGCTCTTGTAGTCTCTGTGTTAATGTGGCAAGTCCAGTTGAGTTTCTGGTCAATGGTAATCCCCAGGATATTGATAATGGGAGATTCAGTGATGGCAATACAATTGATGGCATATTATTATGGGGAACAAGAGTGATTGTCCCAAGCAAAGTGTGCCACCAGATGCTGGCTGAACTTCACCAGGGTCATCCAGGGCTTTACAAAATGAAGATGTTGGCAAGAAGTTATGTCCGGTGGCCAGGATTGGATGCAGACATAGCTGCTGTGGTGGGGCACTGTCCAGAGAAACAACACGGACAAAAATTACTGCCAGCCGCTCCCCCATATTCGTGGGAATGGCTGGGTAAACCCTGGACTCGGTTACATGTCAACTATGCCAGTCCTTTCATGGGTTCAATGCTCTTAGTCATTGCGAATGCCTGGATATGCATAGAGATCATTTGTCAAACACGGGAATGACTATAGACAAACTATGCATATCTTCACTAATACACGGACTCCCGGAGGTGCTGGTCACAGATAGCAGGCCATCACCATCAGAGAATGAGTACTTCCTAAATTTGAACAGTATTCATCATGTAAGGACAGCTCCATACCATCATCCGATGGTCTGGCAGAAAGAGCAGTCCAAACTTTGAAGGCAAGCTTAAAGAAATAAGTATACAGATTTACTGGATACCAAACTGTCCCAGTTTCTATTAAATTATAGGACCACCCCTCATGCAACTAACAGCTAGCTCCAGCAGAGTTGCTAATGCAGAGAGGACTCCGCACCAGATTAAATCTGATCTTCCTGGACCTGGGATGGCGGATGAAAAGGCATCAGAACGCTAAGTGAGAGAGACAATTTACTTCAGGGGATGAAGTTTGGTGTAGGAACCATGGCAATGGCCCTGCATGGGTAAGAGGTATGGTCGAAGCGAGGTCAGTCCCAATGACGTATAAAGTTTAGGCAGGTGCGACAGTCCTGAACAAAGATTTGGACCATATGAAAGCTGCAAACTCACAAACAGTGCAGGGGCAAAATGTGCCTAGCTCCTTGACAGCGTTTCCAACTGTTCCAGAACTGATTTGTTCTCCCTCTCCATTAAACATTGAAGATACCTCGGAATCTGAGACGGACATGGTGGATGTCACCACCTCAATGCCTTTGCTGCCTGAAGAGGAGAATGAATTTCTTCCGAGACACTTTGGGCCCGAGAGATGAACTCTACGTGTTACATGCTGCCCGTATCAGAGGGAAAGTTGGAAAAACCCAATCCGGTACTAAAATGCCCCTGGAGGAGGTCCAAAAAAAAGAACCTGCCTATGTCCTCAGACTCAGAAGGAGAGGGATGTAGTGATTGTAATGGGATCAGCCAAAGTTCCCTGACTGGGACTATTAATCTGATCAGGGAGCTCTGACTGACAGATATAAACAGGAATGTAAGACATCCTGTTCACCCTGAGAGCTGGCTCTGAGAGAGCTTGATCAATGTCAATGACTCTCCACGTGTAAATAAAGGGTGACTTGGTAACAGGATACCGGCCTCTGTGGAGTTATTTCAGGGTTTACCCTGAGGAGCTCCTGCAGAGATGTCCTGGAGCTGCGATGACTGACATCCAGCAATAACAACCATCTTCCTACGTGCCAGATATATCTCCAAGATACCCATTGATTCCAGTTTAGCTAGTGCTTCTTGATGCCACACTCGATCAAATGGAACATCAACATCAAGGGCTGTCATTCTCACTTCACCTCTGGAATTCAGCTCTTTTGTCCCTGTTTGAACCAAGGCTGTAATGAAGTCAGATAAATTGAGATGTGTCCCCGTCTTATGGGCGACATCTGAACCGTGATGTATCTGGTGCTCTTGCCAGCTGCAAAACTATGGAAAGTACAGAGGATTTTAAACTTAACAGTGGAGGCAAGAGATAAAATTTGGGAAGATGTGGTAAATCAAAGAGCAGAGTCAAAGCCAAAGGAAAATGCATTAATTCAGGAAATGATGAACAGACTGTGACAATAAGGGCTAGAGAGTTCATAACTATGAGTAAATCAACAAGTAAGACTAGCATGAACAAAATAATAAAAAAAACTAAAGATTTTGTATCTGAATGCATTAGCAGTTAAAAACAAAAAAACATGAACTGAGAGTGAAATAAAAATAAATAATATGATCGGGTAGTTATCACAGAAACTGCTGCAAGGTATCAGTTGGGACCTGAATCTTAAAGGGGAGATGAGGCGTTCATAGAATATTTTCAAGGTAGTTTCTTAAAACAACATGTTCTGGAACTGACTAGACGGTAGGCTACATCAGACCTGGTATTGTGCAATGAGATTGAGTTAATTAGTGATCTCATAGAGTAGGTGCCCCAAGGCAGCAGTAACCATAATATATAGAACTTTACACTCAGTTTGAGGGAGAGGGGAGCAGGTTTAGATTGTTTTATAAATTTAACTGAATGCAATTATAAGGCTAGGAAAGCAGAGATGGCCAACATGAATTGACAAAATACATTTAAAGAATAGATCAGATCCAGTGGCAGGCATTTAAGAGGATATTTCAGAACACAGAAAATATATATTCCAAACAGCAAGAAAAATTCTAAGGGATGGACCCACCATTTGTGACTGACTCGGTGGTAAGGTCAGAAGATTGAACACAATGTGAAAAAAAGAAACAAATTACTAAAAATTAATAAAGAGGGAAAATTAGACTATATGAGAGAAAGCTGGCCAGAAAAAGAAAAACAGATAGTAAGGGTATCTATAAATATTTGAAAAAGTGTTAATAAAGCAGTTGTTGGTTCTATTGTTTCTGGAGAACTAATAATGGAAAATAAGGGAAAGTAATTATCATTTATTATGACAAGAATTGAAAACGAAAGTAGTGCAGTCATGCTTCAATTATACAAGGCACTAGTGAAACAATATCTGAAGGACTATGCATATTATTGCAAACCTTATTTAAGAAAGAATGTAAACGTGTTGGCACCAGTACAAAGAAGGCTTATCAATAGATGGAATGAGTTGGTTATCTTACCAGGAAAGGTTGGACAAGTTAGGCTTGCATTTGCTGGAGTTTAGAATAGTTAAAGATAATTTAGTTATAACATATACAGTTCTGAGGGATCTTGACCAGGGAGATGTGGAGAGGATAGACTATAAGAAATAGGAACAGGAGGAGGCCATTCTGCCCCTCAAGCCTGCTCTGCATTCAATAGGATCAGGAGGAATTTGCTACCCTTTCCCCATAATCCTTGATTTCTGTATGGATTAGGAATCCATCTTAGCCTTAAATATACACAAGGTCTGTGCCCCAACAGCTCTATGTGGCAAGGAATTCTAAAGACTCTCAATGCACTGAAAGAAGACATTCCTCCTCATCTCAGTCTTAAATTCGTGCCTCTTTATTCTGAGATTATGCCCATTGGTCCTAGACTCTCCCACCAGGGGAAACATCCTCTCATAGCTCCACATATGGCAGAAAGTACAGGATGCCCCTACTGCTCAGGGCCCAGATACAAAGAACCCTGCAGCTCCCCAGAAAAGCCCTTGCTAGAATGTAATAGCCAGGGATGTTACCATCAATCATCAGGAAGGAAGTACTTTGGACAGAGGCCCTAGCAGGTGAAAAAGTATCTCACCAAAGGCAGCAAGGAAGCAGCCTGGGTGAACAAATGGAAGCAAGCTGTTGAATTTCTGGGCAAAACATCATAGGTGGAAGCTATGGAACCTGTTCAGTGTCTTGACAGGAGTGCATTGAACTGTCCTTGTGGTGGGCAGACACAGTCGTTACCCCCTCCCCCGGACACTTGCCTTGGCCGCTGGATTCCTAGTCTTGTCACGTTCAGAAGAAAAAAATGGAGACTATTCAAACTGGAGTCAAACTGAAGACCTTGCAACAGTCCAACTGTGTATTGCAGGTCGCCTAAAACTGACGATTGCATGTTTATATTGAGTTTTCCAATGGCGGTGAGTGCTTCTGTTTTCTTACCTGACCGAGGCAAGGAATCTATAAAATCTCCAAAACTTTTTTCCAAAGCGCTCACACTCGAAAAGGGACGCTTTGTCCAAACTGCAGCTGCAATGAGAGGACATTTCTCAATCACATTCCCAAACACATCGACAAACTGTTCATAATTCATGGAGTTTACCACTTGCATTTCCATGACTGTTCTCCCCCCTGTTCCAGAGAGACAGAGAGAACTGGAAAAGTACGAGAGGCCAATGTTTACTGAACGCGGGGTCAGTGCCCCCATCTGTGGAGGGAAAAAAAACAGCACAGACTCCCAGAGGCTGCAGCCTCCAGAGCTGCTGTTTGCTCGCGATTTTCAGGTGGGAATTTTAGCTGCAGGGAATCGGATTTTGAGAATAGTTGGACTGCTGGAATGGGTGGGTGTTAGGGAATTGTGTGGTTGTGGTGGGGGGATGGGGTTGCTGTAGCAGTTTGAAAGAGCAGTCTGTGACAGCAGCTTTTAGCACCGTGCACCCAAACACCGGAAATTCCCAGCTGGTGATTTCCAAATCTCTTGCCACAAGGTCAGTGCAAGATTCGTGAAAATTGTGGTAAATCACAATGAGAATTACTAACACCAGTGAATGCATATAGCACCTCCAACTGAGTAACATGCCCCAAGATCACTCAAGGTGTTCTCAAACAAAACTTGACACCATATAAGATATAATTGGCCCAGATCTCAGTTTCCAGATTATCAGGGGACCAGCCACACAACCCAAGATGTCCCAATACACTGATCTCCCTGGGACAAAATGCAAATGTCTCCAACTCTGAGCTAGCAAAGGAGATTAAGGACAGTTCTTGAGTACTTACCTCAATGGTTATCCAGAAAACCTTGGACAGAAAATCTTACTCTAACTCCTGGTTAACTTCAAAATGGATACTGTGATCATCCACACTGACCCACCCAACCCCACCACAACATCTCCAACTACTACCCTGCTTGATCAAACCTGACTACCCCTCACAAACACATTAACACCCACCACTTGACAACTTCCATGAACTGAGCTGACTACCTGTTCCTACCCAATCCAACTATCCCTGACCCACCTGTCCACTCACCCACCCTCCCACATCATAAGTAAACAAAGGCAAAATACTGTGGCTGCTGGAAATTGGAACTAAAAACAGAAGGTGCTGGAGAGACTCAGCAGATCTGGCAGCAGCTTTGGAGAGACAAACAAAATGATTCGAATCTAATAACTTTCCTTCAGGATATCTACCTTCCTTACCTATCTGCCACCTTATCCATCTGCCACCCTATTCACCCACCACCGTACCCACTAATCTGACCCACCTACCTACTCGATCAATTCACCTGTTTATCCACTCACCCGTTTCACTGACATTTATGCTGGACTTTTAAACTTATTCTGGAGCTAATGGCATAAAGAGGGATTTGTCTTTCGCACTGATCTCTGAAATATTCTATAATAGTCATGGAAACATGAATTGTGAGCTTCATCTAAGACAGAGAGTTTATCAGTTTATTTGGAAGTGTGCTTCAAAAATGCCTGCCGATTGCTGTTGAAATTTGGACAAATCATCCCTTTACAAGTGTTTCATGCATTGAAAAAGAAATGGGAGTTTTTAGTCATTCTCTACCTCTTCAGAGAAGAAAGTACGTGCCCTAGACTCATAGACTCTTAATGTGTATGCATTTCAAAACTCCATCTGCACAAATGGTCATCAACTGACTCAGGTGCTGAGACCTTCCTACAGGAGAGGAGGCAGAGGAGAAAAGGCTGGAGCACTGGCAGAGACGTCGTCAGAATCAGTGGCTTTTGTACAATGAAGTTTAAGACACATTCAGACTCTTCCATCGCACTAAAACATACTGACTCAAGGTGCTGATATTTCCTATTGATATTCTCAAGCAAAGGTCTCACTCTCCATCCATAGATCATGTGGAAGTTCCCCAAGGTTTTATTCTTGACTTCATCCTCCTCCTTACTAATATTCTGTAGACAAGCTGGGTAATATCATGTGGAAACAACTCCACACATTCAATCACATTCAGTTCTACATCACCACACCACCCCTGTAGGCTCCCATGTGGTCAGACCGCTCGTCCAAAAATGAAACATCTGCATTGTATAATGCTTTTCACAACCTCAGAACTTCTTACTTTGCAAATAATGAAGTATTTTTAAAATTAAGTCACTCTTATAGGAAACACAATTACTCTGGAAATTGCAGAGTGATAATGGCCAGATAAAATACTTGGTCTATGTGTTGGTTGAAGGATAAATTTTAAAATTAATTAATGGGATGTGGGTATCATTGGCTAGGCTAGCATTTATTGCCCATCCCTAACTACCCTTGGGTTTTTTTATGGTGAGCTGCCTTCTTGAAACATTGCAGTCATTATTGGCCTGGAGATCACGGAAAGCTCCTCTTTAGAATAGTTCCAATGTGATCATTTATATCAAATTGAGGGGTTAGATTGGGCCTCAAATATCTCATTGTAAAGAGATGGCATAGCACTCCTCCAGTATTGTATGAAAGCTTCAGCCTGGTGTTCTTGCTGGAGTCACTGGAGGTGATTGGAATCTAAACTATATGGGTCAGAGGTTTAAACTGTCAGCCAATCTTGCATGAATATCCTCCAGGAGATCCAAAATGATAATCTGTTCACCCTGTTACAGGCTGTGTACCCTGATAATCAAATCCATCCTCTTCTGTATCATGCTAAGACAACATGTTCCATTTGGACCTTATATTTTCTCCATTACAAAGCATACTTCTGCCTCCATAACATGATGAGCCTATCCCTACTTCAATGCTTCTGCTGTTGAAACTTCAGTCACAACTTTGTCTGCTCCAGGCTCGTTAACTCCAATGTTCTTCAGTTTGATCTTTCATGTTCCAGTCTCACTTCACCCAAAACTCTGGTGTCCATATTCTATCGTTGACCAAGCCTCACATACTACCAACGATGTAATAGAAAAACATATAGAAACAGAAAACATAACAGAATAGTTAATATGAATTTCAAAAATGGAAATCATGGTTGGTCAATAATATCAAATTCTTTACAATTAGAATATGTGTAGAGACAGGAATAGAGTAGGTGCCATACACTTGAAATTTCAAGAGCCCTTTGTGAAGATGACACTGGTGGATAGTGGCCAGAATAGCCATGGCATGAATAGCCAGCTGATGACAAAACAGAAGGGGAGATGTTGTGCCCACGTAGTTTTGTCCATGAATTTATGAAAAATGGACTCTACTTTTAAAAGCAAGATGGAAAATAAGCAATTTATCTTGAAGGAAGATGAAGTCAAGGGAACAAAGTGACCTCCATCCCTGTCTGCAAATATACTTGACATTGCTCAAGGCTGGAAACATCCTCCTTGTCTGCACAGGACATTAAAATGTAAACAACCTCTTGGAGCACGCCTGAGAATACTTGACAGCTTTAACAGTTCCTATTGCCTAACTGTGTGCACAGTTTTGATGCATAGTGATGACATTGACATGTGGTTGCAGAATGACACTCTTCAAATAGGTGTAAAGAGGAACTGTTCTATCATAAGGAGATGTGAATGCCTGAGAGCCAAACTGCATGATGTGTCAATGCTAATGTTGTCAAGGACCATCTGTGTGGATAATGAGAAGACTGATCCCTATGATCACCTGACAGAGACAAGATTGAGATAAAATGCTTATTAACACAGACTGCAGAACTCTGCAGCACAGGGGGAATCTGGGTAGCCTAATACACAAATCAAAATAAGTTAATATGCAGGTACAGCAAATAACTAGGAAGGCAAATGGGATGTTGGTGATTATTTCCAGAGCAATGAAATATACAATTAGGGATATTTTGTTACAGTTATAGAAAGCATTAGTGGGGCCACATCTAGCGTACTATGTACAATTCTGGTCTCCTTACTTCAGAAAGGACGTAGTTACATCAGAAACATTTCAGAGTAGGTTTACTTTACTAATACCAGGGATGGGTGGGTTATCTTATGAGGAAAGGTTACACAATTTGGATCTCTATCTATTGGGGTTTAGAAGAATGAGAGGTGATTCCATTGAAATGTATAAAGATCTGAGAGGGCTTGAAAGGATGGATGCTGAAAGGGTGTTGCCTTTAGTGGGAGACACCATAACTCAGGGATACAATTTGAAAAGAAGGCTGTTCCAAATTAAGACAGAAAAAAGGTGGACTTTTTTTTCACACAGAGGGTCATGAGTCTCTGGATTCAGATAATGGAGTCATTGAATACTTTAAGGCAAAAGTAGATAGATTTATGAATAACAAAGGAATTAAAGTGTATCAAGGGTTAGGTAGGAATGTAGAGCGATATCACAATAAGATCAGCCATGATCATGTGATTGGCAGAGCAGGTTCAAGGGCCCAAATGGCCGATTTCTGCTCCTTATTTGTATGTTCATAAATCTTGGGAGCATTCGGAAGTCAGTCAGTCTGCAAAATGAAGAGACAACAGGGAAGCAGTCTAACCCAGAAGAGGAAGAAACCAGCAACAGAATGGAGCTAGCCTTTTTACCTACAGGTATGCAGAATCAAGCTACATCTTCACTGCAGGGATCAAAACAGAAAATGCTGGAGAAACACAGCAGGTCTGGCAGCATCTATGGAAATAGTTTTCAGAGTTCTTCACTTACAAAACTTACCTTCACCTCATTGGGAGCAAAGCCTGAAACCTGTTGTTACAGGGAGTAAGCCACTGCAATTTCATTGCCAGAAATGTCCAGTGTTCATTTTAGTCAGTAAATAAAATGAAATCATCAAAGTTTTTAAAAATTTTTTTCATAGAATGATGGAATCATTGGCTAGGGCAGCATTAATTGCCCATTCTTAATTGTCTTGGAGAAGGTGTTAGGGAGGTGTGTTATTAGAGTGCTGTAGTCTTTGGGGTGTAGGGATGCCCACAGTCTGGCAAAATTGGGAATTATCCTACTATCTCTCTCTGCCCATAACAGGCATTCAGGGTAGTTCTTCAGTTTGGAAAGTCTGGAAAATGGTGATTCTATAAGGCTTGGTGTTAGGACTACTTTTCACCATTTACATGAATGATTTACACTTGGCAATTAGACATACAATTTCAAAATTTATGACATGCTAAATTTGCAACAGGTAGGTAAAACAGAGGAGGAATATGTCAAAATAAAAGAAGATATTGGAGAATAAGCATGTATTGACAAATTAATGTCAGTATAGATATGCGTGAAAGGTACATTTTGCTAGAAAGAATAGAGAAGCCGCAATGTTTTGGAAAATAAGTGTCTAAATACATTAGAGGATGAAGGGGATCTATGTTACAGATACCCAAGTCACAAAAAGCAACATCAGATTTTAGTAAGACCATTATAAACACAAACAGACCACTAAAAATATATTTGAAAATCAGACTAGTTGTTAAACTTGTATAGAAATTGGGTTAGACCACAGTTGGACCATTGTAGACGATTCTGGTCTTCATGTTATGAAAACACAAACATGTGGAGACAACGTGTAAAAATAGATTTGCAAGGATGATACCAGAACTGAGAGGTTATGCCTGTCAGAATGATTTAGAAGGCTAAAGTTTTCTGTAGAAATGTGAATCTGAGGAACAACCTGATGGGCTTGTTTAAGATTGGAGACAACGTGTGAAAATAGATTTGCAAGGATGATACCAGAACTGAGAGGTTATGCCTGTCAGAAAGATTTAGAAGGCTAAAGTTTTCTGTAGAAATGCGAATCTGAGGAGCAACCTGATGGGCTTGTTTAAGATTATGAAAGGGTTTAATAAGGTAGATGTGGAGAAAATGTTTCCGTTTGCAGGGAAGGTCAGAGCTAGCTATACATTTAATGTCACTCTGGCTTAACAGGTTTCAGAACTGGTTACAAAGAAGTCTGGAAGTGGCCTGCTCTTGGTGCCATTAAGACTCTTGTTCTGCTATTCCCATGAGACAACACCCCATGGCAGCAGTACAGCTAGAATGAGCACAGATTATGATGTTCAGGATATCAATACATCCAAATTATTTATGTAAAAATCACAAAGGGCCAGACAACACACTGCTGCTAGTAGTAGTATTGGACGGAAGATCTTGTGATGGCAGGTCATAATCCTTTTATTGAGAATATTTTGCCCTCACTGGTTGCTAGCTGCTAATTTACGGACAATGAATAGCATATCATAGCTGTGTCAAACTGATTCCAGGTTGGCTGTGTCAGACTGCTGTGAGGTGGCCCAAAGCAAAACTAGACACATTCCTGTGGTGGGTAGTGAAATCAGAGGACAGCTGTCTTCAGGCCTCTTGATGGCTAACTCAGAGTGTTATGTAATTAACCCATAATCAATCCATGGCCCATGAAGGAAAGGGAGAGAATTAAAGGGATTAATAATGTTTCAAAATAATGAAGTTATTAATTAGGTGTAATTGTTAAAAATAATAAAAATATGCTTCAGTAAAAGTACATCATGTACTTCTCTATATTCCTTCCTTACGTATTTGACTCTATCCATCACACACAGGTGCTTCCTTAGAATGATCTCTGACAACCTTTCTAGATTTAGCTGGTTACCAGAAACCTTAGTGAGTTCCTTCTTCATGTTCTCACTTTCCTCCTCATATTTCCTCATATGCTCAGACTAACCTTTTATGAGTCATCATGGTTCCACCACATCCTATTGATGTAGTTCCTGACTGTTCTCTGCTTTTTACATTGCCTACTTTGAACCTGTTGTGCATAACAGATCATTCAATCAATTCTGCTATATCTAGAGAATTCTGCCTTTCACTCCCGCAAGGCTACTCCTTTCACTTTGGTTACGCCAATAGCTTTCTATCACAATATCAGCCAACAGTTAAGAGGGTTGTAGTGGGTTTCCAGGAGGGTGAATTTAAATATTAATGGCGCATTTTCAATTCAAATGTTGCATATTCAGAAGGAGAGACATGCTGGTGCAATTTTAGTTTTATTATTATGGCAGTGTGACCAAAATCACTTGGTGACTTACTGTCAGCTGGCAATCCATTCTAATTTTCAAGCTGACATCACCATCTTTATGTCCACCTCTAAGCCACACACCATCTTAATTTGGAACTACATTGCATTTCCTTCAATGTCACTGGTCAAAATATGGATTTTCCTTATAAACGGCACTGTGGGAGTTTGCTACACTGGATAGACTGCAGCATTTCAAGAAGGTGGCTTATGCTCACTTTGTCAAGGGTGGTCATCAATGCTGGCCTTAACCAAATAACAACCCAGGAGTTAAAAAAAAATTTGAATTAGCAAGATTTCTTGATTGATATTGGCTAGAAGCTAGAAATCTTTGGGACATATTTCTTCTGTTACAAGCAGTTTGTAGCTACTTAGACTATTAAGTTGCTGGCAGTGGCTGTATAATGTTCCAAATTCTTAAAGTGCTTCAGGCAAAGCACCCCTTTCTTTATTGAGTCCAATTACACTCTGGTGAGAGGACAAGGAGCTTGGGAAGATGCAACATGACAAGTGGACAAAGACAGCTACAACTCCAGAAAGTACAAATGAAGGTGTAGAGTCTACAGGAACACACCCTACGAACAGTGCTTCCATAGGTTGAGGACAACATATCTGCAGGTCACTGAGAAGCAGTTATCAAGGAAGATTCACTTATATAGGGAGATTAGCACAGAGCTGTTTCAGCATCTGCAGTAAGATCGGCAACTAAAAGCCAGCCTTGAGTAGCAGTGTCCATTGTAGTGAAGTACACTGGAATCTGAACTTTACCTCCAACTCCTGTATTGGTTAGCTTGCAGCTCACTGATGCCACTTTAGATCAACTGCTTTCATAGTTTCCCCATGAACAATGTAATGACGCAAATTATGTGTTTGAAAAAGGGAACAGGGACAAGCGTTTGTACATAGTGTTAAGAGAAAACAATAGGTGCTTAGTGACAGGGTAATCCAGAACCAAGATGTCATTGTGTACATATGTTTGCATTAGAGGGTAAAGTACAAAGTAAAAAAGCAACAAAGAAGTATAAACATTCTCCTAAATTTGGCTTCCAACACGACTTCTGTAATGCTCCCTGCTCTTTCTCTCCCAGTGACATTGAAAGTGATGTTGAAATCTCCAAAGTTTGCAATGTAACTTGGTCTTTCTCTTGAAATCTCCATTTGCACGCCAACTTCTGCAAGAAGTGGGTTTGTGTGTATCCTGCCAAAAGTTTTTGAAAATGTATGACACACCTCAGTATAACATGTGTAATGAGAGAAGGGAATGGTCAGTGTGGTTTAGTGGGACATAAATTTGGAGATACAGTAGTAGAAAACATGCAATGTTTGTGTACGTGCATGTATGTATAAGGACTAATGGAATGTCAATTTGGACTGTATCTTACGACTTTTTTTGTCCAAGTTTGAGTTGCACTTAGCTTTTTGGAGGGTTGTTCATCAAGAAGCCGAGCAAGATTTCTGATTATATCTTAGGAAACTTGGTTTATCAATTACCCATGACACCGGGATGACAATTCGCCTTATGTTTTACCTAGGACAACTCACCACTCACTCCCACAGTGCAGACCAAATGCTGGTATCATGACCAATGACTATTCTACATTCTGTGATGGTCTGCTGCACCCAGTTCTTATCTACATAGGAGCATAGGAACATAGGCCATTCAGCCCCTCAAGCTCGTTCAGCAATTAAATGAGATCATGGCTGGTCTGTGGCTTAACTCCACATCTCTGCCTTTGGCCCACATCCCTGAATACCTTTGCTAAATAAAAAAAATTATGTATCTCAAGTTTGAAAATAACAAACAATCTAGCATGAACTGTAGTTTGTGGAAGACAGTTCCAAACCTCTACCACCCTTTGTATGTAGAAGTGCTTCCAAATATCTCTCCTGAAAGATCTGGCTCTAATCTTTAGATTATATCCCCAACTTTAACATTTACAACCAGTATCTATCTTGTCTTTTCTTGTTAATATCGTGAAGACTTCAGTCAGATCACCTCTTAAACTTCTAAATTCTAGAGAAAACAGGCCTAATTTGTATAATTTCTCCTCGTAATGTCCAGGTATCATTCTTATAAATCTGCATTGTACCTCTTCTAAGGCCAATATATCCTTTATCAGATGTGGTGGCCAGATCTGCTCACAGTTCTCCAAGTTCTCTAAGCATGGTTTTGTGTAGCTGCAGCATGATTGGGTGTCAGTCAGGTCTTGTCTGGTCTGTAGCACCCAACACAGCTGAGCTCTGTCATACATAAGCAGAACATTTTCTTCTGCAATGTCCTTGTCCTCCTCCTCCTCAGAAGGTTACTGCTTTTGCCTCTGGCTCCTCAGCATTGAGTGCATTGCCTCATAATTGCTGACACATTGTCATGACTTTGGTGAGTGAAGTTGGAGGAGTTTGGTGGCAGAAGAAATGGATTGAAATGGACTGTAGTATTGTATGTATGCATGCTTAGAATCAATGTAATGTATAAGCATTGTAGTGTACTGATAGCATAAGACTAAAGGTTTTTAAAATTTAAGCCATCTTTGTAAATTGATCTTTTTTTAGGGAGGGAGGTGTGACGATACTATGGCTTTAAGAGGTGTATTTTGTCCTTTTTTTTATGAAGAGAGGTACCGAGCTATCTGTTCCAAGCCAATAAAGTAAATAGCTTGTGAGGCCTTGGGTTTTTTTTTCAAGTTGGAACAATAGAAGCAGATGAAGGGATGGGTTCGGGAGGTCAAGCTCCCACAGAACTAGGATCTTAGTTTAGCTTTCAGTAGCTGTTGAAGTTTGGAAGATGCTATACATCTTTCCCTGCTACAGCAAAACATGAGTTCTCTCTCTCTCGCAGAATTTTCTTTTTATGTTCTTTCCTCCTGGAGAAATGTTGCATTTTACTGAATTTGCCTCTACCAAGAGTGTGTGTATGGGATGTTACTATCTTGGAACAGCTAATCAATAGTAGTTAACTTATATATTATCTTAAGTATTTAAGATTTTTTAAATTATTATTTTATCTGTATTTTAACTATAGTGTAAGAATAAAGTGTGTTTTGCTTCAGGTCTGGTGGTTTGACCAGTCGAATTGCATCCAGAACACAACGCCTTACACTTGCCTTTAAAAATGAGAAAATGTTGGGGTCTAGGCGATCTTCTTAATGTATTTTGAGGGGTTTGGTCTGGTCAATAACACCATGGAGCAAAGCCTGCGATCTTCTTATCTGTCGGGGTAATTTGGAGCAAGCAGCAAATTTAATTCACCATAAAAACAGAAAATTCTGAAAAAACTCAGCAGATTTGGCAACATCCGCATAGTGAAAGCAGAGTTAACGTCCAGTGACCCTTCTTCAGAACTGATTGTAGCGAGGTGAAGGTTGGTATATATGCTGAAGATGGAGTGGGGGAGGATGGGAGGAGTAAATGATAAGTGGAGATGAATCCCGGAGAGAGAGATCACCAATGAGAAGATAAAGGGATAGGCAAGGGCCAGCCTGTGAGAGTGAATACTGGAAACCATTAGTGGTTCACAATGTGTTGGTTGTGGTAGCAGCTCATGTGATGTCAAGGCCTGGTGCGTGGGGGCTGGTGTAAGAACATGGGAGAAGGTGCTCGGGCCCTACAATTATTGAACTCAATATTGAGTCCTGAAGACTACAGGGTCTCCAAGCAGAAAATGAGATGCTGTTCTTCCAACTTGCGCTGGGCTTCGCTGGAGCACTACAGCAAGCCCAAGACTGAGATGTTGGCCAGTGAACATAGTGGTGTTTTGAAGTGGCAGGCAACTGGAAGCTTCTGGACAGAGTGGAGGTGTTCTGAACGCGGTCACACAGACTGTGTTTCATTTCCCTAATGTAGAGGAGACCACAGTAGACTAGATTGAGTGAAGTGCATGTAAATCATTGCTTCACCTGGAAGGTGTGTCTGGGGCCTTGGATAGTGAGGACAGAGGAAGTAATGATTTATTACTAGTTTTTTTAAATTTTAAAAGTTTTTAAAATTTATTTATCCATGGGATGTGCATGTCATTCGCTTGTTGCCCGTCCCTAATTGCTCTTGAACTGAGCAACTTTCCAGATCTTTTGCAAGGGTGGTTAAGGGTCAACTATGTTGCTGGAAGTCTAGAGTCAGATGCTTACAGAGAGTTTACCACACAATATGTGGAATGGGCCAGTTTTCTTATGAGGAAAGGTTGGAAACACTAGGTGTTTATCTGCTAGAGCTTAGAAGAGTCAGAGACAACTTGATTGAAACTTATTGGATCTTGAGGCATTTTTACAACATTGATGGGGAAAGAATGTTTCTCGGTGGGAGAATCTAGAACTAGGGGTCACTGTTTATGAATAATGGAGTGCCCATTTAACATAGAAATGAAAAGTTTTTTTCTCATAGAGGGTGTTGAGTCTTCGAAACTCTTCCTCAAAAGACAGTCGAAGCAAAGTCTTTGAATAGAGTAGATATATTCTCAATAGGCATGGGTGTAAAGGGTAAAAGATAGGCAGGAATGGGGAGTAACCAATATTTTATGGAATGGCAGGCAGGTCATGCTTGAGAGGCCAAGTGACCTTCTCTTGCTCTAAATTCATTTGTTCGTAAGTATATGAGCACTTATTGCTTCATTGTATGTTAATGACTCGTTAAAGGTGCTTGCTTTTTCTGAAAATTATGAATAAGACATGCATTTTACATAGGTATCAAGAGATTTGTCATTCAACTCCACGTTTTATTCAAATGTGATAAAAAAGTACACAAGCAATATTTGTAGTTTTTAATATCACTTCAATCCTATAAATATTATCCATACAGTGTAAGAAGATGGAAATGCAAAGTCAAAAAAATGTTACTCACGTTATACAATAGCAGTATACATGTAATATTGCAGCAATCTAATAATTATTGTAGCTCTTGTATGGTAATAAGTATGCTTGTTATATTTTGAGCGTGAATACCCATCAGCTAAGGAATGATTGTTTGAGTAATTATGTTCCTATTACACACGCAGTCATGGCAGCATAAAGGTCTTCAAGAGTAAGTATGGCACAGATTAACTGCAATAAAAATCTCTCTCGATATAACTCTAACAATGCATTCTTTCTTCTTTAGCATCTACGCTGTACTGTGCACTGTTCACAACTAAAGCAGCAGCTAAACTTCTGTTCTACACACACTCAATAGACTGTGGCTAAGAAGTGCACAGAAACAGCATAGGTTTGTTCTACATCTAATTTCTTTCTCTTTTCTGCAGAACAGTATTTGGTTTACATACCGCACTATCCCTTCATAAATTGCTAAAATTAAAGAGCCTGCCATGTAGTTAAAATATACTGGTGTACAAAGTTAAAAAATAAGGAAGTTAGCAGTGAGGAAACCAGTTAGAATGTCTTTAATACTAAGGGTACTACTAATAGAACTAGGCTCTCAGGAAAAATTGTTAAAATTAATTGTGCACAAGGAGTCAAGACACACTGGAAAGGGATTGAAGCATATGATGAGAAAGAAAGTAGGTAGGTCTTAGACCCATCAAAAAGGGTCAAACATGTTGGATCCAATAGTTGTTTGTTCTTCGTAAAAGTGGCTTTTTTACTGTAAGTGAACCGGATGTATAGGCCGAGGTCCAATCTAGTGAACTGCCACGATGCTCAGCAACATGTTTTAATCTGAATTGCAGAGGGGCACTTGATCTGTAACAATTTTCCATTTTCATTTTTTTCAAAGTTCTTCATAATTAATAAATTAGTAAAAGCCAGGTAAAGATTTGGGCTGCACAGATGGTTCATGTGATTTAAATTAATTTTAATTTGACCACTTCAAATTCAACCCAAAAATGTTTTAGCTTCGTTTACCTAGGTTCCATTTATTTCTGTGCCATAATATCACCCTGCAACTGAGCTGAATGATCAATGGTGATATATGCTACATACATGACTGGAATGGCAAAGCACTTACACTAATAAACAAATCAGTAAGATAAATAGAACTTTAAGAATTTAAAAATGCAGAAGCATAAATCCAAAAATTAAGAACATAGATAAATATAGAAATATATGTTGCAGCAATGAAATATTTGTAACCAGGTATGTTAGATGTATTGATATACTGTATGGTGGAGTAGATGCACCATACAATGCCTATTTGGAGATACAAATAGCTTTTTCCCAATCTCACAACAGAACTCAAAGTTCTTTTTGGAAGAGCAGCATGGTGATTATAGCTATTAACACTGTAGTATGACAGATTGTTATTTCATCCATTTGATTCCCCTTACAGGGCATTTTGATAATAATTGAATCCTACAATCCTACTTACAAGGAAAATAAGAAAATAGCATGAAAACTACTCTGAGCACCTGCCCACCCCACCACCGCACACCCCTCCCCCGACTCCCATGGCTCACTGAATAGCAGAAGGACACTTTTGTTTGACAATGATAGACTAAATATCAGAAAGCATTAAAAAATTAATTTAATTCCGGGAAAGTAGCTGTCAAACCTAATTGATCAATTCATTTTATATTGATTATCAATGACTTGAAACATCCACATTGTGCTTTTCCAAACACAATGGTACAATCTCTGATAACCTGTAGCATGGGCAGCATTCTTTCCCAGGATCACAAATTGAAGAACACTGCATTACAACAGCTCTGAGTGTAATCACCTAAACAAACCTGTTGACCCTGCAGCTCAACTGTTCTCATCTGACTGTTGTTTTCTACAAATGGAATATTTCAGAGGGCTTGCTAGCATACAAGCTTTAGGAATTCTTAAAGCTTTTAGGAACATTGGATTGACTAAGTTATTTAGCTCCCTCAAGCTGTGCCAACATTTAATGAGATGATGTCTGATCTGTAACAATTCCATATACCTGCCTATGCTGTTATCCAAAAATACCTTTGTTGAAAAAAAATCCATCAATCTCAGAATTAAGACAAAAATTGATCTGGTATGAATAGTCGTTGTAGAAGAAGATTTCCAAACTTGTATAAATCTTTGTGTGTAGAAGTGTTTCCTAATTTCACTCCTGAAAGGTAGCTAAATTCCAGGGGCTGCACTGCAGTTTGTTCTTGAAATTCAACACTTACAGTCCAAATTTTATCCTGATAAACTTCTGAAATTGTCAAGCTAATACAGCTTTTTCATTTAACAAGGCGTAGAGCTGGATGAACACAGCAGGCCAAGCAGCATCGGAGGAGCAGAGGAGCAGGAAAGCTGACATTTCGGGTCTAGACCCTTCTTCAGAAATTCTCTGTAACAGCTTTTTGATTGTTTTCTATACCTTAACATGACGTTTTGATGATTTACTCATCTAAACCTCCAAGTCTCTTTAGAGCCACACTATTTCTAAAATTTCTCCATTTAGATAGTACTCTGTTCTGTCCTTTTTAGGTCCGTGATGGATGATCATTCATCTGCCTAAATTGAATTGCATTTGCTACAGTTTTTTCCATTTTCAATCATGTCAAAGAAAATGCCAAATAGGTATCAGTTCTTTTCAAAGATGAAGGGAAAGCTTGAAGGACAGGTATTCCTTTAGCTACATTCTAGTGTTTCACTTGAATGGTCATAGAATCCTTACAGTGTGGAAGCAGGCCATTTGGCGCATCAAGTCTACACTGACTCTCTGAAGAGCACCCCACCTAGACCCCTAACCTACCCCTATAAGCCTGCATTTCCCATGGCTAATCCACCTAGCCTGCATACTATGGGGCAATTTAGCACAGCCCATCCACCTAGTCTGCACAAATAGCTTTTTCCCCAGGAAACCCATGCCAACAGGAGGAAAACATGCAAACATCACACAGACAGTTGTCCAAGGCTAAAACTGAACTCAGGTCCCTAGTGCTGTGAGGTTGCAGTGCTAACTACTGACCCACTGTGCAGCCAACACTGTGATATGTCTGAAATTTGTTGGCTATCCATCCTCTAAGCGGTTGTATGTAGCAGGGGATAGGCAACTTCTTAAATTAGGCAGATTCAAGAACCTGTAGGACAGTTAACTTTACATTCTAGATTTTCTTACTTAAAAACATATTTTAGCATTTATAAAAATTCGATACTTTGTATTGTTAAGTGCGAAATACTTTTAACAAATGTCACTATGACATAAGAACAGTTTACCAATAAGGGAACAGTTCACCAAATCCATTCTACCGTACGCCCACTATTCTCAATTCTGCACTTTCTCCAATCTATTTAATCAGTGAAGAAAGACCATGAAAAGTTGTTCTCTGATAATACATACATTGTCATCCTCACATTTAAATCACTCTCCAGCCTTTACGATCTGTATAACCTTCTCCATCCCTAAAACCTTTTGAAAATGCTGCATGTCTCTGCCTCTCGACTCTTGTGTATCTGCTGCTTTCCTTCTCCTGTTATTTGTGGGGATGTCTTCAGCCATCTGGGCCTTAAATACTGGAATTTCTTGCTAAACCTCTTCATCTTTCCAGCCCTGTCTCCTCTTTCAAACCACTCTTTAAAACCTACCTCTTTTACCAGGTTTATAGTTATGTAATCTAATGTCTCTTTCTTTTGCTTGCTGTAAATTTCTGTCAGATTATGCTCTCAGGAAACATTGGGGCTTTTTAACTACACTAAGGCACTATTTAAATGCAAATATTTGCGGCAGTAATTCAAGCAAAGGCCCCTAAAATTATCTTAAATCTACATTCCATATCTTGAGCAGTGATAGACCTGTAATGATATTTCTTTGTAATGTGCAAACTTTTGTAATGATTTTCATTGTCTCAGTGACTTAGGGATCATGATATTTCACACAGCATTTGATCATCCCTATTTTATCTATCCTAAGATGATTTGATCCCAAATCTAACCAGATATTTATAAAGTTTCTTTTTAAGTATTATCTGCTTTAGATAGGGCCTATTGTACTTTTGTTTTATTTTCATTCATGGCATATGGGTAACACCACCAATATCTACAGCTTTAATTATCCATCCATGAATGTTCTTGAGAAGGTGATGGTGAGCCAACTTGTTGGTAATTGAGTGCCTTGTTAGGCCGCTTCAGAGGACAGTTAAAACTTGACCACAATTGCTGTGGGTCTGGAGTTGCATATAGACAGGACCAGGAAAGAACAATAGATTTCCTTATGACATTAGTCAACCAAATAGGATTTTACAACAATTTAATAGACAGTTAGCTATTATTCTTAATATACTGGACCAGGGACTTCCTCCAATCTCAATTGCAGTTTCATCATTGTCGACCTGTACAGCCACAATCTCTGTACTCCCAGTGCTGTTTGCTACATCATCCAGTTCATACAGTAAGCTCATCATCTCTTTTAAATTGTAACTTTCATCACCTTTGAGCTGTTAATTTTTGTGGTTTAATTGCAAATGCCTTAATTTCTACATAGTTCTTAACCTAACATTTTTCAATACTCTATAACACAAGCAGAGATATACAAATTTCTGACAGCCCAATCTTCCATAAACGACTGAACTACCACAGAAGAAAAGTAAAACTGTTTCAATAATTGCAACCTTTTTGATGTTAGCAGCTGAGACAGTCATTGATTAGCTTAGTGGTGAAAAGAAAACATCCAATGTCCAGTGAAACCACCTATCTTTGATGGTCCATACTGCAGAAAAATTACATTTGCACATCTTCATTCTTTGGAGTACTTTCCTTCAGTAATGATGTGGCAGAATGGATGCTGGTGCGCTCCTTAGAACTAATAGGGAGGTTTTTATAGTTTGAACTGTATTTGCACACCTTTAAGTTATGATAAAGCTAAATAAAAGCAAAATAAAACAACAAATTAGTGAAAAAGTATATTTTCAAAAAAATCTGACATATGTAGAGATGAATCTCAAAGTAAGGATTTTTATAAAATTGACACCATGATCATTGTCCACCTTGCAAAGCAATTAATAACAAGATACACTATCAGCTGTGAAGTGACAGCAGTGGCTTAGTTGGTAACTCTCTTACTTCTGAAACAGGAAATTCAAAAGTTCAAGCTCTATTCCAGGGGCTTGAGACCAAACTTTCTGGCTGAAATCCCCGTGCAGTACTGAGAAAGTATTGCACTGATCATATCAAACTGTGTATCCTTTTGGCTGTTCATCACAAGCAAGGCAATGACCGTACCAATCCAGCCCATGTTTACAAAACTCACAACATAATGGCCAAGAATTGGTGTGATTCCACATTTGGATAGCATTTGCTATGTAATCCTGAGTGTGTGAAGAATTATACTGAGAATCAATTTCGGATTGTCAGACAGATTTGCAGTCTGGTGCATTTGCATGTACTATAAGCTACATATTTTAATACACAGGTTCCTGTTTTTTGTTGAGCAGACAGAAATAATATATGCACACACTATGTATATTTCAAACTGAACAAAATAGGTAACAACCATTCTCTGGTTCATTTCATGTTTGACCAATCTTGCTTTGTTTAAAATTTAAACAAGCTTGGCAGCTGTCGGTCACCATTAACTGATACATTCTCTCTGGCAACACCTCTACCAATCAAAGTCCACTAACCATAGATTATTCAACATAGGAAGAGAAGTAGGCCATTCAGCCTATCAAGTCTGCTTAGCCATCAGTGCGATTATGGCTGATCTGATTATCTCAACTCCATTTTCCTGTCTTTCCCCAATAACTTTTGATTCCCTTGCTGATTAAAAGTCTAGCTCAGCCTTGAATAAGGCAGCATAGGGGCACAGTGGTTAGCACTGGTGCCTCACAGCACCAAGGACATGGGTTCAGTTCCAGCTTTGGGTGACTGTCTTTGTGGGTTTCTTTTCTCACTCCAAAGATGTGCAGGTTAGGTAGATTGGCCATGCCCAAACATTTGCACCATCATGCATAGTATAGTGTGTTAGCCGTAGTTAAAAACGCCATGAGGGGTTTTGTTAGAGGAAGAAGTTGCCTCTCATTCTTTGATATTCCGATGAATACAGGCCCAATCTATTCAAGTTCTCCATATGTGATAGTTGCTCCATACCTGATACCTTCTCTGGACTGCCTTCAATGCTACTATATCTTCCTTTAGATAAGGGGCCCAAAACTATTCATTATATTGCCCAGCCAAACAAACTTATCCTGTCATAAATTATCCATGCCATTTTCAAAGAGAGTCATAGAGATACACAGCATAATTCAGTCCGATTTGGCCATGCTGACCTGATATCCTAAATTAATCTAGTCCCATTTGCCAGCATTTGGCCCATATCCCTCTAACCCTTCTTGAGTGTTTGTTATGAATTATCCTGACATGTGCAAGACAAAAATCTTCCAGGAATTTTTTTTTAAACTAACATTACTCTTTGCATACTGTTTGTAGGAGATTAGTAATGCAATACTATTAATAGGAAATTAGTGCATGCAAAATGACTACAAAAAAACACCAGTTCAAACTGAATTAATTAAGTGAGGTAATGATAAACCAATTTGGCAGATAATTATTGCAATTTAATAAAAGCAAATCTTGGATCTGAATCTAATAATGTCAGTTTAGCAACTGAATCAGGTGACGTGTTCAAATACTACAGTATGGTTTGAGCACATAATCTAGACTGGCAGTTCAGTATAAGATTAAGGGAATGCAGCATTGGTGGTGGTTTGCTCTTTTTGCCTGTGCTCATAGACATCAAAGATCCAATGGCACTGTCTGCAAGTTCCCCTGTTTTCCTGCTCAATCCTTAACCAATATCACTAACAACACATTACGTGATGGCTAATGTTCTGAAGAAGTCATATCTGACTGAAAATGTTAATTTTGTTTCTCTCTCCACAGAAGCTACTGGCATTGCTGAGTTTCTGCAGCATTGTCTAATTTTTTTTGTTAGTGATGACTTGCCTTATGTACTCAATGTGTACAAACTGGTTGCCAGGCTTATCTACATAACTGAGACTATACTCAAAAAGACATGCATTGATTGTGAAGTACTTTTGGAAGCCTCAAGGACATAAAGAACGCTGTATAAATAAGCTATTTCATTTGTAGACAAATGCTTTCATTTCAAGTACTGTAAATATGCTATTAATTCTGCCTGTAAGACTGTTCACTTACAGCTACTTCAGCATCCGCAAGTTGCTTTTCAAAAATAGAAACTAGGTCTGAAAATGAGAGTCGTTTTCGTGGATCAAGAGCCCAGCATGATTGTATCACGCTGTATCTATGAAAATAGGAAATTAGAAGCATGTTATAAGTAGGCACAGTAATACATTGCTCAGAAATTATGGAACTGCAACAAATGCTTTCAACAATACATTCCATGTATTGTTTGAAAATGTTTGTACAGTGTGACCTGAAAATTACATCTTATGAAGATTGAATGAATTATTAAAGTTGAATTTGAAGAACTACAAGCAGGCATCACAATACAGCATTTATTTGATTTGAAAGTTTTTTTAGACTTCTTCTGCAGCATAAATCAGATCATGACTAATAGAGACCGTGAAAGACAGTCAGGTCATAGGCTCATGCCATTGCAATTGTTAATCAGGCATCAGAATTGCTTAGACATTATAACATTTAAATGCCCCCCCCATGAGAAATAATCTAGTTTCCATTTCGAACCACCTGAAGATTTGACAACATGCCATATTCAGAATCATCATATCAATTTGTGTCTTCCTACCAGTTCCTGGGACATTATATAGTGTGTTTAGTAACTTTAAATATTCAATGTTTTTTCTAGCTTTCTTCAGAAGAAAACTCATAGAGCAGGTCCACAGAGCAAAGTTGGCCCAAGCGTTCAATCTCGGCTTTCTTTCCCTCCTATTTTCATAATATCAAAACGTTTCACAATTTTTTAAATACATTGTGTGAATACATTATTTGTGTGAATACACCAGAGTTTAAATTATTATGCAAAATAGAAAAATAGAGAAACTCACATCTCTTCAGAAGCATAAAATGGTTGATCCATCTTAAATCCACTCTTAATTAACTTGTAGAAGTTAGAATCCACTTGAATTCCGGGATATGGATTGACACCTTGACAAATATTTAAAATATAAAATTAGGTAATGCAATTGAGTCGAATTTTCATGAGGCAATATTTGGATTAATATGAAATATTAATCATTACCAAGTGAAAATATTTCCCACAATAAGATTCCATATGACCAGACATCACTGCGATTTGTGTAACTGCCTTCAAATAAGCTTTCAGGTGCCATCCACTTGACAGGCAGTCGTGCCTAAATTTTATTGGGAAAACAAAAGTTAATAATGAAAATTTGTTAACTTATAGGCTCACCTAAATTACTTCTCATTATAATAAGAAAAACACAATAGTGAAATTTTCCTGTGGCAGCCAATGAAAAGAATACCAAAGTTAATATTTTCTCTCATTAGACATTTTTGTACAGCATCTGCTGCTTTCAATGCATCAAAGGGCAAAGGGACCATCCATCTTCTGCAACAAAGGTGTGCATTTCCACACAAATATTCTGAATTCAGTTTCTGTAGTTGCTCAATTACCTTGTTGTTAATAAACAGGAATCTCAAGAGGTTTGTTAAATGTGAAAACCAGAAGAATGCGAAGTTGAGAGTGGGAATGATGAGAAAAATCATACAGAGTTCTGTACGATAATATATGTAGCTTCAAGCAAACAGAAATCCATCTTGCCATGAGCCTGACTTTAAAGCATACATGGTTTTGAGAGAAATCTTGAGCAAAACAGCTTAAAACAGTCCGATTTATTCAGAATTATTCAGTCTATGAACAAAATTGTCTCTAAAATGAGACATGGTGTTCTGAGGTTTGCAAGCAGGACTTGTTAAGCATGTTTGGAATGCTATCTGTTGCAATCAAATTTTCTAACAAGGTCAGGTAGACATCATAGAATATGAGTGCCCTGTTTCGGGCTATTAACCTGGTTCAACTGGGGAGTCCTGGCTCACAGATATAAACAGAAGTGTCAGAGGTTCTGTTCACTCTGAGACCTGGCTCTGAGGCAGCTGGACCAGTGTCAAGTACTATGCACGTGTAAATAAAGGGTAACTTGGTGATGGGATACCGGTTTTGTGGAGTTATTTCAGTGGCGACAAGAGAAAAAAGTGTGAACCTGAGGAAATTCACTTGCAACAGTTGTCTTTGAGTTGGGGTAAGTGTTTCTGGCATCAAGCCATTATTTGGGAAGCTTGAATCGTTCAATCCCGGGCCCAGTATGTGGAAAGAATGAGTTACTTTTTTTGGGCAAATGACAGAGCAATGAAAAGCAACAAGTAATTCTCCTGACAGCTTTTTTGGTTATTAGGAGCCTTACATGTCCTGAGGTACCAGATACTATAGTCTTTCAAGAGTTGACGGACTTAATTAAGGAATATTATGACCCCCAAGCTTCCTTTAATTCTGAGACGCTATTGGTTTTATGACGCAGTTCAAGAACGAGGGAAATCTGTGTCAGGATTTTTGACAAGGTTAAGATGACTGGCAGAGGCATGTGACTTTGGTTTAACCCTTAATGAGATGCTGAGAGACCGTTAGGCATATGGGATTAATGATGTAACCATGCAAAAGTGCCTGCTAGCTGAAGCCCAACTGAACTTCAAACAGGCACCACAAAGGGCTTTGTCATTGGAAATATGGCAAGTGCAGCATATGAGTTATAGGGTAACTGATGGAAGTGGACACCCTCACCAGGCTGACTGACCTAGGGGTGGGGGTGGTGGGGGGTGCGGAGAGCCACCATTTGAGTGAAGACAATTGCATAGCCTCACTCAGACAATATCCTGAATGGAGGGACTCTAGGTCAGCCCACAGCAAAACCCCAAAACAAAGCCAAGCCTTGATCAAATGGTTAACATTTTCTTATTATGCTACAATTAATACCCATGAGGATTTGTACCAATGCACGAGACTGTCATTTGGGGTATCTTCAGCCTGTGCCATTTTTCAGCAGATGACGGAGAACATTTTACAAGTTTTACCCAAGGTTGCGATTTATCTGGATGAAGTGCTAATAACAGAGAAGACCAATAAAGAGTGCTTAAAAAACTTGGACATTGTCCTTAGACGTTTCTCCAAGGCAGGCTTACGCCTTAGAAGAGAAAAATGTGTGCTTTAGACACCCCAAGTGACCTACTTGGGCTACAGAGTTGACAAGACCAGGTTATACCACCATTGGCAGGTAAAGTGAGGGCATTCAAGATAAAGTGACGATGATCAAAGGTGCCCCGATTCCCACATCTGGATTGGAGCTTACATCTTTCCTTGGATTATTGAATAATTGTGGAAATTTCATACGCAACCAGGCCTCCATCTTGGCACCCTTACATCTGCCACTGAAAAAGGGTCAGCCTTGGAAATGGTCTTGTAGCCAAGATGTAGCCTTTAGAGAAGTGAAGAAGCAGCTATCATCATCTAAGGTGTTGGCATGCTACAATCCCAAGCAAGATCTGGTGCTGACATGCGATGCATCCTTGTATGGTATCGGGGTAGTGTTGGCTCACGGATGGCCCAAATGCTTCCCAGATTTGGGCTGATGCAGTGCGTAAATATGCCCAGATAGAGAAGGAAGGTTTGGCTGTCATCTTTGGTGTGAGAAGGTTCCACCAAACCTTTACAGATGTAAATTTGTAATAGCAACAGACCACAATCCCCTGCTAGATGCTACTCAAAGAGGACATGGCCATGCCATCCATAACTTCAGACTGAATTCATCAGTGGGCTGTGGTTCTAAGTGAGGACAAATACCATCCGGGAGGCCAGGTAGCAAATATGGCTGCCTTGAGCCACTTCCTGCTTGCAGCTACACCGTTGGTGGTACTGCCACTGGAAGAGTGCAGTCTGGTTTTAAACTTTCTGGATACCCTTCCAGTCACCACTGACAATATTAGACTATGCACACAAAAAAGTTTGGTCCTAGCAAAACTGAAACAGCTAGTGGTGATGGGGGAAACAAAAGGGCTGTCACAATCAGAACTGAAACCTTTCTGGACCAGATCACTGTAGAGGATGGCATCTTGTTATGGGGAGCAAGAGTGATTGTCCCAAGCAGAGGTCAACACCAGATACTGGCTGAACTCCACCAGGGTCATCCAGGGGTTTCCAAAATTAAGATGTTGGTGAGAAGCGGCCAGGCTTGGATGCAGACATAACTGTATTGGTGGGGCACTGCGCAGAGAGCCAACAAGGACAAAAATTATGGCCAGCAGCTTCCCCACATTCATGGGAATGGCCGGGTAAAGCTTGGACTCAGTTACACATCGATTGTGCCAGTCCTTTCAAGGGCTCAACATTCTGAGTCATGTGGATGCCCACTCAAAGTGGTTAGATGTCCATAGAGTTTATTTGTCAAACATAGGGACGATAATAGAAAAGCTCCATCTTTTGCAATACACAGACTCCTGAAACAGTTGGTCACAGACAATGGGCCATTATTTACCGGCAGAGAATTTGAGTATTTCCTAAAGTCAAATGGCATTTAGTATATAAGGACAGCTCCATACCATCCATCATCCAGTGGTCTTGTGGAAAGAGCAGTCCAAATTTTGAAGGCAGGCTTAAAGAAACAACATACAGCGTCACTCAATACCAAACTGTCCCAGTTCCTAGTTGATTATTGGACCACCCTTCACGGAAGTATAGGGGTAGCTCCAGTAGAGTTGCTAATGGGGAAAAGACTCCGCACCAGGTTAAATCTGATTTTCCCGGATCTGGGGGTGGGTGGAGGGTGAAATGGCATCAGCAACGCCAATGTTGGACACAAGACTCCTCTAAACGAGAGACACAGTTTCCTTCAGGGGATGAAGTTTGGTGCTGAAACCACAGAAACGGTCCTGCATGGGTAAGAGGCAGGTGATGCGAGGTCAGATCCCATAATGTACAAAGTTTGGGTAGATGAGGCAGTCAGGTACAAACACGTGGACCCCACGAAAGCTGCAAAACTGCAAACAGGCCTACAGCAAAACATACCCAGCCCCTCAGTACAGCCAGAAAGGCTATTGGAACCCATGGGTTCTCCTCCTTCATCCAGTATTGAAGAAACCTCGGAGTCTGAAATGGGCACAGCCTTAATATCTTTACCACTTGAAGAAGAGGATGAATTTCTACTGAGATGCTCTAGGTGCAAGAGGCGGGCTATGGTCTGGCATGGTGAGGTGCAAGGGATAAAGTGAAGGAAGGTGTGGTGAAGCAAAGGGAAAGAACAAAGCGATAGAGCAAGGCAGCAATTTGGGCACTGTTTTCAGAGTATGACAGAAAGCAACAGAACATGCTGGAAAGACCAAAGATTGCAAAAATAATTTCAAAAAAAGATTTTGATGTGCAGTGAGACAGGATTAATCAATAACCTCGTGGTACACGAGCATTGTGGTGACACAATTTCACGCTCATTTTGAAAGGGAGAAGTGTGGAATCCATCACTCATGTTTTAAATATAAATAAAGGTAATTACGAGGGTATGAAGACAGAGCTGGCTAAGATGAACCGGGAAACTAGGTTAAAAATTAGGTCAGTAGAGTTGCAGTGTCAGATTTTAAGGAGGTATTTAATAACTCTTAGAAAAGATATATCCCAGTTGGAAAAAAATGCTCTTTGCGAAGGATGCATTCATTGGTGACTAAGAAAGGAAGTTAAGAATAGTATGAAAGTGAAAGAAACATTGTACAAATCTGCAAAGATTATTGGTAGGTCAGAGGATTAGACAGACATTTAGAACCAACAAAGAACAAGTGGGGCAACAAGGCAAAGTTACAGATGCTGAGCAACTAATAGAACGGGAGCAGCCTTCCAAGAAGAAGGATAAGGATATTAATGAGGAGGAAGCTCTCCTTGTCCATGATAGAGCTTGACTGCATCAAGTGCTACACGGCAGATAGAACCTGATTGACACCCGGTTCCAGTAGATGAGAGTTGGTTGCAGCAGGCCATCGTGGAAAGGAAAATAATGGTTGGCCATCATATCAGTAGTTGGTTTGAATTGTCAGGGGTGAACTTTATTTTTAATCATTTGTGGGATGTGGGTGTTTATTGCCTGTCCCTTGAGAACGTGGTGATGAGATACCTTTTTGAACCATGTCAGAAGTCACACGACACCAGGTTATAGTCCAATAGGTTTATTTGAAATCAGACAAGCTTTTGGAGCGCAGTCCCTTTGTCAGGTGCACCGCTTGAATGTTGTTGGAGCTGCACTCATCCAGGCAAGTGGGGAGTATTCCATCAGACACCTGACTTGTGTCTTGTAGATGGCAGACAGACTTGGGAGTCAGTAGGTGAGTTACTCGCCACATTATTCCTAGCCTCTGACCTTCTCTTATAGCCGCTGTGTTTATGTGGTGAGTCCAATTGTGTTTCTGTCAATGGTAACCCCCAGGATGTTGATAGTGGGGAATCAGCGATGGTAACACCATTGAACGTCAAGGGCCAGCAATTAGATTGTCTCTTATTGGTGATGGTCAGAGCCTGGCATTTGTGTGACATGAATGTTACTTGCCACTTGTCAGCCCAAGTCTGGATATTGTATAGATCTTGTTGCATTTGAACATGTACTGCTTCAGTATCTAAGGACTTGTGAATAATGCTCAACATTGTGCAATCATCAGTGAACATCTCCGCTTCTGACCTTATGATTGAGGGTAGGTCATTCATGAAGCAGCTGAAGGTGGTTGGGCCTAGAATACTACCCTGAGAAACTCCTTCAGAGATGTCCTGGAACTGAGATGACTGACCTCCAACAACCACAACCATCTTCCAATGTGCCGAGTATGACTCTAATCAGTAGAGACTTTACCCCCTGATATCCATTGATTCCAGTTTTGCTAGGACTCCTTGATGCCACACTCATTTGAATGTCTGGGGCTGTCACTCTCTCCTCACCTCTGGAATTCAGCTCTTTTGTCCATGTTTGAACAGAGACTGTAATGAGGTCAGGAGCTGAGTGGCCCTCGCTGAATCCAAGCTAGGTGTCACTGAGCAGGTTATTGCTGAGTAGGTGCTGACACCCTCATTACTTTACTGCTATAAGAGCTGCATTTTCTTTGTAAACACCGAAAGAACTGCGGCTGCTGTAAATCGGGAACAAAAACAGAAATTGCTGGGAAAGCTCAGCAGGTCTGGCAGCATTTGTGGAGAGAAATCAGAGTTAGCGTTTCTGGTCAAGTGACCCTTCCTCAGAAGATCTGCTGAGCTTTTCCAGCAATTTCTTGTTTTGTTTGTGTATTTTCTTTGTGTTCTCTTTTTCTGGCAGTTATTAAAATCTCATGTTTGGACTTATCAAATTGCTTGCACAAACGTGATAATCTCATACTTTACGATCACAAGCTATGGGTTTCCGGTGGGTAACCGTTCACTTTTGTTTTGCTATTTCATCAAGACAGGGACAGAGGGAACTTTTGGCAAAGAAAGAAAACAGGGGCAAAGAAAGGCATATAATAGAGAATGATAGCAGAAATATGGTGAACATTAAAGGACATAAAAATAACTTGCTGTTCACATATACACACAATGTCCCAAGCACATCACAGCCAATGAAGCAGTTTGGAAGTGCAGTTATTGTAATATAAGAAGACACAGCAACCAGTTTGAAGACAACAAGGTGCAGGGCTGGATGAACACAGCAGGCCAAGCAGCATCATAGGAGCAGAGAGGCTGACGTTTCGGGCCTAGACCCTTCTGATGAAGGGTCTAG
>NC_063337.1:33066953-33098568 GCF_021869965.1 Rhincodon typus | reverse complement strand
AGACCCTTCTGATGAAGGGTCTAGGCCCGAAACGTCAGCCTCTCTGCTCCTATGATGCTGCTTGGCCTGCTGTGTTCATCCAGCCCTGCACCTTGTTGTCTCGGATTCTCCAGCATCTGCAGTTCCTACTATCTCTGAACCAGTTTGAAGACAACTGATTCTCATAGATATCAATGAGTTATATTGATAAATGAGATGTTAGTTGATGGATAAACATTGGTTCCTACATTTTCCTTCAAGTGGTCCCATAGATTTTACATATACATCTAAATCATTAGGCGAGAGGGTCACTGTTCAGGGGTGAGACAAATCGGTGAAAGAGATTATAGAGAGCTCAGCTCAAATGGTGTAAAGAGCAATTTATCCACTTCCTTGAGAACTTGAGGGAGGTGAGGCTGAGGAGCTCGTGCAGGGGGCAGGGTTTCAGGTTCCTGAATCATTGGGACCTCTTCTGGGGCAGAGGTGACCTGGAGGGGAATCAATATCCTCGCAGGGAAGTTCGCTAGTGCTACTCGGGAGGATTTAAACTCAAGTAGCAAGGGGCTGGGAACCAGAGCAGCAGGTCAGCAAGTGGAGGGATTGAGGGGAAGGTAAATGTAAGAACCATTAAATCAGAAAGAAAGGACACACAGAGACATGTAAATGAACACGATGGTACTAATGGGCTGAAGTATGTTTATTTCAATGCAAGGAGTATTATAGGTTAGGCAGATGAGTTAGAGGCTGGATCAATACATGGGACCATGATGCTGTAGCCGTTACAGAGATGTGGTTGAGAGAGGGATAGGGCTGGCTGCTCAACGTTCCAGGGTTTCATTGTTTTAGACGAGGTAGAGAAGAAAGTGAAAGAGGTGGAGGAGTTGCATTACTAATCAGGGAGAATGTTACATCTGCACTCAGAGAGGACATGCTGGAGGGCTCATCCACTGAGGCAATATGGGTAGAACTCAAAAAAACAATCACTCTGATAGGATTATAATATAGGCCTCCCAACAGCCACCAGGAGATTGAGGAACAAATATGTAGGCAGGTTATGGAAAGGTGCAATAAAAACAGAGTTGTTATAGTGGGTGACTTTAACTTCTCTGGTTTTGATTGGGACTTCCTTAGAGTAAGAGGCTTAGAGGGAACGGAATTTGTTAAGTGCAACCAAGAGGGTTTCTTGAAATGGTATGTAGACAGTCCAACCAGAGGACGGGCCATACTGGGCCTTGAATTGGGCTAATAAGCCTGGACAGGAGAGTAACCTTTCAGTGGGAGAGCATTTTGCTAACAGTGATCATAACTCCTTAAGTTTTAAGATAGCTACAAACAATGATAAATCAGGACCTTGCAGGAAGGTACTAAATTAGGGGAGGGCAAATTACGTCAGTATTAGGCAGGAGCTAGGGAGTGTTAATTGGGAGAAGCTGATATGAAGTAAGTCTACATTAGACATGTGGGAACTGCTTAAAGACCTGCTGGGGAGAGTTTAAGACCGGCATGTTCCAGTAAGGAGGAAAGAGAAGGATGGCAAGATAAGGGACCCTTGGATAATGAGGAAGGTTGTGATTTAGTCAAAAGGCAAAAAAAAAATGCATATTTAAGGTTTAGGAAGCTAAAATCGGACAGGGCCTGTGAGGAATACAAGGAAAGCAGGAAAGTACTCAAGCAGGGAATTAGGAAGGCAAGAAGGGGCCATGAAATGACCTTGGCAAGTAGGGTTAAGGAGAATCCCAAGACATTCTATAGATACATTAAAAACAAGAGGATAACTAGGGAGAAGGTGGGACCACTCAAAGATAAAGGAGGGAACTTGTGCTTGGAGGCAGAGGATGTGGGTGAGATCCTAAATCAGTACTTTGCATCAGTATTCACCCAGGAAAAGCATATGGAGGATAGTGAGATTTGTGTAGAGCGTGCTAATATGCTAGGCCATTTTGAGACCAAGAAAGAAGTGGATTGGGATCTCTTGAACAGCATTAAGGTGGATAGGTCCCCAGGGCACTATGGTGTCTACCCCAGGTTATTGAGAGAGGCAAAAGAAGAGATTGCTGGGGCCTTGACCAAGATCTTTGTATTCTCACTAGCCACTGGAGAGGTCCCGCAGGACTGGCGAGTAGCTAATGTTGTTCCTCTGTTCAAGAAGGAAATAAGGATAATCCAGGAAACTATAGAACGGTGAGTCTCTCATCAGTGGTTGGGAAGCTATTGGAGAGAATTGTCAGGGATAGGATTTACGCACATTTGGAAAATCATGGCCTAATTAGGGACGGTCAGCATGGCTTTGTGCAGGGCAGGTCACATCTTACTAACTTGATTGAATTTTTCAAGGGGGTGTCAAAGGTGATCAATGAGGGTAGAGCAGTGGGTGGTGTTTACATGGATTTTAGTAAGGCTTTTGACAAGGACTCTCCAGGTGTGCTCATCCAGAAGATTAAGATGCATGGAATCCACGGTGATTTGGCCACATGGATTCAGAATTGGCTTGCCCATAAAAGACAGAGGGTTTAGGTGGAAGGGTATTTTTCAGGCTGGAGGGCCCTGACAAGTGGTGTTCACAAGGATCCATACTGGGACCTCTGCTGTTTGTGATATATATAAATGACTTTGATGAATAAGTACGTGAGGTGGGTTATAGACAACACCGTGTGGAGTTGGAGGAACACAGCAGGCCAGGCAGCATTAAAGGAGCAGGAAAGTTGACGTTTTGGGTCAGGACCCTTTTGCAGAAGGGTTAGTAAGTTTGCAGACGATATAAAGATTGGTGGAGTTGTTGATAGTGTAGAAGGTTGTCAAAGGATACAGCGGGATATAGATCAGTTGTAGATATGTTGGGGAAATGACAGATGGAGTTTAATCTGGGTAAGTGTGACGTGCTGCACTTTGGGAGATCAAATATTAAGGAAAAGTATACAGTTAATGGCAGGATCCTGAACTGCACTGATGTACAGAAGGATCATGGGATTCAAGTCCATAGCTCCCTGAAACTAGCCACGGAAGATAGGGTGATAAAGAAGGTGTATGGCATGCTTGCCTCTGTTGCTTGGGGAATTGAGTACAAGAGTCAGGATGTCATGTTGCAGCTTTATAAGACATTGGTTAGGTCACATTTAGAGTATTGTGTCCAATTCTGGTCACCACATTACAGGAAGGATGTGGAGGCCTTGGAGATGGTGCAGAAGAGGTTTACCAGGAAGCTGCCTGGATTAGAGGGTACGAGCTATAAGAAGGGGCTAGGAAAACTCGGGTTGTTTTCTCTTGACCGGCGGAGGCTGAGGGGAGACTTGATAGAAATCTATAAAATTTTGAGATGCATAGATAGGGTTGACAGTCAGAATCTTTTTCCCAGAGTTGAAATGTCTAATACAAGAGGGAGTTTCATTTAAAGTTAGAGGGGGAAAGTTCAAAGGAGATATGAGGGCAATTTTTTTTACACAGAGGGTGGTAGGAGCCTGGAACACACTGGCAGGGGTGGTGGTGGAGGCAGGTATAATACAGGCATTTAAGAGACTTTTAGATAAGCACGTGAATATGCAAGGAATGGAGGGATATGGAACTATGGCAAGCAGAGGGATTATTTTCATTTGGTGTCATGTTCAGTCCAAAGGGCCCGTTCCTGTGCTGTACAGTTCTATGTTCTATGTTGATAAAGGGTCAAATTAGCAATATTAACTTGCATTGCATTTTACTAATACTAATACACATGTTATATATTTCCAGCAGTTTCTGTTTTATTTCAAATTACCAACATTTGTGCAATAATGTTAGTACTCATTTAAACCATTTAATTACCTTGTAATTTTACTGATCAATAGTGGGGTAAATCAGAAAGTTCAAAGGTTCTAAGTTCAGCACGAGCTGAATTAGTTAATCTCAGTGGGAACAGTGACAATTATTAAAATCTTAGTGTGGGATTAGAGTACAAAATTAGAATTCCTGCTCCTAATTGCCATCTTGCAACAAACAATGGAAGGGAGCACAGAGGAAAGAAAAAAAATTTCTTGGTTCTTTAAAGTTGACAACAGTCAATTGGCCACCAATGAAACATCTCTCCTTCTTTTCTTTTACATTGTTAAAAAATAGACAGGAGAATGGAGACAAATTTTACATTGTTGTTAGGTAAGTAGATTAGATAGATAGACAGATAGATAGATAGACAGATAGATAGATAGACAGATAGATAGATGGACAGACAGATAGACAGATATAGATAGACAGACAGACAGACAGATAGATAGATAGATAGATAAATAGATAGATAGACAACAGCAGGGCTCAAGAAGGCTGCTCACCACCACCTTCTCAAGGGATGAGCAATAAATGTTGGCCCAGTCAGCATCACCTGCATCCCAAAGTGAATTAAAAAATATGCAAGGGTTGTATAACAAATGGACAATCTACGATCACATAGTTTACATTGTCCCCAAGTGCTAAAATTACTTACAGTATATATGAATCACTAGGTGAGATGGCAACAAGAAACAAACATGAACATGGACTTACATTGCCTCTGACGACATAGTTAGAATCTTGCATGATGTCCCTGGCCAATCCAAAATCACATATTTTTGCTACTTTCCCATGGGTAACTAACACATTCCTTGCTGCCAGATCTCTGTGAATACACTAATAAAGATCAATCATTAATTCACTTTGAAAAAACAAAGCTACAATTTTGGTTATTTGATTCAAAGACTTCTTAAGTAAGCATACACTTCGTGAAGTCAGGAATTCCATCCCTTTGGCAACTTGATATGAAAAGCTCAGGAGATCCTCAAAAGTAAGAACATGCAAATCTTCATCTTCATATCTCCTGGCATTCTGATAGTCAGCTTCTAGATAGATAAATGTTCAAAATGATTGAGTAATCGAAAGTGACTGGCAGTCAAATAATTTCTTATATGCTACTCTGTAGATATTAATCTACACTTAATTTTTTTGGCATCTTTAAATCTAAAGTAATTATTTGTTACATTGGAGAACTGTTAAGTTTGTTAGGAGATTATTCGATTTTTATATACATAGGGACTGGTGTTAGATGCAAACTTGTTTTAATATAATGAGTACCTACCACATAAATATTAAAAGTTTTCAATTACAGGGCAAATTTTGTTGAGGCAAATGTTCTATTTGTGACTCCACAACAAGGTCTTCATTACTTCTAAAGTAAACTGTATATATTACTGTTTTATACCGAGAACTCTCTGGGTTTCCTCTGCACCACTTTCATGAACCTGCATCTTCCTATAACACAGCCACTAAAGAAGCCTCATTAAAATAAACACAAAGAACTGCAAACAAAAACAGAAAATGCTGGAGAAACTCAGCAGGTCTGACAGAACCTGTAGAGAGAAAAACAGATTTAATGTTTCAAGTCCAAAGTTCCCTTGTCAGAACGTTCTGACACCTGCTAAGTTTTGCCTGCACTTTCTGTTCTTGTTCCACTAAAAAAGCAACCTGATTTGATGCTTCTCCTTGGCAGCTGACATACTTGAATTGCAATCTAATATATGCATTATATATTTATAACATTAAACTTATGTGTTGAACAAGAGTGGATGCTCCCTCCTAAACTGTGTAAGATACCATGTGAACTAGTTACATATGCAGTAAATAGAACACTGACCTTGACTATGGGTTTTTCCATTTTGTTCAAATAAACAACAGATCAGTTACAATGTCATCTGTGTTCTATTTTGCAACACAGTATTTATCCTTGGAGTGATAGAATCAATTGCTTGAGAATTACACACAAAATTTCTTACCTGTATTTAATGGACATGTTAGTTCATCCTCATGGAATAGTAAATCACAATCACACCTTTGTGACAACATACCAGTATCAGGTTCTCTATTCATTGGTACATAAGATTGATTTTGCACAAAATTTCCAGCTTTGTAGCTGTTCAAAACAGAGAACAAAGAAGCTCTATTTTATAAAATAGGTCCCATTCCCACTAAAAAATACTTTCCATTGCAAAATAAATATTTATATCAGGTAACAAAATAAACATTTATTACTGCTTGTAATCAATTCACAATTGATCAGTAGATCTGAAGACCAGGATGATCTTGTATGATATTCATTTAAAAGTTGTCAGTCTCACTGTTTGGGAGCAGAAAGGCTGACGTTTCGGGCCTCGACTCAAAACGTCAGCCTTTCTGCTCCTATGATGCTGCTTGGCCTGCTGTGTTCATCCAGCTCTGCACCTTGTTGTCTCGGATTCTCCAGCATCTGCAGTTCCTACTATTGCTGTTTGGGAAAATGGGCGGAATTTTCCCCTCCTTATCATGGCAGGAGTAATGGAGAGTATGGTGACAAAAATAGGGTGAGAAAACAATATCTTGCTGTCAAGATAAACACTCCTGATTTTTCCCTCTAGCCTTAAATGACAACTTCAGAATATCACTTCTGAGTGGCGACTATCTTATTTCCGTGCACTTGCATCTCATTAAGACCCCAATGTACTCAATTTACATTTCACTTCCAGTTCTCTTCTCCTCCACCCAGAAACTAGATGGTACAAAGTCCTGATAGGTAAAATAGAGTGGCTACTGGGTGGCTGCAGCTCACTGAATGCCTGTTTCAGCCATCATGCCGCTGCTTCTTCTGCACAACATCACTGCCTGTTCCATGGCCACCATCCTCCTCAATCCTTCATCCATGCAGCTTCTCTTTGGAAAACCACCAACCTCACCACATGCCTGCCCTCGGACCAGGTTCAGGCCTTCAATACTTTACTTTGGAGCTAATGGACAGCTGTGAAGTCTATACTTCTGCCAGATTGCTTTGCATGCAATGACAACCATTTATCTCACACCTCTAGACAGGCATCAGTTCCCAGTGCTCTTAGTGATTCAATGCATTTAAAAGTAATAACTTAGATTTATGATTGGTTGAACTAAGGTCAGGGTAGGTTTGAGCAAATATACAATGTCCACTTTATGCTGGAGTTTGAGGGGTTGGAAAATCAGTGCCTGTATATCCAGAACAGGGGCAGATAGATATTAGAAGAAAATTAAGTTCCTTGGCACAGATGAGACAATTTGTTTGTGATTGCAAAGATCAAATAATTATTTCTTCTTTACTAATTTAGTTGGTTGGATGTAGGTTCGTAATGCACAGTGATGCCAACAGTGTGGCTTCAATTCCCACACTGGCTGCAGTTACCATGAAAGACTCTCCTTTTCAACCTCTCCCCTCACCTGGGGTGTGGTGACCCTCAGGTTCAACCACTTCCAGTCATCTGTCTCTAATGAGACAGCAGCCCTGTGTTCCAGTAGGATTATGACAACTTTACGTTTACCTTTAAAGAAGAATATTCTGTATTTTTTTTTGGTTATTATTCCTTTTCGTGTAATTGCAAAATATTTTTGTAAATCATTATTGGATGATTTTCAACAAGTACAAACTATATTTACTGATTATTAGAGATAAAGCTTCAATTTATAAAATGTATTACATGTTCTGAAGATATGCCAAAATATTTCAAGGTCAACTAATTACTTTTGGACAGCATACTGTCAGCAAATGCAGGAGCCTATTTGCACACAGCAAAATCCCAAAGACAAGACATCTGACCAGTCAATCTGTCCTGATGGAATTAAACGGAGGGATAATTGTCAGCATTATGCTGCATTGCAAAAGTGGCACAGTGCCTTTCATGTTCATCTGACCAAGCTGAAAATCAGCAATACTGACAATGCAGATCACTCTCAGTCTGAAATGTCGTGCTAGTGCTAAAATGAAAGTTCAACCTGTAATCTTCTGACTCAGAGATGGTAGGAACTGCAGATGCTGGAGAATCTGAGATAACAAGGTGTGGAGCTGGATGAACACAGCAGGCCAAGCAGCATCAGAGGAGCAGGAAGGCTGATGTTTCGGGCCTAGACCCTTCTTCAGAAATGGGGGAGGGGAAGGGGGTTCTGAAATAAATAGGGAGAGAGGGGGAGGCGGATAGAAGATGGATAGAGGAGAAGGTAGGTGGAGAGGAGACAGACAGGTCAAAGAGGCGGAGATGGAGCCAGTAAAGGTGAGTGTAGGTGGGGAGTTAGGGAGGAGATAGGTCAGTCCAGGGAGGATGGACAGATCAAGGGGGCGGGATGAGGTTAGTAGGTAGGAGATGGGGGTGGGGCTTGAGGTGGGAGGAGGGGATAGGTGGGAGGAAGGACAGCTTAGGGAGGAGGGGACGAGCTGGGCTGGTTTTGGGATGCGGTAGAGGCGGGGGAGATTTTGAAGCTTGTGAAGTCCACAGTGATACCATTGGGCTGCAGGGTTCCCAAACGGAATATGAGTTGCTGTTCCTGCAACCTTCAGGTGGCATCGTTGTGGCACTGCAGGAGGCCTAGGATGGACATGTCATCTGAGGAATGGGAGGGGGAGTTGAAATGGTTCGCAACTGGGAGGTGCAGTTGTTTAGTGCGAACCGAGCGTAGGTGTTCTGCAAAGCGGTCCCCAAGCCTCCGCTTGGTTTCCCCAATGTAGAGGAGGCCACAACAGGAACAGCGGATGCAGTATACCACATTAGCAGATGTGCAGGTGAACATCTGCTTGATGTGGAAAGTCTTCTTGGGGCCTGGGATGGGGGTGAGGGGGGAGGTGTAGGGGCAGGTGTAGCATTTCCTGCAGTTGCAGGGAAAAGTGCCGGGTGTGGTGGGGCTGGAGGGGAGTGTGGAGCAGACAAGGGAGTCGCGGAAAGAGTGGTCCCTCCGGAAAGCAGATAAGGGTGGGGAGGGAAAAATGTCTTTGGTGGTGGGGTCGGATTGCAGATGGCGGAAGTGTCGGAGGATGATACGTTGGATCCGGAGGTTGGTGGGATGGTACATGAGGACGAGGGGGTTTCTGTTTTGGTTGTTATTGCGGGGAGGGGGTGTGAGGGATGAGTTGCGGGAAATGCGGGAGACACGGTCGAGGGTGTTCTCGACCACTGACGGGGGGAAGTTGCGGTCCTTGAAAAACGAGGACATCTGAGATGTGCGGGAGTGGAATGCCTCATCCTTGGAGCAGATGCGGTGGAGGCGAAGGAATTGGGAATAGGGGATGGTATTTTTGCAGGAAGGTGGGTGGGAGGAGGTGTAGTCTAGGTAGCTGTGGGAGTCGGTGGGCTTGAAATGGATATCGGTTTCTGGGTGGTTGCCAGAGATGGAAACAGAGAGGTCCAGGAAGGAGAGAGAGATATCAGAGATGGTCCAGGTGAACTTAAGGTTGGGGTGGAAGGTGTTGGTGAAGTGGACCTCTCCTTCCTGGACCTCTCTGTTCATCCAGCTGTGTTCATCCAGCTCTACACCTTGTTACCTTCTGACTCAGGCAAGGTTTAACACTAAGCCATACTAACACTCACAGAATATTAGTGAATTGGAAATTCAGTGGAAAATTTCAATCAAATTGATGATACCTTATTTATATGTTGGTCAGTCTAATAGTGTTTCTCACTGATTTTGGAAATTGGAAATAAAACATTTTCTGATTATATGTTTATGCTTTTTCATAACAAACACAATAGAAATCATAAGGACACTGGAAAAGAATAATACCAACCAATAGCAAATTAGATAAATATTTAGTTTACCTGAATTGTTGATCGTTGTAAAGATTATGATAGAAGCTAAAGTTGTTATGTGCAAATACATCAGTCAATGTCTTATGAAATTTCTCCCGGTTATTTCTTAAATAGTTAAGAAGGTCTCCATAGCAACAATACTCAAAGATTAGGTATACTGGACCTAAAATAACACATAATTAAAATTTTGAGTAAGCAATTGAGTAAGTCGGTAAATAGCATGATTTAAATATGAAGACATATGAACTAAGCTTCAAGGAAAATTTTCTTACCAGAAATAGTACAAGCTCCTAAGAGGTTCACAATGTTTTCATGGCGCCCCATGTGAATCATCATTTTCAGTTCAGACATCAAGGCATCTTTTTCAGAAGGCTCATATTTTTCTTTTAAGTATAATAAAAGATATTTACCGGTCCACACTGAGTTGATTTAAATTATTTTACAAAGCATGATTTGATTTTGATAATTTTTTGAATTGTTTGCACAACTAATTTAAGTTTTAGAATTTATTCTTTGATATGGGTGTTGCTGACAAGGTTGGAATGCATTTCCTATCCTGAGTTGCCCAGAAAGCATTGGTAACATAAATAGCTTGCTGTACCACTCCATATAGCAGTTAAGAGTCAACCATGTTAGTGTGAGATTGAAGACACACACAGGGAAGGCCAGGTGAGAATGGCAGTTGCCTTTTTGTAATTTTCTTTCTCTATTTATAGAATAATCCAGCAGCTTTTGGTTAAGTTTTAATTGTACAGCTTTTTATATGCATATTTTAAAAATTGACTTCAAAATCTCAAACTGCTGTGATGGCATTTAAGTCGATAATGATAATCAAAATTTTAATTCCGATCTAGACTTTTGTAGAAATGTTACTCTAACAAACTTATTAAGTTAATAAACATATTACATTGCTAGCTATCTTTAGTATTAAAAAAAGTATATATTTACCTCTTAGTATACATTTAAAGAGAAAAAACATAAGCCACATAACGTTGCCTTGGATTTTACCCCATAAATATATGAATATTTCAACTTTGTCTCCTCCAGTTTAGGATCCAACCTGCCTTTAATTTTAATAAGATAGCTGGTAATTCATAGCATTCTTTATTTGCACAGTGCACAGAGTCAAAATGGTGGACAATAAGCATGCATAGTTCTGTTCAGGAGTGCAAAGTCCACCATAGAACAAAGCAAAAAGAGAAGGCTTTTTTAGGCATACTTGAACCAGGTGTTAGGTATTTACATGCTATTGATCTACAGCAGGAGCATCTTAGGTCTTCCACGAATGGCACTCAGTTGCAGCACTTAGTGCTATCCACAAGATGCACCACAGAAATTCACCAAGGCTTAGAAAGCACTTTCCAAAACCATTACCATTTCCAGGTAGAAGGACAAGGGCAGAAGATACATGGGAACACGCAAGTCCCCCTCCAAGCCACTCATCAGACAGACTTGGAAATATATCACTCTCTTTTCAGTGTCTCTTCGTCAAAGTCCTTGAACTCCCTCCCTGACAATATTGTGAGTGTACCTATACCAAATGGAATGCAGCAGTTCAAAACAACAGATCACCAGCACCTTCTCAAGGGCACCTAAGGATAGGGAAATAAATGCTGGCCAAGCCAACAATGCTCACATCCCATGAGTGAATAAAATGCCAACATTTTTTGCAAGTTAAATTAAATTTTCAAAATACTTATTTCATTCTAGGATTAAGACATAAAATCTTCAGGAAAAAAACTTTGCCATCAGACAGCAATTCTGTCTATTAATGCACCTTCTCAGCCAATTAGTGGGGATTGGTTGGCTCAGTTTGCTGGATAGCCAGTTTGTAATGCAGAGTGATACCAACAGCATGGGTTAATTTCCTGCAGCAGCTGAGGTTACCATGAAGGACTCTCCTTCTTACCCTCTCCCCTCACCTAAGATGTGATGACCCTCAGGTTAAAGCGAGCAGGGGGTCTTTACTTCAGATAACTAACAGGAGTTATATCAATTCATTTAAATCACTTTTCGCAAATTTGTTATCATATTCTTGTATAACTTTATTAAAGTAATTAATCTGTTTATTAGAACTTGTTTAAGATTAACGGGATTGAGAATATGTTGCAGATATTTTCTAATCAATCTGTGTCACAAGAGCCCTGTGATTATATACTGTATATTTATATATCTCCTCTTCCAAGCTACCAATTGGTAGGTGTTAAAATGGTTATGCAGTGTTGGTATCTTTCACATTAGTTTCATTTGATCTTTGATGCCTTGGTGCCATCTACCTCATTATTTACTGTGATTTCCTCAATAACAAAAATCCTCTCCAAAATTCCAATAGCTAACTCTGTTGTATTCTGTCCCACAATAAGATTATTTTCATTCCAGGCTTCATCTGAATATCTGCTAAAATTAGGGCTGCTATGTTGAAGGAATTTAGAAGTTTCAAGACCCATTCAAATAAGGACATAACTGTCTCAAAAAAAAAATACTAATTAAATAATATTCTGAAATAAAAACTGTAAAAACTTGCAAATGGTAAAATGCTGTATGTGGTCATTCAGTTATAGCTCCAATTTTTTGGAACATTTAGGCTAATAACAAAAATTTGAAATTGAATAACCTAATAAATTGATATATTATAGTAATTCAACTGAACATAGAATTTCATTAATATTTTAAAACAATAGTCCCAAGTGAGAGTCAACATTTATACAATTTTTAGTATAAATTTCTACTTAGAACAGTTTGACGCAAGTTGCACATACCCTTCAACATCTTCACAGCCACCTGGACAGGGACATCTGCTTTATTGATTCCATATGCCATGGCTTCCATGACTTTTCCAAACGCACCAGAGCCAAGTACATTCCCTGCAGGTCACAAACGATTAACTAAGAATAATACTAAATTTCTCTGCAGTAAGTATGTATTGTCATATAAAGGATTTTATCTAGTTTCAGATTAAAAAGGAAGAAATAAAATAAATTGGGATTTTATGCTTGAGTGCTGGTTACATATACATGACTGACCCTTTTTCTTTATAGATAAAGTTATCCTATTTCTATATTTCTAGCAATTTGTGTTTTTTATTCAATGATACTGGCTCTACTTTTAAAAGGTAAATAAATACATTTTCAAGGAACAAAATGTATTTGTGAATTATTGAAATAATTCATTGATTTTATTTTCCTTAGAAACCATTTTCATATTAAGAATGATCAAAATCAGATCTAATCACTCAAACCTATGTATTTGTTGAATCTGCACAGCCAATTAAATAGTCCTTGGTAATTAATTATGTTTCATTATTTTGGTTGCAAGAGAAGCACTGAACTGTCACATGATAATGTCAGTGTTTTCAAATAATTAAGATTTTGAAAGTTGTTTCTTTTTTATCTACACTTGCAATAAAATGTCACAAAATGAATTGTGTTACTTTAAGTGCATTGGATATAAAAAAATTACACTGGAGCTGTGTAGCCTGTCTTATTTTGTCACCTTAGGTTCATTTATGCTATTTGAGTGGAAATAGTGACTTTGTATTAGGCATTAGAAAGATGGCCTACCCAGTTCCAAGTTTTCGCGAGGAAATTCCCACTTTGGATCATAATCAGTGTGGGTAAAATCAACATAAACATAATCATTCTCAGAGGATCCAATAACTTGTATCATGAGGAGCTGCTGTTCATAACCAGGTTGCTTAAATGAAGATCAGAATGAGATTTTACATTAATCAATGTGAAAACTTCTGATATACCAAGAACCATGATGCATCATATTATAAAAGCTGTGTTGTAAAATTATAGAACTCTCAACACAATTGGGAAATCATGACACTACTGGGGTCACAGCATCTAGCTAAACCCTTAGTCATTTTACAAACAGCATGACCTGGAAGGAATGTTAATCTATTTTAGGATACCACTTCTCTCTACTTCCTTGTCCTTTCTTGATTAAGGTATCTCATGCAGCAACAGTGTGCAAAGAATGGAACGGCTAAAGTGTTATCTACTGTTGGAGTCGTAAACCAGATACATCCAAGTATATGAAAGCAAAGAAGTATTGACTGTCCTGCTGGTTCCCCTTTTTTTAATATGAAGCAATTTATTTGCACTCTCCAGTAACACATCTGGAAATTTGCTGGTGTAGGGGCCATAAAGTGTCAATTGAGATCCGGTAACACACTTAAGTTAGTGGTATTCTTTTGCTACAAAACAGACAAGCTATTCAAAGGCACTTCATGAGACCTTAAGTATCAACAAATAAATCTGTGCACACGATCATAGCACAATTTTGGGGTTGCATGCAGTATCTCTCTGAGATCACTTGTTTTGCTGTGCTCTCAGGTGATGTGCTGTGCTGAAGTCAGATACTTGCAGAGAGAAAGGTGAGGAAGATGAAATACCTTCAAACATTTCTGTTGGCTGGTTATAAAGTGATACTAACAGAAACCTTATGACTGGAAACTTTCACCTAGGAAGACTAAGTTGTAAAATTGAGCCCATTTGATGTTATAAGATTTTGATCATGGGAATGTACATCATTTATCAGAATTGTAAAATCAATCATGAATGTTGACAGTCGAAGATAGAGCCACATCATGAATGCTGTGCTTAGTTTTGAATTCTTTATTGCTCCTACAATGCTATAATTCTGGAGAAAAATGTGATGTTGAATGCTGCAAGGAAAAAGCTGACAGAAATCAGAAGATATGACTGTCAGAATAGAGCTGTGTTCTATTGTATAGAGACTGAATAATGATTTATTAGAAGTGTTCAAAATGATGTTAGGAATTGACAAGGCAAATATTGAGAAATTATTTCCATTAGCATGAAGACTTGAAATTGGCGTAAAATTGATCACATGAGTTTTCTGTTCTGCTCATGCTTGTTGATACGAATGATTTTTTTTAGGCAGATGAAGTACTTGCCAGAGTCAAGGGAGTGCCAGATACACTTTGGGATATTAGGGTCACATTGTGTCAATAGGACTATTGTACAAACTCAATGCAATCTCCATAGTATAAATTACCCTATCAGGTAAAAATAATTTGGTCCAGAGAAACACCACAAAGAAGATATGGAACTTCCCCAAACTCAACGTCAACTAAATTCTTCAAAAACTACGGGGCGTCCTGTAATCCACCGTTATCACATTTGCCACAGGTTAGAACATTGAACATAGAGCATAGAACAGTACAGCACAAGAACGGGCCCTTTGGCCCATGATGTTGTGCCAAACATGATGCCAAATGAAACTAATCCCTTCTAACTTCGCATGGTCCATTCCTCCTTCCTATTTATGTGCTTATCTAAAACTCCCATAAATGCCCTTATCGTATCTACCTCGACCACCACCCCTAGCAGTGCATTCCAGGCTCCTACCATGCTGTGTGTGTAAAAAGCTTGCCCCTCACATCTCCTCTGAACTTTTCCCCTCTAACCTTAAAGGTATGTCCCCTAATATTAGACATTTCAACTCTGGGAAGAAGATTCTGACCATCAACCGTATCTATGCCTCTCATAATTTTATAGACTTCTATCAAGTCTCCCCTCAGCCTCAGTTGGTGGATTGTTTTTGGACCACCATCTTTTGCCACATCCCTTTCATTTTGGGTGGAAAGTTGGTTAGTGACCAAAAGACCCAATGCTATCAATATTAAATAATTGACATTTCCCAGTTAACATTAAGCATGCTCTGGGATATAAATATATAGAGGGAGACTCATAATGAATACAAAAACAATTAAGGTACTTGGCTCTGGTGCGTTTGGAAAAGTCATGGAAGCCATGGCATATGGAATAAATGGCGAGTAAGAATGCAAACCATGAAGTGCCAAGTACTTCATCAAGAGAGAATCTAACCATTCCCCCTTTACATTCAATAGCATTACCATCACTAAATCCTCTACTACCAACATCCTGGTGAGGGGTGCGGCAGGTGACATTGGGATGTGGGTTGGGAGCCTGGCTGTAGAATGGAATGGAGGTGATTTCCATCAACCAGAAGCTAAGTTGGAGCAGTCATGTAAGTGATCTGTCTACAAGAGGAGGTCAGAGGCTAGGAATTCTGTGACAAGTAACTCAGCAGTTACCTCAATGCCTGTCAGCCATCTCGAAAGCACAAGTCAGGCAGGAACAGCAACTCATATTCCGCTTGGGAACCCTGCAGCCCAATGGTATCAATGTGGATTTCACAAGCTTCAAAATCTCCCCTCCCCCTACCGCATCCCAAAACCAGTCCAGCTCGTCCCCGCCTCCCTAACCTGTTCTTCCTCCCACCTATCCCCTCCTCCCACCTCAAGCCGCACCCCCATCTCCTACCGACTAACCTCATCCTGCCCCCTTGACCTGTCCGTCCTCCCTGGACTGACCTATCCCCTCCCTAACTCCCCACTTACACTCACCTTTACTGGCTCCATCCCCGCCTCTTCAACCTGTTTGTTTCCTCTCCTCTATCCATCTTCTATCCGCCTCCCACTCTCTCCCTATTTATTTCAGAACACCCTTCCCCTCCTCCTTTTCTGATGAAGGGTCTAGGCCCAAAACATCAGCCTTTCTGCTCCTACGATGCTGCTTGGCCTGCTGTGTTCATCCAGCCCTGCACCTTGTTGTCTCGGATTCTCCAGCATCTGCAGTTCCTACTATCTCTGATTCAATTTTAACCCCACTGCGAAGCCTCTTCTAAGGATGCCTAGCCTGAAGAAGTTACCCTCCTCCCTCCTTTTCTGATGAAGGGTCTAGGCCCGAAACATCAGCCTTTCTGCTCCTATGATGCTGCTTGGCCTGCTGTGTTCATCCTGCCCTGCAACTGGTTGTCTCAGATTCTCCAGCATCTGCAATTCCTACTATCTCTCGGTCTTCAACTAATTTTCAGGATTCTTTAAAAGTATATGGATACTTCTTCTGGTGAGCAGCAAGGGGCCTATAGGTGTTACATAACCTCATCCCATTTTTATGCAGTTTATTATTTTCCCAGGCAATGGATAGAAACTAGTGACAATTCCCAAAATGAAAGTCAAAGCAGGCATCTGGAAGATTCAGCTCACCACTTAGGAGGCCTATCATCTGCCTGACAATGGCCCTGGTGGAAGAATGGACTTCAATGTATCAACGTTTGCCACTGCCGAGTGCACTATGGCACGAGTGCAACACAGAGAACTGCATGAGATGACTCACTTACAGATCATGGAGAACATCCATGAAACTCCCCAAATTTGATAATTAGTCAATTTTTGGTTACTGTCCTTATGGAGGAAGGTACAGAAAATCTTCTAGACATACTAGGTAACCAAGGGACTTGTGAGACTGAGGAACTTAAAGAAGTTAGTAAATGGTAGTAATTGAAAACTTAACTGGATTGAAGCTTGAGAACTACCTTGGACCCGATGAGCTGCATCCTAGAGTGTTGGGGGAATTTTCCACATTTTGTCTAAGTGTGAGGGATAACTGTTGACTAATATGCCAACACTGTTGATGAAATAAGTCACCAGATCACCACATTAAGAGCTGATAATGAGCAAAGGTGCGTGTGTCACCCTGATGCAGGCCTCAACACTGGTGACTTGGGTTGGCAAAAATGCCGGCCAGTCAGAAGTCAGCAACTTCTGAGTCCCAAAGTCCACCAGGTGAGGCCCATTCCTTGGGGGATCCAGTGGCAAGAAGGTAAATTTTGTTTCTTCTTGTGGGGTAGGCCTTGTAGAGAGAAGGGAATGGGGGGATATTCAGAGGCTTCTCCATTGACCACCATCTGAGTCCCTAATTTCACACAGAATTGGGTAATTGGAGGGCCATTCCAATCCAACAGACTAGTGTTCCCAGTTGGGAAATCAGCCACCTTTCCCAACTACTGGGAAGGTAGGTGATCAAGGAGGTGGTGAGCTGCGACCATTATGTGGTAATTAATTGACCATTTAAAGGTCTTAATCTTTGGCAAGAAATTCACCCATAAACCTTTGCGAAGTGGTCGGGCTAAGTGAATGGGCAAGAACATGGCAGATATAATATAATTGGAACAAGTATGGTGTAATCCACTGTGAGACAGAAAGACAAGGCATTTTTTAAATGGTGAGAATTTAGGAAGAGTTGATGACCAATGGGACCTATGTTTCCTTGTTCATGACTCACTCAAAGTTAGCATTTAGGTGCAACAATCAATAACCAAAGCAAATGGTATAGTCCTTCATTGCAAAGAGGAGTAAAGATGTCTTTCTAAACTGTATAGAGCCTCAGACTCCACTGGCAGAATTGTGTACAGTTGTGATCTCCTTTTCTTCAGAAGCATACACTTCCCACAGACCGAGAGCAATGAAGGTTCACTAGGCAAATCACTGGGAAAGCAGATGGATCCTATGAGTACAGATTGGGGAAACTGCCTTTATTTTCTGGACGTTTGAAGAATGAGTGATGATCTTAATGAAAATTACAAAATTCTTACAGGGTGTGAAAGGGTGGATATAGTTAAGATGTTTACTCTGTCCAGTGAGTCTAGAACTAGGGGACATTATCTCAGAATTAGGGTTATACACTTTACAACTGAGAAGAGTAGGAATTTCTTCACTCAGAGACTGTTGAATGTTTGGAATTCTACCCATCCCAGAGGATTGTAGAAGCTCAATCATTGAGCACATTCAATTAAAAAATCAATAGATTTCTGTCGATTAATGACACTAGTGGATATGGGGATAATGCAGGGAAATGTCACTGTGAAGATGAATAGCCATGATCTAGAATGGTAAGGCAGGCTCAATGGGCTGAATGGTTTACTCCTATTTCTCCCGTGTTTCCCAATATTAAATTGGCCGCATGTTATTCACTTCATCCCATTTTTATTCCCATTAAATCAATTGAAATCAGGGGAATGAAATCAGGCAGCTGAGTGAATATTTTACACCAGCAAAGCTAAAAATATCCCTTTGTGCCTTCACATGAAACATCTTCTACAAGGACAGACTGTGAAACATGCAAGTCTACATATCACCTCCAAATCTATTCTCACTCAGTACTTTACGTAGTTACAAACACTCTTGCTTTTATGACAGCCAAGTGAAATATCAAAGATCACTAGGTGTGGTCAATGTTAAAGATATGCTGAAAAAGAAAAAAGTAAGAAATACAAAGAAAACATTACAGTAAATTATTCTCTGAAAGTTATATAGGTGCATATCACTAAAAAAAAAGTTACTTTCCAAAAGTAGATGCAAACAGTTGTTTTAAAACTTACTTCCTTTTCATATTTTATGTATCAGTATAGACAAACTGATTAATGTTTGAAACCCACCCTGCGTATCTTTGACAAATCTCTAAATTGTCAGTCAAATAGATTTAAATTGTTTGTCTGTGATCTGAGTAAGCATTTCAGAGTGCAGGCAGACAAAATATCAGTGGCAGAATTGACAAATTTTTTTGGCTTGGTCATATTGTGTACATAAAATATTACATTTAGATATACATTATTCATATGCAAAGATGCTTATTTACCTTTTGACATTTAGGGAATATGAAAGCGAAAAACAGGATTGTAACCAGACCAAAAATTCCAATTGTCATGTAGAAAATAGTCTTTGAAAACTGCATTTTATCTGGAAAAAAGGATATATACAGGATAATAGAACCGTAGAATTTTACAGTACTGAAGAAGGCCATTCAACACATCGTGTCTGTACCATCTCCTGAAAGAGTTACCCAGCTAATCCCATTCCCCAGCCCTATCTCTGCAGCCCTCTAAATACATCATTTATGTATTCAATTTATTTATGTATTAAAACAAGACAGTACAGTACAATATTGTGCAACTGCTGCAGCATAATTCGATCAGTATGTTAGCAATAATATAATTTCAAGAATTATACAACCTTGACATTACCTTGCTCTGGAAGATAGCTTCTTTTGCAGATTGAGCCTACAGCATTCTCTGCACAGCACTCTACTGAAAACCCACCCGTCATGACCGTTGCATCCATTACACTCAGTATACTTTTGGAACCAAACGTTTTTCCATCTGACACCTCGGTCTGAATGCCCTCAGTTATATTTTCACTTCCAGCGCAGCTTGAATGCAACAACAAGAAAAGGTCACATTAAAAATCTGTATGGCTAAACCTACATGTATCAGCTTCACCCATTGTTTAATTTTATGTGTCAGAAGTCATTCAGTCAAGTGCTTATTCTTGGAAACTCTCATTTTTTATTTTGTTTGCTGCACCATTTAGTTTAAAGTTTGAGAAGGTAGATAAAATCAGCTGGTATTAGAAAAAAGGCACTGCTGAAGTACCTGGGTGCATGTGTAATAATTTGTAATATTTGTAATAATAATTAAAACAGGACTTCCTAAAGTAAGAGTTGAGTCCCCAGGTAGGGTGACAAGCTGAAATTTGGGGGTTTCGAGCTGTGAGTCAGCAATAACCACTACCGAGTTCTGCTCTCCCCTGGGCCAACCACCCAATCCCACAGGTCTCACCAAAGGGTATACAACCTTCAAGATCCAAAATTCAGAGGGAAAAAGTTTGGTAAGCCCTAGGTTAGAAACTGGGCAATTATATTGAAAGGCTTTTCATGATTATAAAAATCTTCAGAAAAATTACAGAATCTTCTTCCAAATTGTGCTTAAAACACAGAATTATGTCACTGTTTTCGATCAGACACTATGCATCTTTTAGAAAATTATTAGCTTCTACATTGCACAAAAACTGCGCTAAAAATGTTAGAAATTGCCAATTCAGTTCCTACTAAAAACTCAGTTGCAGAATCACAAATCTAAGATCCTCCATGAACCAACACAATTATACAACATAATAGACAGAATTGTTTTGTTTGCTTCTGTTTTTTAAAGCTGTATTCCTTAATACATTTCAGAAAAGAAGCCTGGTGTAGTTTTATTAGCACAATTGAAAATGAGTTATTTCGTTCCAAAAAGCTAGGGGTGGGGTTGAAATGAACCATTATCTACTGTCCTGCATTGTGTACACACTTTCAATTTTATCTATATTTACCCCACCCCAAGTGGTGCTTATAGTGTACTAACAGTGTCTTTAACTCTGAGCCAGTAACCTGGATTCAAATCCCATCTACTCCAGAAGTGTGTAATAACATCTCTGGACATCTCTTGATTTAAAAATTTCTACCCCATACCATTTGGACTGTTTCATTAATATATATATCTAATTTATACCATGGGAACAAACTTAAAGCTGTGCCCACATTAGTGCTCCCAGAATCCACGATTATGACTGTTAAAGTCAGATATATGTGCAATTACTGTGAACAGTGAAGATAGAATAAATAGATCCAAAAATAATTCTGTTCACAATCAATAGGGGGAAGAAAAAACAATGTTACTGAGCTTTGAAAGTGGCATCTTGTTTCTTTTACTTACGATTTTTCATTGCACTTTTTCCAACTCACTGTGGCTAATGGATAGCTTGTGGAGTTGCAGAAAATATTATCTTTTCCTGATGAAAGTTCTAGAGATGGTTTCTCTGCAGAAAATACAGTTTACAAATTTAGTAGATAGTCCTGTTTGAGGCCCTACAAAGAGGTTATCAGATTGAGCTAAACTGTTATGATAATGAAACAAAACTTAATTCCATGGATATAATTGATGTTCCACATATTTTTACTAGTTGATTCTGGATATGATTTCATCATACATGTATCGTATTGTTACAACAATGGATTGGAACCTCAAAATACTATGGCATTTTAGTTTGTAATTCCAAAGTATATACTTTTTTAAACGAGGACTGCCACAGAGACAATAGCTGCAGGTGTAAAATAATCTTTGTGAGACCGATGGGATGTCAAAGAAACTTGAAACTTATTAGATTGTGAACTCTTATGATTACAAAGATATTGAGGGTTGACAACTCCCTGCTCAGCAGCAAACCACCCCCGTGGATTATGTTCCAAACTGCAGAGACAGTTTGTGTTTTCCACTTTGAATAATGCACAAAGGACATTTTAAAAAGCCAGTTTGAACTCTACTGGAGTTGGTTGTGGGACTGAATGCTCTTGTGTATACCAGGCTCGATTTGAGCAATAGTGAAGGTGACAGTCAAAGAACTGTCCCCTAGTTGATGCTGTATTCTCACATTTTACCTAGCAGCCTCCATATTCAATAGACCACCCTCTGCTCCTTTTGCCAGCTCCATTGTAATACAACCACAAAACATATCTTCCCCTGCCTTCCTCTTTCAGCATTCCATAGGGACCATTCCTGCTGCAATATTCTAGTCCTCATCTCAGTCACTTCAAATATCTTTTGCTTCGCTTTCCATGTAAGCCAGGAGATACAATACTAGCCTTTTTAACCTCCTCCCTACTGACTGTCCATGGCTCCAAATACTTTTTCTAAGTGAAAACAATGATTTCCTGGTCTGTCTTTTAATTTAGCATACTGTACTTCTCGCTCTTGATGTGGTCTTCTCTACACAGTGGAGACTAATTGCAGTCTGGATGACTACTTTGCACAGCACCCTATTCTTCCTGCAATTATTCATGCCATTTTAATTTTCACCTTACTCCCACGCTGACCCTTCTGTCACAGTGCTCCAGTGGGGTTCAATGCAAGCTCGAGACAGAATTTTATAGAATGATAGCATTAATCTTTCAACTCAGCGTGCTGCAGCCTTCTGGATTGAACCTCAAGTTCAACAACTTTAGATCATAACCTCTGCCTCCATCTTGTTCTATGTGCTTTTGTTTCTTACAATTTTTCCTTTCCCATGTTTTGTTGGATTGATTCTTATCTTGCTTGAATCTTACCTTCCTTCAAATTGCCTTCACGTGGCAAAATATTAATTCATGCCTTGCTTGGACACAATCATTGGTTCTTCACTAAATCCATTACCACTCATTGCTGTTCAAGTCCCTTCCCATCGTTTACTGTCTTAAACTCTAACATTTCTAATTCTCTTTGCTTCTGAAGAAAGCTCAAATTCTCTTTTTCTCCATACTTGCTGCCTGAAGCTGTTGAGACTTTTTAGCCTATTCCTGTTCTTATTTCAGATTCCCAGCGTCTACACTATTTTGCTTTTGTGGTGGAATTTCTAAGCTTTTCTGCCTAAAGCCTTAACATTATAATTCCTGTACTTTAAATACTTCAACTGATGGAATTAAAAAGGTTATTTTTTCAAAAGAAAGTAATTATTTTCTTCAGTTCAGGATAAATACTTCTCACATAGAAATAGAAACTATTGAAAATACTCAATATTTCTGGCAATATCTGTGGCAACAGAAATACAGCTAATATTTCTGGCATTAACTCCTTTTCCCACACCATAAATGTTGAGTGTTTTCAGCATTTTCTGGTTTTATGTAATATTTCCAGCATCTGCAATCTTTTGCCTCAATATTTCACAAAGTCTAGTCTGGCAGTTAATGGCACTGTGGTGCACTAAACCATATAGATAATCCTCAAAATGCTCGGAGATAGTATTGGTCAGATGAACAACAGCAAAACAAATATGTTTTCACCCCTAATTGATACCCAGGGACTCTAGTTGGACAGTTCATGTTTCCTAAAATTGAATAAGGACATCTCATCTGTGATGTCCTCCATGCCAGAATAAATGTTCACACACACTTCTAAAATGACCATTTGACCAGGGTACTGTTTTCAATGCTAATATTTCAAGTCTAGATGATTCTTCATCAGAGCTGACGTGAAGCTTCACATCAACTCTGATGAAGAGTCATCCAGATTTGAAACATTAGCTTGCTTACTCTCCATGCATGCTGCCTGACCCACTGAGATCTCCAGCGTTTTTTGTTTTCAGTACAGATGCCAGCATCTGCTGTAATTTGCTTCTACTGTTTTCAATGTAGGGTCCTTAGAATTAACTGGACAGAGCAAAGAACCATCAATATGTCCTTGACAAATTCAAAGTCCCAGCATCTCATGGATTTTAAGCTGGTGAAGAAGCCGAAACTGAGAAAATGCAACCACTGGAAAAGATGGGATGAAAGTCTTAGGCTGGTAAAAATAGAAGGTGAAATGTCAGGAAAGAAAAGGCCAAGTTGGAAAAGGACTAGATGTGTGGACAACTTCAGGGATTGGATGGAAGGATGAATGATAGGGGCATGCATAAAAGCAGTGAACAGAGAGAGATGTCAGTTCTTTGTAGATTATAGCTCATTATAGGTGGATTTACGAGAGAGCAATAGTTCAGCAAAGGTCAACACATCTAAAAGGAGAGAATAAAGTCATTAAAAAATTCAATGCCTCCACACTGTCAATTACCAAAGACCTGGCAATTTCTTAGGTATAAACTTTGAATAAAAATTCTGCATTAAGGAAAATGTAAGAGTTTTATTGGATCAAATTTCATGTTTTGTATTCAAGAGTTCATTTTCCTTTAGACCTTTCGCATTCTAATTCCATAGTGCATCACCTTCAAGAAGATACAAAAATTACCTATAACATCTTTCTTCTTAAATTAGAAAATAAATTTAAATTAAATGCATACCTTGAACATTAATATCAAAATTAATGTGCTAATTCAGTAATTATTACTTACTTTTTACATATAAAGTAAAAAATGTCTGAAATTCTGCTTCCTCATTTTCTGCAAAAAATTCATAGATTCCTGGTTTATGACCATGATCACAAAATGACGCAGAATAACTAGGAAGCAGTAAAAAGAATGAGAATTAGAATATTACACAATAAACAAAAAGCATATATAAGGATGAAAACTCTACATGAAAACAAATGTTAAATTTATTAACGCACTGAGTGTAATTCGTAAATGGAAATTGGTGTGTGAGCTTCATTGATCTCATAAGAAATATTTTAGGAGTGTGCTTTCTTCTGCATCACTCATACCGGTCCTAAAATCATCCCTAAATTTCATCCATTACTATCTTCTCTCCTTTTGTCCTAAGACAACACATGTTGTATTCCATGAGAAGATAAATAACTGATATTGCTATTAGGTTTCTGTTAATGCCTCCAGGTAACTAAAGGCAATGGGTTGGGGTGACTCACTCACTCTAATGAAGCAATATGATCTCCACACTATGCCATTCTCTGATGTAATTTAGTATTCTGAAAAGCTGACATCAGCCTGCATTCTGGAATACCTTAGTTCAGTATATCTCCTGTTCTGCATCATGACAATGCCTCTGTTGCTAGTTTATTAAAGAGTGCACCTTTAAATTAGTCACTTCTTTTTGTTGTTTTTATGTATTTCTCTTTACATTAATAGATACTAGAGATTAATAATAGCAGTAACTAACTTCTGAGAGCTTCGGGATATTATTAACAGCTAGTAAATTGCTGTCAGTAATTCATCTTCCTGCAGTAATTATGAGATTGTAGTATTTTTAAACAATGGATCTCATCAACATGCCACTGGTCCATTTACCCTGCAGGCAGCTGCTGGTATCCAGAAAAATTAATCGACTAACAGCGTTCAGGTGAGTAGTTCAGAGATAGTTCACTCAGCTCATTCCTGGGATGAGGCGCTTATCTGATGAACAAAGAGTGAACATTCTGGGCATGTACCCTTTGGTGTTCAAAAATATGAGAGATGATATTATCGAGACATATAAGAGGGAACTAGATAGGGTGGACATCAGGAGGATTCTTTTTCTTGTGAAGGTGACTAAAAGTAGGAGGCACAATTTATGAAGAGGTATCCATTTTAAGACTGAGATGAAGAATTTCTTTTCTCTCAGAGGGTTGTTGGTCTGTGGAATTTTCTTCTCTAAACTACAGTGGTAGCTGGGTCACCAAACTTTGTTCATGGCAGGGTTAGAATTGATCTTTGATCCACAAAGGATCACTGAAGGGCTGAATGGACTTTTCCTGCTTCTAAGTCTTGAGTTCCAAGTGCAGCGCATGACTTTCCAGAATAGGAATATGAGGGGGAATCTAAGACACTGTAGTTATAAATTATATTGTGGGGCTTGAAAAAGTTCCTTTGGCCCTAAAACAGAAAGTTAAACAACTTACCTTCTCCTTTTCATTCTGGTCTTTATATGGCAAGAAACCAATATTGCCTTTCTCACTCAGTTAAAAGTTAAAATCTGAGTCAGGGCCCAGTACAATTTTTGGATCCAGATTAGGGTATATGAATTCAGACTCTGCTGACATTGGATAAGCAGCTTTGGTGTCTGTCAGGATGTATCTTTTAACATTGAAATCAAAAGGAATCAGGAAGGGGTAACAAGGTGGGTATTTAATTTCTGACCTGCCCACTTTCCACTAGGTATTTGCAGTTAAAGTCCTTTGATATTTTATACATATTAAGTGGTAAGTAAAGTGTTTAGTAAAGATAATTGTTGAGAATATTTAAGTGGACATTTCAGCACCATAATTGTAGTTTAACCTGCGTTATCTGCACGAAGATAAATATTAGCTATTTCCAGTGAATTTGTGTAAATGTGAACTGCATATATATTTACACTTATATGATCTTCCTTTGGGAGTAAGTGTATAATTATGCCAAAATTGATGGCAGAGTTATTTCTTTATGTATCTTAAAAATAAAATGAACATTTTCTCTTCAAGGGAAATCAAGTTTTATCATAGGAACCTTGGAATGATGGTAGGCCATTCAGTCCCTTAAGCCTGTTCCTGTTTGGTAGTGCTGCATCTTAACTCCTCATACATATCTTGGTTCCATTACTTTTAATATCCCTGCCTAACATGTCACTCTGAGAAATAAAACATTTTCTCTTTTAAGTACCTAGAACTTCAAAACGCCAACAAGAATATCTTTCCTGAAAGAAATACTTATTAGTTTTTTTGTAAAAGATGTACTGCCTTTGTGGAGTAAAGTTAACAGCACTTTGTACTCCATTGGGTATGGTACAACAAAATAAATAAATATAACAAATAATGTAAATGTGTTGAACTCAGGGAAATACCATTTAAAATACCTAAATCTTTCTATGGCCATAAACAATAAAATGTTTTTCATAAAGTCAATTTGTGAAATGTTTTTGAGAAAAATTCTGACATGATTGCTAGATTTTTTTAATTAGATACTAACATTAACTGGGAATTTCGGTTAAATTTTATCAATCCCATAAATGATTGCTGACAAATTCTAGATATAGATGACTACATATAGTTCAAATTCAGATTCAAATATTCAGTTAATAATTCTTGATACTACTGTTATACTAAATGACTCATTCAGCGAATAAATCTAAACAAGAGCAACAAAAAATGTAAAGAAAACAGATCTCTGATATCAAAAGAACTGTGGATGCTGTAAATCAGTAACAAAAACAGAAATTGCTGGAAAAAGCTCAACAGGTCTGGTAGCATCTGTAAAGAAAAGTCAGAGTTAATGTTTCGGGTCTGGTGACCCTTCCTCAGAACTGATTGTAGTTGGAAAATGGTAGCTAAGATGTAAACTGACATTTTCCTAGCTACCATCAGTTCTGAGGAAGGATCACAAAACCCAAAGCATTAACTCTGACTTTTCTTCACAGATGCTGCCAGACCTGCTGAGCTTTTCCAGCAACTTCTGGTTTTTGTTCCAAATATCTGATATCAGTTGAATATCTTTTTCAAAAGTATGAAATATTGATGTTCAGAGACACTTCTTGTTCTTATTTCTTATGTTCTTCTGTTTGGAATGTGCTGCTGGCTCGAGGTGACCTCAGGAACTAGACAAATGATATTTAAAGTATTAAACTTCAAAACAGTTACATGCTTTCTTGGACTAAATTATATTTCATTTTAATGGTGTGTGTGTGTGTGCAGGTGGGAGTCAGCTGCACTCTATTTTAATTTTCTTGATTTCAAATGTGGCAATTACAAAGTATGAAGAGGATTGAGCCTTTCGCTGAATGGTATTCGTGTTTCTAAGGAAATGTATTCAAGTCTTGCTCTAAGCAACCTTTGTGAGTGAGGCATTTTTCTTACTGTTTCATGAGTTCTGAGTCATAGAGTTTTACAGCATAGAAGGAAGTTCTTTGGCTGATCATGTCAGTACAGGTCATTAAGCATTTATCTACTCTCATCTTATTTTCCAGCACTTGGCCCAAAGCCTGGCATGCTGTAGCATTTTAACTGTTCATCTAAATATTTGTTAAATATTGTGGATGGTTTCACCTCCTCCACCCTTTCAGGCTGTTAGTTCTAAATACTGGGTTGATGTGAAGCAAGTACTTGTCATTGAAAACTGTTGATGCCCATTGTAAGTAATAGTTGGGGCTCTAATAGCCTCAGTTACAGGTCACCTCGAAGAACTTACTTTGAAAATTAAAATTGTGGAGTCGACAACAGGAAGCTATATTGACTTGGTTTAGTTATAATCGACGTATATTCCTTCATTAATCCGTGAAAATTTAACAAATAATACAATGAGAATTCAGGGCTAGTGTGTTCCTCTAAGAGTGCAGGACAAGGGCAGCAAGTCCAGGGAACTGGATGTCAAGGGATATTGTGGGTTTCATAAAGAAAAAGAAGAAAGCATATATCAGGTACAGTGTATTAAAACATGGGCGGCCCTTCCACAGCATAGAGAATATACAGGGTTGCTCAAAAAATAAATTAGGGAGCAAAGAGGGCCCATGAAATAGCTTCAGAGATAGGATCAAGGAAAATTCTAAGGCTTTTTATAGGAACGTTAATAGTAAGAGGATTACCAGGAAAAGTGTGGACCCTATTACAGACTGAAGGGGCAACCTGGGCATGGAGCCTGAGGACATGGATGAGGTCTTAAATAAATACTTCTCATTTGTATTCACAGAGGAGACAGACATGGTAGTTGGAGATTTCAGTTGGGATGGTGAGGTTCTAGAAAATGTTGAGATTAAGAAGGAGCAGATATTAGAAGTTTTAGTGTGGATAAAGGTGCATAAATCCCCAGGGCATGATGAGATATACAGCATTTCAGGCTGCTATGGGAGGCAAGGGAGGAGATTGTTGGGACCCTGGCAGATATACTTAAAACTTCACTGGCCACAGCTGAAGTGCTAAATAATTGGAGGAAAGCTAATGTGGTTCCTTTGTTCAAGAAAGGCAGCAGGGATCGGCCAGGTAATTATAGACCAGGTAGTCTGACATCAGTGGTAGGGAAATTGTTGGGAAAAAAACCTGAGGGATGGGGTTAATTAACACTTGGAAAAGCAGGGATTTATCACGAATAGTCAGCATGGAGTTGGTAACGGGAGACTCTGTCTGACAAATTTGAGGTTTTTGAAAAGTTAACTAAATAAATTGATGAGAGTAATGCAATTGATGTGGTTTACATGGACTTCAATAAGGCCTTTGACAAAGTCCCACATGGGAGACTGGTCCGAAAGGTAAGAGTCCATGGGATCCAAGGCAAGTTAGCAAACTAGGTCCAAAATTGGCTTACAAACAGGAGGGAAAAGGTGATGGTGGGGGGATGTTTTTGTGATTCAAAGCCTGCGAACAGCAGTGTGCCACAAGAATCGATGTTGGGATCCTTGCTGTTTGTTATGTGCATTAATGACTTGAATATGAATGAAGGAGGTATAATGAGCAAGTTTGCCGATGACAGAATTGGTAATGTTGTTGATAGTGAAGAGGATGGTCTCAAGCTGCAGTCAGATATTGACAAGCTGATAAATTGGGCACAGCAATGACAGACAAAATCTAATTCTGATAAGTGCGAGGTAATGCATTTTGGAAGGTCCATTACACATTGAATCGTAGGTGCAACGATTGTTCCTCAGTACTGAGGAACAAAAGGACATTGGTGTACGAGTCCATAAATCCCTAAAGGCATCAGCACAGATAGACAGGGTAATGAAGAAGGTGTGTGGGATTTTTTCCTTCATCAGCCAAGGTGTAGAATACAGGACCAAGGAAGTCTTGTTACAACTTTATAAAACATTGGTTAGGCCACAGATGAAATACTGTATGCAGTTCTGGTTGCCACACTATCAGAAGGTCATGATTTCACTGGAGACAGTGCAGAGGAGATTCACCAGGATGTTGCTTGGGATGAAACGCCTCAGTTATGAGGAGAGATTGCATAGGCTGGGTTTGTTTACCTTGGAACAGAGAAGGATGAGGGTGGATCTGATTGAAGTATACAAAATTAAGACAGACATAGACACAGTAGACCATGAGAATCTTTTCCCCATGGCAGACATGTCTAAGACCAGAGGGCATGAGTTTAAGGTGAGGAGTAGGTGGCTTAGAGATGATCTGAGAAAAATGGGTGATCTGAGAAAAATGTTTTTCACCCAGAGGGTGGTAGAAATATGGAAAGTGTTGCCTGTGAGGATGGTGGAGGCAGGCACACTCACAACATTTAAAAAGCATTTGGATGAACACACAAAATTGCCAAGGCATAGTAGGCAAAGGACCAAGTGCAGGTAAGTGGGATCAGTGTAATTTGGTCTTTGGTCAGCACAGACATGGTAGGCTGAACGGCTTGTTTCTGTGTTGTACGACTCTATGACTCTATAATCTGCCTGTGTGTATCCAATGTAGATTTTAGTATTTAACTACCATGTCACTGCTTAGCTTTACTTAACAAAGAAATGCACCATAGGATTGCAAACAGAGTGAAGGCAATACCTTAATGTCTTAGAATTACAGCTACAAGGTGAGGTGATCTGTTCAGCTTATTTCTATTTAATATCCATTCCAAGATTGAATGAGGCAGAGATGGTATCCTCCCAGTTTGTTAGACCTTTTGAAGAATGCTTTTTCACAACTAGGCCCTTGTACTGGTGTTGTTTCAATTTCTTTTAGAAGTAAAGCGTAGTGTTAGAGTAACTTTGACGCAGTGTATTTAAGTTTCGTAATTGTATAGCCTTTAGACTTTCACCACTTGGCTATGCAGGGAAGTATATTTCACTACTTCATCCTTTTTTTACATGCCTTGTACAACAATTTGTTTAGACTGGTGCTTTGTGATCTTCTCTAATAGTTCTATATAGTTGAAGATATGAGCAACTTGTTACACTACATTTTCTATTATTGTCAAAAGTACTGTACTAAGAAAGTCTTTCAGGCGTTCAAACAACACAGAGACAAAAAAAAACTTGAGCTCAGTAAATTATTTAATGGGGACTTCACTAAGTAGGCAAGAAATGTGACCCAAGTTCAGGAATATCAATTATCGATCCTGAGTGCATATGCACATATTTTTTCTAAAAGAAGTGTAAGTTACATTTCAATTTATCAATAAACTTATAAGGATACAATGAATAGACTGTCGTGCAGGGAGATGGTGGTATAGCAGTAATTTCATTGGACTAGTGATCTAGAATTCCATGTCAATGTTCTCGGGAACGTGAGTTTGAATCCTACCATGAAAGATCTTGTAATTTTAATTCAATAGACAGCTTGCCTAATTGCCAATTGTTATGGAAAAAGCCACCTGGTTCACTAATGTAGTTTAGGGAAGGAATTCTGCCATTCTTAGTTGGTCTGGCCTACATGTGACTCCAGACTCTCAGAAATATAGTTAACTCAGAAGAGTTAGGAATGGGCAATGAATGCTGACCTAGCCAGCAGAGTGAACAAATTTTAAGAAAGGGCCTATGAATAATTGACAATTTAGGGAACCAGTCAGGAGATAATGGGAGGTGACATCAGCAATGCCCAACTCCTTTGAAAGCCAATTAGAAATTGATCATCTGTCCCTTAAGCCAATTAGCAATTAGCTTCACCAAACAAATTATTATTGGGTTTTAAGTTTAAAATTGTGACCTAGAACTTACAATGTTGTTACAAACGCCATATAAAATTATCTCTTTTATATAAGTAATATACCTTAGCAAAATCTCCCGCAAAGTCAATTAAAAATACTTTACCTGTTTCCCGACACTTTTTTAAGTAAACAGGAGAATGCTTTTTGCGAGAAATACCACTGGCATCTTACAGGTGGGTACGCCTTCAGTTTAGCTTCAAAGCAAAAGTTCTCTGTTTCACCAATAGTATGAACATTGTTTGTTATTGACGAATTTATAAATCCTTTCTCTGTAAAAGTAAACAGTCTCATAACAGACATTACTTTAGAATGCCTCTATTTATTAACATAAAAAAACCTGCATTAAATTTAATTCATCCTTTCCTTTTTAAGATTAATAACAAATATTACATAAGCAAATATTAGAAAAATGTAGAGAGCTGGA
>NC_063337.1:32999037-33066553 GCF_021869965.1 Rhincodon typus | reverse complement strand
AGGCCCGAAACGTCAGCCTTCCTGGTCCTCTGATGCTGCTTGGCCTGCTGTGTTCATCCAGCTCTACACCTTGTTATCTCAGATTCTCCAGCATCTGCAGTTCCTACTATCTTAGAAAAATGTAATTTGGTACTTAAAGGCGGATTTGACTAGTCAAAATTCTTGATTCCTATCCAGTAGGTACTGCTTTGCAGTGCAGGTAGCCAGTCATTTCCATTGTTTTACTCCAATTGATGTTTTAAAATGGCCTCATGGCAGCAAACTGGAGGGCAAAGCTGACTCAGAGGCCATAGATGCAGCTACAGATGCTATTCACCATTTTCACAATGGCAGGCTGACAGCTTTGGCCATGTTTTGGCCAGCTTGAAAATTCTCATTCTCCTATCTTTATCTGCAACTCTTACCTCTGGAGAAGAGATATCTTTCAGTGCTGGAGTGCCCTCCTTCTTGAATATCACCTCTGAGTCCTAGCAACAGCATGTGCATGTTCCCAAGCTACATTTCCTCCTAGCTGCGGATTTTAGGCCCTGGAATGAAAATTCAGCCAACCATCTCAGCTATACAAAATGTATAGCCATCAAATATGGACAAAAGGATGCCCAATAGAAATATAGTTCAGTATTTAAGTGCCTTCAGGCCAAGAAGCAAAATAATGCAAAGGAAAAATCTACTTAAGTTAGGGCTTCAAATGTAAGCTAAATAAGGATGAGGGCATATGAATTGTAAGAGCTTAACCATGGAAATGGGGCTATGAATTTAATTATAAGCTTTTGTAACGTACACCTGAAACATTGAACTGAATTTCCATCAACAGTTGTGTAGCATACATTGGAATTTAATCGTATGTATTAATTGAATTCACAGTGTTTAAATGCATGCAAAGGAATTTCAAATTAGATTTGATGCCTTTATTTCAAAATTTGAACAATACCAAATGTACTGTGCTAATAAAAGGCAAAAATTGAAAATGTAGTCACCACAAAACTAGATGCACCTTTCTAATAGGAAGATTAAAAAGTTACATATTTCATTTTATATTAGCATCAAGCGTATTGGAAAATTTAATTCTATAACCCATTGAATAGAATGTTCAATTGTAAAGCATAAACTTACCAATGACTGTTAATTTGACTGTTTTGTTTGAATGTTTTGTAGAAGTACATGTATATAATCCGCTATTTTCCAAATGTACTGAAGTAATAAACAGGAATATGATCCTTGTGTACCTGCTTAATAGAAATGATTCTTCAACTTCCAGGACCTGTTTCATTAATGGAACAACAAGAACAATGCTGAAGTTTTTTAAGAAATACTTTATGCCCTTTGATAATAAACAATCTCAAATCAGAGTCATACCTCTGTGGTATCTCCTGCTTTTGTGTTCTTAGTCCAACCTATTCTGAATTTGTACGTTTCATACGAAGCAATACATCGCAGCAGAAATGGATCACCAACTTTCAGAAAAATATTCAAACCTGAGCTTTCTCTTTCTGATCTATCAAGATCTACAATAAAGAGGGGAAAATATTATAAAATGACATGTTTAATTGCAATAGACTAAACAATATCTAAGATGATTTGCATGAATTAATTTCAGCTTCTGCCAATGCAATGAATTATTCTTAATTTTCAAATAGAAATATTCGGATTAAAACAATAAACTTTCAAGTATCTTTCGTGCTGGATCTGTGGGTGTTAAAAAGATCAGTCTTTGTGTCGTTACTACATTTTTAACTGGTAATTACAGATTTATCAGTATGAAATTGTAGTCATTGGTACTATTGTCCCTGAAGAGAGTAGTTATGCTGCTGAGGAAGAAGATGTTTGAACTCTCACAAAGAACAACTGGGGTGATCTCAAGAAGGGAAGCAACAGTGTCTTTAGAGAGGGAAGTGGAGTCTGCCTCAACAAACAGAAGTGGTGACAGGATTGGCAGAACAGAAGAAGTTATTTAATAGAAGGAAGTGATTGTGGTCTCTAAGAAGGAAGTGGTGGGAAAGGAGTAGGTGGTATGAGGAAAGGATATACACAAGTTGAACAAGAACTCTGGTCTATTTAAAACAGGTGATTTTTTTTCACTTTAAAGTAATTACCAGCTGAATAGCACACTATTTATTTGAAGCAAAATTATTATTGAAGGTCATGTAAATGTGATAGGTTATTAGAAAATAGTCATTGATTTTGAGAATAAAGATCTCTTTATTTGTTACAAACATTACGTTATATCATGAACAATCTGTCCTACATTCACGTACTTTTAATTCAGTAGTGATTTGGTTTGTTTTTAAATGAACAAGGGGTAAAATGAAGGCTTTGCAGAAATCCTTGTATTTGAAATTAACTAATCCAAAGTCACTGAGAATTAACCCTTGGAATTTAGAGAGGTCGCAGTCAGTCAATCCTGTTTTACACAGCAGTAGACGAATACTTTTAAATCCTTCAGAGATAGTAAGAACTGCCGATACTTTCTGACGAAGGGTCCCGACCCGAAAAGTCAGCTTTCCTGCTCCTCTGATGCTGCCTGGCCTGCTGTGTTCCTCCAGCTCCACATTGTGTTATCTCTTCTTTTAAATCCTTTCTGTATTATGCTCTGTGTTCAGTGATTTGCAATTTCCATGATTAGTTACAATCATTGTTATTGTGACTAATGTTTTCCTTCCTAACTGATCTTATTTGTTAATTTTTTAAAAAATGAAATGCATACATATTTTCAATGCAAATGCCTGACCAAATCAAAAATATGAACATATTGACCTCTCCAATTACTAAAATATATCCTGGCTTTTAAATAATGGATCAAAACAAAGTACTAGCATATTTGCATAAACTGCAAGCCCAATGGGAAATATTTGATTTGGGTACATCCAGTACAGTTTGCTGCTGGACGCACGAGAAAACAAATTTGCATTAGAAAACATAATGTTGCAGAGTTAACCCTGGGCTGCCTGACATACTTTGAGCATACTCCCTCAAAGTATGGTAACTCCCAAACCTCAGGAAATTACCATTTGTCCAGTTCCCACTGATAAGTAACTCTAGCGCATATTTGCCTATTAAGTATGCACATCATTTTTTTTCTACAAAAAAAATCATTTTGAATGGATAGCTTGACGGAATCTAATGATCTTTTCAGTATTACCATGAGAGGTATCATCTAATATTCCGACTGCTTCTTTTGTTTTGTGCCATGTTTCCGAGATGTTTCTGAGTATAAGATTTTACTCTTACTAAACACACAGAAAATGAAAAGAGTTTTTTTTAAATTATTAGTTTTCTTGCCTGCATTTTGAGCACGGTGAATTTGAGCAAGAAGAGTTCCTCTGTGTGCCATTTGGAGTAAAACCATAGGCAGGATTTTTCCTGTGGGCTTGTAAACCCTGTTGTTAGGTTAAAATTGGGTCAGACATCTGCAGTCACCCGTCTGTGATTTTCCCTGATGAGGCCAATTAATGGTTTGAGTCTTCAACCACAAAAAGAGGCAGTGTCTCTGGAATATCTAACTGAGCCTGGCCAAGATTGATTACTTCAGCCCAAATAGAATTTGTGTCCTTCAAAAGGCTTCAAAGTGGTTTTTAGTTGGCACTAATTCTCCTGAGGTATTTCATAGTGTAAAGGATGGAATTTTTAGGGTCTCTCAGGTACTCACCCAGACAAGCCCCTTGATGTGGAAGTCAGGACAAAAGATTTGCTTATGTTCCCCTCCCCTCACCTCTGTATGAATGTCAAAGGCCAGAGCATGTGGGATGAAATTCCAGCATAACTGCATGGATTTCATTCCAACTTCCAGGCTCATTCCTGGCAGAAATCAGGCTGTCAGCTGAGATTTTTGAGAGACAGTGTTTACAATACACAAAATTGAAAAGAAAATAAACACAGGGAAGCACGAAGCAGTCACTTCACTACAGTTCCATGACATTATTGAATTCCTTTATGAAACTATTATATTAAATCACTTTTTATTATGTTATTTACATTTACAGTTGAGTTATATTACCTTGAGTGTAAAGACTTGAACACTCTGTTCCATGAATATTGCTTGCACAGCAAGATATGTTATCATGAATGCACTTGCTTATGGAAATCTTTTTCTTAATTCTTGTCACTCCAAAGCTTTCAATGGATTTATTATGACTTACGCCTGGCAGTTCTGAAGAGCTGTAATCTCAAAACATATTGTTACTGCAGCAAACTATCAAATTATTCCAGTGTTTTTAACATATATAAGATTAACAAAATGGCAATTTGTGGAATTATTTTGTTGCAATTTTTGCCTTGTGAAATTCGTTCACCAATACATTGAACAGCAAGGTTTTTTTAAAACTACTTTTCATCTACCCATTAGCAAAAATATTTCTTTTGAATCAAGTTATAAAGTTTGTCTGACCCAAAGGAGAGGTCCAATCAATCAGAAAGAGTGATAAAGAATGCAGTGGAGGTGTGAAATAGATATTGTTCTTTGCAGCTGTAACAGGGATTTCTGAAGATTGATTTGCCCGTACGAGTTCAAAGAAAAAATATATCTCTTCACAGTTGAAGAGAAATTTACAGTAAAAGGGGGAGAATCCAGTTGTTGTGATCCATGTAAGAGCTAACAACTGGTGAACTAAAATGATCTTTTGGGAGTTAGGATCCAAATTGAAATGCAGAACTTTCAAAGCCATGTATCAATTAGCATAGAGTCAAGTAAATTTAAAAATGAATTGAATGACTCCAGGAATGGTGTGGGAAGATGTGGTTTGAATTAATGGGGCACTGGCACCAGTACCGGAAAGAGGGAGCTGTTCTGGTGGGATAGGCTCCACTTAAACTGTATTGAGGCTGCTTCCCATCAAATCATGTAACTCAGGCTAAGGATAGGGTTTTAAACTAAAGGAAGAGGGAGGGGAGACTAAGGTTCACGTGAAGGAAGAATTTGTCAATAGCACAGTATATCAATTTGGATAAAGACAAGCAGAGTGGGACGGGAAAGAGCAGAGAGTTAACATTACTAGTAAACAAAGACAACATACATGCTAAGAATAGTAATGTAAAAGGAGGTACTTTTTTTGGAATGCATGAAACATTTATAGCAAGAAAAATAAACTGTGGCACAAATAAAAATAAAAGGATTTGATATCATCTCCAATAACAAAGTTTCCAAGGTTACCAAGGTTGGGAAAAAAAATTCCATGTGGGATAACACTTCAAAAAGACTGAATGGAAAAGGAGGAAAAATAACCCTGATAATAAACAATGATGTAAGGACAGTAATAGATAACACATATGAATCTTGGCTCAGACAAGGCATTAGAGTTTAAAAGAAATTAACAAGAATGATTCCAGACAATTTTCAATTAAGTGTATAGATTAGAGAAGTTAGCACTGCTTTCCTTGGAGAAGAGAACTTTGAGAAGAAACTTCAATATGATATTCAAATTTATGAGAAATTTGGAGAGTGAAGATAGAGAAAAACTGTTTTCATTGAAGTAAGAATTGAGAATGAGTGCACAGATTGAAGGTAATTGGAAAAAGAAGCAATGGAGAAATGAGGAGAATTTTAGTTTAAATAGCAAGTGGTTAAGATTTGGAATGCATTGCCTGAGAGTGTGGTTCAGGCATTTTCATTGACACATTCAAGAGGGAACTAGGTTATTATCGAGAAAGGAAGAATGAGCAGTTTTACAGGGAGTAGGTAAGGAAATAGCATCGGGCGAATTGATAATTTGGAGGGTCAACATGGACACAATGAGCAAAATTATGTTTTTTTCTATAACAATTATGATTATAATCTTTTAATCATATTCTATGCATAATCTTTCCAGTAAATCATGGGCAGTTGTGAACCTGAGGATTGGGAGAAACCTGCAAAAGGGTCACCAAAATAATGATTGAAAGAGGGAAGAAATAGAATGAGAGTGAACCAGCCAGGATTATAACAAAATATTGTATGAGTTTTTTAACAAGTATATAAAAAGGAACAGAATAGCTGAAGTACATGCATTGCCACCTAGAATCAGAGACAGGGGAATACTATTGGGAATGAAAAATGCAACATTTCTATTTAAAAGAGAAGGAGAAAAACAGGGAAATATGTGCCAGTTAGCCTGACATCAGTTGTGCCAAATACCAATACTGTAGACCATTATCACCCATCAAATCTGCTCTGCCAATCAATAAGATCATGGTTGAGTAAGCTACACACAGTCAGGAAGGAAAGATCACACCTGGAGTGAGACACAGCCCGAGTGAGTATATAGTTTGGGGATTTTGGAGGCAGTGTGGTATTTTAGTGCAGAAGTGTTGGCTGCTGCTTGTGTTTTAGCCTCATCGTTTACATTTAAAAAAAAATAAACTGAAGTCCAGGATCAGGGATCCAGCACGAAACAAACAGTGAGATCACAGGAAAATGAAAAGTTCACTGGTTGGTAATAGTTGCTAATCTAACCATCTAATATAGGTTATTTCCAGTAGATAAATAGGAGAAAGATTTACGGTTTACAAAATGAATGGCCAGCAGGAGATGTTTTAAAAAATTAAGAATTAAGCAAATAAATTAGAGATGCAAGGCCAGGCAATATGTTGTACCTGCATGATGTTGGAGCTGGTGGACCCCATCGTAGTTCAGAGTGACCACATCTGTAGCTAGTGTTGGATGCTTGAGGAGCTCTGGCTCAGAGTTGATGAGCTGGAATCTCAGATTTGAACACTGCGACACACCAGGGAAGTGGGGGGGAGTTACCTGGATGTGTGTTTCAGGAGGCAGTTGCATCCCTTAGATTAACTACCTCAAATTTGGTCAGGAGGGTATGACTACCAGCGAGGCAGGTAGAGGGATCCCAGAGGTAGTGCTAAAGAATTCTCAGCCCTTGAGCTCTTCTAATAGATTTGAGATTCTTGCTCCCTGTGTGGATGAAACAGGGGGCTGTAGGGTGGTTGAGCAAACTGACCAAAGCACCAAGTACAGGGAGTCATTCAAGTGGGGAAGAAAAGAGAAATGTATTAGCAATTGGGGATGGTGTAGTTAGCAGAACAGACACTATTCTCTGGATGGAGAGTCCCGAAGGCTGTGTTGTCTGCCTGGTGCCTGGGTTCAGGATATCTCATGTAGAGGATCTTGGAGTTGGAGGGGAAAGATCCAGTTGTGGTGGTCCACGTAGGTATCAATTGCATAGATAGAAAGAGGAAAGAAGTTCTAGTGAGAGAATTTGAGCAGATAGGGACTAAATTAGAAAGTAGAACTAAAAGGGTAATAATCTTTAATTGGCACAGGGTCAACAAATTAATGAGGTAAACATGTGACTCAAAGATTGGTGTGGGAGAAACTGATTCGAATTCATGGGACATTGGCACCAGTACTGGAGAAAGAAGGGCTTCACTGAATAATGCTGGGACTAGAATCCTGGCTAATCGAATAACCAGAGCTGTGGATAGGGCTTTAAACTAAATTGTTGGAGAGTGGATTCAGTTCCATAGAAAATTATAAAATGAAAGGTGAAGGAGAAGGTAGGATTGCTGGTCAGTGATGGGGTTGATTGCTACCAGAGAAAATAAGAAAGGAACAGAACTTTGAATGTCATATTGTATTAAAGAGGCATAAAAGGATAGAGAAACTTGATAATAGAACGAACTTAAAGGCTTTGTATGTTAATGCACAAAGCATTTGGAATAAGGTAGACAAATTGATGGCACAAATTGAGGTAAATCGTGATCTCAAAGTGGGCAGCTCAGGAAAGATTATTAAAGTTTCCAGAGCAAGTAATAGGACAGAGAATTTGGAAAGGGTCAGGAATCTAACCTCATGCACAGCAGAGAAGATGACAACTATGAGAATGGGGAAGTCAATGCAAGACTGAGAATATTGTACTTAAACGCATGTAGTATATGAAATAAGGTAAATGAGCTTGTAACACAGGTTGAAATTGGTAGGTGTTATATTGTGGGCATCATGGAGACATTGTTGCAAGGGGATCAGAGCTGGGAATTAAAAATCCAAAATACACATCCTATCGAAAGGACAGGCAGATGGGCAGAGTGGGCAGGTTGCCTTGTTAGTAAGGAATGAAATTAAATTGATAGCAAGAAGCAATATTGGGTTAGAAGGCCTAGAATCTATGTAGGAAGAGTTGAATAACTGCAACAGGAAAAAAAACCTTAATGGGAGCTATGTACAGGCCTCCTAGCAGAAATCATGATGTGGGGCAGAAAATAAATCAGGAGATAGAAAAGGTATGTAAGGAAGACACTATTACAATAATCATTGGACACTTCAATATACAGGTGGACAGGCAAAATCAGGCTATAACAGATCCCAAGAAAAGGAATCTGTGGAATGTCTACAAGATGGATTTTTGGAGCAGCTTGAGGTAGAGCCCACTAGGGGAACAGGCGATTCTGGATTTGGTGATGTGTAATAAGACAGACTTGATTAGGGAGCTTAAGGTGAAAGAACCCCTAGGAGGCAGAAACCACAATATGATAGAAGTCACCCTGCAATTTGACAGAAAGAAGTTGGAATCAGATGTAATGGTATTACAATTGAGTAAAGGTAATGACAAAGACATGGGGAGGAGCTGGCCAGAGTTGTTTGAAAGGGAAGACAATGGAGCAGCATGGCAGGAGTTTCTGGGATAATTCAGGAGGCACAGCAGAAATTCATCCCAAGGAAGAAGAAACATACTAAGGGGGGGATGAGGGAAATATGGATGACAAGGGAAGTTTGAGACAGGACAAAGCAAAAGAGAAAGCATACAATATGGTGAAGATTAGTGGGAAGCCAGAGGATTGGGTATCCTTTGAATAGCAGCAGAGGACAACTAACAAAGCAATATGCAGGGAAAGGATAAATTATGGGGGTAGGCTACTAGTGATATAAAAGAAGATTGCAAGAGTTTTCTTTAGATATATAAAATATAAGAGAGAGACAAGGATGAGACATTGGACAATTGGAAACTGAGGCTAGAAATGTAGTAATGGGGAACAAAAAATAATCAAAGGAACTGAAAGGTACTTTGCATTAGTCTTCACAGTGGAATACACCAGTTACAAACCAGAACTTCAAGACTCAGGGGGCAAAAGTGAGCGTAGTGGACATCACGAAGGTGGTGTCGGGGAAGCTGAGAAGTCTGAAGGTTGATAAATCACCTTGACCAGATGGACTACGCCCTAGGGTTCTGAAGGAGATAACTGAGAAGATTATGGAGGCATAGGTGGTGATCTTTCAGGAATCACTAGAGTCAGGGAGGGTCCCAGAGCACTGGAAAATGGCTAATGTAACACTCCTGTTTAGGAAGGGAGGGAGGCAGAAGACAGGAAATTATAGGCTGGCTAGCCTGATGTCAGTCATTGGCAAGATTTTAGAGTCCATTATTAAGGATGAGCTTGCGGAGTACTTGGAAGTGCATGGTAAAATAGGGTGGAGTCAAGACTTCATCAAGGGGAGGTCATGCCTGACAAATCTGTTAGAATTCTTTGAGGAGGTAATGAGCAAGGAGAGCCAGTGAATGTGATGTATTTGGAATTCCAGAAGGCCTCTGACAAGGAAGAAACATAGGAGCCTGCTAAATAATCAGAGCCTGTGGTGTTAAAGGCAAGGTATTGGCACGGATTGAAGATTGGCTGAACAGCAGGAGGCAAAAAGTGGGGATAAAGGGATCTTTTTCAGGATGGCAGCCAGTGACTATTGGAGTTCTACAGGAGTGAGTATCAAGACCACATTATTCAATGCTATACAATAACAATCTGGATGATAGAACTGAAGGCCCTGTTGCTAAGTTTGCAGATAATACAAAGATAGGTGGAGGGACAAGTTGTGTTAAGGAAGTGAGGAGGCTGCAAAAGGACTGGACAGGTTAGGAGAGTGGGCAAAGAAATGAGAGATGGAATACAATGTGGGAAAGTGTGAGGTTATGCACTTTAGTTAGAAGATTATTTTTGAAAATTGATTATTTTCTAAATGGAGTGAGCTATTTAGGACTAAGATGAGGAGAAGTGTCTTCATCCAGGGAGTGGTGAACCAATGTAATTTTCTGCCGCAGAAGCAGTTGAGCCCAAAACACGGAATTTTTTTCAAGAAGGAGTTAGATATAATTCTTAGGCTAAGGGGATCATAGGGTATAGGGAAAAAATAGATACAGCGTATTGAGTTGGATGATCAGCCATGATCCTATTGAATGGCAGAGCAGGTTCAAATGAGTGAATGGCCTTCTCCTGTTCCTGTTTCTATGCTTTGATTTTTTTACCTACTGGATCCCCTTTACCTCCCCTCCTAGTTATATTCTCAAAAAGCTAATAAATTTGTCAAACATGATTTCTCTTTCATCAAATCATGCTGACTTAAGAAAATCATTGGGTGGAATTTTCCCATTTACAGTTGAAGTATTTTGTTTGAGTGAAAGTCATGACGTTCAGTCTGCTATAACTCACAGCGACTTTTTCTCACAATCTTCTACTCTTCACCAAACCAATCATGCAGCAAGGCTATACAGCGCCCTCTGGTGGAATAGTGTGGCAGCAGTGGCAGAAGTGCTTGTCCCTGCCAGGAACTTCTGCCATTCACACTACTGGCTCCTTATTTAAAACCCAGGATCATGTCACTTTGGACTCTGCAAACCAGAAAGTGCCCCTCACACTGTGCTGCTGGACCATTATGGCACAGAAAGAAAAGCTTCTCTCGATTTGTGGACAGGGACTTTGAGTTGCTGGTGATCAAGTTGGGTGAGCAAAGGGCCATCCTTTTCCAGCTGCCAGCCAGAGGATGCCACGTTACTAGACAAAGATAGCCTGGCCTAGGTACCAAACTGAGATAGGGCTGTGCCCTGGGTGAAGCAGGATGCGCAGCCATACAGGAGAGTGATCTGTTGTAATCCACAAGGGTAAATGCCGCCATCTTCTGTCTGCTACCTCACAGGGGCAGCACCCACTCTTTCTCTGAGACTGCAAACATCTCACCACCTACAACTCTCACTATTGCATGCATCACATCCATTCAATGGGTCTCATCCACTTCATCCTCCAAACAAGTAACTCTTCCTGCATGTATGCTTACTATTCACTCACTGGGGATGATATAGAATCCCTACAGTATGGAAGCAGGCCACTCTGCCCATTGAGTCCACATCAACCCTCCAAAGAACGTCACACCCAGACCCCCCGTACCTCCTGTAACCCTGCATTTCTCAGGGCTAACCACTTAGCCTGAAATCCCTGGACACTACGGGCAATTTAGAATGGCCAATCCACCTAACCTTACATCTTTGGACTGTGGGAGGAAACCGGAGCACCCAGAGGAAACCTACACAGACACAGGGAGAATGTGCAAACTCCATATAGAAAGCCGCCTGAGCATGGAATCAAACCTGGTTCCCTGGCATTGTGAAGCAGCAGCGCTAACCACTGAGCCACTGTGTTGCCTGGCTAATCACTTCCATTTTCTCATCGTCAGAAATATTGACCCGTAACTGGGCCAAGAGGATATTAGACTTCTTACTCTTTATGAAGAAAAAAATGCTTCAGTTAGCCAGAAAAGAGCACAACCAATCATGTGGGTACAGGGAGGCCTTAATGGACAACGAATGCAGCAAACTTCATTGATCTTTGCTGGACTACGTTCCCATTAACACCAGTGCTAAATTCTTAATCTGCACAAGCCTTCATTTCTTTTGCAAAACTAGTCCTGTCTGTTATCTTAAATAGGCACTAACAGCATCCAGGAATTTCTGCAAGGAAGAAGTCATTGCCAGAGAACCTCAGCTCCACCTATGAGGAGAAAGCCACTCAATCCTCAGAGGAAGCATCAGCGAGGCTTTCATCTTCACCCTCCACCACTCAAAGTCTTTCACCTTGATGGATAATTGTATCTAGATTAGACTTGGGACCACAATGCTGACATGTCTCCATTGCTGGCCATGCAAGAAACTCCCTATGTCATTGATCTTCTGAACTTTTGGAAACCAGGTACTTGCTCAAACCCGAGCAGCATACAATCTAATGGTTCCAGTCATTCATCATTCTGTCAAAATATGCAGACAGGCACAGAAACAGAAAACAGGTTTGTCAGAGGCTGTTGGTAAGCTGCAAAGGTTAAAGGAGTCAACCAACATTATGAGTACCAACCTGGGTATGGGTCAGGCTCTCTCCATGGACAGGTTGGCAATCACCATGGAAACCCAGGTCAAGCACACTTCCACATATAAGACAATGTCCCTGTATATTTACATTTCAGTGTACAGATCTGGCAGCTGAAAAGCATTGTCTTCCAGTGCCAGCCCTGGAGTGTTTTTGGGAAATGCTAATATGACAAGGAAGACACAAAATAATGCATTTGATTTGCTTGAGGCTGGGATTTGGAGTGTGCATTCTCAAACAGTGAGCTTTCTGCCTATGGACTGCAAATCAAATTCAGATAGGGTGGCATTGCTGAATCAGTGAAGGCACAACTACTGCAATTGCCCCTTGCAAGGCCTCCAATTACAAATTTTTTAGTCTACACCTAGGGCGAACAGAATAACTTCTGTACCCACATTGCCCAATTTGCATGTCATGTCAGACATTTTGTGTAGTTCAGAGATAGCAAGAATTGCAGATGCTGGAGTCAGAGTCAATACAGTGTGGAGCTGGAGGAACACAGCTGGTCAAGCAGCATCAGAGGAGCAGGAGAGTCGATGTTTTGGGTCAGGACCCTTCATCAGGACTGGGAAGGGGGAAGGGAGCTGGGAAATAAATAGAGGGAGGAAGGGTGGGGCTGAGGGAAGGTAGGTGGGATGGTGATAGGTGGATGCAGGTGGGGGGTAGTAGGGATTAGTCAGTGGGAAGGGTGGGGCAGATAGGTGAGGAAGAAGATGGACAGGTTGTATCAGGTCAAAGAGGTGGGGATGAGAAGGAGGGTTGGACATGGGATGAGGCCAGGGGTGGGGAGATTTTGAAACTGGTGAATTCTACATTCAGGCCATCGGGCTGTAGGCTCCTGAAGCAGAATACGAGGTGTTGTTCCTCCAGTTTGCATTTTCAACATTGTAGCTGTACCCACATCCACCAATTCCTCCGGAAGTTCATTCCATACATAAACCACTCTCTGTGAAAAAAGTTGCCTCTCATGTCCTTTTTAAACATTTTACCTTTCACCTTAAACATATCCCCCTAGTCTTGAAATCTCCCACCATAGAGAAAAGACACCTGCTATTCACCTTGTCTATCCCCTCTTGATTTTAAAAATCTCTTTTTAGATCACTCCTCAACCTTCTATGCCCCAGTGAAACAAATTTCAGCTTATCCAGCCTCTCTCCATAACTCAAACGTTCCATTCCCGACAACATCCTGGCAAATCTTTACTGAACCCTCTACAGCTTGTTAATATCCTTCCTACAATAGTGCAACCAGACTGGACACAATACTCCAGAAGAGGCGTCTCCAACACCCTGTACAACCTCAACATGACATCCCAACTCCTATACTCAAAGGTCTGAGCAATGAAGGCATGTGCACTAAACACCTTCTTAACCACCCTGTCTGCATGTGACACAAACTTCAAAGAATTATGAACTTGAACCCCAGGCCTCTCTGTTCGATAACGCAAGATTCTCCCCCCATTTTCATTTTTTTCCTTTGATGTTGCTGACTTGTAGTTCCTATGACTTTTAGCTGCCCCCTATTTTCATTCAGCCCCTTCATATTACGGATAATGTATCCATTTAACTCCCAGAGCCCATAACTTTGGAAAGTCACATGCACTGATGGCCACACACCTTCCCAACGTAGAGGTCTAAATGACCATGACCTGATGGAGCACCCCTTGCTGGATCTCACGCTTCTATCTAGAATTGTTCCACATCACTTTAACCACTGTCTCAGTGGACTAGTCCAATGAACATATGCTCAATTACCTGCCTTCCTCAGGAATCCACAGACCTCCCTCTGAAAAGCCCCCCAGGACTGTGGTCCAGTCCCCAGACTGCCCTGGCAGGTCAGCCCTGAGCAGAGACTTTGTGAAGCACAAAGAAATACAAATCACAGCCTGTACCTGAGCTGAGCACTAAGGACCCCATCAGCTAACAAAGCAATGTCAGCCACCGACAGCTTGTAAGTCAGTGCTGAGGTCAGTGAGTGTGTACTAAGAAGGTAATGTTAAGTAGTCAGAAGCTGGCCTCCAAGTAAAGCAAAATGAGTGAGCACTAAGAGAGCAAGCTAAGACCATAACATGCATCATGTGCAGGTCTGAAGTGGTATGAGAGTTGCTCCGAAAACAGGCATGATAATGTGGTGAGGCTAATGGTTTGCTAATGTCAACTTGCATGGTTGAAGGTATGTGACCATGGACCACACGGGTACTCTGTGCTGAAAACACAATTGCCTGATGATCAGGACAAGCAGTCGATCAGCTGCAACCACCATTAACTGCTCTGACTTTCATGTTGGGAATTTGCACCATCTAGTTTCTCAGGGAAGGAAAGTAGAATTAGAAACAGCATATAAATAATGCACATTGGAGTATTATTGAGGTGTAAGAATATGGAAATAAAGTATTTGCTGCTTAACAGCGAGATTCTGAAGATGTCATTTAAGGCTTAAGGGGAAAATTGCAAAATATTTTCTTGATGTCAAGATTCTGATATTTTTCATTCTCTGTATTTTCCAAATTCCTCATCATTGCTCATGTTATACCAGGAAGGGTAAAATTCCATCCATCGCACGATAAAAATGCTTCAGAAAGACGTCTTTAATGAGATAGATTTCAGTATTTTCCAATGACTCATTTCAGGTTATTGACTTGAAGTTCACTGTTTTCACTTCCCCCTCCTTTCTGTAATAACATATTATACTTTGCCAACTTCTATTCTGTTTTACTGTTCCAAAATGTGGGCAATTTGGAAAGTCATAGCCAGTGCATCAATTATTTCTTTTAGAATCTAAGAATGTAAGCTATCAGGTCCTGAGGAATGTTGGATTTTAGTCCTATGAATTTCTCCAGGAGTTTATCTCTGCTAATGTTAAATACCTTAACTTCTTCATTCTTTACTGCATAAAGATTCCCCTCTACTTCTGGTATGCAACTTGTGTGTTCTACTATGAAGGCAACCCCAAAATACTTGTTCTATGTCTTTGCCATTTCCCCATTTCCCATAATCATATATTCTGTCTCTGCTGCTAAAGAGCCAACTTTAGTTTACTTTAGCTAATCTCTTCCTTTTTGAATACCTTTAAATAATCTGTTTTTATATTCCTGTTTAGTTTGTTCTGATTTTTTTCCCCTTTTTATAAAATTTTTGGTGGCCCTTTGTTGGTTTCTTAAAAACTCACGGTCCTTCGATTTGCCACCATCCTTTGCAACATTCAGAAACAATCTTGAAACAATTATTCAGGATAGAAATAATAGTCATATGGAAAAATATGAATTGATTTGGAAGAGTGAACACGGATTTATTAAGGGAAATTACATTTGGAGTTTTTTGAAGAGGTAATAGAGGGTTGATGAGGGGAAGGCTGTTGATGCGGTACACATGGACATCCAAAAGGCATTCGATACAATGCTATGCAACAGACTTGTGAGCTAAGTCACAGGTCATGGAATAAAAAGGGGCTGCATGAACTGAATTCATAGTTGGCTGATGGATGGGAAACAACGAATATTGGTTAATGGTTACTTTTCAGCCTGGAAGAAGGTTTTGTAGTAGTGTTCCTTAGGAGTCGGTATTGACACCCGTAGTTTTCTTGATATGCATAAATGATCTAATTTGTGCAGGGATAATGATCTAAATTGTGCAGGGACAATTTCCAATGTTGTAACCAACACGAAATATGGGAGGATTATGAGCTATGAATAATTGAGGATCTTCAAAAGTATGTTGGCATGTTGGTGGAGTGGGAGGATAGGTGTGAGATGAAGAAATGCAGAGAAATTTGAGTTTTTGCACTTTGGTACAAAGGACATAGAGAGACAGTGTAAAAAATAGGTACTATTCTAAAGCGTGTACAGGAGCGGAGAGACTTGGGTACATATGTACATAAATAATTCATAGGTAGGACAGATAGATTGAGCTGATAATAAAGCATACATTATTCCAGGCTTCATGAAGAAGTTGAAGAACAGGGAAGTTATGATGAAATTAAAGAAAACACTGGTGATACTTCATCTGAGGGTTAAGTACAGCAGTGGGCTTCACACTGTGGGGAGGTTGGAAATGCATTGGAGAAAGCACAGAAGAGTTTTATGTCAATGGTTGGAGAGATGAGACATTTCAGTTTGACAAAAATTTGGAAAAATTGGGACTGTTTTCCATGGACAGAAGAGAAGATTTGATCCAAGTTTTCAGTATCATGAGCTGTCTGGACAGAGTGGAATAGGAGAAAGTGTTCCTACTCATAAATGAATCAAGAACAAGAGGGCACAGTTTTAAAGTGTTCTGTAAAAGAAACAGATGTGAAATGAGTAAAAACATTTTCACAAAATGAGTCGTTAGGGCCTGGAATTCACTCCCAAGCGGGCATTGGATCAATATTTTTGAAGAGACTTATAATGAATCACGGAGTCACAGAAGTTTTCTTTTGACATTGTTGTTTGTGATTAGATTGTGTCATTTTCAAAATAAATATGGGATTCAATTATATCATGATAATCATTTCCTGCTGCATCTTTTACAATAAGATTTTTGAGGATCTAATTAAATGAAGGGGAACTAGATTAACGTAGTTTAATTTCCTAGACTCCACACAAATTCTAATCTGCAAGGAAAGGGCTCAAGGAGTTGATATAATATATTAGCAAGTATGGAGAATTGGTTAACGGACCAGAAGCAGAATGTAGACATCAACGAATCATAGAGTCATGGAGTCACACAGCACAGAAACAGACCCTTCGGTCCAACTAGTCCATGCTGACTAAGTTTCCCAGACTAAAATTAGTCCCAATTGCCTGTGTCATTTTCAAATTGGCAGCCTGTGACTATTGGAGTTCCACAAGAATCACTGCTGGGGTCTCAGTTATTTACAATCTAGATTAATGACAGGATAAAGATGCTGAGAATAACTTATCCATGCTTGCAAGCAATATAAAGCTAGTTGAAAGTATTAGCTGTGAGGAGGACTCAACACGATTGCTAAAAGATATGGATAGGTTAAATGGGTGAGCTATGAGCTGAAAATGGAGGAAGATGCATTGGCTATAAAAATGGAAAAACAATTTTATTTTAAAAGACTGGAATTTTTAGGCTTTACTGTTAAGAAACACTTGGGTGTTATTGCACAAGGAACATAAAATGTTAGCATGCAAGTACAACAAGCAATAAGGAACACAAAGGGGACTTGAGAACCAGAATAAGGAAGTCTTGCTGTAGGACTTTGGTGAGACCACACCTGAACTACTGTGTTCGGTTTTGCTCTTCATATTTAAGGAAGGATATAATTATATTAAATCTGCATTCAATGAGGTATAGTCAAGGTTGACCCGATTAGTTCCTGGGATGAGAGACTTGTTCTTTGATGACAGGCAAAGTAAACTTGATGTATAATTTTGGGGATATAGAGCAATAAGAGATGATCAAACATACATGATTCTAAGAGGTTTTGACAGTGTCTTTCTTTTTGCAATCGGAGCTTCATAGATCACATAATTCTGAGACGTTTTTGACACTGAGGTTGTTTCCCCTGGCTGTGGAACCCAGAATACCAGTTCCTTATACCTGTATGGACATATCTTAGATATCTCAGGAAATCAAAGCATGTGGAAAGTGCAGTTAAGGCAGAAGAACAATTATGATGATACCAAATGGCTGAGCACTTTTGAATCATTACTAACGTAATTCCAATAAATTGATGAGCCAAGTAGTTAAGAAACAATGGGCAAAGAGCATCAGTTGAGTTCAAGTAGATGGATTGCAAATGGGCTAACATCTCATCCAATATATCCATGAGCTGCATTCCAGGTTGGAAGATATGTCTGCACATGTTTTTGTCATATAGTGACTTTGTGGTCCTGGTTTAGTTTTGAGGAATTACTCCATGTAAATAGAATCCCTACAGTGTGGAAGCAGGCTATTTGGCCCATTGAGTCCATATGGACCTGCCGAAGAGCATCCCACCCAAACCTACCCCGGCATTTCCCACTATTAGCAATTTAGCATGGCCAATCCACTTAACCTGCACATCTTTGCACTGTGGGAGGAAACCAAAGCACCCGGAGGAAACCCACACAAACACGGGGAGAATGTACAAACTGCACACAGACAGTAGCCCAAGGGTGGAATTGAACCCAGGTCCCTGGCACTGTGAGGCAGCAGTGCTAACCACTGTGCCACCATGCTGCCCCAAAGGCCAGGTATTTCCCTATTTGGAGGGAGGAAACACAGGATAGAATTTTCTCAGCCCCTGAGTGATATGGGCAAAGGTGAGCTATTTGGGACAATACAGCAACAATGGAAAAATAAGACCCTCAACTTTGAGGGAAAAAAACATCCGATGTCCACTAATGGTTTCAACGTATCAATGAAAATCTCACTAGTGAGTGGCAAAACATTAACATATCATTATTACCTAATCTTACCTCATTTATATGCATGTTGCTATTTTGCCACACAGCGAAGAAAAACAAGATGGCACCAATTTTGAACAGGAATGTCAGAGCAGTTATCTATTGATTCCAGCTCACCGGCATTTTCTCTGGGCCGCCACCTTGGTCAACATTCTCCAACATCTCAGGGCACACTTCATGGGCAGTGACCACCTCCATCCTCCTTCCACAGAGTTGGCATTGGCCAAGCAATAGACTCCCCAGATAATATTGGTCATATCTTGGACTCACTCAGAATACAGTTCACCATTTTAATGTTGCAGTTTGGAGTGCACTGACACTTTACACTACAATGCTGCTGCCAGGATACTTTGCACACAGGAACAGGGATATGTTTCATACTTTGGAATAGGATGCATCTTTGGTCCCTTAGCTTGCTTTCTTAGTGCTCATTCATTTTGCACCTGTTTGGATGTTCGCAGCATCTCTGTCTCATCTTGTCATGCCTTTTTGTGCATTGCTACTTCATTCAGTACTTACAGCCTCACAGTCGTTCTGATTTGCCTTGTGAACCCCAGAAAGTCCTGGCAGTGCTGAGCATAAGATAGAGTGACAGCAGCACCATGGAGATGTAGTGCAAATTTAATCAGGTGAGCACTGTAAATTTGTACAAGAAACCTTATGAGAGCTCAAAGAGGGAAACTGTCCATGAAATTCCCCAATATTGACACTCAGCCAAATTTTAGGAAAATTCAGTCCACAGTTTTCAACTTGTCTGCTTCAGTCTCTTAGGTAGACCCACAGAAATCTCTAAAAAGTGGATAGAGGCAAAGCATGCTCATTGCCTAATTTTTAAGCTGTTAAAGAAAGCATGTCACAAGAGATCAAATGGCAATGCTAATAATTAAAATCCTGAAAGTAAAAAGCAGACCTTGTAGAACTGGAACTCCAAGTAAGTGTAGAAGCTGGGTAACTTTCTGCTGTGCATTCCAATGTAGTCACATCTCCCTCTTTCTCCATTGTAATTTTTGGTTTTCTGGGTTTTGCTGCCAAAAGAAATTACAAAATATTATTGGAAGAATTCAATTGTGTCAAACATGTGACACTTAACAACTCACATTAATTAAGAAGTTTGTACTTACCTCTACCAATTGTTTTTAAGAGTGTCTAGTTCATTCAAATTTGAAATCATTTTGATCTGACCAATTTAAAGGGTTTTTCATTTTCTTCCCATATTAATAGTTCTTAATCTAGGATAGTTCTACTTTCCAGTTTTATGGAATCTAATTACATCGTAAAGCTGATGTCAGCTGGATTTGTTCACTTTGAAGTCGATAGAACTTGCATCTGTATAAAATCATACATGTTCTCTGGATGTGTCAAAGCTCATGTCATCTGGTGAATAGATCTCACAGTAAAGTGCTACAACCAGAAAACTATCTAAATCATCAGTGGGTTGTGTACTGCAGTAGTAGTATCCCTGCCTCTGAGGCAGGAACTCTCGGTTCACATCCCATCTGCATCAGAAGTGTGTCATAGCATATCTAAACAGGTTGATTAAAAGTATAACTAAATGATGTGTTAATCTGTTTTTGGTGATGTTCATTGATGGATTCATTTTGACAAGGAAACTAGGAGAAAGCAGTGCTCTTCTTTAGGTACCTTTTATCTAAACGAGCAAATTAAATTTTGTTTTGACATCTCATCCAAAGACAACACTTCTGAGAATGTAGCACTCGCTCAGTACAGCTCTAAAGTGTCAACTTAGTTTATATATTCAAGTTCTGGAATGGGGTTCCAACGCACAATCTCATTTTACAAATACATTAGTTTATGTATCAATTTGATAACATATTCCCTTCACAAATGTACCCCTAAATCAGTAAACAATCTGAGAAGGGGAACGCCATGGATATCATTATGTGAATGAATAGATACCAGTAATTTCTCATTCGTGGAAAGCTTTTAATTTTCACTACTTACCTCTAACAAAAATTGGAAAGCTAATTGTGTCTGTGCCTTCAATAGTGAGATTGTATATTCCTGCATGCCGTTCAGTGACTTGAGAAATTGTGAAAGTAATGATTGGACTGTAGAATAAAAGAGTAAGAATTCGACCATGTTATCAAGATTTAACAAGAAAATTCCATATGAGTAATGTATTGTATTAAAATGCTCTGTATTGCTGTATTATTATTCTTCTAATTTCCATTCTTCTAATTGAACAAAAGGTGAATCAGAAATAAGTGGCATTGGATCAAAAAAATGATAAACACTGTCATTGTAAATGCAGTTGACTGAGCTAGTTTACTCTTGATACTTGACTGAAGGGAAGAAACCATATGTTAAATGAAGTTGAAACTCCAAAAATGGCAAGGTAAAAATAATCTATTTTTAATATGGTAGTACAGAGCTTGAGAATTGCTGGGAAAAGATATATCTATTGAGGCTTTTCATTTTTTACGTATCATGACAATTCACACGAAATACCAAAGTGAAGGAAAAACAACTTTTTTTTACAAATAATACTCAAATACTATTATTATTGGCAAAGCTATTTGAAATTACTGGGGGGATCAGAAATTGGATTGTTGCAAGTGAATTGAGATCTATAAAGTAAAAAATATTGTGGCCTTTCCAAACGACAAAAACTTGCACCAATCAGCTCACCACCACCTTTTCAAGAGTAATAAATACTGGCCCAGCTAGCAAAGCCTACACCACATGAATGAGTACAATAAAAGTTAAATCCACTCAATTTTAGAGACCATTCTTTATGCAGTTGCATAATTTGATCAAATTTTACTGATTTTAGAGTGATTAGAAAGTTTATGCTGAGTGTCTGTAAAGCCTTTGGATGCATGGTCACTTCGCAGAATGAACATATATGCAAGATTTGGTCAGGGTGATTTTCTACCTATGCACTCCTGATGCACAGCATTGTATGAATGGAATATCAATAGAAATATTGGGTTCGGAGGTTTCCATTTACACGTGCTTTACTTCCCATTGAAATTAATGAGTGGAAAATTAGGAAGGTTGCTGCAGGTGTGTTTTCTCCTCCTGTATAATATTGTGATTTGAATTAAGGAAATGGGCTAGTTTGTACTAGTAGGAACCTGGCTAGTAAAACAAAAAATCTTTCCTAATATGATGGTATAGTTAGTATGAAAATCATCTGAGGCTGTGTTTTCACTATGCAATCTCGCGTGTTTTTAATCAACCAGCTAGTGTATCTAATACATGTGCTCTTTCATGCCATGTAATTGATTGTTATTTTTCATTGTAGTATAGTCAGAGTTTCTACTTTGCAGGGTCAAATCTGTTCCTTAGAGGATGGAACCAAAGAGACCTAACAAATGTAAAAGTGTTGAATCATTTTTCTGAGCCCCGCAAAAATAATCTGATCTGCTGCTCCCTGGGACTCTTCATCCATTTTGAATCATGACCAACATAGAATCCCTAAAGTGTGGAAGGAGGTCAATTGGCCCATTGAGTCCACACCTACCTTCCAAAGAGCATCCCACCCAGACCCATCCCCTACTCTATCCCTGTAACTTTGCATTAACCATGGCCAATGCACCTAACCTGCGCATCTTTGGACTGTGGGAGGAAACCGATGCAGACATGGGGAGAATGTGCAAACTCCACACAGACTGTCACCCGAGGCTTTAATCAAACCTGGTGCTGTCAGGCAGCAATGCTAAACATTGTGCCACCATGCCACTGATTTTTGAGACCTCACTTGGGTGAAATGCACTGTACACTTATGTGGCTCATTACAGCTCTTTGCTGCACAGTAAATGCAACAAACATTCCAGTGACTAATAACATTTTGTCTCTTGCTTGTAATTAAAATGGCTAATTAAGCGTTGGTCTTTATCTAAAGAGGAATGGAATATAAAGGATGTCATGTTACTGTTGTAAGACTTCCCGTGCTATTGTAACTTGAGCATTGCACTTAATTGTGGGCATTGCACCTCAATAAAAATAAAGTGGTCTTCAATGAAGTGCAGTGCAGAGTCAACCGAACAACTTTGGAACAAAAACAAAAGGTTAAACTGAGACAGCAGATTGCTTAACATTGAAAACATTAAATTAAGGGGGAAATCTAACTGAGGTATTTAAAATGATTAAATGATTTTGATACAGAAAATAGAGAGAAACTGTTTCATCTGGTGGGAGAGTACAACACGAGGGACTTAACATTAAAATCAGATCATTCGGGGTGATGTCAGAAAGCACTTCCTCACTCAAATGGCAGTGGAAATCCAAAATTTTCTGTCCCCAGTAGGCTAGGTCAGTTGAAACTTTCAAAACAGAGTTTGATAGCTGTTTGTTAGGTAAGAGAATGAGGATTATGAAACTAAGGTTATTGGATGGAGATAAGAATCATGCTAGCTATGGTCTAATAAAATGGCAGAAGAGACTGAATGACTAAATGGTTTGCTCTCGTTGCTTTAAATCATGAACCTGAATTTTAAGGGCACCACGATCCCCACAATTAGCAGCTAAAAGGTTGGCGGGAAACCCAACCAGGGAAAGAATAGCTGTCCCATTGTAATTTAATGATCAACTGCCTGTTAGCGATTTTTGCCACTTGGTACTAGGGAGGTCGGGGATGTTTGAGAGGCTGGTGGGTAGGGAAAACAGAAAAATATGCCTTCGGCATCTGCCTCCAATGAGGAAGACGACCTGCAAAGAAAGTGGCTCCCCACCCACACGTGATTGATACCAGTCCACACAGCTAAAGCTGCCAGATAGCCACATGGCATGGTTCTCCACCTACCTGTGGGAGCAGGATGAGACCGTTTAGTGGCCATTAATATTAAGATCTCAATTGGCATTAATAGGTGGGCAGACAACCCAACTCTTCCAAAACCCCTTTAAAATTTCATACAGGTATTAGAGCAGGGGGCAGGTGGTTTTATAGCAAAAAAAAGCGTGCATTAGATTTTACAAGCTCCCATTGTTCAAAGGTGCTCGCAGGATAGCCTAAAATACACCCATTGTACTTATAGAATCATAATCTTTTGTCTAACACAAAGTGCAACTTCAATTCAGTTTGCATTACAAATCTGGACTACCATTTAATGGATTTTAATGTACAATATAAAGTATTATTTAAAAAATCAAGAAAATTACCTGTGTGGGGTGCAATAATTCACATTACACTGAGTTATGATGTTCATAAAGTTCCAGTGGCAAGATATATTCCCAGAAACATTCATGATCACTTTCAGTGTTATAGAGTCCAAAACATTAACTTCAATTTTGCTGACATTAACCTGAAAATCTAAGTCACACTGTACATCAACAAAGTAGAAAAGAAAGACACAGCAAAATCTAGAAATCTGATTTAGTTTCGTATTAAGCATAATTTGGAATGAATAAACATTCCAAAATTAATAACAATGTTAATTTATCATTCTAATAATAAAAAAGCACTATGGAACACAAGTAATTAATTCATACCACTGGCTTCGTACATCAATAATTGTCTCCTTGCTGAAGTGTTGGTATTCAAACAGAAATGATTTTGACTATGATTTTTATCCATGGGAGCGATCTATAAAAGTAAGATCTGAAATTAAATGCTCCATATATTTTATATATATTTTTATTATGTTTTCATAGAAACAGAATGAATTTGAAACATTAAAGACAATTGGATATATGCTCACTACACTCTAGGAAAAGAAGCATGCCTAAAATTTCACCTGTTTCTCTCTCTATGCACTTTAAATGCATATCCCTGCTTTTCCGCGATCTGTCAAAGTGCAATAATCTATCATTCAGCACATAAACCAGTCCTGGCATTATTTTCGACATTTCTGATAGAACTGTTTCTAAGTCCATTCTACTCTAAAGTGAATAAAGCTAACTTTTCAAGTCTGGCTGAGTAATTACAATTCTCTAGCTATAGATCAGTGTCGTAGTTCTGCCGTGAATCTTCCACAGATATCCTTTATTTATTTATCAAGAAACATTTCCTTTTGCGCTTATGATTATATGATCTCCCCAACCCTACAGCCTGGAATATGGTCCATTCAAAACGTTTCAAAATATTGAACATTCCTTCCATATTATCTCCGCAACTTTCAGTACCATTTGCTGTAAATGATAAGTAATACTCCTCACATGCATGATACTACATTTACCGAAGTTATATGTAATTTACCATTGTTTGGCCCATTCTTCAGGCATTCTACAACTTTAGTGTCATTTTTAGCTTAATTAGTATCACTGGATTAGAACATTATTGTTCAAGTCCCACTCCAGGTCACAAGCCCAAAAATCAAGGTTGATATTCCAAAACAGTTGAGGGAGCGCTGCCCTGTCAAATGTATTGTTTTTTGAATAAGACATTAAACTGATGATCTGTCTTCACGCTAAAGTGAATGTAACAAATCTCATGGCATGATTTCAGAAATAGCAAGGGAGTTATTCCTGGTGCATTCGTCAATATTGACCCCTGGTTAAAATTGCAAAACAAGTTATCTTTTTAGTGTCACAAAGCATTTTGTGTGAACTTGCGGTGTGCAAATTGGCTGTCACATTTCCCACATTACAATAGTAACTGTATTAGAAGAGCACTTAATTGGCTCTAGCACACTTTTGAATATCCAATTGCAAATCGTTCTTTTGATTTACAGAAGAATATTGCTGTTGTAATCATTTTTTACTGTTTTAACCCTCATCTAAATTTTAGCAGTATCTATGAACTTGCTGGCCATACACTCAACCTTATTCTCCAAGACACAGATAAATACAATGAGTGGTGGGACACCACTGTTAACTCCATGTTAATCCATAACCTTTGACTACAAATTTAACTGTGGGACTTGAACCAATTTCTAACTCGGTGTATCATCTGAAATGTAAGTTTAACTGCTGACTTAAAACAGTTGGATTCTGTTAGGATTGTCTTTGCCTCTGAATTGAGCTTCAGATAGTGATTGAAACCTTGTGAAATATTACCATCTTTATGAAGTCATAGAGTCATAGAGCTGTACAGCATGGAAACAGACTTTTCAGTCCAACTCGTCAATGCTGACCAGATATCCTAAATTAATCTACACACATTCGCCAGCATTTGGTCCATATCCCTCTAAACCCTTCCTATATATTTTACATTAAAAAAAGTTTCCCTCTGTGCTTACAATTGTATGCAACGCCCAGCCCACAATACCTTCCCATAACCTGTTGAGTAAGGATCCATTCAAGACGCTTAAAAAGATTGAGTTATTTCTTTTGATCTTGGCCACAATCCTGGTCTGACGTAGGTGGGGCCCTTTGGCAAATGAATACAACCTGCTGCCAAATATAGCCACCACAATCTGGCTGGAGAGTCAAAAACTAATGAAAGTTTGCATTTTGACAGATGTCCATTGACCCATAATAGAGTTACCACTTTGAACACAAAACTGGGGTTTGCTGTGAAGCTGCAAGTATTTAATTGCTTAGTCACAATCATATTTTGCGAATAATAAATGGCCACTTTAGGGAGTGGCACAGCTATAGGCACCATAGAATGAAACAGCAACTTTAGGAGCACCAAGAGAAAATAGTTGTTTTTTGCAATAGAAGAAGAAAAATAAATTAAAATGCAGACAGAATGAACAATAAATTACCTCGTTTGTTATGTGTGATGATTCCAGATGATCCATATTGGTACGATAGATTAAAACATATTTGGATTGAAAAAATCCTTTGTTGACTTCTTTTTCAGAAACCACAAGGAGTGCTGCATTTATTACTGTTGAAGATAAAATAGGTCTTAATTACGCTCCACAAACACATGCTCAATGGAACATTCTGATAATCATGACCAAACAGAAGTAAAGGCTATATTTTTAAATTCGGGACTTGATTGACCGTCCCTGGAGATGCAGACAGAGGTGGCAAGAAGAGAAAATAATATGAGAATTCATCCTGGAGAGAAACTCAGGCCCTTCTCACCACGTCACTAATGGAGCTCTAGGTGAGAAGGTCCTTGGGCGACCTTCTTGACCCACGATCATGACCACACCATCCTCCTCCTATACCTCTCGATGGTCATTCAGCTTGGAAAGACTGCTCTCACCAGGTTCCATTCTTATCTATCAAACCATATCCAATTTCTACTCCTTTCATCCCAGCATTGTTGCTTCTAGTGTCACCCAAGGATCTCTACTTGGGCCCCTCCTATTTTTATCTATCTGCTACTCCTTGTCAATGTCACTTAATTTTCATTTTCACATATACACTGACAACACACAGCTCAACATAATCTTAACAGCATCTCTCCCAACTCCTCCACTGATGCTAAATTATCAGACTGTTTATTGAACATCCTGTACTGAATGGACAGAAATTTCCTTCAATTAAATTTTTGGAAGATTGAAACTATTGTCTTGTCTCCCTGCTGCAAAATCCATTCCATAGCTACCAACTCCATTCCACTCCCTGGTACATGCAAGATAGTGAACCAGACTCTTCATTACCTTGGTATTATACTCAACCCACTAAGAGCACTTATTTCCATCTCTATAACTTCAGTTGGACATCTGGAAAATGATCCATTTCGTGTTAGTCTCTGCTTTCTGTCTTTTAACCAATACTCAGTCCACACCAGCTTATTTACTGACCTCTTATGTGGGACCTTATCAAAAACCTACTGAAAATTTTAATATGCCACATTCATTGGTTCTCGTTTGCCTGTACTACAAGTACCATCCTCAAAAAACTCCAAGCTTGTCAAACAAGATTTCTCTTTTAAACATCTACATTGATTCTGTCTAATTCAACATTCTTTTTAAAATGTTCCATTGCTATATTCTTTACAGTAGAATCTAATATTTTCCCCATTATGAACATCAAGCTAACAGGTCTGTAGTTCCCAACTACTATTTTTATTACTACTTCCTTCAACACTCTGGTGTGAAGGTCATCCAGTACAGGAGACTTATCAACCTTCAATCTAGATAACCTTTCAAGTGCTACCATTTTATTAATGCTAATTTCTTATAGCTTCTCAGTTTCACAAATTTTTTATTCTTCAAGTATTTTCTATATCTTGTTCCATAAAGACAGACACAAAAAGCAGAATCTTTAGAGGGGTTTGAGCGACACAGGCTATGTTGAGATTTGTGGCAGAATCAAAGAGGAAGTCTGATGAGCCTACCTCAACAAACAGGAGTTTCTCACTCCCTCTGTTGTGCTTTTGTCAAGTGGCAAGGTGAGATTCTCACTCGTCAGTGGCAATGAGGCCCATTAAGGAGGATAATAGCTTAATAAATGCCTCATTAATGGCCCAACGCCTTATTGTATGCAGCTTCCTATTTTACCAAATGTACCAAATGAACAAGGTGTAAAGCAATGTCAACATGGAAATCATTGTGGGTCTCTATCAATTGCAGCTCACTGTAGGCTGTGGGAAGTCACAATGCAGATCAGTGCCAAGCAGCATTTCAGGGCATGATACATGGGCTCCAGCTGCATGCACCCCTCATATATGGACATTGGCATTTGTCAACCCCTCATGATCATGAGAGCTCTCTGATCTATGTGCAGGCTGTTTCAGAAGCACAGGCTTGCACTGCAGGGTGCACCAGCAACTAGGGTTGAAAGACTGCAACAGGAACACTTGCACCAAAGGACAAGCATCCAACTCACAGATTGGACCAGACTGCATCTGAGAGCTGCTCACTTGCTTTCTTAGCGTTTGCTCACTTAGAGTCTACCTGCATTTTCACAGCATCCATGCTTTGCCCTTGCTGTGCCTGTTAACGTGTTAGCTCTTCAGATCGAGCCAAATTCTATCAGTATTACCATATTGACATGCTCTTTTATGCAGACACAGACAGGCTGCTTGTCAGTCAGGATCTGTCTGGGAGTGGAGTGGCAGCTTGATACACAACACTTCGAGACATCAGTTAAACACCCGCAGCATGTGCCAGTGACTTGCGCAGGCAACACACTGAGCAATTATTCAACCAATTGGCCATGTCAGACACAGGGTGAGGGCTAGCCTTAGTCAAGTCAAGGGAAACCCAGTCAAGGGAAACCCAGTCAAGGGCACAGTCCTCACACAACCCAAGGGCTTGGCCATGGTCACCCATTTGCTTGGGGATCTGCCCAACTACAGTCTGAACAGCAGGCAATGATCTGTCCTATAAGACCAGCATCAACATTCAGGGGAATCACATATCGTCAATAGGGGAGCAGCAAAGACTGCAGTTGGTATCTGGTCAATCATGTCTAGGTAGTAGTAGGTCAGAGGTCTGGGGAACTAGTGGTCTGGAGTCCTAGAGGTCTGATTATTGATTATTGAGGAGGGTGTTGGGGGTAGTAGGGCAGCAGTGGGACCATTTTCAGAAGGGTTGAGGGGGTCAAGGCTGGGGAAGAATGTACAGATATTTATGGAGATGGGAACAAGAAAGGTGACAGGGAGAAACACAAGGTGTATGATGGGTTGTGTGGAACAGCATCAGAAGGCATTGCAGGCTAGAGGATGGGGAATTACTGGCAACAACTACCACCATGGCCTCTGCAAGGGAGTGTAGAGGAGTAGGGTGGGTATTATTAAGTTGTAACGTCGGGTTCAGGGAGAACAGTTGGAAATTCAATTTGGTGCACCTTAACATTTACATAAAGGGTGGTAAAGAGTTGTTGATGTTGACTGAGGTAAAACGGGACATGGAGGCTGATTAGAGGTGCCCAGCAACTAGACAGGGCCCCAGTGCTGATGCTGTTTACTGCGAGCTGTGTTCCCCGCCATCATTTGCTGTTCTCGAGATGTGAAATGTAACTGGAAAATAGCTCAGACAACAGCCAGGGTGGGCAGAATGTCCTGGTCCTTTGATTGAATGAAAGCATAGGATCCAGATCTGCTCGACATAAGGGCATTGAAGATGCAAACACACAAGGCATGCATTTGTAAACTCCAAGTACATTTCTTTTGAAAACATTTCTGTGAATATATGCAATGCATGCAGAGTGAACATGCTTAAACATCAAAAGCAAATTGAACCATGCTATTGTTGCTATGTAAACTAACATCATCATTTCAGTGATGCAGACGTTAGCAGCAATAACTTAAAAGAGCCAAAACTGTCCCTCCCTTGTGAAGCTTCCCAGGATGCTGTGGGATGAGGGTAGTATCACTACATCGTGTGTCATACAAATATGGTGTCTACAGAAAAATGGAATGTTTGATCTGTGTCTGGGATGGGAAGGGGGACAAAGTATAGCAGGGACTGCTTTTTGGATCTATTGTGTTGGTCAAACAGCTGGTGCAGCACCTTTGTCTAATTGGTGCACAGGCTGTGACCAAGGCTCTGGTGGAGCAGGCAGCAGGGCTTCAGAAGGTCTGATTAGCAGCTTAGAGAGATCTGGAGGGCACTCCAATATAATCCTGACACAGTGAGTCACAGCATCCTGGCGTACTATGTTCTGCACAACTGGAGAAACCAACAAGGTGATATGATTGATGCTGAGGAGTCGGGAACAGGAGCTGTCATCTGATTATGAGATTAAAAGAGAGAGAAAAGACAGATTTTTGTATTCTTATTGTATTTAGTTTATAAAAAGCACATGAATCATAGCAGACTTCCGCTCTTGTCTCTTCAGTAAGTACAACTCAAGGCAATCAAAACTCGGCTGGTTGTGTCCCTAGCTCCCAGTGCATCCAATTCACCATTGTCCTGGTCCTTACTGACCTATATTAACTACAGATCAAGCAACATTTACAAATTAAGGCTCACATTCTTGTTTTCAAATCTCATCATTTCGCCACCTTAGTTATAAATTTTCACCAACTCTACAACAGACGTGGCAGCGCGGTGGCACAGTGGTTAGCACTGCTGCCTCACAGCACCAGGGACCTGGGTTTGATTCCACCCTCGGGAGACTGTCTGTGTGGAGTATGTACATTCTCCCCGTATCTGCGTGGGTTTCCTCCGGGTGCTCTGGTTTCCTCCCACAGTCCAAAGATGTCCAGGTTAGGCGGATTGGCCATGCTAAATTGCCTGTAGTGTTTCAGGGATGTGTAGATTAGGTGGGTTATAGGGCGATGGGTCTGGGTGGGATGGTCTGAGGGTTAGTGTGGACTTGTTGGGCCAAAGGGCCTGTTTCCACACTGTAGGGATTCTATGAACTCCAAGAAATAATGTGGTTAAACACCTTTCTACAATCTGGAATGTCCAAATTATTCTATATTCCAGTTCCTCATGGCATGAATCTATATAAATTCCTAACAGTGTCTGAGACAGTAACTTCTTCAGAACAAATGAGGCTTAGTCCAAAACACATGTTACATTGCATCATTTTCCCCAATGCATAGACAAAGCATAACCATACCCACTTAAAGGTGTACCATAAAAGTGTCCACTTTAAGAAGATCAAAAATACGTAGCAAAAGAAGTATCATATAAAATGAAATACAGTGGAACTAATTTATAAACACATAATCAAGAATGGTTTCACATAGAGACACACTAATTCTTAAGTTCTCTTTTATTGGGAAGGTGAAAGACTTGAGAGTTACAACAATTATCTCAGCAGTACAAGTTCTTCTCAATAAGCAATTGACTTCAGAAGAAAATAAATGTGACAATGGAACCCAATTTACATGAAGATAATTTAAGAAATTCACCACAGATTGTGAACTCAATATTATCACATCATCACCAGATTCCAAAAAAGACACAGGTTTAAAGAAGAATCGTCAAAAGAATCCTCAGGTTATCAAACCTCGATAATTAAGAAATGCTGAGAGACAGGGAAGACCCAAAACCTGTCTTATTGTCTTCCGATGTACACCTTTTAGGGCTGACATAAAATCTTCTACAGAGCTGATCAATTGAATATTTACAAATACAAACCCCGAGAACCAAACAACAGCCTCCTCATTTGTTTCATGTAAGGTAATTTATTCTGTAAAGGGGAAATTACTCTGTAATGTACAAAATTGTCTGTATCTCTGCATAAGTTTAAAGGAAAAAAATATGAAATACCTCTGTCAAACAAGACACTCCCACCAAGTGACCACATTTACATGAATGAACCTTTACTTTACCTTTACTTTTACATGTACAAGATCCAATCATGAAAACCTGGAACCCAGCAAAGTTTCTGGTGAAACTGAGACTCCAAGGCCATACATGATTGAGACCAGAACTGGTAAGCAAATGAGGAGAACAAAGTCTACACTAGACGTATACCTGAGCTGGAAATTCAGAAAAGATCACTAGCACCAGCAACACCACTAACCAGGAAAACAGCAGCAACCACATCACCAAAAAGTAATGCAACATCATTAATGTCACCAGCAACTGACACAACATCAGCAATGTCAAGCACTACTCCTACAACATCAGGAGTAACAAAAACGACAATGCCTATGCAGCATGCCATCACTGAGAGCAATGAAAGTCAAATTCATAATATGGAGGAACAAATGGTGCCTTTTATCGTCAGTAATATTTTTATGAGAAATCTGAAGAAGGGTCTAGGCCCGAAACGTCAGCCTTCCTGCTCCTCTGATGCTGCTTGGCCTGCTGTGTTCATCCAGCTCTACACCTTGTTATCTCAGATTCTCCAGCGTCTGCAGTTCCTGCTATCTCTATGTAAGAATCTTAATTTTTTATATAGAGTCTTACTTGTCATTATTCTTTGGTTTAGAAGAGGAGTTAATGCTTGAGATTGTTATTTTGATGTAGAGACATTCGTTTTTTAAGAAAAAAGTATATGATATTGTTATTATTCATAAAGAGCTAGGAACTAATTGTTAAGTGAATATGTATCCCAAGTGACCATGTTCGCTATCACACTACAATCATATTCCAGTAAAAATTAGACCATGTGAGCAGATGAGGCCATTTGGCCCACTGAATCAGCTCTGCTATTCAACGAGATTGTAGCTGATTTGATAATCCTCAATTCCACTTTTGTGCCTTTTCCACATAAATATTACTGGTTAGAAATTTGTCAATCACAACCTTGAATATAGCAATGGACCAATCTCCACAGCCTTCAGTGGTAAAGATTTCCACAGAAATACTTTCTGAGAGAGGAAATTCTTCCTCACCTCTGTTTTAAATAGGCAACCCTTACTCTGAGATTGGGTCCTTTGGTTCTGAACTCTCCCATAAGAGGAAACAATCTTTCAGCACCTACCCTGTCAAATCTGCTAAGAGTCTTATAAGTTTCAACAAGGTCACCTCTCATCTTTCTAAACTCCACTGAAGATGGGGCCAACCTATTCAACCTCTCCTCAAAAGCAATCTTTTCATATGCAGGATCAATCTTGTGAACCTTCTCTAAACTGCCTCCGATACCAGTATATCTTTCCTTTGATAAGGAAAATTTGTTCACAGTGTTCTGGGTATGGTTTAACCAAAGTAATTTACATAATTTTATCAAGACTTCTCTATTTTTACACTCCATCTCTTTCAAATAAAGGCCAACATTTCTTTTGCCTTCTTTACTACCTGCTGAAATTATATGCTAGCTTTTTTTGATTTATGCACAAGAACCACCAAATCCCTCAATGCTAAAGCACTCTACAAGTCTTTTTCCATTTAAATAACATTCAGCACTTATATTCTTTCTGGCAAAATGCATAAGCTGTCATGTTCCCACATCACATTATATTTGCAAAGTTTTTGCTCACTTGCTTCATCTGTTTAAATGCCTCTGCAGACTTTTTGTGTATTCCTCGCCACTTGCCTTTTCATCTATTTCAGGATCATCTGCAAGCTTGGCTGTAGTATATTCACTTCCCCATCCAAATCATGAATATATATATTATAAATAATTATGGCCCCAACACTGATTCCAGTGGTACTTCATTAGTTACAGGTTGTCATCCTGAAAATATCACACTTTTCCCAAATTTTTCTCTTCTATTAGTTAGTCAATCCTCCTTCAATTTTAATATACTAACGCCAACACCATAGCTTTTTGTGCTGTACCTTGTCGAATGTCTTTTGGAAATTCAAATATATTACATCTAGAGATTCCCTTTATCTGACCTGCTTGTTACTCCTCAAAGAATTCTAATAAATTTTTCAGGCATGATTTCCCTTTCAGGACATCATGCCAGTGTAGTTTGATTATATTACATATTTCTAAATGCTATGCTATTACACTCTTTGTAATATACTCTATCATTTTCCCAATGACAGGTGTTAAGCTAACTGGCCTACAGTTACTGATTTTTTGTCTCCTTCCTTTTTTGAATATGGGTATTATGTTTACAATTTTTCACCATCTGGGATTTTTCCAGAATCTAAGGATTCTTGGAAGTTTACAGTACATTCACTATCTCTGTAGCTACTTCCTTTAAAATTCCACAATGCAATCCATCAGGTCCAGGGGATTTATCTATCTTTAGCCCCACTACTTTCCCTAGCAGTTTTTCGCTAGAAATAGTAATCATGTTGAAGAGTCATAGAGTTGTACAGCAAGGAAACAGACCCATTGGTCCAACTTATCCATGCTGAACAGATTGCCCAAACTAGTCCCACTTGCCTGCATTTGGCCCATATCATTCTCAACCTTTCCTATTCATGCACCTGTCCAAATGTCTTTTAAATGTTGTAACTGTACCTGCATCTACCACTTCCTCTGGCAGTTCATTCCATATACGCCCCATCCTCTGTGTGAAAAAGTTGCCCCTCAGGTCCCTTTTAACCCTTTGCCCGCTCCCCTTTTAACCCCTTGATTATTTAGTAATTTTTGAATGCTATTCATGTATTCTACGATGAAAACTGATGTAAAATATTTAATCAACTCCTGTGCCATTTCATGGTTCTCCATTATTATTTTCCCAACTTCATTATGTAAGGGGCCTCCTTTCACTTTGGCCTATTTCTGCCTTTTTATATATTTAAAGAAGCTGTTTTCATCTTTTTGATATTACTTGCTAGTTTGCCCTCAAAGTTTATTTTCTCCCTTTTTTGGGGTCATCATTTGTTGGTTTTCAAAACTTCTCCAATCCTCCACCATACCACTAATCAGCCATATTGACAGCAGCAAGAAATGCACTCCGTGAAAGTCCAGCATTTTGAATTTAAAGCGTAATTGCTTCTAACTTACAGGAAACAGAAAAATGTGATAAAAAGCACAGATCCTGGCCAACAGGTGCATCACAAAACACTGGTATGTAGGTACAGCAAATGCAATGGCTAATGGAATGCTATCCCTTATTATGAGAGGAATGGAACATCAAAATCAAGATGCTATGCTTCAGTTGAATCTTAAATACTGCATGCAGTTTTGGTTTCCTTATTTAAAGAAGGATATAAATATTTGGAGGTGATTCAGAGGAGGTTTACTAGATTGGTACGTGGACTGTTTTATGGGATACGTTGGACAGAGTGGTCTTGATTCCATTGGAGTTTAGAAGAATGAGATGTGACTTGATTTGAAGTACATAAGATCCTTAACAGTCCTGACTATGCAGACAGTGAAAGGATGTTTCCTCTTTTGGATCAGCCCAGAACCAGGGGGCACTGTTTAAAAATAAGGGATTGCCCTTTTGGAATACTTTTTTATTTCCTTTTAGAGAATTGTAGGATTTTTGAACTCTGTATCAGAAAGTGTTGTTGGGGTAACTGAATATTTTTAAGCTGGAGGTATTTCGATTCTTGTTGGGAAACAAAGGTTATCATAGGTAAATGAGGATGTGGAATTCATACATCAGTATGTCTGTTATGAGAGAGATACAGAAAAGAGCAATAAAAGGGGATATCAAAGCAAACTTGCAAATACAGAATCAATACAAAACTTTTCCAATTTAAAATACAAAAGGTTGATCAGGAGCAATGTGTACCTATTCAAACAATGGCAACAGTGAAGTAAAACAAAGAACTGGGGATGCTAGAGATCTAAAACAAAAACAGAAACTGCTGAAGAAACTCAACAGGTCTGGCAGCATCTGTGGGAAGAGAGCAGAGTTAACATTTCTTCATCAGAATGATAATAATTATACCATCAGTGCAAATAAAGTAATAGCCAATATGTTAAATAATTAATTTGCAGAGCATTTACCATGTAAGAAGAGGTTAGCATGCTAGAAAACAGGACCTTAAATTGATTTTGACATAGGAACAAAGACTCACTGGAGTTACTGTAAGAAAAATAGTACAGCAAAAACAAAAAAGGGATGAAGTATAACAAATCTGTAAGATAGATTGTTTACATCGAGGATTTTAAAGGAAGCAGGTGAGAACACTGCAGATACCTTAACTATAATCTTCCAAACAAAAACAGAAGTTGCTGGAAGCTCAGCAGGTCTGGCAGCATCTGTGAAGAAAAGATCAGAGTTAACGTTTTGGGTCCAGTGACCCTTCCTCAGGGTCACAGATGCTGCCAGACCTGCTGAGCTTCCAGCAAATTCTGTTCTTGTTCCTGATTTACAGCATCCGCAGTTCTTTCAGTTTTTATAATCTTCCAAAGTTATTTCAGTTCAGGAACCACTTTTTAGATTGGGAAAGTTGCACATACCATTCTGCTTTTTAATAAATTGTGACAGAAGAAAATCTGGGAAATAGAGACCAGTTAGTCTAATGTGCTATCAAGAAATTATTAATAATATTGATAATTAAAGATAGATTAACTGAATATCTCAAAAGTTTTGAGCTGATCAGAATTTGCCACATGGATTTGTAAAGGGTAGATCATGTCTGATTGAATTTTGTATGAAGTGGTGACTAAAGTAGTGGACTTCCAGAATTTATTTGAGAAATCTCTTATGAGAGCCTATTAGCTGAATTGAAGCATATGAAATTGATGGCAATTTGTCGTGAGCACTTCAACTATTCACTGTATTTATTAATGACTAAATGATAGGTTAGAAAAACATGAATCCAAGGTTGCTGATGACACAGGTAAGTGGAGTTTTAAGCAACTTACATAGAAGTATTAAATTACAAAGAGACAGTAATAGTATAAGTAATTGGGCAAAACTGAGGTAAATGTAGGCAAATGTAAATTCATCCACTTTGGATCTAAAAATGGTGGAAAATGGTGAAAAGTTAGAAACAATGGAAAACCAAAGAGACCTGAGTGTTCAGGTGCATAAATGTCATGAATAGATACAAAAGAAAACCAAAAAGGTTTATGGAAACTTAATCTTTATGTCAGGAATACTCAAGTACAAGGGTGAAATTTACGCTACAAATATATAAGATCTTGGTTTGATCAATAGTCAAGGAAACAGACCCTTCAGTCCAACCAGTCCATACCGATCATAATCCCAAAGTAAACTAGTTCCATCTGCCTGCTCCTGGCCCATATGCCTCCAAACCTTTCCTATCGATGTACTTTTCCAAATGTCTTTTAAAAGTTGTAATTGGACCTGCATCCATCACTTCCTCTAGAAGTTCTTTCCACACACGAACCACCCTCTGTGTAAAAAATTTGTCCCTCATGACTTTTTTAAATTTCTCTCCTCTCACCTTAAAAATGTGCCCCTTAATCTTGAAATCTCACATACTAGGGAAAAGATAACTACCATTAACTCTATCTATACCCCTCATTATTTTATAAACTTCTTTAAAATCATCTCTCAACCTCCTATGCTCCAGTGAAAGAAGTCCGAGCCTATTCAACCTTTCTTTATAACTCAAACCCTCCATACCCAGCAACATCCAGCTAAATTTCTTCTGATCTCCAGGTTAATAATATCCTTCCTATAACTGAGCGACCAGAGATGGACACAGTATTCCAGAAGAGGCCTCACCAATTTCCTGTACAACCTCTACATGACTTCCCAACTCCTATACTCAAAGGACTGAGCAATGAAGCATGCCAAACACCTTTTTATCTACCCGGTCTATAGGTGACGCAAACTTCAAAGAATTATTACCTGAATCCCTTGGTCCTTCTGTTCTATAACACAACCCAAGGCCCTGACGTTAATTGTATAACCCCTACCTTTGTTTATTGTATCAAAATGCAATACCTATATTCATCCAGATTGACTCAACTGCCATTTTTCAGTTCATCTGGAGTACTTTGATCAAAACTAGGTACCACACCTTGGAAAAAATATAATGTCCCTGGAGAGAGTTCAGTGTAGCTTTATTAGAATGATATTTGAACTGCCAATGGTAAATGATGAAGAGCGATTACAGAAGGCAATCTCTAGGCTTACTAAACATTTTTCAAATCCTCTCCCTATTAGGTTACTATTAGGCTACTGCCTCTTTTCTTGCCTGTACAGCCCCAGAAGTACACATTACATGACCAAGAGTCATAGGCCCTATATCAAAAATATTTCAGTTGAGACCCTGGCTTATGACTGACTGAGATTGAGAAGGTTAATTCAAGAAAGCACCAAACACCTTCAATCCCAAAACACTGTGTAAGAAGAAGAAGAAGGAAAATTGGAAAAAAAAACTGTAAAACTGCATCCAGAGCACAGTGTATATTTCTGGTCACTGCATTATTGGAAGGATGTGCTTGTACGAGGGAGGGTGCCAGGAGATTTATGAGCATGCTGCAAAGAGTGGTAAATTTTAACTAAGTGGAAAAATTGTATAAGCTGGGGTTATTTTCTTTGGAACAGAGGAAGCTGGAGAGATTTAATTGAAGTGTATAAAATTATGAGGGATCTAGATAAATTGGATAGCAAGGACTCATTTCCATTAGCATAGCGGTCAATAACTAGGAGATCAATCTAAATCATTTGGTAGAATGATTAGTGAGCAATTGAAGAGTGCTTTTTATCTGGATGGCATTTGGGATCTGGAACAAACCACTAATAAGGACAATGGAGGCAGCAACCCTCATTACATTTAAAAAGAACTTGGATATGCACTTCAGGTTCCATAACCTGCAGATCAAGAGTTGAAAAGACAATTAGACTGGATGGCTTTTTGTTGGTTGTATGGATGCAACAGGTCAAATGGTCTCCTCCTGTGTACTAAATCTTTCTAAGTTTCTTTGGAATACCAATCAAGCAGGTTGTTTGTCTTTGGCCTATATCCCTTAATACATTTGCTTAATACATTTCTCCTGAACAGTCTTGCCTAATGTTTGGACTATGAATTTTATGTCTAGAATCTCAAACCAGTGGGAATAGTTTATCTTTATCTGCCCTGTCTTTTCTTCTTAATATCGTAAAGATTTCAATGAGATCACTCCTTAACCATCTAAATTCTAGTGAAAACAGGCCTAATTTATAATTTGTATAATCTGTCCTCATAATCACTGATGTCCAGGCATTACTTTTGTAGATTTATATTGTACTCCCTCCGAAGCCAATATATCATTCCTGATGCGTAGAATATTGTGTAATATAAATATTACGTAATCATCTGTGAACATCCCCAGTTATGATCGAGGAAAAGCCATTGATGAAGCAGATGAGATAATTGGACTGAAGAATGGCCCAGATTAATTCTTGGAAAGACATTCCATTTTAATGTAATTAATTAATTATAAAGTTTGATTTTTTTTTTGTTTCTGATTAATGTCGATAGTTCATTGAGTAATTGAAATAGGAAATAATAAATTCTGAGGGTGTTGAAAGGTTTTTTCCCTGCAGTGTCAGAGACTGAGGGGTGACCTTATAGAGGTTTATAAAATCATGAGGGGCATGGATAGGGTGAATAGTCAAGGTCTTTTTCACAAAGTAAGGGAGTTAAAAGCTAGAAGGCATAGGTTTAAGGTGAGAGGGGAAGTTTTAAAAGGGACTTGAGGGGCAGCTTTTTCACACAGAGAGTGTGTGTATATGGAATGAGCTGCCAGAGGAAGTGGTGGAGGTGGGTACAATTACAACATTTTAAATGTATCTGGATGGGTACATGAATAGGAAGGGTTTAGAGGGATATGGGCCAAATGCTGGTAAATGGGACTGGGTCAATTAGGATATCTGGTCAGAATAGATAAGTTGGACAGAAGGGTCTGTTTCCATGCTGTATAACTCTATGACAATAATTGTCATATTTGGTAATAAATGTATGTTCTTGTATGAGCCATCCCAGCAAAACTAAAATTGTGACACTGTCCTGTGAAGAGAGATTGTGAAGACTGGGCCTGTATTCTCTAGAGTTTCAAAGAATCATAAGTGACTTCAATAAAATCTACAAAAATACTTAAAGAGGTAGACTTAAGTCGATGCAGGTAAGATGTTTCCCCTAGTTGGGAGTCTGGAACCATGGAGATTATTTAAAAGGAAAGGGGATGCAATTTAGGACTAAGATGAGGATCATTTTTGTTTACTCAGACTGTTATGAATCTTCGGAATTGGCAGTCCCAGAGGGCTGTGGAAACTCAGTATTTGAAGACATTTAAAATACAGACTGATAAATTTCTGATTAAGAATGACATAAAGGGTTATTGGAAAGTGCAGGTAAAAGGCATTGAAATATTTGATCAGTTATATTGGTATTAAATTTTGGAACAGGCTTGACGGGCTGAATAATGTACTCCCATTTCTATGTTCCTATGGTCAGTGACAACCTATGTACATTATCGCAATGTAACATAGTTATATTACATTACAATAAAATATAATTATTAGCATTCAATCACAGAATTCCAAACTATTCATCCACTCCATTATGCATTTCCTCTGTATCAATCTCTTCCTCACATTTCCATTTAAGCTCCATAACATCTTGCTGCATGTCCCTTTCTTCTTGTCTGATGGCAAAATTGTGCAACATACAGTTGCGCATGATCATTCTGGGAACACAGTTTGGATTGTATGGCAGTACCTTATTTAAATATTTCACACAACATAATCTTTCCTTTAATATCTTTATGCTATGCTCAACAGATACAGCAACGTTGGTAGTGGCCTTATTGAATTAGTAACCTGCTTTTGTGAAATTCAGAATTGCATCCTGAACCATAGCCATCAAAAATCACTTTGACTCACAACAGCCATTTTTCAGGTTCTTGCTACTTTCAAATAAAACTTGCACTGTGGATTTCTGGAGAATAAAAGTAGTATGGCACTTTTCCAGATGGTTAGAATGAACATGTAATATCACATTTCTGTGTTTAGAAACCATCTCAACATGCCTCAATTGCATTCATGTGTGCATTGTCATTGATGGGTACGTGGCTATGTGGTTGTTTCCAGAATGCCCTGGTCTTTTATCTGATGTTTAATTTCTTTTAGGAAACCGATAAAGGTTTTATTTTGGCATATTTATAAACTACTAAATGACTTATCAGGCATGTGCCAACTGCAGAGGTCTGGAATGATCCAGTGCCATAAGATCATAAAACATGGGAGCAAAAGTAGGCCATTCAGCCCATTGAACCTTTTCTACCATTCAATGAGACCACGTCCAATCTGATAATCCTTACCTCTACTTTCTTGCCTTTTCCTCATAACCCTTGATTCCCTTTAAATTTAAAAATCTGTCTATCTCAGCATTGAATATAGTTAATGACCCAACCTCAACATCTTTCTGATGTAAACAGCTCCTCGGATTCACAATCCTCTGAGAGAAGAAATTAATATCTCCATATTAAATATGCAATCCTTTGTTCTGAGATTATGCTGTCTGGTCCTACAAGGGTAACAAGCTTTCCGAATCTACCTTTCAAGTCCCCTAAGAATCTTGTATGAATCAATAAGGCTGCCTCTTATTCTTCCATATTCCAAGAAGTAGAGGCCTAATCTACATAACCTCTTCTCATAAGACAGTCTAGCATCAGTCTAGTGAACTTACTTTTACATTTCATTCCCTTTGAAAGAAAGGTGAATATTGCACTTGCCTTCCCTATTATCTATTGAACTTGGATACTAGCGTTTTGTGATTCACGAGCGATGAGTCCCAAATCCCTCTGTTCTGTAGTTTTCTGTGACTTTCTTCTTTTAAATAATATCCAACTCCTATACTCTTCCCGCCAAAGTGCATAACATCTATTTTCTCACCTTATACTCCATTTGTCAGGTATTTTCCCACTCTTAACTCTACAAATTTGGCTATTGTACAATCATTTTCCTCATCTAAGCCATTAATATATATTGTAAGTAATTGTGGCCCTTGCATTAATCCATATGATATTCCACTAATTATAGGTTGCCAGCTGAAAATGCCAACTCTCTGTCTTCTTTTAATTATTCAATTCTCTACCTGTGCTAATATACCATCTCCAACACCATGGGCTTTTATTAAATAGCCTGTGAGTTGGAGCTAGTTTTTTTTAAAAATTCATTCACAGAATGAGGGCATTGCTGGCTAGGTCAGCATTTGTTGCCATGTTGCCATACAGTCAACCACATTGTTTTTAAAAAAATTGAAAACCTAAAACATTACAAGATAAAAGTATTGAAATGAGCCATTTTACACTTCCAATTGCTGTGGGTTTGGAGTTACATGTAGGCCAGACCAGGTAAGGATGACAGATTTCCTTTCCCTAAAGGGCATTAGTGAACCAGATGGGTTTTTCCCCAACAATCGACAATGGCTTCATGGTCATCATTAGACTCCTAATCCCAGATTTTTATTGAATTCAAATTCCACCATCTGCTATGGCGGAACTTGAGCCTAGGTCCTTAGAACATGAGCTGAGTTTCTGGATTAACAGGCCAGTGAAAGTATCACTAGGCCATCATCTCCCCTAGCATGGATAGAGTTGCATGGAGGTTCGATGTTCACAGCCTTGGAGAGGACTGTTCCACTCTTTGAGTCTGTAAGATATGCAGCACCACTGAGCAGAGTACAATCATTGCATTCACAGTAAAGCAAAGGCACATAAAACTGTTAGGAAGTAGCATGACAAACTACGATTCAATGAGCATACAGTCTGAGATTTTGTTGAATGTCCACATCCAGTTATGCAGTACTATGTCACAGCTCTACCTTCTCAATTTTATGAGTTGAAATGCGGCTATAATTAAAAATATTGTAGAGATGTGTTTGATGAACTGAAGACATAACAAAAAAACAAAAAGGTTGCAAAATAAATTCTCACAAGCAAAAAATCGTTAATGCATTTATCAGTCAAACAATGGTGACTTTACTTCAAGTGAACCAGCTCCATTGAGTGCATAAGCAACCATTTTACACAAAAAACCAAATACTGGAGTTTGATTTTTACCCTGAGTATTGGAATTCAATCTGGATCATAATTTGAATGACTTTACTGCTCAAAGATATGTTTTGCATATCTGTTATGCTCTCTCTTTTCGACCTCACAAATTTGAACTTGTATAATTCAACACACTGTCCAGACACTTCAGAACAAACACTTACTTTTACAATCTGCGCATATCAGCAATAAAACCCAGATGGACAAGTGGAGCCACACGGGATAGAAAGATTATATCAATTTTCCTCTAGCTCAAACATATTTTAATAAAGAAGTTATAAACAACTTTTTGGGGCTTTTTGTCTTGCACTCATCAGGTCAATTTGCAATAAGACAAATCTATACGGAATCAATATTTATAATACACTACAGACAGAGTGTTATTTGATGTTCTCAACAAGCAAGTTACTGACCATACCCAAACAGCTTGCACATGCAAAAACTTGCAACATCAGATGTGATTTTGCAATTGGACAACATTTGCTGAATAATCCTAAGCGGAGTGAAGAATTTACACTAACAACTAATTTAGGATTGTCAGTGGGCTGTCAGTATGACATCTTGTATGTACTGGAAGCTACATATGCAATAGATATGGCTTCCAGATTTACATATGCTGTGCAGACAGAAAGAACATGTACACATAATATGCCTGTTACAACTTAGCAAAATAGGTGACAATTATCTGCTGCTTCATTTCTCAGTGCAATGTCCTGACTAATCAGAGTTAACCTGCCTGGTTTAAAATTTAAACCAAATGGGCAGTTAACTGTCAATCAGCATTAACTGGTGCATTTCCCATGGTATTGCCTCCACTAATCAGAGTTTACTTGCCAACCAATTACAGCGCTTCTCTCATGCTACACAAATGTCCATATCCTCTTTTAATTAGTATTGTTGCAAATTGTCCTGCTGAGTAGAAGATGAAAAGCTTTGACAAAATGTGTGGGCAAAAACTTGGCAGATAGTATATAATGTGGAGAAGTGTGAGGTTATGCACTTTGGCAGGAAGAATAGAGGAGCTAAATATTATATAAATGGTGAAAGACCTCAGAAAGCTACAGAACAGAGGAATTTGGGAGTCTGCATCCATGAATCACTAAAAATTGACATCAAAGTTCAATCAGTAATATAGAAGGCAAATAGAATGTTGGCATTTATTTCAAAGGAAATGGAGTATAAAAGTAGGAAGACTTTGCTAAAACTATACAAGGCACTAGTCAGACCACAGCTAGAATATTGCAAACATTTTTGGGTCCTTACCTTAGGAAAGATATACTGGCATTACAGACAGTTTAGAGAAGGTTCACTAGGCTGATAACATGCATGGGGGGGGGCGGGAGGTGTTATCTTATGAGGAGAGATTGAGTAGGTTTGGAACCGTTCTGGTTGGAATATCGAAGAATGAGAGGTTGCCTTATTGAAATATACTTGATTCTTAGAGGACTTGTCAAGATTTGTGCAAAGGGGTTGTTTCCCCTTATGGAAGAGTATAAGACTAGAGGAAATAATCTCAGAATAAGGAGATGCAGATTTAAGACAGAGACGAGGAGGAATTTCTCCTCACGAATGCTTATGAATCTGTGGAATTCTTTACCACAGAGGGCTGTTGTGGTTGAGATATTAAGTCTATTCAAAGCTGAGATAGACAGATCTTTAGACTGTAAGGGAATCAAGGGTTCTGGAGACGAGGCAGAAAAGTGGAGTTGAGGATTATCAGATCAGCCATGATCGCATTGAATTTTGGAGCATGGTCAATGAATGACTCACTTCTGTTCTTATGTTTTATGGTCTTATGTTGTCTTTTTTCAAAAACATTCAAGTTTTCTATACCCAATGACTATGAAGAAGTTATACAGAAATTGTAAATTGAAATTTGGCTGTTGGTGTCTGCCTTTAAACTGCACCTATTAGTCACCAATTCATAAGTGCATTACTGATTTTAGCTGGCTGTACGACGTTAATACATCATGGTTAACAATCCAATTCTGCTGTCCAGCAGAGGATTATGTGAATGCATAATGACATGCATATACAAAGTCCTGCACCAGCAGCTTGTGTTTAGTTATTTAGAGAATGTAGGTAGATGTATCTATGCATGTTAACCATTCACATTAATTCCAAGTAAGATTTTAAAATCTCCAACAAACCACCAAACACTATTTAAACGAGGACTAAAGTTATACTCCATGCAGAATCAAAACTAAGCATTGAGAACTTAATGTCTCTAGAGGAATCTCAATGTAGTCTGGAATCAGGTCAGACCTTGGTTCTAGATTATTTGGCAATTTTGCATCGCTAAACTACTTTGCAATCACCATGTCACTTTGGCACCAGAGTGGCTATTACAATAGCATTACTATACTCTTTAAATGAGCTACTATCCTAAGTATTATATCCAAAAATGAAAATTGTCTACTGGACAATCTAAAGACCAGTTCTAAATTGGTTTGGGCAGATTTAGGAGATACCAGAATTCCAAGTATAGATAGCAACCAGTTTTTTGCTTTAAGCGTAAGAAGAGACTTTCCAGCTGGGCACTGAACTGTTGCAATATGGATAATGTTCAAAGCTTCAGTAAGGAGACCTGAACGGTATTCATTTGTCTCTAAATGCATTCTGAATGGCCACCGTGTTCTTTTATCATAAAATTCTTGTTCGTATCTTTTTAAATGTCATCTGTTTTGATCGAGCTTGATACCAATGGATGTTTGAAATGGGAAGCTATTGAATATGTAATATCGCAATACTAATATACTTCATCTTAAAGAGAAGGACAGGCTTTAAAAATAAATGCAAACTTTATGAATAAAATTGTGTTGATGACAATGGATCAGTTGTGAGTTTTCTATTTGAAATTACAGCAAAGTCCAGAGGTCAAGTTAACAATTGTTGCAATTCTACATTCTTTCTGTAATGTACCATATTCTGTCATGTCATTCTCCTGATCTCCAATAGGTGGCTCTTAGTCCACTAAAATCTTGATTTGAACATGCTCATCCTTGTGCAAATCCCTCACTCCTCTCTATCTCTGAAGCTTCCCCCAGCCTTTCAAAGCTCTAACAACTAAGCATTATTTTAATTCCAGGCTGCTCGGAAGACTCCTAGCTTCCACTTGCTTTGTCCCACCAGCAGTGGCCTTGTCTTCAACTATCTTGGTCACAAGCTTAGGAATTCCCTCCCTAAACACTGCTGGTATTCCATTTTTCTCTTCTCCTTTATGTTGCTTCTTAAAACTTAACTTTGAAAAAATTTTGGTCACCTGTCCTGATCCATTGGGGAAGTGGAGGAAGGGAAACAGTAGTTGATCTATGGGGCCAGGCACTTCTTTTGCTCGTGCTCCTCAGTACGGAGGGAGACAGGGTATACCATTAATCCTGGCAAACATGCAGACTGTGCTTATCGGAATGTACCAAACACTGCCATGTGCCAAGTTGATGATCGGCACCTTAGATTTACTAACATTGCATCGGAAAGTTGAGTTTACCTTCATAGGAATGATCCTGGGCTTTGGCAACATTGGTGAGTGGTCCTCCAATAAAAGAAATTACAGTATAGCAGGTAGACATTCAGCTCATTGTGGGTGTCAAGAAGTTATATAATTTTGAAAATTTGTACTATATTCCCCTGAGTAATCTTGGTTCTCATAAAAAATCTCTGGTTCTGACAACAGGTCATTGACCTGAAATGCTAACCTTCTCTCTGTCTGAGAGTTTTTAGCATTTTTGATTTTTAGTTCATCATTTTGATTTCATGACTATATTTTCTATTTTTGGAGTCATTCTAGATTTAGCCTTTCCATGGCCTTCCTATAATGGGTTGACCAGAACAGCATGCAATTCTTCAGTTGTGACCAAACCAATTCCGTGTGTAAATTAAAACCGATTTCCTTCCCTTTTATTTAGAAAACCTAAAATTCTATTTCTCATTTTAGAGCTACTGCAGTCCCACCATTAAAAATCCATATGCTGGTACTCTTTGATCTTTCTGCCCTTAACTTTGTCAAAAAATGCCTTTCACCATTGTCTTTCCCAAAATGTACGACTTCACATTTCTCTGAGCTCCAACTCTACCAATCTGTTTGAAAAGCAAATGAGACAGATTCAATTGTAATATTCAAAAGGAAATTGGTTATACAATTTAACAAGAAAAAAATTGCATGAATTTAAGAATGTAGAAGCAGGATTATGCCTTTTGACCTTTCAAGTGTTTTCAATAAGGTAATAGAAACATAGAAACACAGAAGATAGGCGCAGGAGGAGGCCATTTGGGCCTGCGAGTCTGCTCTGCCATTCTTCACAATCATGGCTGGTTGTCCAACTCAATAGCCTAATCCTGCTTTCTCCCCATAACCTTTGATCCCATTCGTCCCACGTGCTATATCTAGTCACCTCTTGAATACATTCAATGTTTTGGCATCAACTACTTCCTGTGGTAATGAATTCCACAGGGTCACCACTCTTTGGGTGAAGAAATGTCTCCTAATCTCCGTCCTAAATCGTTTACCCCGAATCCTCATACTGTGACCCCTGGCTCTGGACACACCCACCATCAGGAACATCCTCCCTGCATCTACCCTGTCCAGTCCTGTTAAAATGACAGATCTGACAGTGGCCTTACCTTCACTTTCCTGCCTGCCTTCCATAACCAATAACAACTTCTAAACTAAATGGCGACATAGGACTTAGGAGAAGCAGCTGGCTGTTTCACCCTTTGACCGTGTTAGGCCATTCAACAAGATCATCCTGAACTGGTTGTAGTTGCCATTTTCTTGTCTGGCTTCCATAATCTTCATTCTGTATTATAAGAAAAGTCTATGCAACTCAACCTTGAATAAATTCAGTGACCCAGTCTTCATTGTTTTTTGGGCAGAAGAATTCCACAGACTAATGGCCCACTGAGAGAAAAACAAAATTATCTCCATCTTAACAGAAAGATTTCTTATCCTCAAACTGAGTGCCCGGATGTGGCCTCACCAAGACTCTGTATAAGTGCAGTAAAACTTCCCTATTCTTATATTCTATACCACTTACAAAGAACACTTACATTCCACTTGCCTTTTTAATTACCTGCTGTAACTGCAAACTATTTTTTTGTGATTCATGTAGCAGGGCACCCAGATTCCTCCAAGGCTCCAAGATCTGCAATCTCTCTCCATTCTTCCTGCCAAACTGGACAAATTCACAATTTCCTACATTCTACTCAGACTGCCAAAGTTTTGTCCGTTATTTAATTTGTCTGTACCAGTTTGCAGTCTCTCTATCTCATCTTGACAACTTACTTTCTTACCTAATTTGATCCAATTGACAAATTCAACTACCATACAGTCAGTCCATGCATCCAGGCAGTTGATATTGATTGTAAATTGAGGTACCAGAATCGCTGTGTGTAGCACTCCATTAGTTACATCCTGTCAACCCATAAAAGATCCATTAATCCCTACTCTGTGCTTTCTATTAACTAGCAAATTATTTTTCCATGCTAATATGTTATCTCATACACTATGAACTTTATGTAATAAACATTGATGTGACACTTATTTGATGTGGTATTTATTAAACACCTTTTGGAAATCCAACAAGACCTTACTTACATGGTCCCTTTCATCCACCTTGCTTGTCACTTCCTCATAAAACTGTAAAGAATTAGTTAAACCTGAATCCCCTTTAATCAAACAAAGCTGATTCTGCTTGATCAATTTATGATTTCATAACTTTCCTACTGCAACTTCCTCAATAATGTATTCCAGCAATTTCCCTTTGACAGATATTAGACTAAATGGCCTAGTTTGCTGCTTTGTGTTTTCCTCCTTTCTTGAATAATGATTTTCTGGAATGCTTCTACATTTTAATGAAATTTGGATGATTATAACTTGTGCCTTCACTACACCTTTTCAGACCAAGGATGCATGCAATCTGGTCATGGGAAGTTATTTGACTTTAGGTCTTTGGTTTTACCAGCACTTGGTCACAGTGGTTGCTTTAAGTTCCTTCCTCCCTTTTACCATGTGATTTTCAAGTTTCTTAGTGAAGTTTTCTAAGTCTTCTACTAAAAGACTTTCACAACACTGCCATGATTTCTGAGTCTTCTCAGTCTTGTTCAATGCCTCCTCAATTTCCTGGTTTTCCATTGTCAATTCCCCAAACACACTCTTTAGAAGACTAATACTAGCTTTAGATACTCCTTCCCTCTATTTATATACTTACAGAAGCTTGTGAGTCTCTTTTGATGTTACCAGTTAACCTTCCCTTATATTCTACTTTCAACCTTTTTTTTTCAGTTATTCTCTGCTGGTCCTTAAACCTATCTAGTCTCCTGACATATCACAAACATTTCCAGAATTATGCAGTGTTTCTTTCAATTCAATACTATCCTTACCTTTCCTGTTTAGCCACATTTATTGTATGTGCAGTTTAGTCTCCTTACTTAAAAAAAATGGACGTGCCATAGAGGAAGTTCAGTGAAGGTTCACCAGACTGATTCCCTGGGATGACTGGTATGTTACAGAAGGAGAGATTGGGTTGACTAAGTGTGTATTTATTGAGGTTTAGAAGAATGAGAAGGGATCCTGTTGAAATGTATAAACTTCTGACAGAGTTGTTTCCCCTATCTGGAGTTCTAGAACAAGGGGTCATGGTCTCATGATACAAAGTAGATGATTTGGACTGAGAAAAAGAGAAACTTCTTCATTCAGAGGGTGGTGTCTCTGTGGAATTCTACACCACATAAGGTGGTAGAAGAAATACATTGGATTTATTTAAGAAATTAGATTTTTAGGCAGCAAAGGCATTTGGGGAGAGAGCACCACATTTCCTTTGTCCAGAAGAGGGTTTGTGAATGTTTGTTTTCTTCACAGAGCAGTTCTACACATCTCTCTGTTACTATATGGTACATTGGTTTAACATATATAGGATGAATGGACTTGCAAGAGCAATGAGTTAGAATAAGCTGGCATGAAGAGTACGGGGGGCCATGAGCATGTGAGAGGCATGAGTTGGGATGGAGTATATGAAGTGCCATGGGAAGCATGGAAGGCATGAGTTGGCACAGGGAGGCGGTGGGGGGATAGTGAGAGAGTACATGGAGTGAGGATTATAAGACGTAACAGCCGAACAGAAGATCACTGAACCCGACACTATCTCGCAGTGTGTAAAGGATGTCATGCAAGGGAAAGTGATTGGTAGGAGCTGGCCAGTCAAAAGAGACAAAAACCATGGGGTGGGAGAAGCATGATCAGGACTAGCAATAGTCCTCAGCAGTGCAATGCACACCAACTTTGCAAACATATCTTTTCAGTGGTGGCTTCTATTGACCACTTTGAGAAATCTTGTTTAGTATTATAGGAACATCGCACAGGACAGTGTTATTCAATTTGCCATGCCCGTACTAGCTCTTTGCAAGAGGAGCATTGTTAGTTCCACATCCTGCTTTTTCTGCAACCTTTTAAGTTCCTCATTCTCAATGACCTGTCCAACTCCTTTTTAATATTATTCACGCAATCAACTTCCACCACCTTTTCTGGAAGAACATTCCAGATCCTGCTAACTGTCTCCCAAATGGAGGCATTTCCCATATCATCCTCAAATCTGTCATCCATGATTTTAAAGCTAACATGTCTGGTTATCAAACACTCACCAGAGAGAATATATTTTCTCTATACCCCTGCTGAGGTCTTACCAACCATTTGAAAAGCTTTAGATTTTTATAGCCACATTTCAGCTCATTTATTCCTGAATGTGGCCTGCTCAGGGCAGATCAATTTTGCAAAGCGGGACTAAAAGTCTAGCTAATTATTTGCATTTGTTGTTTTACATTCTCCTTTTGGGCCTTTATCAATGTGGTGGGCAGAGCACTTCAACATAGAATGTGCCCATGCACACCACTTCCTATACCGAATGCTTTGCCTTATGTTTCATATCTGTAAAACAGATGGAGGATTTTTCAGGAAGGCATAGAATATGTTGTTAGATAGATTTTAACCTCAGAAAATAGTTTTAAACAGGTAAATCTAATCATATTTTGTTCTTTCATTTTATCATTGCTTTGCAGATCTTATCATAGAGCCATACAGTATGGAAATAGTCCCTTTGGTCCAACTTGTCTGCGCCGACCAGTACTTCAGTACCGCATCTTGGTTGGAGAGAGTTTATGGCATTAACATTTCCAAAATAATAACATGAGCATCTTGACTGGTTTGCTTTCTATAAAAGCTATTGCAACCTGACAATTTTTTGATTCAGAACTTTCCACAATTCTAAGATTAATGATTTCAATATCTATTTGCTGCTCAGCAAACCTCCGTTATGAATTTGTGCTGTTTCATAAAAATGAAATAAAAATGCTGGCATCAAACTCAATTATGATGGTCCAGAAGTGGCATATAAAAATATAAGAACAGGAGCAGGAGTAAATTGTATGGCATTTCAAACCTGCTCCATTATTTAATATGGTCATGATTGATCTTCTATTTTAACTCAATGTCCTTGCACTATTCTAAATTCCTTAATCTCCTTAGTTTCCAAAAATATGTTAATTTCTGACTTGAACGTACAGTCATAGAGTCATAGAGATGTACAGCATGGAAACTGACCCTTTGGTCCAACTCGTCCACGCTGACCAGATATCCTAGATTAGTCTAGGCCCATTTGTCAGCATTTGGTCCAAATCCCTCTAAACCTTTCCTATTCATATCCTCATCCAGGTGCCTTTTAAATGTTGTAATTGTACTAACTTCCGTTACTTCCTCTGGCAACTCATTCCATACATGCACCACTGTCTGCATGAAAAAGTTGCCCCTTAGATCCTGTTTAAATCATTCCCCTTTCACCTTAAACCTATACCCTCTAGTTTTGGACTCCCCCACCCTGGGGAAAAGGTTTTTGCTGTTCACCCTATCCATGCCCCTCATGATTTTATAAACTTCTATGAGGTCACCCCTCAGCCTCCGATGCTCCAGGGAAAATAGCCCCAGCCTATTCAGCCTCTTCCAAAGCTCAAACCCTCCAACCCTAGCAACATTCTTGTAAATCTTTTCTGCACCCACTCAAGTTTCACAACATCCTTCCTATGGCTGGAGACCAGAATTGAATGCAGTATTCCAAAAGTGGACTGACCAATGTCCTGTACAGCTGCAACATGACCTCGCAACTCCTATACTCAGTGCACTGTCCAATAAAGGCAAGTGTACCAAATGCCTTCTTCACCATCCTGTCCACCGTGACTCCACTTTCAAGGAATTATGAACCTGCACACCAAGGTCTCTTTGTTCAGCAATGCTCCCCAGAACCTTACGATTAAGTGCATAAGTCCTGCCCTGATTTGCCTTACCAAAATGCAGCACCTCACATTTATCTAAATTAAACTCCATTGGCCAGTCCTTAGCCCATCAGCCCATCTGATCAAGGTCCTGTTGTGCACTGAGATAACCTACTTCTCTGTTCACTGCACAACCAATTTTGGTGTCATCTGCAAACTTACTAACTATACCTCCTATATTTACATCCAAATCATCGATATAAATGACAAAAAGCAGTGGGCCCAGCACCAATTTTTGTGGCAGACCACTGGACACCAGCCTCCAGTTTGAAAAGCAACCCTCCACTACCACCTTCTATCTTCTACTTTCGAGCCAGTTATGCATCCAAATGGCTGGTTATCCCTGTGTTCCATGTGATGTAACCTTGTTAACCAGTCTGCCATGCAGAACCTTGTCAAATGCCTTAGTGAATTCCATACAGGCCACGTCCATCTCTCTGCCTTCATCAATCCTCTTCATCACTTCCTCAAAGAACTCAAACAAGTTAGTAAGAAACAATTTCCCACGCACAAAGCCATGTTGACTATCCCTAATCAGTCCTTGACTTTCCACATACATGTAAATCCTGTCCCTCGGATTCAATATACTTTAAAACTGAATATTCATAGCCATTTTGAAAGGAAATCCCAATGATTCACAACTCTTTGAGTGAGGCAATTTTTCATTTACTGGGTTATAATATCAAAATCTTATTCTGAAATTGTTTTCCCTAGATATAGATTCCCAGCCTCGGGAAATATACTTTCAGATCTACAGTGTCACGTTCCTTAAGAACTTTACATTTCAATGAAAGCTCTTCTCACTCTTTCAAACTCCAGGGAATATAGGCCTAGTCTACTCAATTTCTCATAGGACAATCCTGTCAACCCAGGAATGAGTGCAATAAGGGAGAGTCCTTAGGTTGCTATCAGCATCTTTCCATCTATGTAAGAAGACATACGCAACAAACTCATTGGGGTGGGAAAGATTCATATACTCCTTAAGGAAAGAGACAAAAACTGTACTCAGTATTCCAGGTGTGGTCTCAATGAGACCCAAAATAATGGCAATGAGAGCTCCTTACTCTAATATTTCAATCCCTTTGTATTTAATTCTAACATGCCATTTGCATTTGTGATTGTTTCCTGGACATGGACATTAATGATCTGAGTACAAAAAGCACAGAAGTTTATGCATGATGATAGGTGGCATCAGAATCAGGTTATAACAATGACTATTAGCCCAGCATTTCAAGCCAGTTTAGTGGGGGAGACATTGTCCACCTCCTTCTGCAATCTGCAAAGAATGTCTGGAAAGTATCTTTTGTCGGGGTTCATACTGAGCAATTGCATGATGCAGGACTCTTGTTCTACTGGCTAATTCCAGAGATGAACATTGAGATAAACAGCACTGCTGCTGGAGGACTGTCAGTTTTGGTGAAAAATGTTAGTAAGGACTGAGTATTGCAGACTGGTACATTCCAGGTTCAGAACGTGGAATGGTGAAAGGCTCCTGTTGAATGTTGATCTGTCATAGCACATGGAAGGGCTAGAAAATGTGTAAAATCTCTATAGGATGGGTCTGGCATCTTTCCCACAGGATGTATTGTAAATATTGGGAGCAATTGCAATTGCATTGCATCAGAAAAATACAAATACTTTGAGGAATAAAGTATATCGCTTGTAAAAACTATTACCGCGACTACATACTCAGGTTCAATAAAAACTGAAATTGTTAGAGAAACTCAGCAAGTCTGGCAGCATCTGTGAAGAGAAAGCAGAGTTAATGTCCAGTGTCCCTACTCTAAAACTGATAGTAGCTAAGAAAAGGTAGAATATATGCTGATGACAGTGGCAGGGATGAATGGGAGAAACAAGTGAGCAGATGGTTGGGAGAGACTGAGTCCAGGAGGCAACAAGAAACTAGGTGTAATTTTATTTTACATACTCAGGTTTATGATTTGGAAGATGATGGCTATTAATGTTACATTGCTTTGATTATATTATGCAAGAAAAGACTCTTAAGTCAAAGAATCACAGAATTGTTAAGGTGTAAAAGGTCATTTGGCCATCATGTCTGTACCTATTACTTAGTCTTTTTCCCCATACCCCTCCACACTATTTCTATCCAACTAATCATCCAACGCTTCTTGAATGCCTCAATTGAACCTGCTTCCATCTCATTTCCAAGCAATGCATTCCACACACGCTGTGTGAAAATGGGTTTTTTTCCTCACCTTATCAGCGCTTCGTTTGTATATCAATTTAAATGTTGCGGGTCTCTAGACTAAATGTACGTTTTTGGTTGGTTTTCTTTGGCAGCATCATGTGTAGGATATAATTCGCGCGGTTAGAGGATGGCAGATGTTTGTGCCTGTGGAACGGTGTCAAGTCGCAATCTGAGGTTTAGTTTCCCCTCAGAATGAAGGAGTAAAAGTATTGTTAGTAGCAAAGGGGAAATGTTTGGCGTGTGAGCAGCGGGGGAGGGGGGCGCACATTTTGTTTCACTGTTTTCCGGATCACTGCCCGGGTAAGGGACATTTTAAGAACGAGAGGAAAAAATGTGTCACTGGTACTTTCGAGCTTGTTTATGTCTTCTTTCCGCTTTTGCCACACGTGTTTCAACTACAGATGAAAAAAAAGGTGAGTAGAGGTCTCAGATTTTTGATTTAGTAATTCGAAAACTCGCACTGACTCCACATTTGCTACTCCCGCACGTTGGATTTCACGCTGCAGTTTCCTTCTGTTTAAATGCTACAGATAGATTACTGTTATCATATAAAATCTGCATTTCCTTTCGTCTTTTCTGTCCACTATTAATTTTACCCGAACCATTAGGTGGTACCGTGGTTTAGTGATTAGCACTATTGCTGTCTCTCAGTGCCAGGGCTCGGGTTCGGTTCCAGCCTCGGATAAGTGTCTGTGTGGAGCTTGCACGTTTTCCCCGTGTCTGCTTGGCTTTCCTCCCACAGTCCAAAGATGTGTAGGTTAGCCATGCTAAATTGTCCATCGTGTTCAAGAATCTGCAGGGTCATTTTTTTATGTGTTTCTGAACAGGCTAGGTGGATTAGCCATGGGCGGATGAGGGGTGGATGCTCCTTAGAGGGTCGGTGTGGACTGGACGGGTCGAATAGCCTGCTTCCACACTGCAAGAGATTCTACGAATCTAATATTGCTGTTCCTCACAAGGTAAATCATTCTGTGCAGTTAATAAGTTTTCTGTCTCTCAGCTTTCCTTTTCACAGGAGAAATAGTCTTGCCAACCCTTTGGCTATTCATTGACTGAAGCGGTGTTCTAGATGTTAGAAAGCAACTCTGTATCCTCTGTCAGATCAGGTGCAGATTTCAGATCTAAACCAACAATACTGGCAATCTTGTTCCGGAAGTAGATATTCTTTAAACTCAATGCAGTTTATATGTTCATACAGAAGTGAAAACATGAGCCTAAAAGTATTGTTATTTTCATGCAAACTGCACATGTCCCCGTTAGGGCACATGTCCCCGTTAGGAGAGGTTTCCAAACTTTTGGCCAGTGACATTTCTGACATACTCCTAAACACGCAAAAATTACCATGCAAATGGGAATTTCCAGTTGCATTTATAAGCAGCAAGGTAGATATTTAACAATGCGAATCGTTGTTACTTTTTCGCCCCATCATTGTTAAACATCAAATCCAAAGGCACGTCCTCCTCAGTAGTTTGCTTATCTGCTGTTACACAAGATAGAACTTGTATATTTACTTCCATCTTTCACCTGCGGCTGGAAAACAATTCCAATCTTGGCGTGTTCCGTAATGGCTATGAATGCTGTCTTTTTAGTTTCATAACGCTGCACGAATTATAAACTGGGACCCCAAGGGTAGGAAATTGATTCTATGCGCCTTATGTGAGGAGTATAGAACAAAACATGTATTAGAGATTGTTTCCAAATCGAAGCCCTGCTCTTTTTTAAAAAAAACCTTTATCATATCTTATTATATAGTTACGATTCTGTGTCACCGCAATAGAAAACTGACTTTTCCATGCTTAAATAAAAGAGATACAATGTTTAAGAAAATGGCTCAAAAAGTAATTACAACTGGCGGTCTAGATGCAACGGTCCGCTTTCAACTATGTTGGACCGAAATGGTTCCATCGATATGAACTGCCGCTACATACACGTGAGCGACCCAGATCCACGCATCAACAAAGGAAACAAAAACAAATGTACCTGTTCGCGTTGTTAAATGTCTATGTTGACCGTATCTCTTCTCGCAATTTGAACCAATATAATGGCATTTAAACTAGTTTGCAGCATAAGCTGAAAAACGTTTAGTCAACAATTAAGATATTACATCTTTCCACAATAAACAATATCACATATGCAATTCAAATCTCTCCATACTACTACTCACGACACATTTGGTCTTTCAAAGAAGTTTAAAAGCCCATTGCTAAGCACTGGTGTCAGATATATATACGTACTCAGAACCAGGAAAAAGAGCCTGCTTGCTGTTTCAAACATGAATTCCAACATTGTGGTTCTACACATTTTATCAAAAACAGGATATGAAAATATATACTGAGATACTCCACAAGTGCACTGTGCCAAGCATTAAAGCTGAAAGTGACTGTGAGTTTTATTTAACCTGTTCATACGTCACTCAACAGGAACCAGTGCAAAGGACTTAGCCCTCCCTCTTTTCAATAATGCTCTCATTAATTTCCAATGAGAAAATATAAATAATAATCTTATTTTTATTTTGCTCTTTGACTCCTGACAAAATTTCTAAATTCAATTTTAGCTTATTTAACAAAAGTTTTTTTTAAATTTCATAGCAAAGAAGCGTATATTCTGCCATTATCTTTCTGACGTTATTTGCGATCAAACGGAATATCTTCAAACATTCTGCTTTACATGGAACATTCAAAAATTAAGTTGATCGAGTTTGATATTAAATTGAAATTCTACAATGAGCCTACAATCTGCAAAAAAAAACTTTTTAAAAAATTTATAATTCTTGCAGTGAAAGCATCATTGACAATTATTTACAAAGTTAATACCCCAGGGGGAAAATTATGGTGGGTCTTTGTTTTGACTGGACAGCAATGATTTGATGCAAATGAGTACATTGTTTGGCCAGAATGTGGGCAGTTATGAGTCACCGTATGAGATTGTAGTGATATATAGGCCAGATCAGGTTAAGAATGGATGTTAAAGAACATCAGGCAACCTTCGGGGTTTTTAAAATCATATTTAATTATATTTACGCATAGTACTTTTTCGTTTTATTTCTATGTGCTTTTGTACACAGGTCCTACAGATTACTAGTTCAGTAATAAGACCATACCATCAGAATGTACAATGAACATACTGAAAGTAAGTCATCTCATGACTTAGTTAAAAAAAAACACCTATGAGGGGATTTTCAGCAATGAAATTAGTTTCAGAATACCACATACGTGGAAGAGAAGTTGTTTGAATAGGATTTTGACCAACACTGTGAAGTTGTTAGGTAATCCAGGCTATTTCAAACGTCACAGTGAATGGGGAATTTATACAGGGCTTGAGTCTCTGACCAACATTTGAAAATACATTTCTTATACAAATGATTAAAATAATTTATTGAAATTAATGATTCAATTGTTCAATGCCAATAAACAGCTGAGTGCCCAATGGAAGCATTGCAAGTATTAAGATTTGAAGGAGTACTTTGGTGCTCACAAATGGATTGCTGTATAGACTGAAGAATTGTCAGCTGGTAAACAAAGCAAAAATAGTGGTACAAATCAAATCCATCAACATTGCATTTCTCTAAAACAGGTGCAAGTATAGGAAAGGTACATAGTTTGAAAGTATCATTCATGTCACATGAATGTAACCATGCAACAGGTGAGGTCAGGGCTGTGCAAATTAATGACAAGAAGCGCCATGATTAAAAAATAATCAAAACACACTATATTAAAAGCTCGCTGCTGTTCATCAATAATACCAAAATTTAGACACATTTATGGATTTCTGTTGTTACAAAGTTGTGTAGAGTAATTGTGAATTGGAAGGCAGGCAGCGAGAATTTGTTTGTAAAAAGAAATGATAAGGGGGGAAGAGTGCGTAGTCCCTTTAAGAGGTGATGTACTTTTCTAAGTTTGGAGATTTAAATGAAAATGTATCCGTAAGCTGCTGAATAGGTACAGACAGTTCGGAAATTGAAACATGTATCAATTGGCTGTGTGATTGCAAACCTTAGGGTTGTTTTGATGTTTTGGAAACTAACTGGAATCAGTCAATTAATTTAAGCCAAGCACTTAGCGATTGAAAGCCAATTGAATCTGCTCCTATGATGCTGCTTGGCCTGCTGTGTTCATCCAGCCTTGCACCTTGTTGTCTCGGATTCTCCAGCATCTGCAGTTCCTACTATCTCTGAATTTAAATCTGATGGTTTTGACAACCTTGAATCAATGCTGTTGTAAGAAAATTGATATGTCATCAAAGGTATGTAAGGAGAGGGTTTTTGAAAATCAGTGTGACAGCGACCCGCCATCTGAGAAATAAGCATCTAATTCTCACAAGAAATTACCAAACTCTCTAAGAAAGCACCATCTATCCATAAAAGGTACAATGGCACTTCTAACTAAGAGTTCTCACAGAAGACTTCATAGAGAAAACATCCCTGACAGCTGGATCAGTGGAAGAAATGCATTTATGACTTCAAAATAGCAACAGAAAGGCATGTAGACTTTGAGAGACTAAGTTTTAATTTATTTTCTTATTATTTGGGTTTATATAAGTGGGACTTGTGTTTATTGGAACAGCATACCAGTAGAATTTAGTTCAATTAGGGAATAGTTGGTAGTTAAGGTGGAATTTTTTGGGTTTTTTTTCTAATTCTGCTAATTTGTGCACTGTTAGGGTTAAATAAATTGTTACTTGTTACTTACAAAGTGGATATCAGGGAATTTCTTCCATTTAACCGCCCCTTCGCCGTAACAATTTAACAGATTAGATGAGGTAAGCTTCTCTGGGTGTTTCGGGTTTAATTATTACAAGGAGACCTCTACTCTTGCTATAAGAAATCGAGGGCTTGTGTTTCAATTTTAGTTATCAGTGGGCTTCGACCTCCCCTTCCTAACACTATCCTGCTTTACTGATGCATATAAATATATATGTATTAATATCGAGGAAAGAGAACATTTTATTAGCAACAATATTTCTAAGCTTTTGACTTTAAATTGTTAATTTGATACTGCTTTCTCACAAATACAATGGACCTAAAATATTAAAATATCAAAACAAGCAATTTAATTCGCATAAATTATTTCCTTAAATGAAAATGTGAACCTCTTAAAACAATTTCAGCTGTTGGATTTCCTTGGGGAGACATTTAATATCTGGACAGTATGCTGTTATTTACATTTTCAAGCAGTAGTGTAAAATTTTATTCAATTAGCTTTTCAACCTGCTTTTTATGAAATTCATACTTGAGAACACAGTTATACTGGAGTGGAATTTACAACTTCAGTGTAGATGATATCTGTGGCTATCTTTGCTGTTCTGTTCCTCAGTCTCTGGACATAAAGGTTCAACATTCAATTCTTCAATAATTTAACTTTTGTTTTTAAAGTAATTGTACAGCTGCTGTGGAACTTTGATAAAACACTATCTTACACATTCACAATTTATGAACTGTTTGCTTTTGTTTTGTAATCTCTTGAGTTGCCATTTAGCCACCTGATGATTTCATCCACTTAGCAAACTTGTTCTGAGATGTCTCTGCTTTGTTCTTGAACTATTGCACTACTTTCTTTTAGGCTTCTCCATCTGGATGTCTTCCAGCAAAGGTACTATGCTTTTGAGTGAAATGCCTCTTAAGATTTGATTTCTTGGTGTTGGCTAATTTCTTATTGCAAATGAGAAACACAGGGAGACTGGCCAGATTTGGAATGAATGCGAATGAATCAGTCCATTCATCTTGAAAATCTGAATTTTCCTCTTCAATTCTTCTCTCCTTTGAAGCCATTTCCAAAGCAGACTCAAAACAAGGACGGGGTAAGTTTGTCCCCTTTCAGTGATTATGTGCCTGCTTGCACACAAGGCACGTGCTTACCAACACAGACCCAGCATCAGGGCCAGAGTGAGACTGCTCTTTTATTGATTAATGTGCTTCCCTGCACGTGTTCACCAGCACAGCATCAGGACTATCAAAAGCATTTCTGTTACAATTGACTAATCAGCTTCTATTTGTTGTCATTCGACCAATGACAGTTTTATTCCAGTTTTAATGATCAATCAGAATGCACCATTGTAGATGTGCTTTTTAAACAGATCAACCAGGGTTAGAGTGAGTGTGATGTGTTATTGATTATTGAGTCTGTTTGTAGGTGACCCATATGATTCGATGGTGGTCAACAATGTACAAAAGCCTTTTGTGGTGCAGTGGTAATGACCCTATCTCTCAGCCAGCAGGTCTGCGTTCAAGTCATACCTGAACTATGTCATAACTTCTTTGAACAGGTTGATTGGAAACTATCCAATAGTGCACAGTCTCATTTTCCCTGGCAAAACATTCGACAAACAAGAATGTTTAGATAACTGATTTTTTAAATGTGTTTCTGAACTGGGAGTACATTGGAGAACTATTCTCTGAAAATGTTTTCAGTAAATGTTTGAAAGATGTGTCCCTTTGTGAACTAGAGTCATAAAGTTGTACAGCACGGATACAGACCATTTGGCCCATATTCCTCGAAACCCTTCCAATTCATGTACACATCTAGATGACTTTTAAGTGTTGTAATTGTACCAACCTCCACCATTTCCTCTGGCAGCTCATTCCATACATGCACCACCCTCTGCATGAAAAAGCTGCCCCTTAGGTTCCTTTTATATCTTTCCCCTCTCACCTTAAACTTAACCTTTCTAGTTTTGGACTCCCGTACCCTGGGAATAAGACCTTGGCTATTCACCCTATCCATGCCTCTCATGAGTTTATAAACCTCCATAAGGTCATTCCTCAGCCTCCGCTGCTCCAGAGAAAATAGCCCCAGCGTATTACGGAAGCCACACATTGGATTCCAGGGTCTCACAAGCTGCCAAGTCCTACATTAGGTTAAACAACTCATAAATGTGAGCCTGACTAAGACACAATAGGCAAAATGTTATGTCTTAAGACTAAATGTGGAGATTGGCCTAAAAAACCAGACGTACTTCTGCTCAGTGGTGAGGCAGATTTTCTCATGCAGTTACATTCTTTTAAGTTCTTTACATATTCAGTATAGGTAAGGAGCCAAATTTTTGTGAACGGAAGTTCTGGCTCCTGTTGGGACCTTCCAGGCATTCTGGTTAAAAGGCAACCAGACAGCATCACTCTCCACAAATTAGCTCATCTCCCCACCTCTGCTCATCACCCCTACTCATCCCTGAAAATTCCTGAAATATGCCTGAAGAATGTCCCATACTTCAGTGATACCTGTCTAAGGCTGCTTCTGCAGGGTGTCTGTGAGAGAAAGCTTGTTTTGTTTTGTACAGTGGCAACAAAAGGCCAACCCAAGTCACCAAAGCAGCCAGAGCTGACCTGACTGTGGAGGTCAGTACCTGTGTGAACCATCAATGTCCAAGAGGATGAATGATTTGCTGCACACCATCAAGCTAAGTCCCACTGTGTACTCAATGATTCATGACCCAATGAATATGGGTTTTCATTGTCAACTTGCTACTTCATAGGATTATCACCTACAAGATTGACTGCCAACATCTCCGTCACCTCATGTGCAATCAATGTGTGTCACTTCATTGCACCTACCAGGATTGAACTTCTAGCACAACAGTGCTACTTCTGAATCTGCCCTGGTTTACACTTCAAACATAAATGGAGCTACACTCAGCAACTTATGCACTATCAGCTCATTGATCTCATCGCAATGAGGTGAACTTACACATCTGATAGCTTTTCACTATAGGCTTGCATGGGACAAGGATACATTTTTGAAGAAGGGTTTAGGCCCGAAACGTCAGCCTTCCTGCTCCTCTGATGCTGCTTGGCCTGCTGTGTTCATCCAGCTCTACACCTTGTATATCTACAACCAGAAAAGATGGCTTCAGGAAGAACACCTCACAGGGTTAAGAGGCACACACACTGTTTACAGTTTCATTGATTTCTTTCAACTCTAGCTCCTCGACCACATTGAACCAACTTTCATTCAGGGCCCTTGACCTGCTAACTTACTCCATACACTGTCTTCTTACAAATATTGCATTTTGGTGATGACAAGTCTGAGGATTCGCGAATGTATCTGTATCTATCAACGCAGGCAAGATGCTCATGTACCTATGCTAATGTCTCTCAATGCTTCTCTCCTTCTGCAGGAGAAAAAGGTGTACAATTAGTGCAGGCATGCTAAGCAAGGGTGAATTTCTAACATAAGGGTTCTCACTTTTAGGGAGAAGGCTGCTGAGTTGGCAGGTGTGCAATGGGACTGGGCTTGTGCTGAAGGGTTGATTGATATGCGCAGCCATTTATTAAGATCCAACTAAGCAACCGCCTTAGTCCCCAGGCACACTTCTCCCAGCCTGTCAAAGCACACCTTTTTCCTTTTAAGAATCCCTACAGTGTGGAAACAGGCCCTTCTGCCCCACAAGTCCACACCACCGTCAGTGCATCCCACCCAGACCCATAACCCTATACCCCACCTAAACTACTCATCCCTGAATACTATGGGCAATTTAGCATGGCCAATCCACCTAGCCTGCACATTTTTGGACTGTGGGAGGAAGCCGGAGCACCCAGAGGAAACCCAAGCAGACAGGGGGAGAATGTGCAAACTCCAGACAGACAGTTGCCCGAGGGTGGAATCAAACCCGGGTCCCTGGTGCTGTGAGGTTGCAGTGCTAACCACCGAGCCACTGTGCCGCCCAACAAGCAGCCAGGAGTCTCAATGGAAATGCAATGAAGGTCTTCTATCCTCCACCAGTGGAGAGACATTCATCTTGATGGTATATATCTAGAGTAGGCTTAAGAGTCACATTGTGGTGTGTACAGCACTGGCATGGGCTCGCAGCTGGAGGAGGAATAAATGGCAGAAGGCTCTGACACTTGGAGAACTGCTGCAGCACAGGGCTCTGTTGAGTCCAGTGCTAATAATGAGCATCTGGACTCAACCATAAGTGAGCAGATGGAGATGAATAATAAAACAAGGAATATCTGACAGCCGCACAACCTTGCAACTTTCAGCCTAGATGACAATTTAATCACCATGCCTTTAACTTGCAAATGCACAGGCCTCTGAAACATCTTGCATGGTTCAATGTGCTATAATCAAGCCCGTCACTACCCAGCATCATTTGCAGTGATGTCCTTATTACCAAAGATTAATGCACAGGAGGACATGATTGGGAGGTAGCTGTTTGCTGCTTTAACAACTGATTTGCTTTCACTGCATTGAGATTTTCCTTTTCGTGCAAAAAATTAACCTACGGTGCTAGAACTAGCTAGAACTTTTTTCACTTCATGTACCCATTACTTTAGTTGTAAGTAGTTTTGCTGTGCTCTAACATGAAGAACAGATCTGTGCGTCCTTATTTTTGCATTGCAAAATCTCTAAGTCATATTTAAAACAGATCTAAGGGGCAGCTTTTTCATGCAGAGGTGGGTGTGGGTATGGAATGAGCTGCCAGAGGAATTGTGGAGGCTGGTACAATTGAATAGGAAGGGTTTAGAGGGATATGGGCCAAATGCTGGTAAATAGGACTAGATTATTTTAGGATATCTGGTCAGGGGATATGGATGAGTTGGATCAAAGACTCTGTTTCTATACTGTACATCTCTATGACTCAATCAACACCAAAAATCATGACCATTTTTTCTGGACCTCGGCCTAGGAAAATATCATCCCTGCACCTAGTCTTTCAGTCCTGTCAGAATTTTATATATTTCAATGAGAACCTTCTGATTCTCTAATCTCAAATGAATATAGGCATGCAGTTAGTTGGACCTTGTTGTGTACAAAATGGCTGCTGTTTCCAATATTGTAATGTGACCATACTTCAAAGGTATTTAATTGGATGTAAAGTGTTTTGGAGTTTTCTCAGACAGGTCTTTCTTTTTACTTTAAAATCAGCTAATGTTTGAATCCAATCGTACAGTTCTTATCTCATCTGACCGCACCTTGTATACTGTGTTCAGTTCTGATTGTTGAGACACAAGAAATATTTAGCACTGCCTTCCGTGCACAAAGGAGCTGTTCTCTAGACTGTTACTTTAAAATACATTACTAGAGGAAGAGAAAGCGTACAAATACTACAAATTAGTAAAAGACAAAATTGGAACTAATATTTGGAAGCTGTGTGCACAAAGAGTGAATGAGGTGGTGGAGCCAAAAACACTGGAATAATTTCAGAGCCAGTTTGATCCTGCAATAGAGTTCTGAGTGGATGATCCAAAGTAGGTTAATTTTTTTTATTCATTCACAAGTGTGTCACAGGCTAGGGCAGGTAAGACAGCAGTTTCCTTCCCTTTAAGACATTAGTGAACCAGATAGGTTTTTTTTCAACAATTGACAATGATTTCATGGTCATCAGTAGACTCTTAAAATCCAGATTTTTATTCAACGAAAATCCATCATCTGCCATGTCAGGATTCAAACCCAGGTTCCCAGAATATTATCTGGGTTTCAGGATTAATAGTCTAGTGATAGTATCACTAGACCATCACTTTGATCATTTATAATTATCCATAATGTAAAGTCTTGTTATTTATTCCTGATTTGGCAGTTGTTTTGATATCATAGCTGTGCATTGAGCTTCCCCAGCAATTAATATAAAGAAACAACTCATCAATACTTGGATAGACAAGTGGTAGCTGCTTACTTGAGTGTATGCAGCTTGATGAAAACAAAACTTTTCATTTTCTAACTGGAAATGGATTGAGGGAATAAAACCACGATCACTGCATTGCTCAAAATACAGAAGACGCAGCAGCCAGATTTGCCTCTAAAAGTGACTAAATGAGTTGGGAAAATTTAATCATAAGTACCATTAATCAGAGAAGTCACCCATTGCTGAAACGATTAGAATCTGGAAGGAGGTTTTGATGAAGAGTCATTGGATTTGAAATGTTAATGTTGTTTCTCTCTACACAGTTGCTGCCAGACCTGCTGTGTTTCTCCAACAATTTCTGCTTTTATTTCAGATCTCTAGTATCCACAGTTCTTTGTGTTCTTGTAGTTCTTGAAAGGGGCTATTCATCCGGCCAAAGGCTTGTTCTCCCTTTTGCTTGCTGGTGGTAGGCTTAGAATGAACCTATCAGCAGCAAATATGGGAGACAAGCAGCTTGTGATTGAAGGAGCAATGATGAAGTGATTGGCATGGTGAGCAAGTCTGTTGAGGCCAGAGGAATGAGCCAGGAGAAGCGGAACAGCGGAGGCTGTAGGGCTATTCAACTAGAGGGTGGGCAGGATGGAGTATGTCAACTGGGGTGATAAGCTGGAGACTGGGGGTGGTGAGTCTGCAAACAGGGGAGAGGAGCAGCATCTGTAGAAGGGGAGGAGGGAGTGCTGGGTGAAGGGTACGGTTTTAAACTTTTCTACAAAGGAATTGTGCATTTGCAATGAACACTGTCAATTGGATATTTTAGTACTGAACAGTTGTATTTCATAAAGATTCAGATTTATGTCTTATCACAGCTGAAAGCATCTCACATACTGTGAATTACTTGAAGTGAAAAGACTGTGTTTGCAACCGTTTAACTGTGCTTCACCAGTCCATGCAAAGTTCGTTTGTAGTTATTGGTTTTGTATATAGATGAATTTCAGTTTCTTTTTAAATTTATTGCTAACCTATGCCTGTAATCACATACCAATTTACAGACTCAGGTGCCATGACATAAAGGCATTCCTTATGTGTGTGGCTTTAAGTTGAATGGAGCAGTGATGATTATTGAGGATGTGTTGAATTATTCTAATTCTGCTTTTGTGTGAATTCAAGTACCCCATTTGACAACACAAGTACAGAAAGTAATGTTACTATGTTACTAATAAAGGAGTAACTGATAAACAAAAAGCTGAAGTATGTCTCCAACTTAGAAAATCATTTTGCTGTTTATAGAGCAAAAGTGCATTCCGATTAAGCCAAGGGGTTAAACATGTCCTGAGCAGGAGCACAATATGGACAATAGTGAACGTGCAGTCAATTTTCTTTGAAAGATCAGGCTGGGTATAAAATGATTCACTGGTGCCAATTTTCTGATATTGTCCAAGACCCGTTTTGCATAAGCTGAACTTTAATGCAGCTGCTGGAAAACAAAATCAGACATTTCAATGATTTGTAAATCCTCAGATAAGGAAGTATTTCATGCCCGGATGCAGCAAAATGTGGGGAGGTGGTGATACAGTCTATCAATCCAGAACACTAATTAATGCTCTGGGTACATGGCTTCAAATCACACCGTTGCAGCTACAGGAATGTAATTTCAATTAACACATTTGGAATTTTAAGAAGTTTTGATAGTTGTTAAAAAAAATCCATTTGATTCAGTAATGTTCTTTACAGAAGGAAATCGTCCATCCTTATTTGGTCTGCTTTGTTTGTGGTCCTAGTTCCACAGCAATGTGGTCAACTCTGCTATGGCCTAGTGTCACTTGTATCAAACTGCTACAGAGTCTTCAAAGGTTGAAACCAGATAGCATTGCCTTAGGCACCAGAAACAACAGCAAAACTAGTCCTGTTGAACCTGTAAAGCTGTCCTTGCTAACATCTGGAGCTTGTATCAAATTTGGGAGAACTATCCCACAGATTAATCAAGAAGCAGTCTGATGTAGTCATATTCACCAAATCACACTTTTCATACAATGTCCCAGATACCACTATCATTATCCCTGGGAATATCCTATCCCACTGGCAGAACAGATGTCACAGAGATGGTGATACAGTAGTATACAGTGTAGGGAAGTTGTCCTGAAAGTTATCAACCTTGATGCTAGACTCCATGAAGTCTCATGGAATCAGGTCAAACATGGGCAAGGAAACTTCCTGTTGATGACCACCTACCACCCTTCTGGATGATTCCTCTATTTTTAACATCAAATAGAATAAACACTGAGGGTGGTAAGGGTACAGAATATACTCTGGCCAGGAGACTTCAATGTCTAACACCTAAGAGTGATTCAGTGCCACCACTGCTGACCAAGCTGGCTGAATGCTGAAAGACGTAGTTACAAGACTGGATCTATGGCAGGTTGTAAGAAAACCAACAAGATGGAAAATCTAACTTAATCTAGCCCTTACCAATCTACCTGTTGCAGATGAATTCTGTCCAGGACCATATTGATAGCAGTGACCACTGCCCGGTCTTTGTGAAAATGAAGTCCTGTCTTCACATTGAAGATATTCTCAAACAGGTTGTGTGGCACTGCTATTTTGCTAGGTGGGATTGATTTCAAACAGATCTAGCAATATTAGAATGGGAATCCATGAGACTCCATGGGCAATCAGCAGCAGAATTGGATCCAAACACAATCTGTAAACTCATGACCCAGCTAATTATCCAATCTTCCGCTACCAGGCAGGGATCAACGCTTATTCAATTAACACTACAGGAAGGTATACCAGGAGCTGCACTAGGTATACCTAAGAATGAGGTGACAATTTGATGAAGCTCCAATTTAGGATTACTTGCATCCCAAACAGCAGATGCACCATGCTAGTCAATCACACAACTGTGAGGTCTAAGC
>NC_063337.1:32988040-32998537 GCF_021869965.1 Rhincodon typus | reverse complement strand
TCAGCCTTCCTGCTCCTCTGATGCTGCTTGGCCCGCTGTGTTCATCCAGCTCTACACCTTGTTATTTCAGATTCTCCAGCATCTGCAGTTCCTACTATCCCTGTACTAAAACTGCCCACAGTTTTCCACACATTGTCTCACCAGCACGTTGTATCATTGCAGTGACACTACCCTTCCCTACCCTTATACTCCAACTCCCTTGAACATTCCTTCACATTCCAACATTCTATTAGCCTTCTTGATTACCTGATGCTCCTGTGTGCTAGCTTTCTGTGTTTCATACACAAGAACCCTCAAGTTTATTTTTGTTTCAACTTCCTGCACTTTCTCCCCATTTAAATAATACTGTTCTTTTGTTCTCCATTCCAAAATGAACAACTTCAACTTCATGTTTTCCCACTTATACTCCACTTTGTCAACTTTTTGCCCACTTATTTAATCTATCAAAATCTCCATAAGCTGTTTGTATCACTCTCATAATTTGCTTTTCTGCCTGTTTTGTCATCCACAAATTTGGTTTTGGTACATTTGCTTCCTTCCTCCAAGTCATTAATATATATTGTAAACTATTGTGCTACCAGCACTGATCCTTGTGGAGCACCACTGGTTACATGTTGAACCTGAAAAAGTACTCTTTATCCCCACTTGCTGTTTCCTGCTGTTAGGCAGTTCTCTATCTGCGCCAATATACAAACTCCAACACCATGGGCTCTTATTCTATGACTTAACCTTTTATGCGATACCTTATTGAAAGCCTTCAGGAAGTTCAAATACAACACATCTACTGATTCCCCTCTATCCACTCTGGTTGAGACTTTCTTGAAAAACGTTAATAAATCAGTCAGATTCGATTTCCCTTTCATGAAATCATGCTGACTCTGCTTGATTAGATTATGATTTTCCAAACATGCTGTTACTACTTCATTAATAATTGATTCCCAATATTCCTCCAATAATAGATATTAGGCTAATTGGTAGATAGTTACCCACATTTTTCCTTCCTCCTTTTTTTGAATAGTGGTGTCACATTAGCAGTTATCCAATCAACAAAGAATAAAGAACAAAGAAAATTACAGTACAGGAACAGGCCCTTTGGCCCTCCAAGCCTGCACCGACATGCTGCCCATCATAACTAAAACCCCCTACTCTTCTGGGGACCATATCCCTCTATTCCCATCCTATTCATGTATTTGTCAAGACGCCCTTTAGATACTATAGTACCTGTTTACACTACTTCCCCTGGCAGCGAGTTCCAGGCACCCACCACCCTCTGTGTAAAAAACTTGCCTTGTACATCACCTTTAAACCTTGCCCCTCACAACCTTAAACCCATGGGCCCTGGTAACTGACTCTTCCACCCTGGGAAAAAGCTTCTGATTGTCCAGTCTGTCCATGTCCTTCATAATCTTGTAGACCTGTATCAGGTCGCCCCTCAACCTCCGTTGTTCCAGTGAGAACAACCCAAGTTTCTCCAACCTCTCCTCATAGCTAATGCTCTCCATACCTGGCAACATCATAGTAATTCTTTTCTGTACCCTCTCCAAAGCCACCGCATCCTTCTGGTAGTGTGGCAACCAGAATTGAACACAATATCCCAAATGCAGCCTAACTAAGGTTCTATAAAGTTGCAACATTACCTGCCAATTTTTAAACTCAATGCCCTGGCCGATGCAGGCAAGCATGCTATATGTCTTGTTGACTACTTTTTCCACCTGCGTTGCCACTTTCAGTGACCTGTGTACCTGTACACCCAGATCCCTCTGCCTATCAGTACTCTCAAGGGTTCTGCTATTTACTGTATATTTTCCAACCGGATTAGACCTTCCAAAATGCATTACCTCACAATTTTTCTGGATTAAATTCCATCCGCCATCTCTCTGCCCAAGTCACCAACCGATCTATATCCTGCTGTATCCTCTGACGGTCCTTATCACTATCTGCAATTCCACCAGCCTTTATGTCATTGGCAAACTTACTAATCAGACCAGTAACTTTCTCCTTCAAATCATGGATATATATTACAAACAGCAAAGGTCCCAACACTGATCCCTGAGGAACGCCACTAGCCACAGCCTTCCATTCAGAAACTCACCCTTCCACTGCTACCCTCTGTCTTCTCTGACCGAGCCAGTTTTTTTATCCACCTTGCAAGCTCACCTCTGACCCCATGCAACTTTAGCTTCTGTATCAGCCTGCCCTGAGGGACCTTGTCAAAGACCTTACTGAAATCCATGTAGACAACATCCACTGCCCTACCCTCATCAATCATCTTCATCACCTCCTCAAAAAACTCAACCAAGTTAATGAGACACGACCTCCCCTTCACAAAACCATGTTGCATCTCACTAATAGGCCCACTGATTTCCAGGTAGGACTAAATCCTATCTCGAAGAATCATCTCCAATAATTTCCCTACCACAGACGTAAGGCTCACCGGCCTGTAATTAGCTGGATTATCCTTGCGACCATTCTTAAACAAAGGAACAACATTGGCTATTCTCCAATCCTCTAGGACCTCCCCTGTAGCCAGTGAGAATACAAAGATTTCCCTCAAGACCCCAGCAATTTCCTCCCCTGCCTCTCTCAGTATTCTGGGTTATATCCCATCAGGCCGTGGGGACTTGTCTACCTTAATGTTTTTCAAGACTGCCAATACCTCCTCCCTTTTGATCTCAATATGCCCCAAACCATCTACACACCCTACCCCAGACTCATTATCCACCAAGTCCTTCTCTATGGTGAATACTAACACAAAGTACTCATTTAATACCTTGCCCATTTCCTCAGGCTCCACACATAAATTCCCTTCCCTGTCCTTGACTGTGCCAACCCTCTGCCTGGCTACCCTCTTGCTCTTTATATATGTATAAAAAGCCTTGGGATTTTCCTTAATCCTGTTGGCCAATGACTTTTTATGACTCCTTTTAGCCCTCCTGACTCCTTGCTTAAGTTTCTTTCGACTTTTCTTGTATTCCACCCTTGCTTCGTGTGTTCCCAGCCTCCTAGCCTTGATAAATGCTTCCTTTTTCTTTTTGATCAGGCTCACAATATCTCTCGTTATCCAAGGTTCCTATCCAATGGATTCTATGATTCTGTTCCCTAAACTTGCCATACTTATCCTTCATTCTTAAAGGAACATGCTGGTCCTGAGTTCCCAGCAACTTACGCTTGAAAGCCTCCCACATACCAGATGTTGATTTGCCCTCAAAAATCTGCCTCCAATTTTCATTCTTCAGTTCCTTCCTAATATTGTTGTAATTAGCCTTCCCTCAATTTAGCACCTTCACCTGACAACTACACTTATCTTTATCCATCAGTAACTTAAAGCTTCATCTTCTGGTACTTCTTGAGAATTCAAAGATTTTTGGACAGTTACAACCAATACATCCATTATCTCTGCAGTTACTTCTTTTAGGATCCTTGGAACTTTTCTGCTTTTAGCCCCATGAGTTTGTCTAACATTACTTCCCCAGTGATGGTGATGGTACTTAATTCCTTCCCCATATTCTTTAGTATTAATTGGATGTTCGAAGTATTTTCCATCATATTGACTGATGTCCACCTCTGCTGAGTGAATTTTATAAAAAAATCATGCAGTAAAACATAGTAAAATGAAATATCTATACTTCTGGAATGCTGAATGGAAAGTGGACAAATTATTGAAGTTATTTAGCATAGTGGTATTGCTACACAATTTGATTGAGAGTCTTCTCAATGTAAGTACAAGATTTTGTCTGCATAAGGATTGTGTAGTCACATCTACCAAAAATATCATAGACAGATGTCTCCCACAACAGGTAGATTGGTGAGACTGAGGTCAAGTAGTATTTTCTCTCTTCTTAGTTCCCACAGCACCCACTGCAGACCTGGTCAAACACCGATTTAGGTCTGGGTTGGTTCAGTAGTGGAACTGCTGAGCTGCTCTTAGACATTGAAGTCCCCTACTCAGAGTAAATTCTGTGCCTTTGATACCATCAGTGTTTCCACCAAGAGACATTCAACATGGAGGACTCCTGTTTCATCAGCTGAGGGAAGGCAGTAGGTGGTAATGAACAAGATAAGTTTCTACTACAATCAACAATGGCTTGTTTGTAATTCCAGATATTTTAGCTGAATTCTCAAACAATCCAATGTGGCACACTCTTTGTCCTTGACGTTGAAGGAAAAGGTGAAATGTAGGCCTGGCTTTTAAATGTATGCATTATATGTTAGCAGATGTTAATTTTGCATAACTGACATTCTCCAGCAAAGAGCAAATGAAATTATATACATGCAAGATCATTGAGGAAACTGCTTTAAATATTTTAATATTTGCCTAAAAGAATCATAGAATCCCTAGAGTGCAGAAAATGGCCATTCAGCCAATCAAATCTGCACCCACCATCTGAAGAGCATCCTACCCAGATCCAGCTCCTTTCCCTCTCCCTGTAACCCAACATTTACTATTGCTAAACAGTACAGGGAAATTTAGCATGGACAATCCACCAACCTGCACATGTTTGGACTGTTGGAGGAAACCAGACCTCCTGGAAGGAACCCAAGCAGACGCAGGGAAAACATGCAAACTCCACACAGACAGCTGCCCGAGGCTGGAAGTAAACCCACATCCCTGGTACTGTAAGGTGGCAGTGCTAACCACTGAGCCATCATGCCACTCTATTTTAAGTGTATAATCAGAGCATAAAAAGAAATCAACATTAAAAGAAGCACTTACAAAATAATAATTTGTGTATGAAATATTTTGAGATGTTTTGATATGAAAGACATAAGACAAAATATAATTATTCTCATTTGTACATTTGAAAAGAATTATGCTTTTAGCTAAATATATTGAAAGTTTGACCTTATTCTTCTTGTTGATATACCTTACTTCTAAAGAAACTGAGTTGAGAAAGTGGCAGTTTGATTGAACCAACTGACAAATGCCTATGATTTAAAAGACCCATCCATTAAGTGGTCATCACAGATTAGTCTCCAAGACATATAATTTGTTTCCTTATTACATCTTGTTCATATTGCTCTTCTGCCTCTGCACTGTGCATTTTTGTTGTAGCTCTGTGATATATTCCTGAAAGCAACTCTTGATGTCATCAGAATTTCTGGTGAACTGTTGTGAGTTAACTATAAGTGTGATGAATGTCCATACTATATCATTATTGAAAGTTTGGGTTTTAAAGTGCAAGAACTATGTATAGTTATAAGTTGAAATTTCATTTTTATTAATGATTGAGAAGGGAAAAATATTGTTTTATTTCCTTAGTTTCAGTTTAGATTTGTTTTGTGAGTGGTAATATGGTATCTGGAGGTTTGTTTTGTTTACTTGCATTTACATGAGGTTTGAGATTCTCAGTTTATGTCAAACGAAAGCCTAGTGGCAGGATTCCAGCAACATGGAAAGGCAAAGCATTCAAAAGAAACTAAGCGTGTACAGATTTATTCAGAAAGCAGAGGGCCCTAACAGCAGAGGTCCAATCTGTCTGGGGGGCTGAAATGAAGTCCTCAGTGCCTTAGAAACCTGTAAGAGAAAAGTTTCAGGAAGAAAATGCAGTTGAGCTGATGGAGAGGTAGATACAGTACAAGGCCTTTGAAGACATAGGTTATGGAACACATTTGAATAGTAAGCGAGCTGAGTTAACAGATTATTTCGGGGCATTAGGAAAATACACTAAAAAAAAACTGAATCTTTATCAAAAAGGAATCTGTTTGAAGTCATTCCAGATGAATAAGAGGCTTTAGTGCACAGATGGAGGTGATACTTTACTGAGATCTGAATGTCTGTAAGATTGTTATAGAGGTAAAAGGATTGAATCTTTCTGATGATTTTAATAAGACGATTTCAAGTAGTTTGTATATAGTGTACTGAGCCCATCCCTGTAAAAAGCAAAGAAATCAAGTCCTGTGTGTATACTTAAACAAAGAACTTGAATAATTGTCAATGAAAAACACAGAATCTGAACCAGAAAACTTTAAAGTAATCAAGCCGAGTCAAAGTCAGAGAAAGGGAAATCATGAGGACCAAAATTATTGAAGTTCTTTAAGAAAGTTACATTGAGGGTAGATAAAGGGGAACTATCTGAATAGTTGCTACATCAAAGGTTATTGTGAAAATAAAAACCCATGGTATCATTGTATAAGGGGTAACACATTGGCATATATAGATTGGCTAGATGACAGGAAATAATGAGTAGTCATAGATGGGTCAATTTCATGTTGGCAAGATGTAATGAGTGACACACACAGGGATCAATGAGGTGGCCTCAAACTTTTTACAATTTATATAAGTTACTTGGATGAAGGAACAAAAGTTATGGTTGTTAAACTTGTCGATGACACAAAGGTAGGTTGAAAAGTAAGTTGTGAAGTGGACAAAAGGAGGCTACAAAGGGATGTAGATAGGCTAGATGAACAGGTAAAGATCTGGCAAATAGCTAATAATGTGGGAAAATGTGAAATTGTCTATTTCACCAGCAATAATTAAAAATGGAGCATGTTTTCTAAGTAATGAGAGACGGCACACCTCTGAGATGCAGTGAGATCTAGTTGTCCTCGTGTATGATTTGCAAAAATCTTGAATGTAGGAATAGCAAGTAATCAGGAAAGCTGAAAGAATGTTATCATTTCTTGTGAGGGAAATTAAATACAAAAGTAAGGAGGTCATGCTTCAGTTAAACTAGGCATTGGTGAGATCACTTCTAGAATATTACACTTAGTATTATTTTCCTTATGAAAGGAAGGATAGGTAACAATAAATACAATATGGAAATAAGGAATTCCTCTTTTCAAGGAGTGGTTGGAATGTGGAACTCACTACTGCAGGAAGTGTTTGAGAGAAACATCTTCCATGCTTTCTAAATGATACTAGATGAGTTCAGAAAGGAGAATAGATAGATCTACTGAACCAATGAGATGTGTTCGATAAAATGGAATAAAATGTACAATAATTCCCAGCAAAAGCTGGTTGGGCTGAATGGCTTCTTTAGGTGCTGCATTTTCAATGTAACTCTGAGCAAAACACTTCATAAATCTCCACCTAACTCTGTTTTCGAAGGAAAACGCTCCCAGCTTGCCTTGACACTCCATTTAAGTGAAGCCTCTCATCCCTGGTACGACTATAGTAAATTTCTTCTCAACCTTCTCTAATGTCTGAACATCTTTTAAGAATGGTTGTGTCTATAATTGATTATTGCACTGCATTTGAGATCTAACTAGTGACATATAAAAGTCCTTCAGCCCTCAATTTCTAATACTCAAATTTTTTTGGAAAATTATGTTTAATGCCAACAGTATCTGTCCTTGTCGTATTGTTCCTTAACACAGAATTATCACTCTCAAGTTCAATTGTAAGTAACATAGGTTCAATTTACTTGAAAATCTCAAACAGGTTTATGTAACATACAAGCTAACAACTTGCTGTTAAAGAAAAGTTTACGTATACATCCTAAGTCAGCTGCTTGGACTCCTCATGACTGCTAGTCATGAGGTGGTATCTTGCTTTTTGACTCATTAGCAAACCCAACTCTTATAGCAGTAACAAACATCCCCCTTTTTTGCCAAGATAAAATTACATGCACTAACAGTAAAAATATATGTACATTCAATTGTTTGAAACCTATTTACATAGAAACTAGAATTGTAAAATTTATGAATTTGTAGAAAATCTAGGTAGTTTCACAGTCCTTCCAAATCACATGACAGTGTAACCTTCCAGAGATTTAGACTTCACAATTAGTTGTTCTTGACTTCTATGTATGTTGGCCTCTGGCATTTTTCAGTATCTTGTTTTTTGGGATAATAGTCTTCCAATCCTTCATGATCTGAACATATCTTTGTGTATGTTCTATGCACAGTTGGTGTTCTGTACAATTACCTGAGTTGGCTTCTGTTTCTCCTCAATGTTGCTTCATTAGGTCGCGACTTTGTAGGATTTAGGGTCATTGCATACTTTGGATACCTCAATGGGTAACCAGGTTCTTTGGATAGGACTATGATTCTGAACTTCTGATCTACGTGCAGGTTAGGGTATTCTGCACCTGCATTTCAGTCCATACATCATTTGCACTCTCCTTTGCTATTCAAAAGGTATGTCATATATTTCTAAGAACTTGAAATGTTGATGGCTTGGCAGGGTTACCTTAATTTGACTTTCAAGTGAATGGTGTGGCACAGGGATTGGTGCTGGATTGCAAATGTTTATGTAAATGACTTAGATGAAGAGATGGAAGGAATGGTTGCCAAATTTGTTGATGACACAAAGATACATAGGAAAGCAAGTTGTGAAGATGGCACAAGAAGATTAGAAAAATATATTGATTAGCTAACTGAATGGGAAAAGGTATGGCAAATGGAATGTAATATGGGAAAATGTGAAGTTTTTTTTGTCTTGACAGGAAGAACAAAGAAAAAGCATGTTACCTAAATGGTAAGAGATTATAGAGCTTTGAGATGCACAGGAATCTGGGTGTCCTTGTGCATGAATTGCAAAAGCATAGTATACAGGTAGATCAAGTAATTAGGAAGGTTAGTTGAATGTTATTATTAATTATGAGGGAAATTGAATACGAAAGTATGAGGTTATGTTTCACTTATGCAGGGCACAAATTTGGCACTGGTGAGATGGCATCTGGAGTACTGTGGGCATTATTGGTCACCTTATTTATGGAAGGGTGTAAATGCATTAGAGGCTGTTCAGAGAAAATTTGCTAGATACATATTTGTAATGGGCAGGTTGTCTTACTAGGAAGGGTTGGACTGGCTAGGCTTGTATCTGGTGGAATTCGGAAGAGGTAGAAGCAAATTGATTGAAATATGTAAGATCACATTAAGATCACATAAATTTAGGGGTAATTTATGGATTGACTAGCCAACATAAAGCAGAAAGTTGGGATAGATGGATCATTTTCTGGTTGGCAAGATGTAACTAGTTGATTGCCACAGGGTTTGGACCCTGGGCCCTAATTAGTTACAATTTATATTAAGGACTTGGGTGCAGGAATAGTTTACAGATGAACTAAAATAGGTGGGAAAGTGGAAAATAGCAAAGGAATATGAAATCTACAAATGGATATGGATAGGTTAGATGAATGGGCTAACATTCAGCAGATAGAGTTTAATGTGGATAAATGGAATGTAATCCATTTTGTTCAAAGAATAGAAAGGCAACTTATTACCTAAATGGAGAGAAACTTCAGATTGTTTTGTTACACAGAGATCTGGGCGTCCCATACATGAATCACAGGAAACTAGTATGCAGGTACAGCAGGTATTAAGGAAGATAAATGGAATTTTGACATTTATTGCTGAAGGAGTAGAGTATAAAGTAAGGAAGCATTGCTGCAACTAGATAGGGCATTAGTGACAAAGCACCTGGAGTATTGTGTAAAGTTTTGGTCTATTACTTGGGGAAGGATGTAATTGCATTAGCAGCAGTTCAGAGGAGATTTGCTAGATTAATTCCAGAGGTGAAAGGTTTGTCTTATGAAGACAGGTTGAACAATTTAGGTCTATAGTTTCTGGTGTTCAGAAGAATGTGAGAACATTTAATTGAAGTATATTAGATGCTAAAGGGGATCGACAAAGTATACACAGAGAATATTTCCTCCTGTGGGGCAATCTAGAATGAGAAGTCATAGTTTTAGAACAAGGATTAGCAAATTTAAAACAGAGAGGAGGAGAAATCACTTCTCTCAAAGGCTTGTGAATCTGTGGAATTCACTACCCCAGAGTGTGGAGAATGCTAGGATATTAGGTAAATTGGAGGAGGATATAGATTTTTAAATAGTAATGTGTTGAAGGGTTACGCAGAATGGGCAGAAAAATGGAGTTGAGGCTGAGATGGGATCAGCTTTGATCGTATAAAATGATGGAGCAGCTGAAGTGGCTGTATTGTTTACTACTGCTGCTAGTTCTTCTGTTCTTATGTTGTATATTAAATCCTGAAGGATCTTGATAGGGTATATATGAAAAGGATGTTTTCTGTTTTGGGAGAATCTAGAGCTTGTGATCACTGTGTATCAGGGATCACCCATTTAAAACAAAAATGAGGCAAATGCATTTCTCCCAGAGGGTCAAAAGTCTTTAGACATCTCTCCCTTATACAGTGGTAGAAGCTGAGTCCTTGAATACTTTTCAGGTAGAGATAATTTTTTTTTGTTACAAGGTTAGCGGTGTAAGCAGGAATGTGTGTTTGGCATTAATCAGATAAGCCATTGATTTTATTGAGTGGCAGACTCAAGGGGCTGAATGGTCTACTCCTATTTTTTGTTCATATGCTCAAATGGTCTCTATTGGTGATGATGAGCCTATGTCTAGATGTGTATCTCTTGTGTATAGCATAGCAAGTCAAAGTTTCTGTTTTATGGCACCGTACTTCACAATTAGTACAGAACGTTGCTAACCATTTACCTAGCAAGATTGTTGGATTTAGGATAATGAGGTGAGGCAGGTACATGTTTATGCCCTAGAGATAACAAGGTGTAGAGCTGGATGAACACAGCAGGC
>NC_063337.1:32987356-32987540 GCF_021869965.1 Rhincodon typus | reverse complement strand
ACACTTCAAACTAAAATTTCTAAAACATATCCCTGTTTATCCCAGATATAGTAGGAACTGCAGATGCTGGAAAATCTAAGATAACAAGGTGTAGAGCTGGATGAACACAGCAGGCCAAGCAGCATCAAAGGAGCAGGAAGGCTGACGTTTCGGGCCTAGACCCTTCATCCTATGATGCTGCTTG
>NC_063337.1:32973483-32986956 GCF_021869965.1 Rhincodon typus | reverse complement strand
TCCTATGATGCTGCTTGGCCTGCTGTGTTCATCCAGCTCTACACCTTGTTATCCCTGTTTATCCCTTTAACTTTCCTCAGTATTAAGTGACTCTCAGTTCTGAAGAGGAGTCAAGCTGGACTTGAAACATAAATTCTCTTTCCCTGAGTTTCTCAGCACTTTGTTTTTACTACAATTCCCTCTTTTCTATTACCATCTCAAGCCACAGCGTAAAGTACTGGCAAGTGTATATCCACTGTAATGTTGTTTGGCAAGTTGCCAGAGTACCTGGCAAAAGAACTTCAAAGCTAGAGGGGAATGAATGTTTTCTCTAATAAATTTGATATTCAATTTTACTCTACAACTATAGTAACGCTGCACCCTGCAGCGATTAATAAGATTTAGGCCATGATTTATGTGCAAATTTTAGTGCGGAGGTGGGAGTAGAGGAAAGGAGAGAAAGAAGTTTAATTTGGAAGAGACATATTGATAAATTCTGATCAATACAAAGCCCAGGGATCACCACAGTGTGGTTGCTCCTAAACAAAAATCAAAGAAACCTAAGAGATTATTACAAGTCTATGTCACAGATAATTTATTAGAAAAGCCATTATTGAAGAAAAGTCTGGTGGTTGTCGATAACAATTAAAGAATCAATGACACCAACAACTGGGAGAAGCAGTGAGGTTCAGTTTCCATCATCTGAATGATGGAAGTTAAGAACTTAAGAAAATTTACATTTACTAAACAACGAAACACATTTTTAAAATGTTTCAACCAATTACTTACATACAAATAAATGTGTTTAACAGAAAACAATCAAAAGATCCATCTGCCTGTCCCATAAATTTGTGATGGCCTATGTATCATGATATAGCCGTGTTCCACTCCACCTGGAGCTTTCTAAATGCCTGACAGAGCAAAAACCTCAGGCTGAGTATGGAATTATGGAAAAAGTTCCTCTCAAATCCCTACTAATTCAATCCAACCAATTATTGCCCCATCAGCCTCCTCACAATCGTCAAAGTGATGGGAATTGGGATCAACAATGCGATCAAGCAGCATTCACAAAGCAATAATCTATACAATAATGCCAGTTCCAGACACCATTACAGCCTTGATCCAAAGATGGAAATAAAAAATGCTGAATTGCAATGGTGTGAAGACAGCGACAGCTCTCAACATCGAGGCAACGTTTGTCTGAGTCTGGCATCAAGAAGTCAGAGCAACATTGAAGTGAATGGGAATCAGTTGGAAAAGTCTCATTGATTTGAGTCTCAACTAGCACAAAGAAAGATGGTTATGGTTGTTGAAGGTCAAAAATCTCAGTTCACTGCACTGCTGCAGGTTAATGTCTAAATCTAGCCAACTTCAGCTGCTTCAATGACCTTCCCAACATCATAAAATCAGAAGTGGGGAATTTAATTGGTGATTGCACAGTATTCAGTCTAATTTGTAATTCCTCTGATACCAAAGTAGTCCACGCCCACATGCAACAAAACCTGGGCAAATTCCAGGCTTGGGCTGCTGAGTAACATTCACATCAGGCATGTGATAGGAAATGACCATGTACAGCAAGAGATAAACGAACCATCTCCTATTAACATTCAACTTCATTACTGTTATGAAGAATCTTCCAAACATCCTGGAAGTCTCCATTCATCAGAAACTTAACTGGATCAAACAAATAAATATTGCAGCTGCAAGAACAGGTCAGAAACTGGCAATTCAGTGGAGATTAATTAATATTTGAAATCCTCAAAGCCATCTCCAAGACACAAGTCAGGAGTGTGGAATACTCTCCAGTTGTCTGAATAAGTGTGGTTCCAACATCACTACAACATTTAACACCATCCAGGACAAAGCAGTCCAACTGATCAGGATCTCATCAATCACCATTAACATTCAAACACTCCATCACCAACACAGTGGCAGCAGAGTGCACAATGAACAACATCACTGCAGCAACTCACCATATATCCTCCAACAGCAACTCCCAAACATAGGAACACTGTCAATGATCTACATCTGTAATTTGCCTTTCAAGTATCATACTATCTTGATTTGAAACCATGTCATTAATGTTTCATAATGATAATGAGTCATAATGATACACAACACAGTCCAACACATCCATGCCGACCAGATATCCTAAATAAATCTGGTCCTATTTGCTAGCATTTGGCCTATAATCCCTCTAAGCACTTCCTATTCATATACCCATCCAGATGCCTTTCAAATGTTGTAATCGTACCAGTCTCCACCACTTCCTCTGCCAGCTCATTCCATAAACGCACCACCCTCTGCGTGAAAAAGTTGTCCCTTAGATCCCTTTTAAATCCTTCCCGTCACCTTAGACCTACGCCCACTGGATTTGGATTCTCCCATCCTTGGGAAAAGACCTTGTCTATTTACTCTATCCATGCCCCTCATGATTTTATAAACCTCTATGAGGTCATCCCTCAGCCTCCGATGCTCCAGGCAAAACAGCCCCAGTCTATTTAGACTCTCCCGATAGCTCAAACCCTCCAACCCTGTCAACATCCTCAAATCTTTTCTGAACCCTTTCAAGTTTCATAACATCCTTCCTATTGAGGGAAACAAGAATTGCATGTAGCATTCCAAAAGTGGCCTCACCAATGTCCTGTACAACCACAACATGACCTCCCAACTCCTATATTCAATGCACTGACCAATAAAGGCAAACATACCAAACACCTTCTTCATTATCTTGTCTACCTGCAACTCCACTTTCAAGGAACTATGAACCTGCACTCCAAGGTCTCTTTCCTCAGCAACACTCCCCAGGTCCTTATCATTAAGTGTATAAGTCCCGCCCTGATTTGCATTTCCAAAAATGCAGCACCTCACATTTATCTAAATTAAACTCCACCTGCCACTCCTGGGCCCATTGATGCATCTGATCAAGATCCCGTTGTATTCCAAGGTAACCCCCTTCGCTATCCACTACACCTCCAAGTTTGATGTCATCTTCAAAATTACTAACCATACCTCCTATGTTCACATCCAGATCATTTATGTAAATGACAAAAAACAGTGGACCTAGCACTAACCCTTGTGGCACACCATTACTTTTCAGACAGGAGGCCTGTGACCAATCTCCATCACCATCCTCTTTCTCCTACCTTCAAACCAGTTCTCTATCCAAGTAGCTAGCTCTCGCTCTATTTGGTGTGACCTAACCTTGCTAACCAGTCTACCATGAGGAACCTTGTCGAATGTCTTACTGAAGTCCATATAGATCACATTCACTGCTCTGCCCTCATCAATTCTCCTCGTTATTTCTTCAAAAAACTCTGACAAGTTAGTGAGACATGATTTCCCACGCACAAAGGCATGTTGACTACCCCTAATCAGTCCTTGCCTTTCCAAATACATGCAATCCTGTCCCTCAGGATTCCCTCCAACAACTTGCCCACCACCGATGTCACACTCACTGATCTATAATGCCCTGGCGTTGCCATACCATCCTTTCGTAAATAGTGGTACCATGTCACCCAACCTCCAGTCTTCCGGCACCTCACCTGTGGCTATTTACATGTGAAATCCCTCAAGTTGAACTTAAAGCCTCTCCACCTCAGGAGGCAGGTATGTTGAACAACTGAACCAAGTTGACATTGAATATTGAATAAATGCAAGATACGAATGTATCACAATATAGTATACTCATTGAAAGAAAATCAAATAGAAAATACACTTTGGCACTTTGGTTTTCTACATCTGTCAAAGTGTACGATTCCTAATACTATCCATGTGAACACAAATTACTATGTCTAAAGGATTTTTTTTTGAAAAGGCATTCTGAAGGATTATAAACTTGTCATGGTATTGTCGGTCCTAAGTTAAGTTGTGCAGACTAATTTAATTCAAAGAGGGAGTGTGTGTGAAACCCTGTAGCGCTTATCTAAATTATATAATTCTTGCACTGGGTGTCCAGTTTCATTTAAATGCTCTGTGCAACATTTGCACAGGAGGTATATAATTGGTTTTGATAATCTATTTTGAAGCTGAAAAATAAATTGTAGTTTGAAGAATGTTAGATCTCTGCCAATTAAAAATCTTTTAAGTGTCAAACCAAAAAAAAGTATTTTACATCATTGTTTCAAATTGCTTTGAAAATTCTTGCACCAGTTCTGTCAATGGGAAAATCCATTTTGAAAGGGTGAACAGTCATCTGTAATACCTTCTATAACTGGGGTTTTCAGTGTTTATTTCTGAACTAACACTAGTGTTTCTACATGATCTATTATTCAATTTAGGATTCAGGACATTTGAGAAACTGCAGCAAGTTTTACAAGGATGATGCCAAAGTTAAAAACTATCACCATCCCTGAACAGGCGCTTTACCCTTGAAAATGTTGAAAAATGACCTGAATAAAGGTCTTCAAAATTTTGAAAGTGTTTGATTAGGTAAACATAAAGATGTTCCACGGTTTAGAAGTTTCAAGGAAGATTGGGGGACAGTAAGAGAGACAGGGCCATTGCATTATTGTTAAAGGAAGCCATCACTGCAGTAATACAGGAGAACATGATAGAAGGGTCTTCAAACTAGGCCATCTGGGTACAGTTCAGGAAGAAAAAGGGGTGACTACCTTGCAGGGATTATACTACAGGTCTCCTAAATCAGAGGGAGATAGAGGAGCAGACATGTAGGCACATCACAAAGGTGCAAGAGAAACAGGGTCATAGTTGTAGGGAACTTCAACTTTCTTAACATTAACTGGGATCGCCTTAGTGTGAAATGATCAGATGGGGTAGAAATTTTAAAGTGCATCCAAAAGAGCTTTTTACACCAGTACATGGATAGTCCTACTAGAGATAGGTCAATGCTAGACCTAATCCTACGGAATGAAGCTAGTCAAGAGGTTGAAGTTTCATTGGACAAGCATTTTGGGGATAGTGACCATAACTCTTAAGTTGCAAAGTAATTATAGAAAGGGATAAGAATAATGCAGAAACTAAATTGGGTGAAGGCTGATTTCAATACCATTGGGCAAGATCTGGCAAACAGACTGGGAGCAGCTACTTGCAGGCAAGTTTACATTTGGAAAGTGGACGTCATGGAGGAGGGCAAAGAGAGGCCACAAAATATCTTTGGCAAATGGGATCAAGAAAAACTCCAAGGCTTTTTTGTGAGTATATTATAGGAAGAGGATTACCAGGCAAAGAGTGGGACCCATTAGAAATCATAGGGACAACCTGCACTTACAGCCAGTGGATGTGGGTGAGGTCTTAAATGAATAATTCTCAACTGTATTCATACAGGAGAAAGACATTGTAACCAAGGATTTCGGTTCTAGAACTGTTAAGATTAATAAGGGCATATTAGATATTTTAGAGTGCATACAGGTGCACAAATGCCCAGGGCCTGATGACAAGTAACCCAGGCTGCAATGGGAGGTAAGGGAGGAGATTTCTGGGGCCCTGGCAGAGATATTTAATACTGCGCTGGCCACAGGTGAAGTGCCAGATAACTGGAGGATAGCTAATGTGATTCCTTTGCTCAGGAAGGGCAGCAGGAATAGGCCAGGTCATTTCAGACCAGTTAGTTTGACGTCAGTAGTGGGAAATTGTTAGAAAAAGTTCTGAAGGACAAGATTAATCAATACTTAGAAAGGCAGGGATAGTCAGCACAGATTTGTTAAAGATAGATCCTGTCTGACTAACTTAATTGAATTTCTTTAAACGGTGACTAAATATGTCGATGACAATAGTACAGTTGATGTAGTTTACATGGACTTCAATAAATCCTTTGACATGGTCCCATGTGAAAGGCTGGTCCAAAAGGCAAGAGCCCATGGGATCCAAGACAAATTGGCAAAACTGGCTTACAAGTAGGAGGTAATGAGTGATAATGGAGAATAGTTTTTTTTTCTAAAAATTGAATTGACCAGACGTGCACCAAAGGGTAGGAGCTAGCAGCCTTGCTGTTTACAATGTACCCTAATGACTTGGATGTGAATGTAGAAGCTACAAGTACTAAGTTTACAATGACACAAAAATTGGTGGTGTTGTTGATCGTGAGGAGGGTGTTCTCAGGCTTCAAACTGATATTGATCAGCTGGTAAATTAAGAACAGCAAGGGCAGATGGAATTTAATTCTGATAATTGCAAGGTGATACATTATGGGAGGTCCAATACGGAAGGAGATACACAATGAATGGTAGGTTCCTAGGGAGCACTGACGAACAAAGAAACCTTGGCGTATAAGTCGATAGATTCCTCAAGGCTTCAGCACAAGTAGACAGGATAGTGTAGGCGGCATACAGGATGCTTGCTTTCATTAGCCAAGGCTTGGAATATAGGAGCAAGGAAGACTTGTTACAACTTTCTAAGTGGTTATGCCACAAATAAAATACTGTGTGCAGTTCTGGTCACCATATTATCACAAAGACGTGATTGCACTGAAGAGGGTGTGAGGGGAGTCACCAGGATACTGCCTGAGACGAGAGTCAGTTATGAGGAGAGACTGGGTTTATTTTCGTTGGAGCAGAGGAGGCTGAAGATGGAGGGATCTGATTGTAGATTGTGAGAATCTCTTCCCCAAAGCAGTCATATCTAAGATCAGAGGGCAAGAGTTCAAGGTGAGGAGCAAGTGGTTTTGAGGAGATCGGAGAAAATTTTTTTTAAAGGTAGCAGAATGCACTACCAGAGACAGTGGTGGAGGCAGGTATTCTCACAACATTTAAGCAGTACCTGGACAAGCACTTAAGATGCCACAAAGTAGTCGGCTATTGACCAAGTACAGGTAAATGGGATTAGTGTAGTTTGGTGCTTGTTGATCAGCATAGGCATGGTGGCTCAAAGGGTTTTTTTAAGATTAAGGAAAGATTATACTAATTAAAACTTAATCTAATACCTGAGTAACTACAAAACTGACCTCAGCCAACACAATATAACTATGTCTTCCCTCAATCTGACTACCCACCTTACCTAATACTTACCTACAATCTTACCCATTCAACCATTCACTATGGTAGTTAATGCCATAAAAATAGAGTGCGTTTCATCATTCTCCTAATCCTACTTCAGCTTGACAGAGTTCCCAAATAGACACGCCACTTTATGTGAAAGTCCAATTCAGAAAACACGAGAAATTGCACAGCAGCAACAAATTTGCGAGTGCTGCAGTAATCCAACTAAGATTGCCATTGCTGCAAAGTTTTGGGGCGGCAGATTTTATATTCCATTATTAAGGATAGGATTGCGGAAGATTTGGAAGTGCATGGTAAAATAGGGCTGAATCACCATGGCTTTGTCACAGGGAGCAATGCCTGATAAATCTGTTAGAATTGTTTGAGGCGGTAATAAGTTAGACAATGGATAGCCAGTGGATGTGATCTATTTGGATTTCCAGAAAGCCTTTGACAAAGTACCGCACAGGAGGCTGCTAAATAAGATAAGAGCCCATGGTATTAGGGGCAAGGTACTGGCATGGATAGAGAATTAGCAGAAGGCAGACAGTAGGGATAAAAGGGGTGTTTTTCAGGATGGCAGCCAGTGACTAGTGGAGTCCCACAGGGTCGCTGTTGGGATCACAGCTATTCACATTATATTAACAATCTGGATGAAGGAACTGAGGGCATTATTGCTAAGTTTGCAGATGACACAGAGATAGGTGGAGGGACAGATAGTGTTGAGAAAGTGAGGAGGCTGCAGAAGGACATGGACAGGCTGGGAGAAGCGGCAGATGGAATACAAGGTAGCAAAGTTTGAGATCATGCACTTTGATAGGAAGAATATAGGTGTACACTAAATGGTGAAAGGCTTCAGAAATCTGAAGCACAAAGGGAAGTGGGAGTTCTAGTTCAGGATTTTCTTAAGGTTAATGTGCAGGTTTATTTGGCAGTTAGGAAGGCAAATGCAACGTTAGCATTCATTTCAAGAGGACTAGAATACAACAGCAGAGATATACTGCTGAAGATGCAAGGCTGTGAAATATTGTGAGCAGTTTTGCGCCCCGTACCGAAGGGCTTTTTCACACAAGGGGTGGTGCGTGTATGCAATGAGCTGGCAGAGGAAGTGGTGGAGGCTGGTACAATTACAATGTTTCAAAAGGCATCTGGATGGGTATACGAATAGGAAGAATTTAGAAGGCTATGGACCAAATGCTAGCAAATGTGACTAGGTCAGATTGTTGCAGGGGGTCTGGTCAACATGGACGAGTGGACAAAAGGGTCTGTTTCCACGATGCTTGACTCTATGACTCTACAGCAGGCAAAGGACAAAAAGGTCAAAACAGGAGCAAGGCACACAATTAAAATAACAGCCACAACACATGAACACCATCACTCTCCACCGATAGCTCCAAACCTGAGTAATTCATGTATTTTCCCGTTTCTTTTCAGATTTTCACCATCAGTACTATTTTGCTTCAGTATCAGACCTCCGCCTTTGTGAGCTCTGACAGCTGAGGATGCATTTCAGAACTATGTTAAATTGCACAAATGAGTTCAGCAAATCTGACAGATTGTGAGCTTGTACCATTCCCAGGTCAGGCGATGGAAAAATAATTAGCTAGGGCTCTTCATCATCCATATGGCACTACCCCGAATCAACACTTCGTTCATGTGATTTCATTATCCAATGGTCTGCAATCAAGTCTCATTTATACAGCCTGTTGAGCCAGATATCAGAGGGGCACATGCAACTCATAAAATGAGACAAAATTAGAAATAGGCAAGGGTGTCGCTGCAAACTTTAGAAATAATACTGGCAACCCCTGAGATCAGATCACCCATCAATGTTACGTGGCAAAGAACTTTTTAAAGTTCCAAAAACACTAGGTGCGGTGGGAAGCAGGGAGGCAGAGTGAGTTGATATGACTTCTCGAATAAATCATTCTGCAAGCTGAGGAAAAGATACAAACTGTGTACGAATATTGTAAAATACCCAAGATATCCACTAAGCTCAGGCACAAGCTAAAAAAAATCACAGTTCAATTCTGTTGGATAGATAGCACATCATTCACCAGAATCAGGTATGGACCAAAAACCTCACTGGGATGTTGTAAGGCATTTATTACATATCATCTATCAATCACTGAAACAGACTGAAAACTCTGTAGAATACTGCTACTTATTTATAACACGTCATCCATCAGACCCATGCAGAGGCCAAACTTCTATAAAGATAGTAGAAGATAAGGCAGAGTGCTAGATAAGGTTCACCATTTAACAGTTTTCCGATTGGTCTACACAAAGCAGTGGCTAAAAGATAGAAAAACAATCAAATACAAATTACAATTTAACCATTGGCCTGCAATTTCAGAATTACCCCCTCCGCAAGCTCTTCCTTTGAGCACAGAGCACAAAGGAAAACCTAAAAAATCAGTAGTATTTTAAAAGGACTTGAAGTTAGATTTTACATTAAGCCAAGAGCCACGTGAAGCTGGCTCCTGAAAATGAGTCTCACATAGCTAGCTTCAATGAGAAAACAAATGCACTAAACCTGCAATTGACAGTGGCTGGCATGACCTTATTTGTAACCACATTTCACTGGTACCCAAACTGAGTTAAATCACGCAACTGGCTGTGCAAAACTTGGATGTCTTGAGCCATGTCCAAGTTTTAGCCCAACATGAAAGCAACTTAATTATACTTTTCTTACAGTGACTATGGTGAAGTAGACTGCACTTTGCAGGTATTCTATGGCAAGATTCTAAAATCAAGTATATTAAAAAAAGGTTATGTACGTCTTCCCAATTTAAAAGTATTTTCTTTCAGAAGCAACTACATTTAAAGTTAATACCAATTTCAGTCAAAGGTAATTACACTACATATGTTTTCTATTAGAAGTTTTGTGGGAAGCAAAACAAAAATTGTTAACAATCTAAGAAGCTTCAGAAGCCACAGGGCTGCAGCTATGCTGTGTCACAATGGCAACATTGCCCCCTGCTGTATCAGATTAACACTTCAGCAAATCTTGCTGAATTGTTGCTAGCCGGACACATTAATTGCAATCGAATGAAGAAAAATCAGGCCATTTGCTAACCACGTGTAGGTCTTATTCTTCACATTATATCCCAACTCTACGCACCCAAATGATCCACTCACACCTATGCTGCTACAGAAATGCTCATCTACACCTCAATTGCCTCAAGGAATGAGTCTCTCAAGCCAAGGTTAAACCAGAATTCTGCAATCTGAGACTGTATCTGCTCCACCATCACTGCGAATCCTCCAGGCAAAAGGTTTCAGCCCTCTGAAATTCTCTTTCCTGAATATGACCTTAACAATTCTTTCCCTTCTCTGGTATTCAGTGGTAACTCTGTTTCCTAGTTAAAAGGCCATGCATTCAAGTTCCACTCCAGTGACTTGAGTATAAATGCAAATCAGCAAAAGTGCAGTACTGAGGTAGTCCCACTTTGACAGAGGTGATCATTCAGTTGAGGCAACAACAAAAGGACCCATCGCCCTTTTGGTGGATGCAAAAGACACCATGGCACTTCTGAAGAGAAGCAAAATGTTCTCTAGAATTCTGACCAATATTTAGTCTTCCACCAACATCACAAAACAGATTACCCAACTGTTATCTCATTGCTGCTTGTGGGAGCTTACTACATGCAAATTCTCTGACCATTTCTTCCAAGGCACCAGCGACAATGCTTCAACAATACATTCCTGGCATTTTGGTATAGCCTGAAGTCAGCCTGAAGTCCTGAACACTAATATAATTACAAGCCTCTACTTTTATTTACTAAAGCTTTCCATTATTCTTTCAAATCACTCCTCCCAGAATCTATCACACCATACTTGGTATCAAATTTTTAATGTACTTTTAACGTACTCTGATGCAGCTATTTACTCCATAAACTATGCTGGACAAATGAGAGTTACTGCTGGCTCTCAGAATAGTCAGATAGGCAACCTCTGAATTCAGATGCCAACCAACCGTCCTCCTTAGAATAATTTAATCAATGGCAGATTGGAAAAAAGTGTTATTTTGTCTGTTTTATGAAGGTACTTACTTTCAAATAAAAGTTATAATAAAAAAGCCATTATCTGCCACTGAAAGTAGAAGGTGCAAGACAGTAAACAGACGTAAATGAGCAAATTCCTTGAAAACACAAGTTAGTACTTATCATCAAATCTTCCTAAAAGCATGATGAAACCAAATTGGAAAGAAAGCCACATTATATCAGGACAAAAGATTACAAGTTTGGGCACAGAGGTAGCTTTTAAGAAATGGTTAGGAGGAGGACAAAAAAGGTAGAAAGGGGAAGACGCTATGGAAAGAATTTTAGATCCTGTGGCTCAGTCAGCTGAAGGCATTTCTGCCAATGACGGAGCATTGAAAATCGGAAGTGACAAAAGACAGGAATGGAGGAAACACATATCTGAAAGTTGTAGGACTCGAGGAAGTAACAGAGACAAGGCAACAGAAGAATTTGAGAACAAACATTGAAAATTTCAAAATTGAGGCATTGCTGGAGCAGGAGCCATTGAGTGAGCATAAGGGCGAGTGTCAAACGAGATTTGCTGCTAGTTAGGTGATAGGTAGCAGCATTTTGGATACGATCTATTTTATGGTACTGCAAAGATATAGAGAAGAACATATGTGGGGTTACGCAGTTCCTCACATTCAGATCTTGGCTGGAATGCAGACAAATGCTGAGCTTACTATCTTCTCCCATTTAAAGATGATCCAAAGAAGGCAAAATATGTTATAGGAACTGACCTGATGATTCTTTTGAAGCTGCAAGTACCAAGTGATGCAGGGTCTTTGAGGAAGGTTTGGGAGCAAGTCTCATATTTATACTCATCTGTGAAATTTTATATAACCGAGTGGACAGAATTCCCAAGTTATAAAGGGGAAGTGTTAATCAGATTCCTGCTCCTAACTGCTATCAGTTGTCCCTACCATGAAGTGACCATATGAGAACAGGTTTTTCAGATCCGTGGAATTGTATCCTGCTAACAAAAAGGAGAGTTAAGAGCTGATTTTTGGACAAGTTCAAGCAACTGTATGCTCAAATCAAATAACCTGGCTATTGGTGATGACCTTGTGAGCTCTTCGGGGGTATTTGAATTTATGGAGGCACTATCATTCATCATATAATTTAAGAGTTTGGCATTTAGAAAATGCTAAACTCTAAGTGTCCATGTTCATGGTCAGACGTTGGAATAAAGCAGTCAATTCCAAGAGCAAAAAACCTGTTTTGTATAAATTATGGTAATTTACCAGTAGTATTCCTGAAACAGATTCTGTAATATTAATGGGTTAATGGGTTGATGCACTCGAACAATGCTTTGGGATTAGAAAAGCTTTTTGTCACTTAAGGAATGGGCTGTGTTAAGACCACACAGAAGAATAGAATCCCTAGTGTGGAAGCAAGCCATTTGGCCCATCAAGTCCACAGTGACCCTCCAAAGTGTCCAGATCCACCACTCCTACCCTATCCCTGTAACCTCTCCATTTCCCACAGCTAATCCACCTAGCCTGCACATCCTGGACACAGTGGGCAAGTTCCCTGGCCAGTCCACGTTACCACACATCTTTAGTCTCTGGGAGGAAACTGGAGCACCTGGAGGAAACAGGGATAACATCTACACAGACAGTCACCCAAGAATGGAATCAAACCCAGGTCCCTGGCACTGTGAGGCAGCAGGGCTAACTACTCAGCCACCATGCCGTCCCATTCTAGTGACTAAAGGGACGCTGCACAGGGGTACATTTGTTAAATCACTTATTTTCCTCTGCCAAGAATTGAGGCAGTAGGGAGGTTTTACAAATGGCTAATGGTGAATTATGCATTTTGCTTCAAATTCATCACAAACCAGACCATTTGTAGAGAACAGAAATAAGAAAATGGAAGCTATATATATGAAAACTGAAGATTAAAATCACCACTGAGTTTACAGACTCTTCAGTCACACCCAAAAAGAACAAATTGGCTCCTTAACTGACATAAATCCAAGTCTTCCGGTGATTAAAGTTCAAAGCAGTCAGGTCTTTTTAAAAATTTCTCACTGAATTCACTGTTAAATCAAACTTATCATGCATTGCAACACAATTACTATGCTCACATGGCACTCTACAAAATGAATTAAAAATACTATTTCCATTCTGGGTGACACAATCTCTCTTCAACCAAGAACACAAATAACACTAATTAACCCCTTTCTCGTTGTTGCATTAATATTAGAGATTTTGGACTTCTCTAATTTTCCCAGTGTCCGCCATATTCTTTACAGGAATGCCTAAGTTAGCTCAATAATTTTCTTGATATATTTAGCACTCTCTGCGACTTTTTATAACTTTTGTGACATCTTGCACCTTATTGGCATATCATCCAGATATCAAATTTGAAAATGAACTAAAATGTTTCCCATAAACACAATCTGCTATAAGCATATTTTGAAAATTTCCAGTTTGAGAGATGAACTGCCATAAACCAGAAACAAATTTGTAGGTGGTTAACGGTTACCTTGAAACATATGAAAATAATATGAAGAATAGCAAAATTCTATC
>NC_063337.1:32967769-32972983 GCF_021869965.1 Rhincodon typus | reverse complement strand
TGGATTCTGGATATCTCATCTAGGCTGCAGAGAACTTGGAGTGGAGGGGGAAAGATCCAGTTGTCATGGTCCATATAGGTACCAACAATGCAGGTCGAAAGAGGAAAGAGGTTCTACTGATGGAATAGGAGCAGCTAGGGCTGCTAACAAAAACAAAAAAAAAACAAGATGATCTCTGGATTACTACCTGAGCCACAAGCAAATTGGCGCTGGGTCAATGAGATTAAAGTAGTAAACATGTGGCTCAAAGATTAGTGTGGTAGAATTCATGGGGCATTGGCACCAGTACTGGGGAAGAAGGGAGCTGTTCCAATGGCGCATGCTCCACCTGAATCATGCTGGGACCAGAAACCTGGTGAATCGAATAAGTAGGCCAATTGATAAGGTTTTAAACTGAATAGGGGGTGGTGGATTCAGTTGCATCGAAAAATTATGGAGAAAGTTAAAGACAGGGGAGGTCTCAGCAGAGGTTAAAGTTTCCAGAATAAGTAATAGGACAGAGATTAGGAAAGGCTCAGGAATCGAACTTTAGACACAGCAGATAAATGGACAGCTGTGAGAAGGGGGCAGTAAATGTTGGACTGCATGTTGTGTTTAAATGCACACAGTATATGAAGCAAGTTAAATGAGCTTGTAGCACAGATAGAAATTGGTCAATACAGGACTGGGAACGAAATATCCAAGGATACACATCCTATTGAAATGACAGGCAGAGGGAGAAGGCTTGCCTTGTTAGTAAGAAATAAAATTAAATCGATAGGAAGTGAATTTGAGTCAGAAGGTGTGGAATCCGTGTGGATAGAGTTGAGAAACTTCAAAGAGAAAAAGACCCTGATGGAAGTTATATTGAGGCTTTCCAGCAGTAGTCAGGATATGGTGAAGGAAATATCTCGGGCGATAGAAAAGGCATATAAGAAAGGCACTATTACAGTCATCATAGGGATCTTCAATGTGTAGGTAAATTGGGAAAATCAGGTTGGTAGCAGATGTCAAGAAAAGGAATTTGTGAAATGTCTCTGTGGTTTATTTTGGAGCAGCTTGTGATAGAGCCCACTAGGGAACAGGCAATTCTGGATTTGGTGATGTGTAATGAGGCAGACTTGTTTAGGGAATTTAAGGTGAAGGAGCCCCTAGGGTCCAGAATGTGATAGAATTCACTCTGCGTTTTGAGAGGATATAATGGTATTACACTTGAGTAAAGGTAACTACAAAGAAAGGAAGGAGGTGCTGGCCAGAATTGGTTGGAAAGGCAGCCTAGCAGGAAAGACTGTGGAGCGACAATGGCGGGAATTTCTGGGGGTAATGTGTGAGGCACAGCAGAAATTCATCCCAATAGAGAAGAAACATCTTGAGGGGAGGACAGAGCAAACGTGGCTGAAAGGGAAGTCAGGGACAGTATAAAAGCAAAAAAGAGCATATGTGACATAGTGAAGATAAATGGGAAGCCTTTTAAAAAACAGAGAGCAACTAAAAAGGCAGAAATGGGGGAGGAAACAAAGTATGAGGGCAAATTAGCTAGTAATATTAAAGAAGATTGCAAGAGTTTTTTTTTTGAAGATATCTAAAAAGCAAGAGTGGATATAAGACTGCAGGACAGTGCGGCTGGGGAAGTAGTAATGGGGAACAAAAAAAATAGCAGGGGTACTGAATAGGTACTTTGCATCAGTTTTCACAGCAAAAGACACCAGCAGCATACCAGAACTTCAAGACAGTCAGGCGACAGAGGTGAGTGTGTAGTGAACTGCACGAAGGAGAAGGTTCCAGTGAAGCTGAAAGGTCTGAAGGTGAATAAGTCACCCAGATCAGATGGACTGCATCCCAGAGTTGTGAAGGAGATAGCTGAGGAGATTGTAGAGGCATTGGTGGTGATCTTATAGGAATCACTGGAGTCAGGGAGGGTCCCAGAGGACTGAGAATTGGCTAAAGTAATACCCCAGTTTAAGAAGGGAGAGAGGCAGAAGATGGGAAACTGTAGGCTGGTTAGCCAGACCCTGGTTGTTGGTAAGATTTTAGAGTCCATTATTAAGGATGAGATTGTGGAGGACTTGGAAATGCATGGTAAAATAGGGTCAAGACAGCATAACATCGTTAAGGGGAGGTCATGCTTGACGAGTCTGTTCGAAATCTTTGAGGAGGTAACAAGCAAGCGAGACAAAGGAGAGCCTGTGGACGTGATACATTTAGATTTACAGAAGACCTTTGACAAAGTGTTGCTCAGGACCCTACTAAATAAGATAAGAGCCCATTCTTTTAGGGGCAAGGTACTGGCATGGATAGAGGATTGGCTGATTGTTAGAAGAGGTCATTCTCAGGATGGCAGCTGGTGACTACTGGAGTTCTGTAGGGATCACTGTTGGGATGACAACTATTCTCGTTACATATTAACAATCTGGGCGAAGGAACTGAGGTTATTGTTGCAAAGTTGCCAGATAACACAAAGATAGGTGGAGGGATAGGTAGTGTTGAGGAAGGGGGAAGCTGCAGAAGGACTTGGACAGGCTAGGAGAGTGGACAAAAAAGTGGGGGCAGATGGAATACAGTATGGGAAAGTGTGAGGTTGTGTACTTTGGTCAGAAGAATAAAGGCATAGACTATTTTCTAAACGGGGATAGGCTTCGGATATCTGAAGCACAAAGGGACTCGAGTCCTCATTCGGGATTTTCTTAAAGTTAGAAAGATAAATGCAATGTTGGCATTCATTACAAGAGAACTAGAATATCAGCACAGATATGTATTGCCGAGGCTGCGTAAGATTTTGATGAAACCGCATTTGGAATGATGTGAACCGTTTTGGGCCCCATATCTAAGGAAGGATGTGCTGGCGTTGGAGGGAGTCCAGAGGAAGTTGGCAATAATGATTCCAGGAATGAAGGGCTTGTGATATGAGGAGTGATTGAGGACTCTGGGTCTGTACTTGGAGTTTAGAAGGGTGAAATAGGATCTCATTGAAACTTACAAAATGCTGAGAAGCCTGGATGGAGTGGAGATGTTGTTTCCACTAACAGGAGAGACTGGGACCTGATGGCACAGACTCAGATTGAAGGTGATGACTCTTTAGAACTGAAATGACGAGGAATTTCTTCAGTCAGGAGGTGATTAATCTGTGGAAATCATTGCCACGGAGGGCTGAGGAGGCTAAGTCATTGAGTATATTTAAGACAGAGATAGGTTCTTGATTGGTAAGATGGTAAAGAGTTAGGGGAGAAGGCAGGAGAATGGGGTTGAGCAATGCATCAGCCATGTTCAAATAGTGGACCAGACTCGATGGCCTGAATAGCCTAATTCTGCTTCTATATCCTATGGCCTTATCTTATATACTCTGTCATTCTTCTTAAATGTATCACCTCATGCTTTTTGACATTGAATTTCACCAGTCATGTATCTGGCGATTCCACCAACCTGTCTTTGAGACCTTGAAGTCTATTACTAGTTGCTTAATGTTGACTACAGTTCTATGTTTTGTTGTTTGCAGATGTCAAAGTTGTGGCCAGTTCTCCCAAACTAAAGCTATTGATGTTCACTAAAAGCCATGGTGGTTCTAGTACTGAACCCTGGGGAACATGATATACCTCCATCCAGTTTGCAAAACAGCTATTTATAACAACTCTGTTTTGTTTCACTTAGCTAATGTTGTCCACGTAAGACATGCAGCAGGAGGAATAGTGGTAGATCATGTAATAAGGTCTGGTAGGGTTGCCAAAGACTGAACCTTTCTTACAAAAAAATGTACAGATAATGTAGTGCTTCAGACATCCACAAAAAACTTTTATAACCAGAGAAGGGCTTCAGAGATATTTTGTAATCATCCTGTCCATTGATGTTATCACACACCTGTGTGGCAGAAGGGACTTGAACCAGGGTTGCCTGGGTCAGAGGCAGGGACACTACCACTGTACCACAAGGGCCTTGGATGCCTGAGACCCTTTGGAACTAGGGCACAGGTGATGTTATATATATTCATTAGGGAATAATTGTGTGAGAACTGGGTGTATAAAAATAGAAAGCGCTATGAAGCTGGGGTTTGAGACCCAGCTGCTCCAGTGGTGTTTGTAATAGCATCTCAGATCAGGTTGATTAAGTAGATATCTCTAAATACATAGGGAGCAAGTAATCAATCTTGTTGGAATTTGTGTGTGAGAACCAGAAATCCAACTAGCTAGAAAAATATATGACTGGACTCTCTGTAGAATAAGCATTTTAACTTATTTAACAGCATAGAAAGTAGGAGCGTGGATAAGCCATTCAGCACTTCAAGTCTGCCATTCAGTATGATCATGGCTGATCATCCAACTCAATACCCTGTTCCTGCTTTCTCCCCATACTGATTGACCCCTCTAGCCCTAAGGAATATATCTAACTCCTTAATGGAAGCATTCATTATTTTGCCTTCACCTGCTTTCTGTAACAGAGAATTTCACAGACTCACCCCTCTCTGGGTGAAGAAATTTCTCCTCCTCAATCCTAAATGACCTACCCTTATCCTTCGTCTGTGGCCGCACTTCTGGACTCCCTGGTCATTGAGAACATCCTCTCTACGTTTACCCTGTCTAGTTCTGCTAGAATTTTATAGGCTTCAATGGGATTCCTCCCCTGCCTTCTAAACTACAGTGAATATAGTCCTGACTGTGAACAGATCACCTCTTATGTCAGTTCTGCCATCCCCAGAATCAGTCTTATAAACCTTTGTTGCACTTCTATAGCCGGAACATCCTTCCTCAGCATGAGTTTCAGTTTTGCCAAGATACCTATTATATCATAGCAGATCATAATGTTTGAATGTTCATAATTAACAACAGTTCTTATTAACACACTCTGTTGCATTGTCAGACTAACCATTTGAGGTTTGTCAAATATGAGTTGCTCTTAAGAAATCTGATTTGGTTCTCTGTTGTTAAACCACACTTGTCCAAATGACTGATAAATTGCTTAAGAATATCATTTCTTAAAAACTTATTCACCATTGATTTTAATCTGGCAGGTCTGTAATTTCCAGGTATATCCTCCTTGTTTTTTTGAATAAGTTTGTTCCTCCATTGTTCTGGCCCAATGTCTTCATCTAGAGGACATTAAAAAACTGTGCCCATTCCATCAACAACTGTGAATGTACCCTATTCTGATAGGATGCTTAACCCAATTTAAGCAATGCAAACCATTTTAATCAGGTGCAGGGCTGGATGAACACAGCAGGCCAAGCAGCATCATAGGAGCAGAGAG
>NC_063337.1:32962040-32967669 GCF_021869965.1 Rhincodon typus | reverse complement strand
CAGCTTTCCTGCTCCTCCGATGCTGCTTGGCCTGTTGTGTTCATCCAACTCTACATCTTGTTATCTCCTAAAAAAAAGTGTGCTGTTGTGATGCAGTGACTCTGTCCCTGCCTGTGGACTAGAAGGCCCAGGTTCAAGTCGTATGTGCTCCAGAGGTGTGTCTGAACAGATTCCCCACATAGAAAAAGTTTATTTTTATTCTTCCAGTGTCAGTGCCTTATTGCCATATGTTATTCAGTTTGGGAGAGGCTGAATGGCTTATTTTCATTCCTGTGCTAAATCTGGTATTTCATCAGCTGAAGGTTTTGATTTTCTTTTCTGCAACAGTGTCTGGTTTCTTTTTGACAGCTAGGGTGTGGCCTCTTCTCCAATTACTATTTGCTATAGAACTCTAGAGGTGTGTCTCATTTAAAATTGTTATATCAAGAGGTTTGAATGACCTTCAATGTGTACTTTAAATTTTACTTTCCAGTTTATGCTTCTTGAAGCTATTCAATGCACTGTATTTCTGAGTTACTGAATTATACATGCTCTTGGCAACATCTCTCCAATCTTGGGATTGTATAATTAATACAAAAGTGAGCTATGCACTTGAATAATTTTCAGTAGTTTCCAGGTTCTGAACTATTTAGCTTTGAGTAAAGGAAAACATAGTCTAGCTGTTTGAATCAAAAGTCATTTGAAAACATGTAAAATGGACATATTAATTCAAGAAAGAAAAATTAATATTACATAGTTGCATTGCAATAAGTTGCTTTCTGTTCTGATGCCAAGGTGCAAAAGAATGCAAATCACATTGCAATCAAAAGCTTTTCTAGTTTGTTCCACTGTCAGTGTCAGTCTCCCAATGGATTTTTCAGTGCTCAGTACCAATAAAATCAGTCTCCCGTGTACAACTGTAACTTGGAAAGGGGCAAGGGACCTATTTTCAGTCCTGTACCAAATCTGTGTGATTAAATGAAGGTTTATGTATTCTTGCTGCAAAAGAATGCCTGACCTCTGTGCAGATTGGATATGAGCCATTATCCAAATTTATGGACCAGAACTTAAGAAATTAAGTTCTTATTGGAAAACATAGCATGATTTTATAGGCTTTGAATCCAAACTTCAAATCTTACATAAAGTATGCATTCTTAGTACTTCATTATCATGTTATTTCTTGGTGATATCTGTGTGCAGAGGCCAGCTTTCATGTACAAGATACATATTGACATCCAGATCTTTACTTCACCACTTCCCTAATTACTGTGAATACCAACCTTTGACTCATCAGATCTGGAATGAGTTACAATTTCCTTCACTTGAACTTTACGAAGATTGGATCTTCCATTTAAAATAAAACACACTAACCCTAGAGCTGCCACTTGCTCAGTCTGTAAAGAACAGTGTGAAACATTGGTACTCTATTTGATCCAGAGTTTAATTATCTTCTACCCGTTATTTGACTGTTTACTTCTGACTCTTCAACATTGCCCATGGCTGTTGAGTTCTTATCCATGTTACCTCTTGATGCACTTTCTTTAAAGTTTGTCCAGAAATGCGTATTCAACCTTGATTCAATCGTAGTTGCCAGTGTCTACTCTGCTTGTTCAGCAGCTTTATCCTCACTGATCTAAACATAGTCCCTAACTCCCCAGTGTGTTTAACGTAAAATCCCCACCCTTAATTTTTTTTGTCATCCCATGATGTCACTATAACTTCAGCTAATTATTTATCTTCTGGGACATTTGATACATTAAGGACACGATGTAAATGCTTCCTTGTCATCTTGATCTGTGATCCATTGAATGTGAATCTGATATTACCATGTTGTCATTTTTTCCCAAGTGAAAACGATGCCACCCTTCAATAAAATAGTTTTAAACTGTGTAGAAATGAAGTAGTTAAACGCAGTTTTAAAACTAACATTTATATGGAGCAAGAAGTGATACCTGAACAAAAAACCTTGTTCACAATTTATACAAAAGCAATTTTTCCAGTACAAATTGATAAGTTTCACAGAATTTTAATTATTCAGCTCAGTAATTTTGCATCATTCAAATGGAGAAATCAGCCCATTTTATAATGAGAATTTGGGTTCGTCACCTTTTTAAGAAATGCACCTGTTTCTTTGTAAAAGCAGTTCAGTCCAATTTGTTTTTATTTCTTCTTCAATCTGCAATTGCAGCTGAAGCAAGTTAGTTTTTTAAGGATCTTGGCTATGCAAAAAGACTTGCTTAATTGTTATTGTCTCCATTTTGTAATCCTACATCTGTGCACTCAGGAATGGACTAATTCTCTGAGTTGAAATTAATTTTTGAAGCAGGCTATTTAGCAAAATTACACCTGAATAATTGCTTACAGAAAAGAAGGTTGTAATAGTAATTTAGAGTGAATATTTTTAAACGCTGAAATGAATATTTGATTAAGAATGATGGAGAGACTGGTACTACCTGACATGGCTGTTTCCTGCAATGGAAGGATGCATTCTTTAAAAGATCTGCAACGTTTTTGTTAAATTAATCAGTCCTAGACAAAGTTAGGTAAAAGCGTGTAAATTTTGTATAAACCTGTAGAATGTGTGAAAATGAATTGCAGCACCTTCAGATGACCAGTTAAGGTAGGTTGGTGTTTTGAGTAGGTTATTTTAGAATAAAAGCTAACTTTTGGGCTACTTCTAAGACATGTTAAAAGTGATTTTCATTTGAAATATTTACAATGGTGTACTAATCTTTCAGTATGGATATAATTGTACCACAGTATAGATTACATTTCTGATTGTGACTGGCGTGATAGATGTTGCAAGTACATATAATAGATTTAAAAATTAACCCAGGTTCTATATGGGCAAGAATTTTTAGATTGGAGTTCAAGATCATAATTTCCACTGTAGCCTGGGCCATGAGGTCTTGTGATTATGTTCCTGTCACCTCATTATTTATGCAAGTGAGATGTTGTGTGAAGGACTTGAAATTATATAGGGTGGGCAAGCCAGAAGTTCTCACCTCTGGCTAGACCTTTTGGGATTGCAGGTTCCCACACCATATTTAACGGCCATCTGGATGCCGTTTTACCTACAGCAAGCTGAGACCTATCACTCAACCTATGCTCCATTGAAATGACATCCAAGAAGCAGAAAATCATCCCCACCAACCTCTGTTGACCTTGGCCAAGACCCCCAAACAAAATTTACAGGGCATCACCAGCTGACCATGACCTATTCGCCACATTGAATGTGCAAGTCATCCCTTCTTGAGCGGCAAGGCATGGACTGATTTTGCTCAACATCCACAACTGATGCTGGACCATCTGACAGAAAGGGTACTGAGCTCCCAGACTTGAAATGGCTCAGCCTGTGGTGACTGACTGTGACAGTTTACGGAGTAGAGTCTGCCATTGCCTGACTAACCATACACCTTTTTCTTGTTCATATATTTCCATACTCTTCATGTTTGTGCATTGTGTTTGCTGTGTACATTTCATGCACATGCACATGCACCACCTCTGATATTGGCACAGGACTGTGCACACCTCACTGTACAGTAACAAATTGCTGCCTTACCCTCTGCGCTAAGTTGCCACTCTGAAATGTAAACTGTTGCTTGGCTATTCTCCAGTTGAGTTAGTAAGTGAATTGTGCAATTAGTGAGATGCAAAAGCATGCATGTTTGGTGCTCGCCACCTGATGGTGAGTAGGTTGATTCTGCTTTGAGGGACAGTTTAATTGCTGAAATTTATCCCAATGATTTTTATACTCTGGTCAGATATAAGTTATAACACTGCCATTATTCTCACTTTCTTCGGGAGCAAAAATATTGTGCCTGTAGATTCTGTGAATTGCACACCTTTTAAAACAAAAGTAAACAAAGAGGGCATTCTAAGGCTTGAGTTTGCCAGAGAGTTATTCAGAATTCAGGCACACTGGCCCAGAAGACTAGACAATTGCAAATGTTGCACCCTTCCTTGAGAAAGGATATAAGGACAAACTTAGCGACTCACCACGCAGTCACCAAGATGCAGTCTACACAAATTTAAATTTTCTGCTTCTCTCTCTCTGGTAATAGAGGATATGGGCAAAGTTTCTAAAGATTGTCTTTTTACTGACAAATGAAATGCATAAATAGTGCAGGGACACCCAGTCAAAAATGTGTGAATTTTGATTTTACGAGCAATTTACGTTTTGCTTTTGAGGTTTCAGTTGTCCTGTGCAGGTACTTGATGGATTTATACACTTTTGTTCGGCTAGTTGCTGTTCTGTACAGCTAAAAGAAGTTACAATATCACTGGTCCTACCTGTGTTGTAATGTACAAAATATAATCACACCTGTAATCTGTGTGTGTCATGGCCCCTGCCTCTGCTGACATTAGATTACCACTGACGTTCCCTTTATTTTTGTTCAACACAATCTATTCCTTCAAATTTGCTGTGGAATTAATGTTTTTAACTGGTCCCAGAAGCAGTTTAGCTTAATTAGACATCTTGCACATAACCTTCGTGATTGCTGTGCATCCATGCATTTGTGTATTGCCGTTGGAAGTTTTTATAATATTTGTTATTCCTAAATAAATTTGATTTAATGGAATGAAGTTGATTTGAATTGTAGTAAGGGTTTTAACTGAGCTTGGGATGAATTTTTCTTATCTGAAAGCTGTCTTGTTTGTGTTCTAATCAATATATTTTGATCTAACTATTCTACACCTATGCATGTGTAAGTTTTTTTTTACATAGTCAATGGAAGTAGCATTATATGTACTTACTGAATCATACAAAATAGAAAAATACAAATCACCCATTATACCTGTATTAACTCTTTGAAAAAGCTATCCGAATTAGTCTCACGTTTTTGTTGTTGAACCAGAGCTCTGCAAACATGTTTATTTTCAAGTATGCATGCAAATTTGAAAGTTATGATTGAATTTATTTCTACACCTTTTCAAGCATTACTTTCCAGTTCGTAACATGCCATGTAAACTGATTTCTCCTCATCTCCATTTGATTCTGAATCCAATTATCTTTAACTAGTAGTTTGTTACAAAAACAGAAATTGCTGAGGAGATGTAGCAGGTCCAGCAGCATCTGTGGCGGGAAAGCAGAGTTAATATTTTGAGTCTGACTCTTCGTCAGAACTGATAGCAGCTGGGCAAAAGTGGTATTCATGGTATTGGTAATCCAGAAACATTAGAGAAGCTGAATAAGTGATAATGAGTGCTAAAAAAAAAATCTGGACTGAAGAACCTACTGATGACCATGAAACCATTGTCAATTGCTGGAAAAACCCATCTGGTTCGCTAATGTTCTTCAGGGAAAGAAATCTGCCAACCTCACCTGGTCTGGCCTCCATGTGACTCCAGACGCACAACAATGTGGTTGACTCTTAATTGCCCTCTGAAATTGTCCAGCAAGCCATTCAATTGTACCAATCGCTACAAAGTCTCAAATAAAACCAGACAGATCACCTGACATCAACCCAGGCACCGGAAAAGACAATGGCAGAAACAGATCTGTTGACCCTGCAAAGTCATCTGGGGACTAGTGCTAAAATTGGGAGAACTGTTTCACAGACTAATGAAGCAACAGCCTGATGTAGACATACTCATGGAATCATACCTTACAGACAATGTCCCAGATACCACCATCACCATCCCTGGA
>NC_063337.1:32950176-32961540 GCF_021869965.1 Rhincodon typus | reverse complement strand
CCACTCACCAACCTGAGTCAGAGATATATTGATGATCATTCAGTGTCACTGAGTCAAAATCCTGGAGCTCCTCTTTAACAAAATTATTGGTGTATCTACACCAAATGGACTGCAATGATTCAAGGGGGTAGCTCACAACCACTTTCTGAAGGGTAATTAGGTATTTGCAGTAATGCTGGCCCAGCCAGCAAAATGCACATCATAGTGTCATAGAGCTGTATAGCATGGAAACTAACCCTTCGGTCCAACTCGGCCATGCTGAACAGATACCCTCAATTAAACTAGCCCCATTTGTCAGCATTTCATATATCACATATCACTCTAAACTCTTTCTGTTCATGTACCCATCCAGATGGCTTTTAAATGTTATTTTGTACCAGCCTCTTATTCCTTACATGCATCACCCTCTGCGTGAAAAAGTTGCCCCTTAGGTCTCTCTTAAATCTTTCCCCTTTCACCTTAAACCTATACCCTCTAGTTTTGGACTCCCCCACCCAGGGGATAAAAACCTTGGCTGTTCACCCTATCCATTCTCCTCATGATTTTATAAACCTCTAGAAGGTCACTCCTCAGCTTCCGACACTCCAGGGAAAATAGCTCCAGCCTAGTCAGCCTCTCTCTTTAGCTCAAATCCTCCAACACTGGCAACATCCCTGTAAATCATTTCTGCACCTTTTCAAGTTTCACAACATCCTGCCTATAGCAAGGAGACTAGAACTGAATGCAAAATTCCAAAGTAGCCTAACCAATGTCCTGTACAGCCACATCATGACATCCCAATTCCTATACTCAATGCACTGGCCATTAAAGGTAATCGCACCAAATACTTTTTCACTACCCTGTCTATCTGCAACTCCACCTTCAAGAAACAATGAACCTGCACCTCAAGGTCTCTTTGTTTGGCAACACTCCCACTGAATGAATGAAACAAAAGATCCATTTTGTTCTATTAGTTAACAATTATTAAGGGAGAAGGGAAGGGAAGGGAGAAGTGAGCGTAGAAGGAGAATAACAATTAATGTAAGGCAAAGCAGCAGGTTAGCAGGTGACGAGGAAGCTTCAACTCCATTGAAAATTAGGAAAAAAGTTAAAGGGAAGGAGAACTCAAGAACTGTTAGTAATGGAGGTAATAGGACCAAAAAGAAGGTCCAAAAACTGGCATAAGGGCACTTTATCTGAATGCTCGGAGCATTCGAAACAAGGTGGATGAGTTGACGGTGCAAATCATGGCAAATGGGTACGATTTAGTGACCATTACAGAGACATGGTTACAAGATGGTCATGATGGGAGTTAAATATCCAGGAGTATCAAACTGTTCGGAAGGACAGACAGGAAGGTAAGGGAGGTGGTGTTGCTCTGATTTTTAAGGAAGATATCAGGGCAGTAGTGAGAGATGATATAGGTTCTACTGAACAAAACGTTGAATCCATTTGGGTGAAAATTAGGAATAGCAGGGAGAAGAAGTCACTGATAGGTGTGGTCTATAGGCCACCAAATAACGACATCGTGGTGGGGCGGGCAATAAACATATAAATAGCTAATGCATGTAAAAATGGTACAGCAATTATCATGGGGGATTTTAATCTAAATATCGATTGGTCAAACCAGGTTGGTCATGGCAGCCTTGAGGAGGGGTTCATAGAATGCATCCGCGATAATTTCCTTGAACAATATATAATGGAACCTATGAGGGAGCAAGCTATCCTAGATCTAGTCCTGTGTAATGAGACAGGAATAATTAATGATCTCACAGTTAGGGATCCTCTCGGAAGGAGCGATCACAGTATGGTCGAATCTAAAATACAGCTGGAGCATGAGAAGGTTAAATCCAGTACCTGTGTCCTGTGCTTAAACAAAGGAGACTATGAAGGAATGAGGAAGGAGTTAGCTAAGGTAGAATGGGAGCAAAAACTTTATGGTGGGTCAATTGAGGAACAGTGGAGGACTTTCAAAACAATTTTTCACAGTGCTCAGCAGAAGTATATTCCAGTGATTAGGAAGAACTGTAGGAAAAGAGAAAGCCAGCCATGGATGTCTAAGGAAATAAAGGAAAGTATCAGATTGAAAAAAAACACATACAAAAAAGCATAGTAGTGAGAAACTAGTAGACTGGGAAATCTTCAAAGACCAACAGAAAGCCACAAAAAAAGGTTATAAAGAAAAGTAAAAAAGATTATGAGAGTAAACTAGCTCAGAATATAAAAACAGGCAGCAAAAGTTTCTATAAATATATAAATTGTAAAAGAGTGGCGAAGGTAAACATTGGTCATTTAGAGGATGAGAAGGCCAATTTAATAACTGGGAATGAGGAAATAGCCGAGACATTAAACAGTTATTTTGTGTCGGTCTTCACAGTGGAAGACACAAATAACATGCCGAAAACTAATAGCAAGGAAGTTATGAGACAACAAGGTGCAGGGCTGGATGAACACAGCAGGCCAAGCAGCATCGTAGGAGCAGAAAGGCTGACGTTTCGGGCCTAGACCCTTCATCAGAAAAGGGGGAGGGGAAGGGGGTTCTGAAATAAATAGGGAGAGAGTGGGAGGCGGATAGAAGATCCCTTGAGGTTTGTCCGGAGGGAGGAGGGTAACTTCTTCAGGCTAGGCATCCTTAGAAGAGGCTTCGCAGTGGGGTTAAAATTGAATCAGAGATAGTAGGAACTGCCGATGCTGGCGAATCTGAGACGTTATAGCAGGTAAGGACCTAGAAACTATCATTATCACTAAGGAGGCAGCGCTGGGCAAGCTAATGGGGCTAAAGGTAGACAAGTCTCCTGGCCCTGATGAAATGCATCCCAGGGTACTAAAAGAGGTGATGGGGGAAATAGCAAATGCACTAGTAATTATTTACCAAAATTCACTGGACTCTGGGGTGGTTCCCGCAGATTGGAAAACAGCCAACGTGACGCCACTGTTTAAAAAAGGAAGTAGACAAAAAGCAGGTAACTATAGGCCAGTTAGCTCAACTTCAGTAGTGGGGAAAATGCTTGAATCTATCATTAAGGAAGAAATAGCGAGACATCTGGATATAAATTGTCCCATTGGGAACACCCAGCATGGGTTCATGAAGGGTAGGTCATGTTTAACTAATTTGGTGGAATTCTTTGAGGACATACTTGCATGGTGGACAATGGGGAACCTGTGGATGTGGTGTATCTGGATTTCCAGAAGGCATGTGACAAGGTGCCACACCAAAGGCTGCTACATAAGATAAAGTTGCACGGTATTACAGGTAATGTATTGGCATAGATAGAGGATTGGTTGACCAGTAGAAAGCAAAGAGTAGGGGTAAATGGGTGTTTTTCTGGTTGGCGGTCAGTGGCTAGTGGTGTGCCTCAGAGATCAGTGTTGGGACCTCAATTGTTTACAATTTACATGGATGATTTGGAGTTGGGGACTAAGTGTGGTGTGTCAAAATTTGCAGATGACACTAATGTGAGTGGTAGAGCAAAGTGTGCAGAAGATACTGAAAGTCTGCAGAGGGATATAGATAGTCTAAGTGAGTGGGCAAAGGTCTGGCAGATGGAGTACAATGTTGATAAGTGTGAGGTCATCTATTTTGGTAGGAATAACAGCAAAATGGACTATGTTTTAAATGGTAAAAAATTGCAGCACGTTGCTGTGCAAAGGGACTTGGGTGTCCTTGTGCACGAATCACTGAAGGTGGGATTGCAGGTGCAGCAGGTAATTAAAAAGGCAAATGGAATTTTGTCTGTCATTGCTCGAGGGATGGAGTTTAAAAACAGGGAGACTATGCTGCAGCTGTATAGGGTCCTGGTGAGGCCACACCTGGAGTACTGTGTGCAGTTTTGGTCTCCTTACTTGAGAAGAGATACACCAGCACTGGAGGGGGTCCAGAGGAGATTCACTCAGTTGATTCCAGAGTTGAGAGGGTTGGATTATGAGGAGAGACTGAGTAAGCTGGGATTATACTCATTGGAATTCAAAAGAATGAGTGGAGATCTTATAGAAACATATAAGATTATGAAGGGAACAGATAAGGTGGAGGCAGGGAGGTTGTTTCCGCTAGCAGGTGAAACTAGGACTAGAGGGCATTGCCTCAAAATAAAGGGAAGCAGATGTAGGACTGAGGTCAGGAGGAACATCTTCACCCAAAGGGTTATGAATCTGTGGAATTCCCTGCCCAGTGAAGTGGTTGAAGCTACCTCACTGAATGCTTTTAAGGCAAGCCTAGATAAATTTTTGAACAGTAAAGGAATTAAGGGCTATGGTGAACGGACGGGTAAGTGGAGCTGAGTCTCAAAGTTCAGCCATGATCTTATTAAATGGCGGGGCAGGCTCACGGGGCCAGATGGCCTACTCCTGCTTCTAGTTCTTATGTTCTTATGTTCTATTATTATGACTACTTTTTATTTGGATAAAGTTGCCTCTGTGAAATCATATTTTGGTTCATGCTTCCTGGAGCATTTCATAAAATTGGTCATTGTTATCGTTTTTCTAAGTATTGTTTGGCAAATCTGTTTTACATTTTCTCATCACCCTATTTAGAAATGTTATTACACACCTTTGAAGCAGGTGAGATTTGAAGCCAAACTGGCTCAAAGTTAGGGACATTACCACTGAACCACAAGAAACCCCGAAGCGAATCCATTTTATTATATCTGTGTTTAATTGTCTCAATTGCTATTAGGGAGTTCATCTGAAAGATGATATCCCTGCATGTCTTCTCAATTGTTATTTCTAAGAATAGAGTGGACTTTGACACAGGTATGTTAAGTATGCATGTAAAAGCTGGATCAATGACACTCCCTCCAGCCCCACCACACCTGACACTTTTCCCTGCAACCGCAGGAAGTGCTACACCTGCCCCCATACCTCCTCCCTCACCTCCATCCCAGGCCCCAAGAAGACTTTCCACATCAAGCAGATGTTCACCTGCACATCTGCTAATGTGGTATACTGCATCCGCTGTAGCCGTTGTGGCCTCCTCTACATTGGGGAAACCAAGCAGAGGCTCGGGGACCGCTTTGCAGAACACCTACGCTCGGTTCGCAATAAACAACTGCACCTCCCAGTCACGAACCATTTCAACTCCCCCTCCCATTCCTTAGACGACATGTCCATCCTGGGCCTCCTGCAGTGCCACAACGATGCCACCCGAAGGTTGCAGGAACAGCAACTCATATTCCGCTTGGGAACCCTGCAGCCCAATGGTATCAATGTGGATTTCACAAGCTTCAAAATCTCCCCTCCCCCTACCGCATCCCAAAACCAGCCCCAGCTCGTCCCCGCCTCCCTAACCTGTTCTTCCTCCCACCTATCCCCTCTTCCCACCTCAAGCCACGCCCCCATCTCCTACCGAATAACCTCATCCCGCCCCCTTGACCTGTCCGTCCTCCCTGGACTGACCTATTCCCTCTCTAACTCCCCACCTACACTCACCTTTACTGGTTCCATCCCCGCCTCTTCGACCTGTCTGTTTCCTCTCCACCTATCCTCTCTTCTATCCATCTTCTATCCGCCTCCCCCTCTCTCCCTATTTATTTCAGAACCCCCTTCTCCTCCCCCATTTCTGATGAAGGGTCTAGGCCCGAAACGTCAGTCTTTCTGCTCCTATGATGCTGCTTGGCCTGCTGTGTTCATCCAGCCCTGCACCTTGTTGTCTCGGATTCTCCAGCATCTGCAGTTCCTACTATCTCTGATTCAATGATAGCTTTTACATGTTTTTAAAGGAAGTTGGCAATGCTCCTAAATAGAATATCTCAGTGGGAATATCCCTTTGTAGATTTGCACTTACATGTCAAAGTCTCCATGATAACAGACTTACAAGAATTATTAATGGAGACAGTGGGAATTCTACTAAGAACTACACTAAATCTGAAAAAAGAAGCTGGACTGCACAATAAATATATCGGGAGAATTGCGTGTAATCTGTATAATTCATCCACTGAAATTTTGACTAATGCCAAAACATTTGACTTCATAAAGATGGAATCCCACCCACTTCATTCTATTAAATGCTTTATCTGCAGTCACAGCAACAATAACACTGTAGGACCTGAAGTGAGCTTAAAAAAACCCAATCATTTTATTAAGAGATTTAAGTTATTATGTAGCACTCATTAGTCAACTTTACTTTTCTTATAGTGGTTCTAATATAAGCAAATAAAACAAAATGTTGAAAAGAATAGATCTTACAATTTGTTAGTTTATTTAATCAGTATACTTAGCAGATAAATGTTGTGAATTCTTGTGAATTATGGAAGGAGGAAAGCAGAAAGAAAAAAGAATATTTTTGCAAAATTGCAATGTCAACATTAAATAAAGCACAAGCATGTGCTTGACAAGGTGCCACACCCACCTGTATCTGACTACAGGCCCAATAGAGTCATAAAGGAAGTAGAGCTTTTCCAGCACGGAAAGATGCCCTTCAGCCCATCATGTCTGTGCTGGTCATTAAACATCCATCTATTCAAATACTACCTCCTACCACTAAGCCAATTTTGGATCTAAATTGCAAATATGCCCTGGACACCATGGGCTCTTGAGACCTTGTCAAGAGCCTTACTGAAGTCCATGTAGACAACGTCAACTGCACTATGCTCATCTATGCACCTAATCACCAACTTGAACAATTCAAATTTGTTAACACAATTTTCCCCTTACAAAGCCATGCCGAGTGATCTTGATTAATCATTGCCTCTCCAAGTGGAGTTTAATTCTATCCATCAGAAATTTTTCCAATAGTTTCTCTATCATAGATGTTAGACACACTGGCCTGTAATTTTCCTACTACCCTTCTTGAAGAATGGTACCATTGAACTAATTAACTTTAAGAGTGTTGTTGCTTACCTTTTGGAAAAATGTATCCTTCTGAATGCATTGCAATTGCAAAAGCTCAGAATTCAGCTAATTAGATTTAGATTTAGATTTATTTATTTATCACATGGACTAAGTATAGGAATACATAAGTACAGTGAAAAGTGTACAAAGTTGCCGTTCACTGGCGCCCACTTAGTTACAAAAACTAGAATTAAAAGATTTAACAAAGCCAAAAGGTAAACAAGAAAAAAGACAAGTCCAGATCTCGGAGATAACGCAGTGTGGAGCTGGAGGAGCAGGAAAGCTGACATTTTGGTCGGGACCCTTCTACAGAAAAATCGATCTTAACAGAGTCGCTCGATCCGCCATCACTGCAGGACATGGCCTGCGCTTTCAGCTCCCACCATGCGGTTCCAGGTTGTGACCCAACTCCTTAAGTAGGTAGTTAAAAGGGCAGGGTGTGGGGTGTGGGGGGGGGGGTGCGCAGGGTTGTCGATAGAATTACTGCAGAGAGGAGAGAGAAAAAGAAGAGAAAAAGATAGGAAAAGGAAAGAGAATCAGCAAGCAGAGTGGAGTCCCAAATGGAGCGACTTACCCAGTTGCCATCTTGACAGCCAAAGTTTCTTGAACTAATTAACTTTAAGAGTGTTGTTGCTTACCTTTTGGAAAAATGTGTCCTTCTGAATGCATTGCAATTGCAAAAGCTCAGAATTCAGCTAATTAGATTTAGATTTAGATTTATTTATTTATCACATGGACTAAGTATAGGAATACATAAGTACAGTGAAAAGTGTATTTACTGCAGATGTGTTTTATTGGTGGATCATGCTGATATCTACCAGTACTTAATTTTGTAGCTGCAACACATCACCTGGCCTGCCAGGTCTATTAAATGTTATTTAACTAATTTGGTTTTCCAGAATCAAAATATCACTCAGTGATCCATTTATAATTTTTAATCCAGATAATAACTAAATTTAACTAGATTAAACAAAATTTGGTATTTAGTATAACTCAGCCCCATAACTTTAATTTACTTAACCCTGAAATAAAACATAAAATATTGGTAATCACCAATAGGTCAGAGAGCATCTGTGGAGAGAAACAAAGTTAATATTTTATGTCAGTAACCTATCTGATAGTCATTGGCCAGAAATATGAAACACTCCCAAATTATCCTGAACTTGGGAAGAACAGGCTGACAAGCAATTTAAGATTTTCAATTAGCTTGCAGAATAGACCATTTGTGTGTATCAGAAACTTCCATAGACCCTGTTCATTGCAGACAGAAATAATATTTATGTACACTGCACCTGTTTCAATTCAACAAAAGAAGTAACAGTCATTCTTTGATTCTCAAGGAAATGCCTTGACTGAAAAATTAAACAAAATTTGGCAGTTAACCGTCATACATCATTAACTAACGCATTCTCACAGCAATGCCTCAACCAATCAGAGTTTAATTGCCATCCAATCAACACTTTTCTCTCAAACAGTATGAAAGTTATTTTCCCTTTACTTAGGTATTTCTTACAAATTGTCCTTTAGCAATATATTTCTTTTTTCTCGCAATTCTCAAATTCTGTAATACTAAACAATTATCTGTTCTTTTAAATAGATCAGATCAATGAAAGAAACTATTGAATGGATTCTTTACTTTAACTGTTTGAAAAGATAGAAATGCATACAAGGAATCAAAAAAATGAATTATTACAAATATTAAGAATAAATCTAAATATCCAATCGTAGCCAGATGTCCATGAATCATTGCAAATTGAGAAAACCACTTGTAGTCACATTGGAGATTAGACCAATAGTTACTTTTATGTCCAGAATCATGTGGTAATCCTTTGTTAGCATATTACAAAGTTATATAGACTTTAGAATGTTAATAACCAAGTAAAATATATACCCCGGAGCTGAAAAAGGTTCTCAGTGCCACTAGAATTGTTAACGTGTCTTGTGAGAATCTGATGAATTAAAGCAGAATATGCTGGAAATGCACATTATATCAATCATCAACTAAAAGAGAACGGACAGGTTAAACTTCTGTGAGTTAGGTGATGATGAATTACAATGTCAATTATTATCTGCTTTATCTCTTTCAGATATTGGTTAACATACTGCAAAAGCCCAAAAGTTTCTACTCTTATTATAGATTTCTAATCCTTTACTTTTCCTTTTCCTTTCACTTCCACTTAATGAAATTAACATAATAATCTCCAGTATCCCGCATGTTTATGTGAAATTCCTCCCTCCACTGTACTCTTGCCTTCAAAGTTGTAGTGGGTCCTCATGGAGAATGCTCGGATTTATCAATTTTGATATAAAATTTAATTTCTTGTTGTGATAAGAAGAATGTAATGTAAACATATAGAATCTAGGAGTATATTATTTATATATGTGAAGGTGTATGAAAATTAACTAGGTCAGTCTTTCCAAAACCATGATTGTAACCAGTATGTGCCTCCTGGATTGTAAATGAAACTTTGCTCATATGGTGTATTTCTATGGAATAATACAGAAAGCATTGGAAGACTTTAGCTTGCTTTTGAGTTTAGAATAATCAAGAATTGATTTCAACATAGAAAAACCCAGAGATGGGAAAGCTATTAATCAATTCAAAGGGGACCTGATTGAAGTCAGAAGCAATTATAGCCTCTCCGTGGAAAAGGAGATTTTCAGAAGTGTTAAGGAACTAGTTTATGACACTGTTTAAACCAGAAGTGTTTGGTTAGAACTCTACAGATTATTCAAAGCCAAAAAAAATCTATGATCTCCGTTATGTGAGCTGACAAGTAATAAGTCCTTTCAATTCATGGGACCAGAACTGAAAAGAAACTGTGAAGTCTAACCTACATGATACGAAAGAAATTACTATGAATTTTAATTAAGTGTAAAACAATAGTGTTGAGGAGTAGATGGGATTTTGTTTTGCTGTGTGTTTTGAAATCCTTTAAACTGAGTTATGTTTATACCTTTGGAGAGCAATCAGAGTTAATGTTTCAGATCCAGTGACGCTTCCTCAGAACAATTCTGAAACATTAACTCTGATTTCTTTCCATAGATGCTGCCAGATCTGCTGAGCTTAACCAGCAATTCCTGCTTTTGTTTCTGATTTACAGCATCCACAATTCTTTTGGTTTTTTATTTTATATTTATACCTTGGTTGTGTTTGTTTTATTTTTTACTATTGTATGTGATAAACTTCTATTTTATTGCTAAAACCAAATCTGTAACCTTGTGTGGTTGTTTCTCAGTAAGAGTCTGCCATGTTAAGAAAAAAAGATTTATCAGGCTAGGTTTCATCTTGGGATCTGACTTATCCAGCAATAATGTCAGCTGGGATCATAACAATATCATATCACAGTAGTAAACTGCAGTGACTTTGGGAGAAATTTTGAAACAATCATAATCATTTTTTCAATTTTCTAAGAACTGATGATTCCATTTTCATCAGCTATTATTCATTTGGTAGCATGTGCGTCTGAGTCAGAAGATTGTGGATTCAAGACCCAGGACTTAAATCAAGACTGACACTCAAATAGGTACCGAAGAAGTGTTGCTGTCTTCAAATAAGATGTCGAACTGAGCCCTTGATTCCCTCTCAAATAGAAATAAAAGATCCCATTTCTGTCTCTGATGGAGGGAGCAGACGCTGCCCCAGTGTATGCATGATGCTAGGGATTATGATACTGGGTCAGAACAAAGGCAACTGTAAGTGAGTGCAGCAACTGGTAAGGTATCTCCCTACTGAGCATCATGGTAAAATTATTTAAGTCTGTGCCCTTGTGAGACTGCAGATCCTGGCTGCTTTGAAAGTTGAAAGACTTTAGTCTTACTGACGCATGAGAAAGGAGACCACTTTATATTGTCTTCAGTGATGTCACAGAATTACAAAAGCGTTACAGTGCAGAAATGACCATTTGGCCCATTGTGTCTGCACTGGTTCTTCAAACAAACATCATAATTTCCAGTGCCAATTTCCTGTTTCTCCCTATACCCCTGAACACAATTCCTGACCAAATAATCATCCAATGTCCTCTTGAATACTTCATTTGAATCTGCCTCTGCCACATTTCCAGGCAGTGCTTTCCATATCCTAACTACTCACAGTATGAAAACATTTCCTCTCACACCACTTTCGCTTCTTTAAATCCCGCGCCTCCTTGTTCTTGTTCTTTTTGTGAGTGAAAACAGATGTCCCCATCTACTCTATCCAGCCCATTCATGATTTTGAAAACCCCTATTACACCTTCTTTCAGCCTTCTACTCCAACTTCATCAATCTATTTGTATAACTTAAGCTTTCACTCCTGCAACCATTTTTGTAAATCACTTCTGCTCGCTCTCCATTGCACTCCCATCTTTCCTATAATGTGCGGCCTACAATTGTACACAATACTTCAACTGAGGTATAACGAGAGTCCTATACAAGTTCGATATCACCTTCCTGCTCTTGTACTCTATGCCCGTCAATAAAACCAAGAACACCGTGTGCTTTATTAACAGCTCTGTCCACCTGTCTACCACCTTCAATAATCTGAACCCATATATGCTCAAGTCCCTTTGCTCCTGCACC
>NC_063337.1:32938312-32949676 GCF_021869965.1 Rhincodon typus | reverse complement strand
CACTCTGCTGAGACCAAAATCAATGAGACTCAAACAATACAAGGCTTGGTGGTGGGGTGGGGGCAGTTAACAATACATGGCTGGGGTATAACAAATAATGGGGTCAGAGGTCATGTTCTGAAGTTGTGAACCTCAATATTGAGTTCTTGAGGTGATTTCCAAGGCAGCAAACAAGGTGTTGCTCCCCAACCCATATCCAGTTTTGTTGGAACACTGTAGCAGGCCCAGGATGGAAACGTTAGCATGGAAGCAAGATGATTTATTGAAATGGCAAGCAACTGGAAGGTCACGGTTATTCCTATCGACAAAGCGAGAGTCGACAAAGAGGAGTCTGTGTTTGGTCTTGCCAATGTAAAGACGACCACATGGTGATGGATCAAATACAGCAGATTAGACTGAAAGCAGCACAAGTTAAAACACTGCTTCACATCAGCGACCACCCTTCCATGTCTTGTTGACTTTGGTCTCAGTAGAGTGGACTTAATTTTTTTCTTTTCACACCTATCACTTACACCCATTTTATATTTCTATCACTCTTACACCACCATTAGCACTCATTTTGTCCTTTGCTCTGGCTACCTGCACAATATGTTACACTTGCTTCTCCTCTTCCACTCTGTCTACAGCATAAAAACTCCAATCTTCCAGTTCTTTTCAATTCTGAAGAAATCATATCTGACTTGAAATATTAACTTTGTTTCTCTCTCCAGTCATTGCCAAAACTGCTGAGTTTCTCCAGCACTTCCTGGTTTAACATTTTGAAGTAGTACAAACTTAGATTTCTTTCAGGGAAGAAAAAGTAATAACAAATCTTTCAATTAATTTCACCCAACCTACTAATCGAGTTTTCTCCAATACGACCTTTTGAATCATATAACCTGAGTGATTCACCTTGGGAGATGAGTGTCCAGCCTAGACTAAATGCAAGATAATATTCAGAAAGGAAAAAAAATGGCAAGGGAGGAATAGGGTACCAGTAAGGTAAGAGTAGAGAGATGGCAAAAATAAACCTGGAGCTTCATTTTCTATCTTGAGTTTCTGCAAATAAAGCTTACTCTGGCCTCTCATTGATGGTTCCCAGTTTTGCTAGAAGCCTAAACAGCCTTCCATTTTGCACCTCCTGCAAGACAGAAAACATACACAGGTTAAAAAAGAAAAGAACAAAATGTACCGCTCAGCCATATGTCTATATAAGTTTCTGTCAAGATGAAACCATTGCTCAGTTTCAGTCCTGCCAGAGCCCTTCAGCTCCAAAACTCAGTACAACTGTGGTCCAAACATAAACAAAAAGAGTTAAATTCCAGCAGTGAGGTGACAGCATCATTTCACAGAATATGGCATCAAGGATCCCTAGAAAACTGAAGTCAATGGGAATCAAGGCAAAAACCTGCCACTGCCTGGAGTCATACCAAGCACTAATGAAGATCGTTCAATTGCATAAACATTCAATCTCTCCATCACCGGCACAAGTGACTCCAGGGTTAACTAACTACAACAACAGCACTGCAGCAATTTACCAAGACTTCAGCAGGGCCTTCCAAACTTGTGACATCTATTCATCTTGAAGCACAAATGCAGAATACACAGGAACAAAACCACCTCCAATTTTCCTCCAATCAGAAGAACATAAGAAATAAAAGCAGTAGACCATAAGGCCCTCCGTGCCTAATATGCTATTGAAGCAAACTTCAATCTCAATTTCACATTTCAATCTGTTCTCCACATCCTTTAATTCTCTTAAATATCCAAAGACCAATCAATCAATCTCAGCCTTGAAGTGTTCAGTTATGATGAAATCATGACTCTGTGGGAAAGAGAATCCCAAGGATTTGCAGGGCTTACTTAGAATGAAAAAAAATTCTCTGTTCTGACATTATGGGTCAGATTGTCTCAGAGTCCAGCCAATTGCAGAGATCTTTAAAAATGATGGACAAGACTTGGATCTTGAAGTCCCACCCCTATTTTTGACCGATCCCTTCCTTGACCACAGGAGAAAGGGGAACACGAGCAGGAAACTTTGACTCAAACTCAGTAGCTCTGTTTGAAATTAATGCTTATCCAAAGGCCTTAAATATAACAGTGTCACAAATTTCCGGAGCAAATGTAAATCTTGTGAAGTACATAGGTGGTCTGTTTAATAACCTGAAATTTTAAACATTCCAATTCTGTTAGACATAAAAAAGTAGCATGAACGTGTGAGTGAAAAACAAATCATTCTGCTGGATCGCTTATATTGACAGGCCATCTGGCACAGATTAGAAGAAACAATGCCTTTATTCCAGGAATCATCCTTGTGAACTGATTCCAATGCAAGTTTATCCCTCAAGTACAGAGACCAAAACCATACACAGGACTCTAGACATGATATCACCAATGCACTGTACAGTTCTAGCAAGGCTTTCTTACTTTTATACTCTATTCCCCTTGCAATAATGGACAACATTCCATGTGTCTTCCATATTACTCACTACAACCGCATGCTAACTTTATTTTAACACAAGGACATCCATATCTCTCTGCATTGAAATAAAAATTATAGTCTCTCTCCATTTGAATAATATTCTGCTCTTCTATTTTTCCTGCCAAAGTAGACAACCTGACATTTTCCCACATTATATTTCATGTGTCAAAATTCTGCCCACTCAAAACCTACCTACACTTCTTTGCAGACACACTAGATCCTTCTCACAACCTGCCAACCTACCCACCTTTGCATCATCAGCAAATGTGCCTACAATAAATTGATCTCCTCAACCAAGTGTCTTGCCAGAGGAAATAACCTCTCAAAATCTACCCTTCAGAACTGTGTATGGTTCTAGAAGATTACCTCCTATTAGTCTAAATATGAAAGCATACAACCAAGTCTACAGCTTCTCAGCTTTACATGCAGAGTACATTATTCATGATCTCAACTGAGTCATTTGTGTAGACTGTAAACAGCTGAGGTCCCAGAGTTGATCCCTGTTGTAGTCTATTAGCTCCAGTAATCAACTTGAAAATGTCTCAACTTCAGTGCCTGTTGCCTGTTTATTAAAGAATCTTCCATCCATGATAACATTTATTTCAATTCTATGAGACCCTGGAATTTGTCTGGGACCTTACCGAATAACATTTGGAAATGCAAGTATATTACATCCACTGACACTCATATCTATCTATCCTGCCAATTACACATTCAAAAAGGAAAAAAAATGTCAAACCACTATTTTCCATTCATAAAACCATGCTGACTCACTCAGTGTATTGTTAATATTTCCTCTGCCCTGTATTTCCCTGATTTCTGACTCCCTCCTTTCTTTAATAGCAACTTACTTGCTAACTTCACATTCACTAGACTATTCCAGAAGCAAGGTAGGTTTACAATTTTTCCAAAATTATCTCAACTGCTCACACTTTTAGAACCTAAGTGGGGATCTTAGTCCATTTAGTTTTTCTTATAATTAATATCAACAGGAATAAAGTATATTCAGTTCATCAACAGTTGCTTAAGTACTTTTGAGTTCTCATTGTAATTTGTGCCTTTTACTGTGAAGCAAGACAAAATTTGTTCTTAGTTCTCATAATTCCAGCTGTCACTGCATGAGGGGACCAATGTTTACTTCCAGTATACCCCTTTGCAAATATTTGTAAAAGATAACAAATACAAATTAAATTCTGTCAAACGATAGAGGTTGGAGGATTACTGAACATTTTCTATCTGGTTGTTTTCTACTGGTTTTCCATTAAAACTTCAATACAGTGGTTAGAATTCCTTTTAATTTTTCCAGGTTTAGTGTAAAAAATGAGTTTCTATAATATTAAATGGCAACTCTAACAACTGCCAACTTTCCAAATTACTTTCTAGCCTTTGTGAAGGGTAGTAACTATTGTAATGTTGAAATTTACATACAGAATAGAACTAAAGGCCTCATGAATCTGTCAATAATAATAACTGGTACAAGGGACATCAGCTGAAGCTATCCTGACTATTAAGCATTACGACTACAATGTTATACCAAATCAGATCAGTGCAGAGAAAGATGGTGTAACTTGAGCTTAATAACTAAAAGCTAGCTCAATGGTGATTGTCATTAAAAACCATCTGATTCACTAGTGTCCTTCGGGGAAGGAATTTTATCATCCTTACATGATCTGCCTACATGTGACTCCAGACCTAGATGACTCATTAATATTCTCTAAAAGGCCTAGCCAGCCACTCAGTTGTACTAACTTGTGACAATGTTCAAACAAAGGAATGAACCCAAACAAAAATACCCAGCATCAACTCTGCAAAGGTTTCCTTACCAATATCTGGGAGCCTGTGCCAAAATTGGGAGAGTGCTCAGAGACACTGGTTAAGCAACAGCCTTACAAAGTCAATCATAGAATCATACATTACAGGCATTATCTCAGACACCGCCTTCATCATCTCTGGATACATCCGGCCTCACCTGCAGGTCAGACACACCACAGAGGGTGGCACAGTGGTGAACAGTCAGGAAGAAGTTGCCCTGGGTGCTCTTAACAGCAGCTCTGGACCCCAAGACGTCTCATGGCATCAGGTCAAACATGGACAAGGAAAACTCCTGTGCATTACCATTTACCACACATTCTTTAAGGGATGAATCAGCACTCCTTCACATTGAACATCTCGGGACGAAGCATCGAGGGTGACACAATGTATTTTGGGTGGGGACTTCAACGTTTACCTCAAAGAATGGCTTGGTGACACCATGGCTGATCGAGCTAGTTTACTTTCAGTGGACAATGCTGCTAGGCTGTGTCTGTGGCAGCTGGTGAGAGTACCAAGGCAAGGGGAAAATATACTTGACCTCACCCTCATTAATCCACTTGTCACAGATGCATCTATCCACGACAATGTATAGTTCAGTGTAGCAGTGACGCACATAGTCACTGCAGAGATGAGAATCCACCTTCACATTGATGACACCATCCACCCTCATGTTGAATGCATTGTGCACTAAATGGGACGGGCATTGAAGAGATTTGGTTACTTAAAACTGGGCATCATGAGGTGCTGTAGGCCAACAGCAGCAGAACTGTAAGCTCATGGCGTGGCAAGAACAATTGCCATAAAGTGAGGACATCAGTCTTGGTTCAATAAAAAAGGAGCATGCCAGGAGCAGCACCAGGAATACCTAAAAATGGGGTGAAGCTACAACATTGTGAGCTACAGTGACTGCTATTGACATCAGCCTTAGCAAGGTCAGGAGAAATCTTTCCATTGGCTGAAACTAAACCTAACAATCTGGAGATTGTTGGAGATCAATCACATCAGCTCCAGGACATCACTGCAGTTCTTCAGCTTATGTCCACATCCCAAACATCTTCAGCTGCTTCACCAATGACCTTACCTCCATCATAAGGTCAGAGCTGGGGATGTTTGCTACTGATTTGATCATGTGCAACACTATTCATGACTTCTCAGATAACAAGGCATTCTGTGTCCATATGCAGGAAGACCCGAACAAAATCCAGGCTTGGGTTGATAAGTAGCAAGTAAGATTCGTGCCAGGCAACAACAATGTCCATGAGAGAGAATCTAACCATCACATCTAGACATTCAATAGCATTACCATCACCAAATACCTCTATCAACATTCTGGGGGCTACCATTAACTAGAAACTGAACTGGACAAGCCATATAAATACTGTGGCTAAAAAGAGTGGGTCAGAAGCTATATAGTCTATGGCAAGTGATGCACCTCCTGATTCCTCAATGTCTGTTCACCATCTGTAAGGCACAGGTCAGGAGTCTGATGGACTATTTTCCACTTGCAGCTTCAACAACACTCAAGAAGATTGACACCATTTTGGACAAAGCAGCCTGCTTGACAGACACCTCCCTCATTCACTCCCTCACCAAAACACAGAAGCAGCAGCCTGTGCCATAAATCAGATGGACACCTCTGAACCCTTCCGATATCTACCACATAGCAGGACAAAAACACCACCAGCTCCAGGTCACATCTCATGCTGAATTGGAACAACATCACCATTCTTTCATCAAAACCTTGGAATTCCCTCACTAACAGCACTGCTGATGCCCTTGCATGCCGAGGGCTACAATGCTCTAAGAAAGAAACTCACCACCACCTTTTCAGGGGGAATTAAGGATGGGCATTAAAGAGAACACAGCAAAGCTGCCTTTTGCAGGTCAATGGCCATCAAGAATTTAATAGCACAACTGGATCCATTCAGTTAAAACATTTAAGATCAAGATTTTCATCACGTAAGAGCTGTTAACACTGTTTAGCCCATAGAAAACCCAATATTATTCTCCATAAGAAATGCAGAATTCTCTGATCACAAAATTACAATTTGGTACAAGAAAGAATGACCTGTTGCAGAAACAAATTTAGAATTCTGAACTAAGCATGAATTTTAATTTAGTTGTCCGTTGAGAATTGCGCTTTCCTGATATTAGAAGTGGTTTCCTCACAAACGCAGGACCAATTTAATAAAAAAAAAGTCAAAGATGATTAATTTAAAGGCGGGCAAGATGACAAAGGAATCTTTTACAATGCAGGCATGTATGCAGGAAACATCAGACATATTTCAGCCCATGACACTTAAAGGGTTAAAACTTTATACAAGTGCTTGATTGTATGGTTTTCTTTAGAAGGGAAAAAAAATGCTTCACTGGCATTAGTTGTGAACGAGAGTATGCGTAACAAATGCTAGACTAGTCAGCAACACCTACACCTCATGAACAAATAACAAATTGGTGTTAAACATCTCCATGCAAAAAATTTTACAATGCACACCTTAAAAAAGCCCCAGAAGTCCAAGTCTTGTACTGGCATCTTAAAATCTCTTTACGTACGTGAAACCTAGTATTCAAATATTTACCTTCATCAGATCGTCTTCAATCACATCATTTCTCATCTGTGCAGCATCTAGTTGTGTGTAAAAGCGTGCACCAATCATCGGCATAATATCATTTACACTGCGTAGCCGGTTTTGGTCAGTCAGCAAATACCTAAATTGAAGAGTTAATATCAATGAATTAATATTGTATATTTTGATCTACAGTTCATGTCAGATTCCTTAACAATTCCAACCCTCACTTTCTTCTCATTGCCAGTAACTGTCTACTCATTCCTTAAAACTTTTGCAACCACTTGGCTATTGTGCTAAAAAAATGAATTGACCATTTGAGCATATTCATTTCTCAGAACCAAGCCTGCACACTGTGGTTACATAGCTTGCTCTGAAAATAGGCATTCTTGCACAAATCTTAGTACATTCATAATTTAAAATCGGAATCATTCTTCCTATTTTGGCCTTATTTTCAGTAAACGATTTGTTGGTTCCATTGATGTCTGCAGTTCCTTTTTCACTGTAAGGGCTCTTTACCAAGAAATGCACTCACATTGCAGTCTTCCAAAAACTTGGTAGCAATAGGGATGGATTAAATACCCTATGATCAGTATGTCCTTCTATGTTACGATCTGCCTTACTGCACGCAAAACAAAACGTTTTACTACTTAGGTCATATGACAACAATAAATCAAATCAAACCAAACACAGGACCTATGGCTAGGCACTGAACTCAAATAGGTCATCATCCAATGACTTAAGAACCAAATTTGTTTAGGGAATGTGTAGACTTTCTCCTGGTCTATTTTTTCATATATTTTCCTTTCCTTGGCGTATTTACCCAACTTTTGACTGCAGCGATTAGAAGATGCTCACCACACTTTCAAGGAAAACAAATGCTGGCCTAGTCATCAATATTTACATTCTGCGAAAGAATTTGTCCTCATGTTCTAACAGATCAAGTTTGAGTGATTTGTAGAGATGCCAAGACCATAAATAATTTGTAACCAAGCTCCAAGTGGCACTAATGTTTTTAACTGTTACTAACTTGACTTTTATCTCCTGTTTCCGCTCCTGGTTTCAGTCTGCTTGCTAATCTCTGCCACTGGACACCTTAAAGGTCCCAGTTTACTGCCTTTTCTTTGTCTCATTCTGAAATATTCTTTTGCCAATTTGCTCAGATGCTTCCCTAGCTACATCTTACTACAGAGGCTATGATCAGCCTACTGACTAACCAAATTGACCACCACCCATGTGTCCTCTCTTTTGGTTCTCAGACATCTGCTTTGGATCATAGGTCATCCATTAGCACCCTCTACTGTTCAATACATGTGAATACATATAGCTCCTGATTCCAGGGCCTCCTTATTCTGCACTGACTTACAAGAACTAAATCCATGAATCTAGCCTTTGTTCTTTAAAGCTATTTATGCAGCTTAAAACGTGGAGCTTGGAAATGATCTTTGGGATCAGGTTGTTAATATGGGGTGCTTGGGGTTTAGACGAAGGCAGAGAATGTGCAAAGTCAAGAGGAAAGAAAGGGTTAATGTGGGTGGGAGCAAGGGAGAGATGGAGACTTGGAAGTAACGATGCAGGGGGTGCGGGTGTGGAAGTGGCAAGAAGGGGTAAAGGAGGCAGCAGGAATGAGGGGCTGGAGATAAGGAAGAAAAGGGAACTCTGTGTGTGATGTAGGTACAGACATCAGGCAAGGCTAATATGTTGAGTAAGTGCTCAGTTGTGACCTCAGACTTCTAATTTGGCTTACATCCTTTGTTGGATCACCTTTTGAGTTGTAGCATGATAAGTGCTGATGGTTCACCAATCCTTTCATAAACTAAAGGAATTAGCAATACTAAAATAACAAACAACTTAAAAAATAATTCCTATTGTAAGAAAGAAAATAGCGGGTACAAGAAAAATATGCTTTTGTCATAATATTTTCTGATGCATTTGAAATGTAATCGCTGCAACAAATTAATTGTGAGCAGCAAATACAGTACACTGGATTGAAAGAGGTCCAAGTAAAACGCTGCTTTACTACATCCTCCTACCCAGTCATGACTCTGTTCTCAGCAGAGTGAACCTTTTTTTAAAAAACCTTTTCGTACCTATCATTTACACGTTACATCTCTATGACTCTTTCATCAATATTTGCACTCTCTTTGTCTTTTGCTCTGGACACCCTCTCAATATGTTGCACTTGCTTCTCCTTCCCCCTCTGACTACAGCATAAAAACACCATTTTCAGAACTGAAAGGAGCTTAAGTTATATCAGACTTGAAAATATGAACTCTGCTTCTCTTTTCCACAAATGTTGCTAGACTTGAGTTTCTCTAGTATTTTGATTCACTTGATAATTCTTACTTACTGTAGAATAGTGGAGGGCAGGACTCCACTGAATGACGACAGTTACTTTCAAACTTGAGGGGCTGAATTGCCTACTTCTGCTCAGAGTTCTTATGCTCATTCAAAATATATTGCACTAATCTTCTCTTTCCTCAAATTCCTACAATATTTTTCTCATTCAAGCATTTATTCAATTTTCTTTTAAAACCTACTACTGAATCAGTACCAGCTAGTATATCCTAAATCTTAAACCATTCCTTACATAAAAACTTATCGCATGTCCATTTTCTTTTACTTGTCATATTAAGCTTGTGCCCTCTAGTTACTGATCCTTCAATCACTGAAAACAGTTTCTCCTCATCTCTCTTCCAAATGACTTTCTTCACCTTTAGCTTTCTTTGCTGAGAGAATAACCCCAAACTCTCTAGTCTATCCACGTAACTATATCACTAGCCAAGATCCCTCATGCATAGTAAATGTCTTCTGTACCATCTTCAAAGTCTTCACACCCTTCCTCAAGCATGGTGCTCAGAAATGGAAATAATCATCCAGCTGGAAATGAACTGGATTTTAATATAAATGTAGCATAATTAAAATGCTGTTATCAGCTTAGATGATGCTCTTTCGATCTGCTGGTTATAAACTTAATCTGCTCCCACTGAATGTAAATTCCAATTTTTGCAAATGTGAAGGTTTTCTCTTGAATCGTGTGCAACCTAGTGCTGGTGATTTATTTAAAAAGTGAACTATAACACTGCACTACTAAGAAAGGATTACATTTTATGATTAAATTTTGTTAAGGATGCAAACTGAATATATATCACTACTAAAAGATGAAATTAAACATTTTATGGCTTAAATCTACATGATAATAGATCATTTCTGAATTAATTTTAAGAAGGCATTCGTAATACTCAAAACGTGTAATAGCCGAAACCTTATTCCACCAACTGTTGATTTTCCTTCACATAGCACAGGAAACTAATAACACATTCCGATTGATTTCAATTATACTTTTGTTAAATTTTGAGAGGGAAAAGCATAACAACAACTGGATAATGAACAAGTCATCTTATTGGACTGTGACCTGGTGAATTAATACTTTTATATTTTAAGGACTTTATTTTCAGTCAACTGATATCTTTATGTAGACATTTATCTAAAGAAAAAATACAAAATGTAAAATTAGTTGAGCATTATAAAAGAAAAAAAAATGAGACGCTACAATAGACTGCTTTTCCAATAATTCGTGGGTCCTTAACGATTTTCAAAAGACTTGGATTTAAATGACGCCTTTTGCAATCAACAAATATCTCAAAGCAATTAACAGTCAGTGAAACCTTTTTGAAATGCAGTCAGTGTTGTAATGTATAAATTACGTTCAACTAAACCTACTTATGCCTAATGATATTACTTTAGTTTTGGATGAAATTCACCCATCATATACAAACTAAGAGTACATGTGTAAGCCTATGTGTATTCCATTTGACAGGAGTGATCAGGAAAGGAAGAGCAAAATAATCATTTGGATTTTTTTTGCATGCTTGACAGGTACTGAAATTGTGGCAAAATGGAACAAACCCAACATCAGAATCACAGCTCCCTCATACATTCATATTTAGCAGATTAAATATATTCTAAACACAAGCACTGTCATAAATCAAAAAGTGATCAGCTTCAATCTGAGCTTCAAACCCTCAAAATTACGACAAGAATGACAAGAAAACCGTGCAGAAATTAAATAACATTGCACAACAATGTAAAAAAAATTTGAAGTCAAAAGTGGATAGAAGAAATACAAAAATATTTTGGATGCATGCGAGAATAGTAACTGCTGAAAATTAATTATGATTTATTACGGTACAAGCCAAAGGGCATGAAAATAAGAGACTTCGTAAATTGGCAGAGGAAGACAAAGGAGAGTGTGATGTTCTCCCTGTTGCCAGCAGATAATTTCAGGGTTGGAACCTGGTAGAGCAGCAAACCAGAGGCTATTTCCCACCTCTGTTGGCATTTTAATGGCAATAAAAGGAGCCTCTTGCCTTGCATACACACAGCCATACAAGCCACAGTATCCTACCAGCAGGTTACATAGAGTCATAGAAATTTACAAGACAGAAAAACACACTCCAGCCCATTGAGTCTGCACCAGTTAAAAGAAAACACCAAACTGTTCTAATCCAATTTTCCAGCACT
>NC_063337.1:32924176-32937812 GCF_021869965.1 Rhincodon typus | reverse complement strand
GGTCCCTGTGGAAGGCAGACAAGCGAGGGGAGGGGGCTATGTGTCTGGTGGTGACATCTTGCTGGAGGTGGCAGAAATGTGGTTCCCCTTGTCCTTACCTACCATTCCACCAGCATCCTTGTCCCACCAACCATCCTAGTATCCAAGGGCCCAAACATACCTTCCAGGTGAAGCAACACTCCACCTGCACTTCCCAGAATCTAGTCTACTGCAATCGCTGCTCATAGTCTGGTCTCCGCTACATTGGGGAAATGAAGCATAGTCCGGGTGACCACTTCACAGAACATCTGCGTTCTGCTCGCAAAAAAGACCCTGAGCTTCCAGTTGCCCGCCACGTTAACACACCACCCTGTTCCCTGGCCAACATCTCTGCCTCAGGCTTGCTGTAGTGTTCCAATGAAGCTTAGCGCAAGCTGGAGGAACAACACCTCATTTTCCGCTTGGGGACCCTGCAGCCCTGGATTCAGTATCGAGTTTAATAATTTTAGGGCCTAAACTCTCCCAAGTCCTAGCCCCCTACCCTATACACAAGGCCTTGTTATCACATAGCCTGCCGTTACACACTACCTATTGTTAGTCACTAACAGTCCCCATTAACAGCCATTCGCCCTCCTAGCCAGATCATTAGCAACTCCTTTATCCATCCAACTGCTCATCTCTCTCTTTGGGCTCTATCTCCACCTATCATTTACTCCCTACCCACTCCCCCTTCCCCTCCTTATCTCCTGCATATAAACCAATGTTTTCCTAACTACCATCAGTTCTGAGGAAGGGTCACCAGACCTGAAACGTTGACTCTGAATTTTTTCTTCACAGATGCTGCCAGACCCGCTGAGCTTTTCCAGCAACTTCTGTTTTTGTTCCTGATTTACAGCATCCACAGTTCTTGTGGTTTTTATTCACAATAAGGTAACCTGAAGTGCATTGAAGTGAGATGGAAAACTGACTTTGTTTTAAAACGTATGTGGTTGAGTACTTGATGCCGTAACATCCAAGGCTATGCGCCATATGCTGGAAAGCGGAATTAGAGTAGACAGGTCAGTGCAGACTCGATGGGCCAAAGGGTCTCGTCTGTGCTGTATGACTGTAACTGTAATTGTTCCTGGATTTGAAACTTTTGGATTCTTTCCGCAACTTGTCTGGGTTGGCAATTTAAAAAAGGAAGCTTTGTGACAGTGTGTGACAGATGAACTCTGAAAGAGTAGTTTTAAAGGGATTGATGGGAAATATGGTACGCAGTTTCCATTTAACAATGCTTTCAGGACTTTGAGAGGAATACAAGTTGAGAGAGCAATTATTGGAGAGAAGAGGGAAAACTTTTTAATGTATGGAAGACATTGGGACAGTAGTGGATGGTGGTGTTCGTTGATATTGGCAAGGAGGAGGGGAGTTTCTGTGATCAGAATATAGGTGGATTTGACACCAGGTTTTATGTATTTTGTGGAATTAGTGAATGCAGAGCTAAACTGTAATAAGGATTGGGTTGGTGGAGCATAAGGAAGAATCCAGAGGAAATGAAGAAGGGACAGCCAGCATTGCCTGATATCCATAGCTTTCTCACATTTAAAGTGAATTGATTTAACTGTAGGAGTAGAGGTTTTGGGATAATTTATAAAATATCACTTCAAAGTGTAGGAAGCCAGTGAATCAACATGTTTATTGTGTCACTTACGCATTTGCTCTTCACTGGAGTGGATGTACATGAAAATGATGAAACTACTCTGAATAATTTATTGGTATCTCTTTATAGGAGTTGATCCACAAGCATTTAATAACTATGGCACAGATTGACCAAACTGAAAATCCAGGTAAGATGAGTCCTACGCATTTGACATTAGCTTTGTAGAAGTAAATAAGAGTCTTCAATACTGTGTGCTTTACATTATTGGAACATATTTGCCCATCTACTTCTGTTCTGTGCTGAAACCATTTTACTTCCATTTGCCAAAGTTCAGCTAAAAATAATATTTTTATATTGCATAAATCTAATACGCCCACATAATTGTGGCTAGATAGTCTATGCCTAATTCCTGATTTTCGTTTATTTAAAACTCATGGTCATCTTACTTACTTCACTTTGTACTGTCTTCTTGTTCTTTCATGTGTCAATCATCTTATAAAACTGGCCATTTTGTGATAGTTTTTATAACAGTCCTCCTAGACTTACTAATTACATAGATCTTTTACCAAAAAGGCATCAGTGGACAATTTAATATATCTGCCTGGAGAAGTTAGTGTCACCTTCTAGTGATAAACTCTCATTCCAAATGTTCCGAATGATGTATCTCAATGTTCTCCAAAATGTTTCATTATCCTCTACTGACAAGAAACAAGGTTGACTCCACGATAGTCGTGATACTAAAAAAAAATGCTTAAAATAAAAGCTAAACCATTTATAACATGACTATCTTTGAGTAAAAGTGGTGTCCGCTTCAAAAACGTTTTAATGTGTTAGCTAAGTTTTATTACTCAAACCAATCTAAACAGCATTAAAACTATAACACACAATAAAACTACAACATTTCTGAAGAAGGGTCTAGGCCCGAAACGTCAGCCTTCCTGCTTCTCTGATGCTGCTTGGCCTGCTGTGTTCATCCAGCTCTACACCTTGTTATCTCATTAAAACTATAAACCTTGCTTTCGATGTAAAACAGGTTTTTGCCCTACCGGAGCTGCTTAACAATTAACCACAATTAAACAAAATATAATTTAATTCCTCACTTGCTTGGTCAAGTAAAAATAATTAAATATTAATTAAATAAAACTTAATCCTATATAATTCACAGTACAAATCCAGTTCTCTTAGATTACTTAACACTTCGATTTTGTTTTACAGTTCACAATATTGATAAATTGCAGGTCATTTTTGGGTACCAATGAGATAATGGTAGTAATTTTGGCTAATACATTTGTCTAATTAAAGGAAAAAAAATGTATGAACTTTAAGGTCAGATATTTCAATATCTATGATCTCTGCGAACATTCGCCCTCCTGCGGCATACAGTAGCTTAGAAACTACTGTCCATCAGTTAAAGTGGTAAGATTTAAGAGAAGTTTTAAAGAGAGAGAACGGGCGGCATGGTGGCTGATTGGTTTGCACATTCTCCCCATGTCAGCATGGGTCCTACAGTCCAAAGATGTGCAAATTAGGTGGATTGGCCATGCTAAATTACCTCTTATGTTCATGGATGTGTAAGGTTTGGTGTGTTAGCTACAGGAAATGCCTGGTTACAGCGTTAGTGTTGGGGTTCGGGTCTGGGTGGGATGCTCTTCAGAGAATTAGTGTGGACTTGTTGAGCCAATTTGGCCTGGTTCCACACTCTGGGAATTTCATATTCTATATAGCATGACAGGAGACAGGATTTTTAACAAATTATTACCACAGCATGGACTTTATCAAAGGCATGCCAATTGTGGCAAAAATACTTTGCAGGGCCCGTGTATATGACGGAGTCAGAAGTAAAACATGTGAAGCTGGGGGAAATTGTGCTTTGGAAGAGGTTCTACCTGTTGGCACGGAGATGTCCATGCAGTGAACACATTAGCAAGCCAAATCGGCAACAGAGATTATGGCAGTACACTTTGGAGGATGAGGAATGCAGTAGTAATTTGAAGGAGACAGGTAAATGAAATATGGTGTTAGCAACAGATCATTTAAGGTACAAGATGCTAATCTGATAGCTCCGATCCCATATCTTTCTCGCTTTGGAATTGCATAAGTCATTAGAAGTGTAACATTTCAGTTTAGCCTCGGGTTGTAATTAGTGAGAAGGATAGGATCAATGACAAAGTAAAGAGTTTGTGATGAAGGCATGGTAATGATTTCAGTCTTCCCAGTGTTCAACTGGAAAATGTTGAGACTCCACTAAGCAAGGTTGCCAGATTAGCACTGAAGGATCTTAGAGAAATGATGGAGAGTTACAGCTGGCTGACTGGGTGTACGTGGAAGTTGTTTTTCTAATGGCATGACTAAGAAGCAATGTTTAAGTAATGAAGAAAAGGAAGCCACTGGCTGCAGAGAACATGGGGAGGCTTCTGTAGTAATGCACTGATGGTGCAGGCAATGTTATTGGTGGCTTTGGTCTTAGTTATTTCATACAGAAATCTGGTGAGATTGAAACAGAGTTGTGGGGAAAAAAGGGAAAGATTCACCGTATCTGGAATTGGACAGAAAGGTAACTTGGACACGGGCTGTTGTTTGAGACAACAAATTCGAAGAGAGGATTATGATAGGTTTTCAAAAAGACGGGAGGCAATGCCAAAGAAAGTAAAACTTTGAAAGTGTCACCTAGTCTTGGAGATGGGAAGAGTGGTTCAATTTAGTGGAAATGGTATTAGGAGAGCAGGAGGCACATCTGATGGTCAAAACGTCCTTTTATTCATTAATGGGATGAGGGCGTCGCTGGCCAGGCAGCATTTATTATCAATCTCTAATTGCCCAGAGGGCAGTTCGGAGTTGACCGCAATACTCTGGGTCTGGAGTCACATGTAGGCCGGACCTGGTAAGGATGGCAGTTTCCTTCCCTATAGGACATTAGTGAACCAGATGGGGTTTTCCGACAATTAACAATTGATCCTTAATTCCAGATATTTTATTGAATTCAAATTCCATCATCTGTCATGGCGCGAGTCGAACCCAGGTTCCCAGAATATTATCTGGGTCTCTGGATTAACAGTTCAGCGATAATACCACTAGGCCATTGCCTCCCCCGTTATGTTGGGCGCTGGGAGAGAAACTGGCAGAGAGATATAGAATTAGGGCAAGGGCAAATGACACTATGGTGAGTTGAAGGACATTAAACTTGGTAGTAGAGGTTAAAAGCAAGAAAGCAAATGGTCTCAAGCATTGACAATATTTTCTTCAGCTTGTCACTTATTGGAGGTAATTCTGGAGAGATGTTATGGAGACCATGATGTGGAGGTGCCGGTGTTGGACTGGGGTGGACAAGGTCAGAAATCGGACAATACCAGATTGTAGCCCAACAGGTTTATTTGAAATAAGCTTTCGGAGCATAACCCCTTCATCAGGTGAAGTGAGAGGGAAGCATACAGAAACAGAATTTATAGACCGAGAGATCAAAAGAGCATACAAATGGTGTGAGTAGTGGAGTGTTGAATTATAAGTCTCTGCAGGTGATCGAAAGCGTCAGATGGTGTGAGTGAAGTGTCAACAGCTGAAAAACAAGTGAAAGGATGACCTATAATAGGATTAAATGAGGCAGAGAGACAATTCAAAAATTTTAAAATAAGGTAGTTATTGTTGTAATGTAACACTGGCTAATGTTCTTGTAACACAGGTTCGAAGCCCATCATTGCAGGTGGTGCAATTTTAATTCAGGTTTAAAAAAAAATTTAAAACTGGCCTAATAATAGCAATGTATTCACTGTTCATTGTTGTAAAAGCCTGTTTGGTTCACTAATGTCCTTTAGGAAAGGAATTCTAACACCTGTGCCTGGTCTGGCCTATATTTAACCCCAGACCCACTCTGTTGTTGATTCTTCACTACCAATTGAGTAACTAAAGATGGGCAACAAATGCTTGCCTGGCCAGTTATGCCTGTCTATTATGAACTAGATGGCTGGTGTGCCTTAGTTTTGTTGAATCTTGTACCTGGTTTTACCTCTGATATAGTAGTTTTCCATGGTGATTTAGTATGGCTGAGTGGCTTACTGCAGACAGTTAAGAGTCAGCCACATTGCTACAGGTCTGCGGTTATATTTAGGCCAAATTGGGTGAGGACAAGTTCCTTCCCAAAAAAAATTTAGTGAACCAGATAGAAGATGTTGTAATATCCTAGGTTCCTTATCACCATTACTGATATGAACTTTTTATTTGAGATCAATTTAATTAACTGAATTTAAGCTGTTGTGACTGGAATCATCTCTGGACAATTAGTACAGCCTGCTGGATTATTGAAGGTGTTTTGAAAGATGGATTAGGAGGCATTTATACCACAGTCGTAGTTTCTGGGTTCACACCTCACTTGCCACAGAGGGATGTCATAAAAATAATGTAAGGTGGATTTGCACCAGTTATTGTTGCTGGCCAGCCAGACACCTCATCTCGGAAAACTGAAGGTTGTCAGGCAGATTGTGGCCGTTTGTATTGGATTCTGCGGTTCAGGAAAAAAAGATGCATTGCTGATTGTTTAAATAATATACAAATGGTGCATTGTACTGAAGTGGTATACTTAAGTATATCTTTTGGCATAGTCATTTTTTGATTATTTAGTGTATAAATCAGCTTTGAAAATACTTTGAAATCTCTCACACTGCATGCTGGAACTGAAGTAAATTGTGAAATTGAGCAGGTAATAAACATTCAGCTGCTTTGCTTTTCATATATGTGCAAGGTTTCCGATTCTTCAGTGATTGCTGCACTTAAGAAGGTTATTTTTTTCCACATATTCATTGTTAAATTGGAATATCAAAATTATGTTCAATTATTTTGTATTGAATGAAATTTAATTTATTGAGCTATATAATTATTTTACTTGTTTTGCTCTTTCTTTCCTGAGCATTTTCAAACTCTTCTGCTTCTGAAAGTATTATTCCTTTGCTGAGCTGCTGTTCATGCATACTGGGTATTCCCAACGTCTGACCCTAACATATAAGGCTTATTCTTTCATTCATAACCTTGATGTACATGTTGTTGCAACAGGGATCACTAGCTATCATTTGGACACGGGGACAATGGCTATTTAACACCTTCCTATGGACCCACAGTTTTATTCCTTCGATACTCAGGATCTCAAATATATTTATGCCCAACTGTTATCTGACTGAGATTAGCTCTTGAATTTGATTTCAGGAATCTAATCTGGGAACTTGCTGCTCTGTAATTCCCTACTAGTTACTGAGTTAACTATCTTGAAACATTGGCAGAGTTTAATTTTATCATTTAGTTAATGTTAATCAATTTTGAATACAATAATGTTAATTTGAAAAAACCTTCTTATGTTATTAGTGTATGTTAATCTGCAAAATGGAAAAAGGGGGAAAGCGCTTATTCCATTTTAGTACATTTTATGTGGGTAAGAGTATTGTTTTCTACTTAATATAATAATGCATGGGTTGTCTGCTTTAGGGTTTCCAACAGAAGTAGACAACTACCACAGTCTTTTTCCTCTGGAACCTCCACCAGCTAATCGGTTACAAAAAACAAGTAACTTTGGTTTTATTACGTCCTGTTATAAAGCTATCAATAGCAAAGATGATCTCCCATATTGCCTTCGCAGAATCCATGGTAAGGAAATTTAGATTTGCGGTCATTCTATATTAGCTGCTTGTTAGTGTTCAGTAAAGATTAATTATGTATCATAGAATTTGTTTCCATTTTTGATTTCAATGCTTGAAGTCAGAGGTATATCTAATGTTAAGGTGATAATTTTTAACTTTGGCAACCCAGTATCATCACGTACGTAAGCTGGGTAAATACAAATTATAAACTTTAATACAGCAGGATGGTTCTTTACCACAGTCATGTTCTTTTTTAGTTATAATTATTCCAGTAGGCAGCTAATGAGACCCAGAGGACAGGAGTGCAGTAGTGTCAGCCTGTGCAATTGTCCAACAGTTTTGAGGTTCTCTTGGCTTGTTTGGTTGAGAGCGGGGTCTGTGAGATGGATGAACAAAATTACCATGGTACCGTAATAGAGGAAGCCATCGAATTGGAGAGAACCCAAAGGAATATTTAAAATTTTTGAGAAGATTTGAAGCTCGGGGTTTTGGATGAGATTGTAGACTTGTTTGCCGAGCTGGTGTGTTTGATTGCAGATGTTTCATCACCCTGCTAGGTAACGTTGTCAGTGCGCCTCCAGTGAAGCATTGGTGTTCTGCTCCGCTTGTTATTTATATGCCTTAATTTGCTGGGGTGGTTGGCATCACTTCCGGTTCTGTTCTTCAGTGGTTTCTATATCGGGTCCAGTTCAGTGTGTTTGTTGATGGAGTTCCAGTTGGAATGCCAAGCCTCCAGGAATTCCCTGGCATATCTCTGTTTGGCTCGTGTTATTATGGATGTGTTGTCCTAGTCGAATTTATGTCCTTCTTTGTCCGTGGGTATTGAGACCAGTGAGGACTGGTCATGTCACTTGCTGGATAGTTGGTGTTTGTGTATCCTTATTGTCAGTTTTCTTCAGTTTGGCCTGTGTAATGTTTCTCACAGTCCTTGCTTGGTATTTTGTATATTATGCTAGTTTTATTGGTTGTGGGTATGGATCCTTTACATTCATCAGTAGTTGTCGCAGGGTGGTTGTTGGTTTGTGAGCTACCGTGATACCTAGGGGTCTGAGTAATCTGTGGTCATCTCTGATATGTCTGACATGCCAGGGAATTCCTGGAGGCCTGGCATTCCAACCAGAACTCCATCAACAAACACACTGACCTGGACCCGATATACAAACCACTGAAAAAACAGAACTGGAAATAATGCCAACCACCCCAGCAAACTGAGGCATATAAATAAGAAGCGGGACAGAGCGCCAACACTTCACCGGAGCTGCACTGATGATGTTACCTAGCAGGGTGACAAAATGTCTCAATCAAACACTGGCTCAGCGAGCAAGTCTACAACCTCAAAAGGAAGGTATTGTAGATGACAGCATAATTGGACGATTTGCACTGTTCTCTACAGCAAAAGCAATCGTCCATAAGGCTCTCTTGTCTATCCAGTGCCAGTGCTCAGGATATCTGCTCTGGTCTGGAGAAAAGCTAGCAGTGGGAGGGGGATAATCCAGTTGTCCTGGTCCGTGTAGGCACCAATGATGTAGGTAGAACCAGGAAAGTGATTATGCTGGTATAAAGAGCTGGGCACCAAATTAAGAAGCAGAATTCCAAGTTAATGATCTCTGAATTATTACATAAACCACATAATCGGCATAGGATAAACAAGGTTAGAGAGGCGAAGCTGAAAGATTCATGTGGCAGAAGTCAGTCTAGTTCATGCAACACTGGCATCAATACTGGAGAAAGTGGGATATGTGCCTTTGGGATTGTCTAACCTGAACCATATTGGGACTGATGTTCATGTGAACTGCAAACTAGGGAAGTAAAGCAGGTTTTAAACTAAATGGAAAACTATGAATTGAAGAGTGGGGCAAATGCAATGGAGGAAGGAGTTAATGTGGGAAATGATAAACAGACAATGACAGGAAGGGACAGAGAATGTAGATCTAAGAGTAAATCAGGTAAAATTAGAGGTTACAAAAATAATACAAGGACAAAATCTAAGGAATTATGTTTAAATGCGTGTACTATTTGAAACAAAATAGATGAACTGTTAATAGAAAATGAGATAAATAAGTGTGATTTAGTGGCCAATACTGAGATGCAGTTGCAGGATCACCTGGATTGGGATCTGAATATTGAAGATTAGCTGACATTTATGAAGATTAAGAAGTGAGGCGCAATAGAAAGGAATTAACTAAATTTGGAAAACCAGAATATAGAGGCAGTCTGGGCAGAGGTGAGGAATGATAAAGGCAAGAGGTTACTTGGAGGCTTTACACCACTCCCACTAACAGGAACCACATGCTAGGATAAGGTATCAATGAAGAAATAGAAGGGTTACAGCAGTTATCTTGGGGGACTTTAACCTACATATAGACCGGAAACATCAGATGGGGGGAGAAAGTAGTCCAGGTGAAGAATTTATTGAATGTTTTTCAGACAATCATGTTATGGCACCAACAAGAAAAGAAGCCCAACTAGACCTGGTTTTGACCAATGAAATAGGATTAATTACTGACCTCGTAGTGAAAGACCCTTCAGAAGCAGTGACCACAACATGATTGAATTTTGTGTACAGTTTAAAGGAGAGAGTACAGGTCCAAGACTGCTGTAAGGGCGTGAAAGCAGAGCTAGTGAAAGGGTACTGGCAATTTAGATTAAGGGATAGGTCAGTAGAGATGCAGTTGTGAACATTTAAGGGGGCGCAGAATAGATGCATTCCAACAAATAGGAAAAAATTCTAAGGGATGGATTTGCCATCCATAGTTAAATAAAAAGTCAAAGCTAGTATCCATCTAAAAGACGCATACGAAAACAGCAACCATTGGGAAAACTAAGGAGGTTTGGCAGCATCAGTGGAGAGAGAAAGCAGAATTAATGTTTCGGATCCAATGGTCCTCCTTCAGACCATATAATTAAAGGACATATAATTCTGCAAAGATAAGTGGCAGTCAAACGATTAGACAGAATATTTTGAATGCCAAGAATCACTGAAATATTAATAAGGAGGGAAATATTAGCATAAGAGAAAATTAGCCAAAAATGTAAAAACGGGAAAATTTTCGGATAAGAGTTAATAAAGTAAATGCTGTCCTATAGAAAATAAGTCTGAGAATTGGTGATGAAAGGTAAGGAGATGACAAACCAACTAACAGATATTGTGTGTCAGTCTTAATTAGAGACGAGTAGCATCCCCAAAACAGTTGTAAATTAGGAATTGAAAGGGAAGGAGGAACACAAGAAAATTACAATTATTAGGGAAGTAGTATGGCATAAATTATTTGAATTGTGAGTTGACCCGTCCCTAGTCCTGATAGATTTCATCCTAGAGTCTTAAAATTGTTGAGATAGTTGTGTTGGTTTTAATTTTCGAAAACTCATTATATTCAGGGAAGGTTTCTTTTAGATCAGGAAATAACTAATGTAACTCCATTGTTCAAAAAAGGAGGGAGTTAGCAAGCAGGCCAATTAGCTGAATTCTGTCATGGGGAAAATGTTAGAAGTTGTTATTAAAGATGTTATAAAAAGGCACTCGAATAACTTTTTAAGATAAACAGGTAGAACCAATATGGTTTTGTCAAAGGGAAATCATTGTTAATTTATTGGAGCTCTTTGACGTAACCTGCGTATAGATGAAGGGAAACCCATGGATGTATTGTATTTAGATTTCCAGAAGGCATTTGCTATGGTGTCATATCAAGGGTTATTGAAAATAAAAGCTCATGGTGTAGGAGATAACCTGTTGGCATGGATAGAAGTTTGGCTTGCTAACAGGAAGCTGAGTGCGAATAAATGGGCCTTTTTCAGGCTGGCAGGATATCTATCACAAGTAGTGTGTCGTAGGGGTTGGTGCTAGGGCCTCAACTCTTTACAATTTATATAAATTATTCAGGTGATTGAGGTATGGTAGCTAAGTTTGCTGATGGCAATGATAGAGAAGAAAGTGAGTTGAGAAGAAGACACAAAGGGCCTACAAAAGGATATAAATAGGTTAAATAAGTGGGAAAGGATCTGACAAATGGAGTACAATGTGGGAAAGTGTGAATTTGTGCATTTTGACAAAGAATAAAAAAGTATAATCTAAATGGTGAGAGGCTGTAGAGCTCTGAGATACAGAGAGATCTAGTGTGAATTGTAGAAGTTTTATATGCAGATACGAGTAATCAGGAAAACTAATCAAATTTAATGTTTTATTGTGAGGAGAATTGAATGTAAGAGTTCGAACGTTTAGGCTTCAGTTATGCAGGGCATTGGTCAGATTGCATGTGGAGTACTGTGTATAATACTGGTCACCGTACTTGGGGAAGAATATTAATGCATTGGAAGCAGTTCAGAGAAAGTTTACTCATACCCAGAATGGATTACCTTATGAGGAAAGGCTTGACAGGTGTGCTTTCATCCTTTGGAGCTTAGAAGTGTCAGAGGTGATTTAATCGAAAAATAACATCCTGAAGGGAGGGACTTGACGAAGTGGATGTTTCCTCTTGAAGGACAATCTAGAACAAAGCGTCATACGTTAACAACAAGGGGTTGCCCGTTTAAAACGGGTGAGGAAACATTTTTTATGAGGGTTGTGAGCATTTAGAATGCCCTATCTCGGAAGGCAGTGGATGAAGAATCTTTAAATATTTTTAAGGCAGAGATAAATAGATCCTTGATTACCAAGGAGATGAAAGATTATTGGGGATAGGCAGGAATGTAGTATTGAGGTTAAAATCAGATCAGACATGATCTTATTGAATAGTAGAGCAGGCTTGAAAGGTCGAGTGGCCTACTTTTGTTCCTTGTTTGTATGTATTCGTTTAAACAATTCAACCATTCTGTATACCAAGAAACCAGTTCAAAATGTTTGAATTTCACTTGAACCCTTAAAAACAGAAACATTGGACCAGTTTCCAGAGGTAAAAGAACACCATTTTAATAATATTTTGGGTAATTTTCCAGGCTTTCGTCTTATCAACACAAAGTGTATGGTATTAGTAGACATGTGGAAGAAGATTCAACATTCAAATACAGTAACACTTAGAGAAGTATTCACCACCAAAGCATTTGGAGAGCACTGTGAGTAGCATTTTTCCCCCCGTATCAGCTATCGTGCATACATACACATGATAATGCACATTTTCTAGAACCTTGTTGAAAATTGGCACTTGTTTTGTGTTGGAACAGATGTGTTTTTTGGGGGCATTCTTTTTCAAATAACAAGGTTTTGAGCTCTGAATAGTATCTGTAATTTTCATGATATACATGTGCAGCAAGGTAACAACAGGTTATCTACAGAAAGATTTTACACTTTTATCCTCATTGAATTGTTTGCATAAGTATATCCTCTATTAAGTAAAAAGACTAAGGTAACTTGTACATTTCTTGACAAAATGTAGTGTTTTTCTTCATCTAAAAGAAGGACAGATGATGTGTGATTTGGCAAACTCAATGAATGGAAGATGAAAGAACAGTGTGCGCCTGTGTGTGATGTGGAGGAAATATCTAGACCAAGTTGGAATCAGTCACTAAGTTTAACATTTTGAAGAAGCTGAGCTGATTCTTGACATCACAATGAGGCAAGGAGAAGTAGCACGCCTCAAGAATTGCCTCAACCAATTCAGGGATTGCACCGAAGCTGTTGCCATTATTAAGAGTGCCCTCTAACCAGCTCAGCCTACCAGACATCTTCCTTTTGCTTTCCCAATTTATAAATTAATCAAAAGCCAAGGGTTTTTGAAGATTACAGTGTTGTCTCCATGTTTCTTCCCTTCTGTATAATCATGAAAGCATAACCACATAATGTTTGATAAAAAGAATTAATAAATATTTTCTCTATACTTGCAGTGTAATTTCTAATAAGTATCCGATGTTAGCATACTCTCAATAGCATGAATAATGGTTACATATTCAGGAATGTACTTATCAGAGTAAAGTTCTAAACTGTCAAATGTTTTAACCAAATTACTAACCTGTTTAACAATCATGTTTACTAATGTGACAAATCAAGTTGATTATTGGATTAGTTCATAGTTAAAAGTTCAAAATAATCAAAGATGATGGTCTAAAAGTTGAGGGATTTATTGGAATTGGGAACTGGAAGTATTCTCCATTAGTAAGATTGGGGAAAAAAAAATTTCCAAGTCTTTACAGTTACAAAACGTCTTGTAAGGGAGTTGGACATAAGGGAGATGTCACTGTCTGTATAATCCAGAAGCTCGGATCAATGCTGTGGAGACGGTGGTTCACGTTTCACCGTGGGAGCTGGTCGAACTTGAATTTCACTCGTAAATCTAGATTATAAAGCTAGCACCAGTGAAAGTGTCATTGGTTTTGTTTAGCGAAGGAAATCTGCCATCCTTACTTCATCTAGCCAAGATGTGACTCCTGACTCATAGCAATGTGGTTGACTACTAACTGCCCTCTG
>NC_063337.1:32911748-32923676 GCF_021869965.1 Rhincodon typus | reverse complement strand
AGACTGAATATGTAGTCACTTAGTTTAAGTGAAATTAGGAAAGGGCAACAAGTGCTGATCTTGCCAGTGATGCATTTGTTTAAAAAAAGACTAAAGGAGAAAAAAGATCTGTTTTGTTTCTGAGGCTTTTTAAAATCTTATTTCCATTTGGTCTTTCCTATCAGTTATTGCCTGCATATTTTAAAGAAAAAGCCAAGGCATGAAGTTTAAGATTTTTTTTGAGAACTACAGTGAGCTGCAAGTTTATTTCTTTATGTAGATTGTATTGGTTGCTTTGTCTACAGCACTTGTATTTGCTTATGACTTCCATGCTGGAGCAGAGACAATGATGACCAAACACTTCAACGATCCCAGTGCTGATGCCTATTTCACTAAACGAAAATGGGGTAAGCAAAAATAAATTTTAATTCACACATTTCCAGGTCTGTTCAGCAATTGCTTAAAATCTTAAAATCTGCAATAGAATGTATACTTATATAATCCCTTAAAGGTGGCGGAATATCTAAAGAACCTCACAGGAACATTATAAAACAAATTCTGATACCAAGATGATATTTAGGATCAATGCTCAAAGTACATAGGGTGGTGGGCAAATTCACCCTCAAAATCTCCAAGTTGCCCAAACAAATTATGGTGACAAGTGAGAAAAAAGTCACCCCCCACAAGATGAATGAAAGCAAAGAGCAAGGATTTGCTGCCCAGTCGAAAGGCAGATTTTCCCCTGTGCATGCCGCTGAGTAAGCAATAGCAGTCAACAAGGCTCGAGGGCTAGTGGTGGCAGAGTGAGGCCATCAGACTGCAAGGTGAGGACATGGTTTGACCTGGGCCCAGGTAAGTGACACTGACTTAGCTGGGAAATAGCTGGAGGGCAAATTATGCTGCAGTAGGAAAGTTACAGGAATTGCCTGTTGGGGGAGCAAGAGAAGCTGCCTAGTTTCAGGATTGGAGAAAGAGAGAGGGGCCTTATTTTTGGGTATTAGGTGTCGGGGTGGGGTATAAAGTGTAAACTACCTAGTGGGGTGGGAGACAGAGCAACTGCCTTACTTTTGGTCAGGGTTTGCTGCAGAAAGACTGGAAAGTATCTGAAAGGCAATAGAGGGTCTGATAAGAGGAGAAAATGTTTTTACACTCATAACAAAAAAAGTACTCAGCTAGCTGGGAACAGAAAAGCCAAGGGAATGCATTCCTTCCAAATGTGAAGTCTCTACACTAAAGCTGCAGGAGATCAGGAACTATTATATGGGGGAAAATTCTAGTGGGTACAGTAGTATTGAATGTGTATCAGTTGTATTATTTAATATTGAACAATTTATTTAATGAAGGTTTGTATTTGTGGTACTATATAACAGTGTCTTAAGTACAATTAACTACTTGAGATATAGTGACTGTGTTAATGACAAACCTACATCTGTGCAGAAAGCCTGTTTGTATTGATGGCTTTTTGTGTATAGAAGTGTACGTCTTTTTGTTTTTGAATCATTTGTTGCTAGCTTATGTTCATTATCTTTTGTTTATTTAATTTCTGAGACATGGCAGTATTTAATATTTTGGTTTTGTGTTATGGATTTACCTTTAATGGAGTGGTGATGATTGTTGGGGCTGTTGATGAATTATTCTAGTTCTGTTTCTTTGAATGTTCAAACTCGCCACATGTCAACGTTAATGCTAAGTGACTGCATCACCTAATGAAAGAGATCGTGAGACTGAAAAGGATCCCTGAAAACCAAAAGGCTTCCCCTGAAAATAGAAAAGTAACCCTCAGGAAATCTTAAGTCGAGCTCTTGGAGAAGGGAGAAATTATTTTGAGCCTTGAATTATCCAAATCGTGTTCAAACATTCAACTTGTAAGAGGATCATAAAGGAGGAATGTAAGGTAGAGAGTTGGAGATGGATAGGGATGATATCCTAAGCTTTGGCAGAAGCAGCTGAAAACACATCACCAGTTTTAGAGCTACTAAAATTGGGGGTGCACAGGAGGCCAGAATTAAAACATTCTGCCAATCTTAGATGGATGTGAAGCTGGAGGAGATTACAGAAATGGGAGGGCAAACCCATGGAACAACTTGAAAACGGGAATGAAAATGTTATAGTCAAGATGCTTTACTGGGAGCCAGTGTTGGTTAGCAAGCAAAGGAGTTTTAGGAGAATGTGAATCCCTACAAATTAAGGGTTCAGGATGGCATCCTGTTTACAGGAAGTGGAATATGGGAGACCAGCCAAGTATTCATTGGAATAGTTACATCGAGAAGGCGTAACAAAGATAGAAATTAGGATTTCAGCAGCTGAAGAAGTCAAGGGCAAAGTTGGGTAATGTTACAGAGGTGGAAGTAGGTAATCTTACTAATAACATGAGTATGATTTCAGAAGCTTATTTTAAGATCAAATGTGACACTGGGTTTGTGAACAGACTGGAATAAACTCTCACTGTTGATGGGAGAGAGATGGAATTGGCAGCTAGAAATGAACTTTAAAACTGGCAATAAAATAATTTATCAATTGTCGAGGAGTTGAGAGAAATGATGGTGAGATAGAGATGTATGTCATTGGCATGCATTTCTCACAGGAAATTGGATTGTCAGCAGTTTCATGGGGATACAATTAAGAGACCAGGAGATGGACCCCATGAACAAGTTGAGCTCAGAAGGGTATGAGTGGTCATAGAAAAAAGACTAGAGAAAAAGTATAAGTTCAGGACTAGGGCAGCAGGGGAAATTTGAAGGAACTTCAAGGTAGGTTCGTGGAAAGGAGACGTACAGCAGAGAAACACGGTTGGATTGTCTTCGTCTTGAGTAGTGAAATGCTCTTGCAGTACATACTGTCAAAAAAAAGTGTACCTGAAGAACATATCAAGAGAAACATTGCAAAGTGATGGTGAGTTACATTGGTTTATCAGGCAAACTGTAGTAGCACCTCATCCTAACCTGTGGCTAAGCTTTCTGGATTTAGGTGAGTTGTGTTTATTTGTAGAGAATGGGAGGGATAAAATGCGTGTTCCACAACAGCCAAATGCAAGCTAATTTGGATTTTCATGGTTTTAATTTGGAAGTTCTCAAGTTCATTAATTCATTTCAGCATTGACCCCAAAAAAAACATTTTTATGAAGAAAAATGTTTTGCCAATGCTTCAATATCCCTATTTAGAAACTCCAGTTCGTGGAGATGTGTGCAGTTGTATAGAGTTATGTGTATTTTTAAGCAAGCTAAAAAGCAAGCTTTTAAGAATGATTGTAGCAGTGTCATGAGTCTCGGCAAGTTATTTTACTAAGAAAGTTCTAACGTTTGTGGTAGTGTCACTGCTTACCATTGCAGAAAGAAATGTGGGTGAGCTACAAGGAAATAGAAATAAAACTGCAAGGTAAATTTAGTTCCGTGTCACCCGTTAATCTAATTTATAAGAATTGTTAAGTTGACAGTTGAGAATTGGGACTGGTGGTTAAGTGGTTTAGTCACATGGTCCTTGGGTCAGACGCTGTGGGCAGTAAATGTATCTTTATCGTACCAAGCCATCTGCTGTCCTTGTCCATGAATTTCATTTGTCAGGGATGTGGTAGCAAGTTTTCTCCTAGTTTTACAGAGTATCAATACATTTGCTTCAGCTTAAGCTAGTTCTCATTTAGAACACCTGCACAAAGCTAACATTGTGACTGTCTTCACCACCATCTGAAAAGGAAATGCAATAAACACATTAGTATAGATTGCCCTTCTGCAAGTAATGCTTTTTACTTGAAAATTATGATACCTCACCATTAATAATGTGCATCTCTTGTTCATCATTGTAGGTTCCTGTTTGCAGTTGGAGCAGTATAATGATTTATGTTTCAGCTGAATATGTGCACCAAAAGCCTAATTATTTATGTGGGAGTTTATATGTTGTATTGGCCTTTTTGAGTTAATCCAGAAGTTTGGCTTTTTTTTAAATTCTTTCATGTGATGTGGGTAGGTATTATTAGCTACATATTCCAAATTGCCTTTGCCTTTGTCTTTGGGGAAAAAAAGGGTTAGCAGTTTACTTGATGCAGGTAAACCCACAGTACTATTAGGAAGGGAGTTCCCGGATATTGATCCTGTGACAGTGAACGAAAAGGAATATCGTTCCAATACAGGATGCTGTGCAATTCAGAGGGGACCTTGCAGTTGATGGTGTTCCCATTCATCTGCTACCCTGTCTTTCTAAGTCATTGCAAGTGTGTGTTTGGAAGGTGCTGTCAAAGGAGACTTGGTGAGTTGCTGCAGTGCATCTGGTATATGATGTACAATCTGCTATTGTGCGTCATTGGTGGAATGAATGTTTAAGGTATTGAATGGGGTGGCAAGTCAAGTGTGCTGCTTTGTCTGGATGAAATCAAGTTACTGGAGTTGCTCCACTTGTGTGTATTCTGTCACATTGCTGCCTTGATCTTTGTAGATAGTGCACCAGCTTTAGAGTGTCAAGAGTTGATTTTTTGCTTCAGTTGCCAGCTTTAAATTATTGTTGCAGCTACAGTATTTTTATGGCTGGTCCAGTTCAGTTTCTGGTCAATGGTAACCCACAAGAATTTTGTAATAGCAAAATCAGTGTGGTGGCACGGTGGCACAGTGGTTAGCACTGCTGCCTCACAGCGCCAGGGACCTGGGTTCGATTCCAGCCTCGGGCAACTGTCTGTGTGGAGTTTGCACGTTCTCCGTGTTTGCGTGGGTTTCCTCTGGGTGCTCCGGTTGCCTCCCACAGTCCAAAGATGTGTAGGTTCGGTGGATTGGTCATGCTAAATTGCCTGTAGTGTTCAGGGAGGTGTAGATTAGGTGGGTTTTGAGGTTGGTTGGCTCACCAAGCTGGTTTGTTGTTCCGCAGACGTTTTGTTACCGTGCTTGGTAGCCTCCTCAGTGCAGCTTCTGATGAAGCGTCGGTGTGTTTTCCCGCCTGGTTTTTAAACTCTAGTCCGTTGCAATGGATTGCCTCACTTCTGGGTTTCCTCTGTAGTGGAATGTATATGGGGTCGAGTTCGATGTGTTTATTAATAGCATGCTTCATGGAGTGCCACACTTCCAGGAATTCTCGTGCTTGTTTCTGCCTAGCCTGTCCCAGGATGTTGGTGTTTTCCCAGTCGAAGTCGTGGTTCTCCTTGTCCATGTGGATTGAGATGAGTGAGTATTGGTCATGTCTTTTTGTAGCCAGTTGGTGTTCATGTACTCTTGTTGTTAGTTTCCTTGCTGTTTGTCTGATGTAGTGTTTCTCGCAGTCTCTGCAGGGGATCTTGTAGATGACGTTGGTCCTGTACATGGCAGGGAGTGGGTCTTTGGTTTGGGTAAGCACTTGTCGTAGGGTTGATCTACAAGATCCCCTGCAGAGACTGCGAGAAACACTACATGGGACAAACAGCAAGGAAACTAACAACAAGAGTACATGAACACCAACTGGCTACAAAAAGACACGACCAATACTCACTCATCTCAATCCACATGGACAAGGAGAACCATGACTTCGACTGGGACAGCACCAACATCCTGGGACAGGCAGAGACAAGCACGAGAATTCCTGGAAACATGGCACCCCACGAAGCATGCTATTAATAAACACATTAAACTCGACCCCATATACATTCCACTACGGAGGAAACCCGGAAGTAAGGCAATCCATAGCAACGGACCCCAGAGTTTAAAAACCAGGCGGGAAGACACACCGACGCTTCATCAGAGGCTGCACTGAGGGTGTTACCAAGCACGGTAACGAAACGTCTGCGGAACAACAAACCAGCTTGGTGAGCCAACCAACCTCAACACCCACAACTGGAGCTATAGATCTACTCCAAAACATTAGGTGGGTTATAGGGGGATGGGTCTGGGTGGGATGCTCTGAGGTTCAGTGTGGACTTGTTGGGCCGAAGGGCCTGTTTCCACACTGTAGGGATTCTATGATTCTATAATTAATGCCATTGAATATCTGGGTTAGGTAGTTAGACTATTCCTTATTGGAGGTGAACATTACCTGGCATTTTTGGGGTAGCATAATTGTTACCTGCTACTTAATCAGGACAAATTTGAATGTTGCAGCATTTTGTGAACTGCTTTTAGTGTTGGAGGTCACAGAAACCACTTGGCCCATTATGTGTGTGCTGGTTCTCAGATGAGCAGCTCACTTTACTCCGTTTTCCTTCCTTGCCCCCATAATCCTGCATATTGTCTCTTCTCAAATAACTGTCTCATTACTCTTAGAATGTGTTGCTTGAACCTGCTTCCACCACAATCTCTGACGGAGCATTCTAAACCCTATTCACTAGCTGTGTGAAAAGGATTTTCCTCCTACTGTTTTACTACTTTTAATAATTAAATCCATATCCTCTCTTCCTCAATCCTTTTCCAAGTGGAAATATTTTCTCCCTATTAGCTCTATCCAGACCCCTCACGATTTTGAATGAATTGGATCTCCTCTCAGCCTCCCCTTTTCTAAGGGAAACAGACCCAGCTTTTTCAATTGGTCCTCGTAACTGAAATGTGTCATTCCTGGAACCATTCTTATTAACCACCTACACTGTCTCCAATGCCTTCATGTCCTGCATAAAGTGCAGTGCCCAAAGCTGGATTCAAAACTCTGAATGAGGCCAAACTAGCCACTTGCACAAGTTTAATATATCTTCCTTAATGTACTTTATGTCCCTGTTTAAAAAATCTAGGATACTGAATGCTTTGTTGACTGTTCTCTCAACCTGCCCTGTCATCTTTAATGACTTATACTCATTTACATCCATGTCCCGCTCTCCTGCATCCCTTCTAGAGTTGTACCCATTATACTATGTCCCTATGCTCTTTCTAATAAAATGTATTGCCACACACTTCTTCTTTTAACTTCATCTGCCACTATCTGTTACTCCACCAATTATTCTATTTTCTTTTGGAGTCTTACACTATCCTCCTCTCAATTTTTAATGCTTTGAAGTTGCATGTTGTGTTGAATGTTAAGCAGTCGTCAATGAACATCCCTAATCCCGATTTTAGGAAGGCATTAGTCAAGCATCTCTTCATTAGGAAGATTCAAAGCGTAATAGTTGCGTAAATGAATGCAACTAATGAGTAACGGTTACCTCAAAAATGAGGTACTTAATGATGGATCATGATGGAAGTTTATTTATATTTTCGCTGCTTGTAGGTGTCACTGGCTAGGCTAGCATTTTTTGCACTTCTCTAAATGCATTAAAAGGTGGTGGTGAGCTGCCTTCTTGAATCCACAGTGCTGTTAGGAAGGGAGCTCCGTGGTTTTGACCCAGTGACAATGAAGGTGGAGTAATATGCAGCAAACTTCGTGTTAACTGGCTCCTCATGTACTGGCATTCTCGATAAACAGGCAAAAATTCTATACCTCAAGTATTGCAAAGTTTACCGTGTTATTCTGTCCACTTATAGTTTTTAAGATATTTACCTCAATGTAAATATACTTGTTCAATTGAATGGCCACATGAAATATCACCAGTTGCTTCAATTGTGAGTCAATTTCTCCTCAAATACTGCGATACCCGAGTAGTCAGTTAAGGGTGCAAGTGAGAAGGCTCTCGACCGGTAAGTTTTATTTAAGGCAAAGTTGCATTATTACTTAAGTGATTTATACTGTAAATAAAGTATAACAGTGAAGCGTATACTCCTTGCATTACATTTCTATTACTTGGAGTGTGCTTCTATATTGATTATATGGGCCTCTTGATTATCTGGAATATTTGATCAATCAGCACACTCCTGGTCCCATGGGTATCGGATAATAAAAGGTTCACTGGAACTCCAAGACAGGATGTCGGGGTGGCAAAGAGGGAAACCAGCAGGTAGTGTTGTTTTCATGCATTCCTGCCCTCCTCCATCTGCTTGCAGTTATGTAGTATTTTTCATAGCTTAGGACATTGAAAGAATAATGAATACAAGTAAATGGGCATTTACTTTCTAGAAATATAGAGACATGTGGGACATATTGTGCTCTTAACTTCCTTCATGAATGTAAAAGTCTATTTTGTTCCTTATTAATTGACAATCGTCTGGATTTAACACTGTGGGAAAATCTCTACTGCAGCTATTTATCCAAAAGTTCAAGATTCTTTGAAGACTCAGTATCCTTCAGATCACTGCATGAAAATCCTGACTAAAATTCTGTCGCTAGTTTCTCACGTGAATGACGTCTTCCTGTTTTTTTTTCATTTTGCCCCTGCTATTTAATAGCTAAAATATCAACAGGAACTCTTGTTTATGCTAGGCCAACATGATGGACCTCTCCCTCGCCAACATGCAGGATTACTGCCAGAATCTCTTATTTGGGCATACATTGTCCAACTGAGCTCAGCATTGCGTACCATTCATACAGCAGGACTGGCCTGTCGTGTCATGGATCCAACCAAGATTCTTATAACTGGTAAAACCAGGTAAAACTCTGCAATGCGAGACCTTATTCTAGAACCGTTTTTTGTTTAAAATTTGGATATTTTTGCTATTGTTCAGATCTTCTTAAATAATTTCTTCATTAACCAACAAATATTGATATGAGATAACAAGATGTAGAGCTGGATGAATATTGATATGCTTCTTTTTATTTATTGACTTGCAAATCATTATTTGTATTATTTGTATACATTTCTTAATAAATGTGAGAAAATAAATCAAGTAGTAATGTTTTGTAGAATTCCTTCAACTTCTTGTAAGTTTAAATTGAATTTTTAAAATTTAATTGAAATTCAAAATTGTGAGCGACTTCACAAGATGTCAAATTCTGTTTGCCTATTATTTAGTTTTGCACCAATTTTAAGACAGGCATTTTCAGACAGTATCATTATTAAACTTAGAAAAGTCACCGTAATAGAAACCTTAGGGACCTTCACTCATTTGAACTCCATAATGCATACTTGTGTATAAGCATTTAGTACTGGATCTTTCCCCTCATTCTCTATAAAGACTGTCTTGACTTCATTTAGTAATTTTTGTTTTAGATTGTGTTGTACACATTGATTCATTTTTCTTCCTATTTTCTTTAGACTTTTGCATGTTATGTATTGGAACTATATATCAAATTTTCCCCCACACCATGTCAGTGACTTGATTGACTATACTTCATTCTTCAATAGGTTCGTTATTTAAATCAACAAAATGTTAGCGCTCATGGTGTTCTGTTTTTCAACAATTTTTTTGTTTGAATGCAGTTTACAAACAGAAGGAAATTAAGTATTATAAGAAATAAGGAACATATTGAGTTCAAAGATAAGTCTGAAACTGAAAAGTTGCATAATGAAAATGTTTCTGAATTCACTTTGTTTTTGCAAGGTTACGTGTCAATTGTGTTGGAATTTTTGATGTCTTAACATTTGACAGTAGTCAAAATAATCCACTGGGAATGATGCCTCAGTATCAGGTGAGTACTTTTTTTAAAATTTGAATCCAAGCATTATTTATTATTTATTGCCAATTTTGCTTCATTCTAGTTCAGCCGTTATCTATGACAGTATAATTTCCCAACTGAAACAAATGTTTTGAAAATTGTTCCCTGAACTCCATTTTGTAATATTCTGAATGCCTACAGAATATAATCTCAGTAAAATGAAAGTTTAACCATAGCTAATGTAAAATCAAACTTTACACAATTCACTAGAGTTGGCTCTACCGTAGCAAATTTTACAGTACCTGTTTTGTATGCCAAAAATATCACCTTCAAAATCATACTGGATAAGATCTGGCTCCTATTCTGCATTCCTAATCACTAATGTTCTTCAGGGAAGGAAATCTGCCATCCTCACCTGGTCTGATTTACATGTGACTCCAGACCCACATTAATATACTTGACTCTCAATTACCCTCTGGGGCAATGATTGCAAGGACATCAGAGTTTTAATTTTTGTCCCTAAGATCAAGCCAATCGATACATCCTTTTCCTTTTCATCTCCGACCTCTCCACAATCACCTGACCATTATTGTTTCAAAATGTTGGCACTTCAGTTTTTCTGACTAATTTCCTCTTCTTTGCAACCTTTGAACTGGTCTCTTTGATGATGCTGAGTTCTTGTTTCCAGACCCCTTACCCACACAACTAACCATTGAACTAATGTTCCTGACTTTCATTTTAGCTCAGAAATGATTGCATCTTGCTACTTCAAATCTGCAGCAGTACTCTGTTACTTCAACTGTCTTCTTCTGTAGCCGCTGTCATATTTGTAACCTTCATTCACCCCTGCCCCTTGGTTCCTTGATTTACGAATTGTTTCCCAACACTTCCATTTCACCAGAAACTCACTATATAAATCGCCACAGTAGACTCTGTCCCTGACACAACACTGATAATATGGCATTGACTGGGGTACACCCACTTCTCCACCCCAACCCCCACTTAATCACTTTTGTTTCTAAGGCAGTTAATACTCAATTTGCAATGTCTTCACTTCTGTTTTGTTGTTTGTTTGCATACAATGACTCTTTCTTGCTTCCATTCCTCTTGTATGAAGTCATTGTATTTCCATATCAATCCCCACGCCTCCACCACGTCACGATTGAAGTACTAGAGCCACTTTGTGACATCATTCTTAAATTTGGTGTTAACTATTCATCTCTGCCTTAAGACCCACTATTCCAGTGCTCGATTTGCTGCTTTCCTGGAGTTCTAATCTATTTAAAAGCAGCTGTTGCACTTAGTATCACTCATCTATTAGTTATGTTTGCTCCAGCATATACTGTCTTTCTCCAAAGCTTTATTTTACTGTCCTTCTACAGTTTCCTCATCATCATAGATAACAATGTGTAGAGCTGGATGAACACCGCAGGCCAAGCAGCATCAGGAGCAGGAAAGCTGACGTTTCGGGTCGAGACCCTTCTTTGGGGAAAAAAAAATGTTTTTTTCTGAAAAAGAGTCTCTACCTGAAACATCAGCTTTCCTGCTCCTCTGCTGCTTGGCCTGCTGTGTTCATCCAGCTCTACACCTTGTTATCTCAGATTCTCCAGCGTCGGCAGTTCCTACTATCTCTTTCCTCATCATCATCTTTGTTTTGCTCCCTTGACCTTTCAATTTCTGACACTCTGCATATTTTATACTGTCAATGGTAGATGTTATGGCTACCTAGACCCTCCTCTCTCAGATTCTCCACTGGTACTGCTATGCCTTTTTCACATTTTATAAAAATGATGTTTCTCCCCAACCTCCATGTTTCTGTTCCTCTTCCTGCTTTATTGTAAAGTCTGTTAGGTTTTTTGGTAATGACGCCTATTCTATTTTAATAAAAATGCAAGACACCGCTAGAGATGTTCCTATAAACATTAGATTGTAGGACCTTTTTGTGAACCTTATTAGTTAGCTGGAAAGGTTGTCTGATTACCTTTGGAAATTTTAGAATTTTATAGGATTTGAAACCTAGAAACACAGCTGTGAGGCCAGATTTCTACTTTATTGGGGGATGGGATTCTGAAAGTAGTTCAGAGTGGCAAAGAAGCCAAGGTGGAATTAAAAGTTAACATGTGAATAAGTGAATCTGGAAGGCAGAGGAAGCATAGGCTAGGAAAGAAAAAATGAGTTTAGCAAAACTAAATAGAATACATTTTAATGCAAGAAGCCTGAAGAATAAGATAGGTGAGCTAAAAGTACAAGAGTAATTTATCACAGATGTGACTGAGACTTGGCTGAAAGATGGACAGGATTGACAGTTCAGTATTCCTAGTTGTAGTGTGTGCACACCAAGACACGGGATAAAAGGGGTGGGGATGGAGCTGTGCTTGGGTTGCAATGTTGATCAAGGAATCGAATATAGAAATGAAGAAGGTGATATCATGGAAGGATCATTAATGAGTCCATTTGGATAGAAGAGAAAAGCAGAACAGTGCCAAACACGCTGTTGGTTGTGTACAATAAGCTCCCAAACATTCTGGGAAAGATAGAGGATCAGATATGTTGTCATATTTCAGAGACATGTAAGAGTAGAGTAATAAGGCAGTAAAGGAATTTAACAAC
>NC_063337.1:32898676-32911348 GCF_021869965.1 Rhincodon typus | reverse complement strand
CACCTTGTTGTCTCGGATTCACCAGCATCTGCAGTTCCTACTATCTCTGAAGGAATTTAACAACATAAGTATTAACTGGGATGGTTTTAGTGTGCAAGGAGGGAGGGAGAAAAATAATTAACTTGAAGCCAGGATTAAAATTTTAGCCAAATTAAAAACAGAATGAACTATGTTTGCTACAAATCAGAAACAAAAACAGAAATTGCTGGAAAAGTTCAGCAGGTCTGGCAGCATCTCTGGAAAGAAATCAAAGTTATCTTTTCGGATCAAGTGACCCTTCCTTGGTTCAGAGGAAAGGTCACTCAACCTGAAACTGATTTCTCTCCACAGATGCTGCCAGACCCGCTGAGCTTTTCCAGCAATATAAATTTTTTAGCTGTTGTGTAGAAAGCCCAGCAAAAAGAGGACTTTAGGATATGGCCTTGAATAGTCATAAAAAGAGCTTGGTTAGTTGAAAGGTGTAGAGCACTTTGTAGGTGATGACCATCACTCAATTATATTGAAGATACTTATGAAAAAGAATGTGACAGGCAAGAATGAAAGTTCTAAACTCCAGAAGGCTAATTTTACTAAAATAGGATGCAATTTGGCTCAAGAGCAGCTACTTGAAGATAAAGAGATAACAAGGTGTAGAGCTGGATGAACACAGCAGGCCAAGCATTTTCATTTTCTGAAGAAGGGTCCAGACTCGAAACGTCCGCTTTCTTGCTCCTCTGATGCTGCTTGGCCTGCTGTGTTCATCCAGCTCTACACCTTGTTATCTCAGATTCTCCAGCATCGGCAGTTCCTACTATCTCTATATTTGAAGATAAAACTGTGTCATAGTGGGGAGAGGTACTTAAGGAGGAAATAATGAGACTACACGGTAAATATGTTTCCATGAAGGTAAAAGGTTGGGAGCAACACCAGAGAACCCTGGACATCAAGGAAATTAAAAATTAGAAATAAGAGAAATAGAGAAACTTATGGCAGATACTGAGGCATAAATACGGCAGAGATCCTAAAGAGTAAATAAAGTGCAGGATGTAACTTTAAAAGGATATTGGAAGAGCCAAGAGAGTGCCGAATAAAAGAAAACCACTTTTTTGTTTGAAAAGTATCTAAAGGGCAATGAGAAACAAAGGACGTAAAAGAAGGATTAGAAAAAGAAGGATCAGACACGGAGGGGCAGACACGGAGGATGAGAAGCAGGATAAGAAACACAGATGGACAAAGCAGTGGCAAATGGAATTTAACCTGGGAGAGTCTTCTGGGAAACTTGTGGAAGGCTACTGAGGCAAGGGATTACGCCATGAATGGTAGTACCCTAGAAAGTTCTGAAGTTGGTGTGCATATCCACAGCTGCTTCAAGGTGGCAGGGCAGATAGATAAGATGGTTAAGAAAGTGCATAGATACTTACCTTTATTAGCCAAGACATAGAACATGAGAGCAATGTGGTTATGCTGGAACTGAACAAAATGCTGTTTAGGTCAAAATTGGCGTACTGCATGCAATTCTGGTCACCACATGCAAGACGGATGTGGTTGTACACAGAAGGTGTAGAAGAGATGAGTTAGAATACCATTTCAGCTGGAGGATATGAACTATGAGGGAAGATTGGATAGATTGGGGTTGCTTTCCTTGGAGCAGTGAAGGTTGAGAGGGGACCTGATAGAGCTGTTTAAGTTTATAAGTACATAGTTAGGGTGAATAGGAGGCTCTTGTTCCCATTAGTAGAGGGGTCAGTCATCAGATGCCATAGATTTAGAGGGTAGAGGAAGTCTGGATCTCTGCCTGAAAGAGCAGTTAAGTCAGAACTTTCAAAACATTTAAGCAGCATTTAGATACTCACATGTATTGCTATAGCCTCCAGGGTCCAACAACTGGAAAATGGTTTTAATGTAGTGAGCTCTTTGTTGACTGACACCGAAGTGTTGGCTGAATGGCCTCTTTCTATGCTGTAAACTAAACATAGTGTGAATTGATATGATCGTATAAATCCAATCTTACTGACCTTTTTAAAACAATATAATGGGACAGTTTTTCTCCAAACCATGGCAATGTTTTATGTTCTGATTAAATTAAAATGTAACCAGATGAGACAAAATATTTTTGTACACAAATGTGTTTATGCAACTGATGAAGATGTTTTGAATCATAGAATCCCTACAGTGTGGAAGCAGGCTATTTGGCCCATCAAGTCCACACAGACTTTGTGAATACCACCCTACCCAGCCCCATCCTCCTACCTCATTGCTATAACTCTCCATTTCCCATGGCTAATCCACCTAGCCTGCCCATCCATAGATACTATGCACAATTTAGTATGGCCAATCTTCACATCTTTGGACTGTGGAAGGAAACCACAGCACCTGGAGGAAACCTATGTAGACCCTAGGAGAGTGTGCAAACTCTGCCCGAGGGTGGGATTGAACTGGGTCCCTAGTGCTGAGATGCAGCAGTGCTAACCACTGTGCCACCAATGCCACTACTAAAGGTTGACACATTTGTTTAAAATCTGAAATTGGCAGAAACTCAAGTCATGCTCTCTTCATTCTTTACCTACAATGTCAATCAAATAAACTGATCGGTGCTGGTGCCAGTTAATGAACTTTAATGTAACTTTAATGAAAGAACCAAATGTATGGTTACTGAATTTGTCAATGACGCCAAGGTAGGCAGGAACGTTAAGTTGTCAAGACGTGTTAGAGCGTCTACAAAGGGGTATAGGCAGGTTAAATGAGTACACGGAAATTTAGCGGATGGTATATAATGTGGGTAAATGTGACTTTGTCTATTCTGGCAGGAAAATCAGTAAAACAGTATTCTGTTTTAAATGGACATAGATTGTAAAACTCAGTTTTTTGCACAGAAGGCATTAGGTGTTCTGGGTGTACGAGTCAAAAAATGTTTGTGTACAGATACAGCAAGTGATGAGGAAAGCAGATGGAATGTTAATGTTTATTGCAGGAGAATAGAATATAATAGGAAGTCTTACTTTGACTGTACAGGATCATAATGATTCCAGATCTAGAGTACTATTTAGTGATTTTATCTCTATTTTACAAAAAGTTAATAATGCAGTGGAAGTATTTCAGAAGATTTATTCCAATAATTTTTGAGCTGTTGGGCTTATCTTATGGAGATAGATTGAACCAGTTGGGTGAACCAGTGTATATCCTTAGAAATGTCTAAGTTATTGAGGAGCTCTGATAGAGTAGATATTGGGAGGATGTTTCGTCTTTTGAGGGAGGCTAGAACTAAAGGACACAGTTTAAGAACAAGAGGTCTTTTTAAGAGGGAGATGAGAATTCTTTGTTTTTTAATGGCCATTAGTGTGTAGAAATCTCTTGAATTGGATGCTGTATCATTTAATTTATTCAATGGAGAGTGCAATGAATTTTTCATAGAAAAGGGAGTTGAGAGTTATTGGGGGAGCAAATCTGAAAGTGGAGTTGAGATCGCACCAGGTCAGCATGATTGAATGTTGGAGCAGGCTTGAAGGGCCGAATAACTTAGTGATGCCCTTAAATTCTTTGTCCTAAGGCTCTGAATGAAAATACTTTTATATATTTTTTTAAAAAAACCTTTCTGAAAACTGTAAAGTGAAAAATTAAACTTTGGATAAAAGAAACTGATATGTATACCACACTAACAAATTCAAATTTAAGATGATCTGAAATTCAGAAATTCCATTTCTGAAGAAGGGTCTAGGCCTGAAACGTCAGCTTTCCTGCTCCTCTGATGCTGCTTGGCCTGCTGTGTTCATCCAGCTCTACACCTTGTTATCTCCTATTTTACATCATTATTTGGCACATCCCTCACTGTCATGGATATCAGGCCAGAGGACCAGCCAAGATTGATTGAGTGTTGAAGAGCATGCTAGGAGCAGAACCAGGAATATTTCAGAATGAGACTACCAGTTGGCAAGTTGCAATACATGATTACATGCATGTTTTATAGTATAAATAGCAGACTAGAAACACAGTTATACAGTCCCATCCTGTCAAATCCAGTAATAAATGGGGCTGAACAATTAATGAGAAGACGGTGGCAGAGTCCAGCACAACAGTGCTAAAGATGAGGCTGTAGCGTTTGTAACAATAATTTTTTTTACAAATTCATTCATGGGATTTCAGTGTTGCTGGCTGGACCAGCATTTATCGCCCAATTGTGATTGTCATCTGTGGTGAGCTGTCTTTTTGAACCGATACAGTTGGTTTCGTGTAGGTGCACCCACAATGCTGTAAGGGTGGGATTTCCAGTATTTGACCCAGCAACACTGAAAAAGTAGTATTATATTTCCAAATAAGGGATGATGAGCGAATTGGAGGGGAACTTGGAAGTGGTGATGTTCCATGTATCTGCTACACTTGGATTTCTACATGGTAGTGGTCATGTCTTTGGAACCTCTTTCTTTGGAGCCTTGGTGAATTTCTGAAGAGCATCTTGTACATTACTACTACTGAGCATTGGTGGTGGAGAGAGGGAGTGCAGTGCCTGTCAAGCAGGCTGCTTCATTCTGGATGGTGTCAAGCATCTTCCACAATTGTTATATGGCTAGTCAGCTCAGTTTTAAATCATTGGTAATCCACAGTAGTTGGTAGTTCTAAAGATGATAGTACCGTTGAATGTCTTGGGGCAATGGTTAGATTATCTCTTGTTGGAGCTGGTCATTACCTGGCACTTGTGTGGCAAGAATGCTACTTGTCACTTGTTAGGTCAAGCCTAGATAATCCCCACTTCTGATCTTTATGATACAAGAAAAGTCATTGAAGAAGCAGCTGAAGATGGTTGGACCGAGGACACTACACTGATGACCACCTGCAGTGATTTCCTGGAGCTGAGATGACGGAACTTCAATGGCCATTACCTTTTTCCTTTGTTCCAGGTTTGATTCCAACCAGCAGATAATTTTCTCCCTGTTCCCCATTTCCTGGGCTTTGTTAGTGCCTCGTGATGCCACATTTGGTAAAACGCAGCCTTGATGTCAAGGGCAGTCACTCTCGCCTCCCCTTTTGGAATTCAGGTCTTTTGTCCATGTTTGAATCAAGGCTGTAATGAGGGCAGCAGCTGAGTGGCCCTGGAGGAAATACCTTTGACTGCCAAGTCAATGATTCACCTCAGCTTTCTTCTGAAGTCCCACCATCATAGGAGGCTTTCCTGAGCCATTTCAATTCACTCCACAAAGATCAACAGCCTGATAAAGCAAGGGCTATCATCCTTGACAATATCACCAGCTGTAGTGCCGAAGTCACATGCTCTGGAATTGACCAAGCTTCTAGTCAAGCTGTTCTAGTGTGTCACTAGCAAGAGAGTCTAGATATTTTCCCTTGATCAGAAATGTAGCTGGAGGAACCATACCTAGACTATGGCTGTAAAAGCAGATAAAAAGCTCAGTATTGTGTTAGGTGATTCACCACCTGTTACAACTTCCCAAAGTCTTTCCATCATCTGAAGGCACAATTTCAGAAATGAATAGAAGGGTCTAGGCCCGAAATGTCAGCCTTTCTGCTCCTATGATGCTGCTTGGCCTGCTGTGTTCATCCAGCCCTGCACCTTGTTGTCTCTAATATAATTCACTTGCCTGGATAAATCCAGTTCCAGCCACACTCAAAAAGGATTGACACAATGTAGTACAAAGCAAGCCTGCTTGAATGACACTCCATGTGCCATCATAAACATTCACTTATTTATCAGCAGCACACACTGTCTGCAATGTGTACTACCTATAAAATACTCTGCAATAACTTGCCAAAATGCTGCTTTGACAACACCTCTCAAACACATAGCATCCACTATTTAGACAGGCAAGACAACAGGTGCATAGGAATTCTACAAACTGCAAGTTTCCCTTCCAGTTGTACACTGTTCTGAGTTTGAACTTATCACTTTTCTTCTTTTTAAAAACCCTGAAACTCCTTATTGAACAGTGCTGTGGGACTACCCATATACACAGGAGTTAAAGAAAAAGGTTAATCACCCCTTCTCAGCCAGTTAGATACAACTAATAAATACTGACCAGAATAACGTACCTACATGCTATGAACAAATTAAAGGTAATAAAAATTTAGTACTCCTAACAATTAATAGATTATGCTTAATATTGCCTAGGTATTTACACATAATTAGTACAACATTTTTTTAAAAAACTGCAATTCAGAATTGAAAGTTTGGGATAGAGAAATTTAGTTGTATGGGGATTAATATCCTGGGTTCTATTAAGTTTACTTGAGTTTAAAACTAATCCAGACAGGCAAAAATCCTCTATGCCAGCAAGAACGTTAATGCTTGAAAAAGTATATGATAGTTTCAGGCCCTGATCGCAGAACTAATGAAAAGTACAAATATATAATACTAAATTATTCAATCGCCCAGCCCCTCATTTCCAAAATTCAACTGGTATTCTGAGATTTGGATTGAAGCATAAGTAGAAGGCCAGGTGTTGTGCTTCGTATGTAACGATGCCAGAATGATGCATAAATCAACCAGTAACGTTTATTGAGCAAGCGATGATAGTTACTCTAAGTTGCCCATAATGAATTAAAAATGGTGTCCAACACTTAACCTGTCCTTATTTTTCATGACGTTGCTGTATTTACACATTAACTGGCCATTAAACATGTTCATAATTTAGTCTACTAAGTAATAATGATGAGGTGATGCACTTTGGTCAAAAGAACATTCAAAGACAGTATAAAATGGGGGTATAGTTCTAAATGAGGTAGAGGAGCAGCCAAACTTGGATGTCAATGAGCACAGATCATTGATGGGGCAGGGCAGATGGAAAAAGCAGTTTCTAAAGTATATAGTGTTCTTGGCTTTATTAATAGAGGAATAGAGTACAAGAACAGTTAGGCGATGCTGAACTTGTACAAGACACTTGTTAGACCTCAGTTGGACTAATTGTGTACAGATTAGGGCACCAGGCGTTTGTGGGCAGCGCATTGCAGGAAAGATATGAATGCATTGGAGAGAGTCTAGAAGCGATTTAGAAGAATGGTTCCAGGAAGGAGAAACTTCAGTTGTGAATATAGATTTGAAGATGTTGGGATTGTTCTTCTTGGAGAGAAGAAAGCTAAAAGAAAATTTGATAGCTCTTTTCAGAATCATCATCACACACACAGAGCACATAGAATCCCTACAGTGTGGAAACAGGCCCTTCAGTCCAACAAGTCCACATCGACCGTCAGACATCCCACCCCCCCCATACCCCATCCCACCCCACATCCCTGAACACTATGGGCAATTTAGCATGGCTGATCCGCCTAGCCTGCAATCTTTGGACTGTGGGAGGAAACCGGAGCGCCTGGAGGAAACCCACGCAGACACGGGGAGAATGTGCAAACTCCACACAGACAGTCGCCCAAAGGTGGAATCGAACCCGGGTGCCTGGCGCTGTCAGGCAGCAGTGCTAACCACTGAGCCACCGTGCCGCCCATAGCATGAATGTGATGGATAGAGTAGGGAGAAGCCGACAAAAAATGAAAATCTATGCACTTGAAGGATGATATAAGGAAAGCTTATTATTATGGAATTCACTGCTTCAAAATGTAGTGGAGGCAGGTGCAATTGAAGCATTCAGGAGGGCATTGATTTGTTATTTGAATAGCAACGATGTGCAGGAATAGGAATATGGGGAAAAACAGGAGATTAATACTAAGTAATAGAACTAGTACAGACACAATGGGCCAAACCGCCTCCTTGTGTCCCATAACAATTGTGATTAATAATTTGGTTTATAATTTTATAATTTTGTTCAGTATTATCATCAAACTTGTCTTGATCATATCTCGTACCATAATAGAAGTTAATTACACAAAAAGGCAAGCAATTATAAAGATCTTAACACAAAGCAGTTTCAACCCGTTGCCCAACCCCTTCACTTAGGGTGACTAAATCACAGAAAGCTATCACTCCTACCCTTTCTTTGCTTAACCAATGCTTTTCAGTTTCTTCCCCTTGAACTATTGAGACCATTTTTTATGATTCTTTTTCCAGTCTGCTGGCATGAGCCTCTCTTAATTCTCATACCCTAAATCTTTTCAGTTCTAACAACTTGCAGATTTCTATCCAAACTCTCCATGGAAGCTTCACAGACTAGAAACTGTTTCTGCTGAGATGACTGGTTCCCCTGAACTGATTTGATTGCACTGCCCAGAAAAACTGTGCTACCTATTGAACTGAATGCAAGTTGTTCTGAACTAAAACTTTGAATCTTCTGTTCTGAAGTCAAAACTAAACCAGTTGCTTTACTCTCCCTGTCATATACCCAACAAAGTAAACATTTTATTTATTAACACTACAGCGTTCTCCCAGCCACTCAACTGCAATTACTTATTTCCTTGGAACTAATATATTTAGATCACCGCCCAAATGTCTTTTTAACATTTTCAGAAGAAAACCTCACAGCACTGACTCACATCCACCTGCTTCGTGTTGAACTCCAATACAAAAATAGAAGATGTAAGCTTTATACTCCTGTCACCACAATGACTACTAATCAATTTCTCTTCTCTCTCTCGCTCTCTCTTTCTCACGCACACCCTCCCTCCCTTCTACTCCTGTCCAATTTTTCTTTTCCTCTCTTTACATAGTTTGCACATTAAATTCATCCACACTAACTAATCATACTCTTTTTGCCCTTCCTCTCTTTCTCGCTCATTAAATGCCATTGGTTCAGGGTACATGCATTCTGTTTATCCTATTCATCAAGATCTCAAATGCCCGTTTTCCTTTTTTTTAAATGGACAAAAATTGACAAACAATGTTTTGTAAGAACACAGTAGGTCAGGCAGCATCAGAGAAGTAGGAAAGTTGATGTTTCGGGTCCTGACCTGAAGCGTCAACTTTCCTGCTCCTCTGATGCTACCTGACCTGCTGTGTCCCTCCAGCTCCACGCTGTGTTGTCTCTGACTCCAGCATCTGCAGTTCTTGCTATCACCAAACAATGTTTTGTAACATTTTTAAGATAACCCAAGTGTGCACAAGTAATTCCAACTAATAAGGACTGGAAATATTGAAAGTACTTAGACCTGGCAGCATCTCCATAGATAATTAATTTATTTTCAGCATTTTCTATTTTTGTTTTAGATTTCAAGAATCTGTAATATTTTCTTTCATCCAAATAAAGAGAAATGTGCCATTCCAACAAAATATGGGCCTTTAGATTTGTTTAAAAATAAACAGTTCAAATGTTTTGACACACTATTGATCCAAGTGGGATCGAATCAGACCTTCTGGCCCAGAGACTTTTAAGCAACTCTTGGATAGGCACATGGAGGATTGTAAAATGTAGGGTATGCAGGGTAGTTGATCTTAGTAGGATAATAGGTCGGCACAACATCGTGGGCCGAAGGGCCTGTACTGTGCTGTACTGTTCTATGTTCAGAGATGGGGACACTACAGCAATGGCCTAGGATCTTGTGCCATTGATTGTACATTGAGTACCCTAGCTTTAGTTGTTTTCCAATGAGGACATTTCTTTTGGAGTTGAGTTACATTCTTGCAAATGATGCTGTGAATCAAGAGAATAGAAAAATGCTGGAAAAACCTGTCTGCATTTGTGAAGAGAAACAGAGTTAACATTTCAGATTGATGAGCTTTCTTCAGAGCTGTCCCGAAGCTTTACCAATAAGAGTCTATATATGTCCCCTTGACGTTCAATGCCATTAGCAATGTCAAATCCCTCACCAACAACATCCTGGGATGGCGGAGTGAGGGAGTGGCCCAATGACTAGAAACATAGTTGATCAGCCACATTAGTGCTATGATTACAAGAGCAGAGCTGTTCTATATTTAAATATAAATAAATCATCTTCATATCATTATATTAACAATAGCAGGAGGCCTAGCAGCACGTGGAAGCTGTTGTGAACAGTAAGTTTGAAAACAGGAAGAAGCAATTTGCTACTCAGTTGGTCCTGCAGTAAAAATTTGTTTGAGCTTCAAACATGGAGTTAAAACCCATGTGCGATTTATGATGGGTAAAGTTATTTACAACATACAAATAAACCAGTGTTTTTCAAGTGAACTTGATATTTATCATCATGATGTACTTTCAATTCCCAATTTGTGTTTTCTTGCACCAGCAAGCCGATCTGATCTCTCTAGGAAAAGTGGTTTTGGCCTTAGCTTGCAACTCTGTGGCAGGAATTCAGCGTGAAAATTTACAAAAGGCTATGGAGCTGGTGTCCCTCAATTATTCTTCAGATCTGAAAAATCTAATTCTGTAAGTTATTTTGCAAAACTGTTCTTTAATTAGTATAATCTGAAAGTATCTATTTTGATTGAAATATGCTAAGCTGCGGTTATATGTTCTGCTAACAGCGTGTTTTCTTCCTGTGTTAGCACCTGTCAGCCATGGCTCAGTCGGTAGAACTGTGAGTGAGAAGCATGTGGGTTTATAAGCTCCACTCGAGACTTATCACAAAAATATATACTGACACTTCATTGTACTGAGAAAATACTGCATTGTTGGGCATGACATATATTGAATGAGACATTCAAATGAGGCCCCATCTCCCCCCTTAAGTGAAGGTATCAGATCCTACGGCATGCTTTTGAAGTACAGCACAGGAGTTATTCCCAATGAGCTGGCGAACATTTATCCTTTAACCAAAATCACAAAAACAGATCAGCCAGCTGTTAATGAATTGCTGTTTGTGGAAGCTTGCAGGTGAAAGTTGGCATTCTCATTACCGCAGTGAGGAAATTTCAAAAGTAATTCATTTACTGTGAAGTGTTTTGAGAAATCGTAAGGTCATAAAAGATATTGTGTAAATTCAAGTCTTTTATTGGCCCCTTTCTTTAACACAGTGAGGTCCAATATGCTCAAGAAATTAAAAGAATGGTATTCTGGAGAAGGAATGACTTTCAAAATTGAGATAAATTCTTGTACACAAAGGGCCGATAATTTTGTTTTTAATAACAATATTAAAAATATTAATTTCTGTTTAGTTTGAGTTTATTTTCATTTTATTAGATGATTGCTTTTTATTTTGAACATCATTTTTCTTTGACCTTCATAGCGCGTAATTGGTAATTAGTTCAAAAGTGACCTTTTGTCTAATAAAATGGATATTCTTTGTCCCACTGAAGAAATCTACAATATTTTTCCACTTTAAGTTTCACACTTGAAATCAGATCACGTTACCCCCGATTCTGTTGATACTATGACCAGAATCTTATTAGAGGTAGCCCCACTGTTGGTACTGAAAGCAGGATCAGAGTCCATGCAGATAGATAATAAGATCCTGGTCAACATTTTATCAATGGCAGCCTACGGCTGTCCAGTTGAGGACAACATCTCACCAGTCCAAGTAGAGGCCCAGCAGCCTTGGCAATGCTACCAGTTGAGTTGTCCGCTTCTGAGACTGCAGGAATAAAAGCGCAGTTTCATACTGCGGTGCCATTATAGGCAGGATTTTTTTAAAATTAAGGCATGCCCACTCGGGCTCCAGCAATTGCAGCAGTTCTGCATTCTCCAGTTGTGACTTTGCTGTTGCCAGCTAGTAATTGTTGCTGTGGAAGCCCCAAATCTTCTGGACACCTCTGGAAAGAAATAATGTTAACTTCTCAGAAAGATACAATGATAATCATAGAACCTTTTAATCTACATACAGACTGGAAAAATCAGAGGGCAAAGGCAGACTCTGTGAGATGTTCAAAACATATTTTCTGGATAGTTTCTCGAAATTGGCCACTTGGCAGGAAGAATAAGACCAGCGTATTTTTTAAAATAGTGACAGATTGCAGATCTTTGAGATGCAGAGGGATCTGGTGACCTGCTGCATGGCTCTCAAACGGTTGATATGCAGGCGCAGCAAGTAATTAGGAAAGCTAATAGAATGTTATTGTTTCTTGCAAATTGAGTTAAATGATGAGACCACATCTGGAGTTCAGTGTGCAACTTTGGCACCCTTAACTAAAGAGGGATGTAAATGAATTGGAAACAGTTCAGAGAAGGTTTACTGGACCAACACCTGTGTTGTGATTTGGGGAAAAGTTGGACAGGTGGGACTGCTCTACTGGAGTGTAGAAGAGTAAGACGTGAACTGATTGAACCGTTTAACATCCTGATTGGTCTTTACATGGTGGATGTAAAATGATGTCTCCTCATGTGGAAGAATCCAGAATTAGGGTCATAGTAAAGGATTTAAGGTTGAATTGAGGGAAAACATTTTCTCATAGATTTGAGTGACTTTGGAGCACTCTTCTTGAGTAGAAGCAGTCTTTGAACATTTTTATGGCAGTAGTAGGTTATTAATAAGCAAGGAGCTGAAAAATTCAGGGGTAGGTGGAAATGTGGAGTTGAAGTTGCAATCAAGTCCGCCATGGTCTTGAATTATGGAGCAGGCTTGAGAGGCTGAGTGGCCTACTTCTGCTTCTAAGTCATATATAACTGAGGTTAAGCAGGGGGACATGATTGAGATATATAAAATTATGAAGGGCATTGGATGAGTAGACAGGAAAGAACTTTTCCCGATAGTGGAGGAATCTGTGACTAGGGCACATAGCTTTCAGGTAAGGAACAGGAGATTTAGAAGGCATGTGAAGAAAGTTTTTTTACTCAGTGTGGTGGGAATCTCAAATCCATGACCTGCAAGGGTGTGAGAGGCAGAAACCCTCATAACATCTAAGAAGTATTTAGATGTACACTTGCGATGCCAAGGCATACAATGCTATGACCA
>NC_063337.1:32873176-32898176 GCF_021869965.1 Rhincodon typus | reverse complement strand
GACCCATTTTTTTTCTTTTTGATTTGTCATTTATACCCATTTTAGATCATTATCATTCCTTCAATGTCATTAGCATGCCCTTTTGCTTTTTGCTCTGGCCACCCTCCCATTCTGTACCACTCCTCCTTCCACTATGCTTATAGCATAAAAAAGATAGTATTTCCCAATTGCTTTCAGTTCTGAAGAAGAGTTTTAGCAGGTTCAACATTAACTGTTCCTCCCTCCACTGATGCTGCCAGACCAGCAGAGTTTCTCCAGTACTTTGTTTTTATTTCAAATTTCTAATATCTACAGTATTTTGCTTTTATATTATATAGGATAGTCAGGTATAAATCAGAATATGCTAAAATTATTCCACTCACGTCATGTTAATTTGAATGCCAGGTCCCTCTGATTTCCAAATACACAGCCATCTGATTTATAGTTGCCTGGGGTACAAGGTTTATGTAACTACTTTGCTCGTAATATTTTAATGTTGAATATTAGAAAATAATTATGTTCGGTCAATCACCAAGCCCAACTGCTTCCACTTTTCAAAGTATTATCTGACAGTGCCTCAGTTAATCTGCTCCTGGCCTCGCCCTATTGTTTATCTCCAAGTTTGGCTATTGTCTCAGTCAGCATCCTATCTTCCATGACTTAAATGTTACCTCACCCAAAATGTTGCTGCCCATGTCCTAACTCTCACCAAGCCCTACTTGCTTGTTACATTTGTGCTTGTTGACCTACAATGACTTCTGGTCCACCATTATCTCAATTTTCAAATTATTATTGTTTTCAGGATGCTTCCATTGCTGTTTTTCAGTGTGATAATCCTTCAAGATATCTGTGCTGCTGTAAACCTGACCTTTTCACCATTCCTGATTTTAGTCACTCTGCCGTTGGTGGCTGTGCCTTCAACTGCAAAGGCTGTCAGCTCTGAAATTCCATTCCTCAACCTTTCTGCCTTCTCATGTTCTTTTAAGAGGTTCTTTCAAAGCTGTTACTTTGAATGTACTTCTGACCGTCTTCCCTGGGATTGTCTTAGGTGAATTATTATCAAGTGTGGTTTTCTGAGACTTTTGCCTTTGGATATTTTGCTATGTTGAAGGTATTGCGTAAATGCAAGTTGTTGCTTCACCTTTTATATCTGAAGAAATTAAATGTAGACAATTACAGTTCACAATGTTGCAACAATGGTTCAAAATTTGAGCTTTCTTTGTAATACATTATATCAGAACCTAATAATTGCTGTATCTGTTTTAATTTGTTCCTGGGGTGTAGTTATTGCTGACAAGGCCAAACTTTTCCTTCCCTTTCTTCACTGCCCTTGAGAAGGTGGAGGCATTCAAAAAGGAATTAGATAATTATTTGAAAAGCAATGATCTGCAGAGAAAAGGCATAAGAAAAGCATTTGATGAGATGCTGATTTGGAGAGGAGTGCAGACATGCTGGATTGAATGACTTCCAACACTACTGCAATTCTGAGATTCTGGTGTGAAATGTGACTTGAACAGCTTAATTTCAATAGTGTAGATGTATCTGCAGTGCTGTTAAGGAGAAATGATGTGGAGATGCTGGTGTTGGACTGGAGTGGACAAGGCTAAAAATCATACAACAATCATCTCAGGCAGCCAATGCATTTTAGGTGTGAGGTCTTGCTTAGAATCTGTCTGTTTTAATTTTTTGAGTGAAACAGAATGTATCTGCAACTACGCAAACATCTTGGATGAAATAATTTGTGTAAGTGAGTGTGAAAGTGAGAGAGCGAGTGTGTGGGGAATATATAGTGTGGTGGGGTCGCCTGTAGAGCAACATGAACCCAAGATCACGATTGAGACCGTCTTCATGGGTATGGAACTTGGCTGTCAGCCTCTGCTTGATTTTGCGTTGTTGTGTTGAACACTTCAGGGGTTAAGGACATACAGCCTCTGATCTTCGGGTAAGTGACCTCCAAGGTGGACTTCAAGATACGCAATGACACAAAATCGCTGAGCACGTACATACACACACGTGTACAAGCACACACTCTCATATGCTTGCACGCATACACTGACACACGTATGAATTATTTCATCCAAGATCTTTGCATGTTGCAGATACATGCTGTTTTGTTCAAAAAAGAACTGACCCCAGTTTAAGACATAGATTCGAAGCAAGACCTCACACCTAAAATGCATTGTCTGACTTGAGATGTCACCTCTTGTATGCATTGATTAAAAGCTATTAAATATCTTGGGACAATCTTGAAAGGAATCTAAATTTTGCATTTTAATCAGTAGTCTCCTTCCTAACTGATTAAAGATTCAACAAGAGGCAGCTAGTTTTATAGTTGTTACCTTTCTGCTTATAAATTCTGTATCTTATACCCTCCGTCTCTCTCTCTCTCTCTCTCTCTTTCTCTCTCTCTCTCTTTCTCTCTCTCTCTCTCTTTCTCTCTCTCTCTTTTTCTCTCTCACTCGCTCTCTCGCTCTCTATATGCTGGAAAAAGTTGCTGAGCTCCAAAAGCTTGCGTTTTCAAATAAACATGTTGGGTCAATAACCTGGTGTCATTAAGGAGAGAGTTCCAGGATTTTGACATCATGACTTGGAGCAATGATATAATTTCCAGTTTAGGATCATTCATGAATTGATGGCAGGATTGTAATTAAAATGCTACTCTTGTCCTTCTAAATGATAGAAGTCATGGTTTTGGAAGGTGCTGATCAAGGACTTGCAGAGGATCTTGTAGATGAGGCTTGACCAGTGGTCTGCCTGGATGAAAAGGTCCTACGAGGCCCCCTTTCTGATGTTCAAAATAGGGGCACATTTGGGAGCATTTGGAAAATGGCAATCATCATATAATAAAAATGTAATGTTAAGTTGGAAAGGATAAAAGTCTGACAATGATTAAGATCCCTGACTGAAAAAGGGTGCATTTTGGGGGTATAAAAGTTGAACTGGAGCATTTTGATTGGAAACACATTTTGGTGGATAAAGCGTAGACGAAAAATGGGTGAAATTCAAAAGAGATGAATAGGGTGCAAGGTGGATACATACTCTTGAGAAATAAAATATAGTGTAACCAAAGCTAGACTACCCTGAATGATTAATAATATTGATGAGGATGTAAAGAAGAAGGAGGTAAATGATGCATACCGGAATAATAATAGCAATATAAATCGGGAAGAGTATCTGAAGTGCAGGAGACAGACTGAAGTTGAAATAAGGAAGGGTAAGAGGAAGCATGAGGAAGATGGCAGGCAACCAATAATAAAATGTTCTTCAAACATATTATTAGTAAAAGATTAGTGACGGATAGAGTGGGGCTCATAGTAACAAGCAGGGTAAGCAGCTTACTGAAACAAAGGGCATGGCAGAGATACTAAATGAGTACTTTGCTTCTGCCGATACCAAATTAGAACCTGGTGACGATGGCCAAGTTGAAAATATGGGTGTTGAGCAACTGAGCAATATAATGATAGAAAAAGAAGTAGTGATAAAAAGGCTGGCAGCACTCCCAGGTGGAGAAGTCACCAGTCCTGGATGGGTTGCATCCTAGATTGCTGAGAGAAGTAAGGAAAAAAGGTGCAGATCTGTTGACAGAAATTTTCCAGGCCTGTCTGAACACAGGATTGGTTCTGAGGGCCTGGAGAACTGCAAATGTGACACCATTATTTAAGAAAGGTGCAAAGGATAACCCAGGAAACTGAGACCTGTTAATGTCGTGTCAGTAGTGGACAAACTGGTGGAAGCCATAATACGGGATAAGGTAAAAATAAGTTAAGTCTAGACAACCAACATGGCTTTGCCAAGGGCAGGTCATGTCAATGAATTCAATCAAGTTTGTCAGACAAGGTGACTCGGACAGTGGATGAGGGTAAAGCTGTGATGTTGTATACTTGAACTTCCAGAAAACATTTGATATGGTGTACGTGGTAGGTTGATTTGCAGATTAGAAATGTTTGGGATTGATGAATCCTTGGCAGCATGGTAATTAAAAGATAGGAAACAGAGATTAGGTATAGATGGGCATTTCTCAGATTGAAGACAAGTTGAAAGTGGTGTTCCCCAGTGATCAGTGTTGGGATCCTTGCTTTTTCTGATTTGGAGATGGGTGTTGAGGGAAAAATCTCTAAATCTGACAATGATTCTAAGCCAGAGAGAATAGTGAAATGTGAGGATGATATTGAGAGACTTAAGAGGGACATTGACAAGTTGGCCAAATGGGCAGACACCAGTCAGATGAATTTCAAAGCAGAAATGTGAGGTAATGTATTTTGGTAGAAGATACACGGAGAGACAATACAGGCCCAATGGTACAACTTTGAGGGGAAATCAAGAGCAGAGGGACCTTGGGGTTCACATGCATAATTCTCTAAAGGTGGCCAGGAAAACTGAAACAGTTATTGAGAAGGCTTATAAGATCCTGGGAGTTATAAATAGAGGCATAGACTATAAAAGCAAAGAAGTGATGCTGCACTGCTACAGATCATTAGTCAGATCATGTTTAGAGTATTGTATTCAGTTCTGGGTGCCTTATTTAAGGAAGGATGTTAAAGCCGTGGAGAGAGTACAGAGAGATTTACTAGAATGATAGCATGAACTTGCTTCAAGGAGAATAAGAGGTGACTTTATTGAAGCGTTCAAACTTATCTGCAATTTTGATAAGGTAAAGAAAGATATTCTGTTTCCAATAGTTGGTATGTCAGTAACTAGGGTCACAATTTCAAGATTGTCAGCAGGGGAGCTCGGAGATGAGGAGAAACCTCAAGTGTTAAGATTTGGGTGTGCTGCTTGGGGGAGTGATGGAAGTGTTCCAAGGAGATTTTAAAAGAGAGCTGAATATATAGTTGAGAGTGATTAATTTAGAAGGCTATGGGGAAAAGGCTGGAAAATGAGACTAGCCGGGTTGAATAGCCTCCTTCTGTACTATAAAATTCTATGATTCTATTTAAGAGATGTTTCACAGAGCTACTTCTCCAAGCAGAAGTTAGTTCTCTTCCACACTCAGTCACTCCTACTAGAATGTGCATGAGTCTTGATGTCAGGGAGGATTTTGTTGGTGAGTGAATATTTTTGGGGGGGGTCATTGGTGAGTGAGTGTCAGTGGTGGGGTGTTGAGTTAGTGTAGGGGAGGAGAGTTGGAGGGCTGTGTGTCAGGGTGGGGGAAGTGGACTTGGGGGTTGCTGAGTGTCGGGCGGGCAAATAGAGTCGGGGGCACTGCGCGTTGGGGTGGGGGAAGTGGAGTTGGGGGGCAGGGGACTGAGTCTCGAGGGACTGAGTGCTGGAGTGGGGAGAAGACACACAAACAACATGTGGAAAGTTATAGGTCGTGGTATGAAATGGACAGTAACAACGTGAGTGCAAAATTGGCTGAATAGAAAACCAAAAGTAATGGTTAATAAGTATTTTTTGGGATGGAGAAATGTTTATAGTGGAGTTTTGCAGGCATCAGTATTGGGCCCTTGCTTTTCCTGATTTATATTAATACTCTAGATCTTGGTGCACAGGAGATAATTTCAGAGTTTGCAGGTAACACAAAACTTGTAAGAAGGATATTATGGAAATCCAACAGCATATTGATAAGCTGATGGAGAGGAAGGATAATTAGTGGATGAGGTTCAATGCAAAGAAATGTCAGGTGATGCACTTTTTTTTTAGAATCATAGAGTCTCTACAGTGTGGAAGCAGGCCATTCTGCCCATTGAATCCTCACCGACCCTCCAAAGAGCATCCCCTTTAATCCTGCATTTAGCATGGCCAATCCACCTAACCTGGGAGGAAACTGGAGCACCCAGTCGAAATGCTCACAGACGCAGGGAGAATGTGCAAGCTCCACACAGTAACCTGAAGGTGGTAGGAAGAACATTGAAATACAATATGAAATAGGAGTACGATTCTAAAGGCTACAGGAGCAGTGGGACTTGGGTGTGTGTGTGCACAGATCATCGAAGTTGGCAGGGCAGGTCGAGTGACCTGATTTAAAAAAAATGCATACAGTGTCTCAGCTATATTGATAGGGGCATAGAGTACAAGACCAAGAAAGTGATGTTGAACTTGTATAGACACTTGTTAGACCTCAGCTGGAGAGCTACAGTTGTAGTCACCTCATTATAGGAAAGACGTGAATGCATTGGAGACAGCAGAAGTGATTTATAAGAGTAGATTCAGCTATGAGGATAGACTGAAAACGTTGGGACTGTTCTCCTTGGAGAGAAGGCTGAGTGAAGATTTGGTAGAGATTTTCAAATCATGAGTGGATTAGACATAGTAGATAGAGAGAAGCTATTTCCGCTCACAAAATGAAAAAGAACAAGAGGGCATAGATTTAAAATTGAGCTACTGAAGCAAGGGTGACGTGAGTAAAAACGTTTGAGGTGATATTATTTGGAGCATCAATGATTAGGCAGGTGGCGGAGTGAGTAATCTGGGTGAGAGAGGGCTAGTGGGTAAGTTTGAGTGATGAAGCTTGGTGGGAAAGTAATTGGTTGGAGTGATGATGGGTGTAGGATGGCTTGGCGAGTGCATGAGCCAGAAACCACCACCACCTCCCCAGGAAATAAAAAAAAACTACCAACAAAACAAGCTGGGAGAGGAAGGGGCAGTCTGAATTGAAAGGCAGCTCCCTTCCTATTTCCATACTTGTGCGAATTCCACCCAGAGCAGCTCAATGTGCACCACCAGTGGTGTAAAAAGGCCAGTATTAGTTAAACTCAACTCCTAAGCTCAACCACAGTTTTGCTTCTCATCGTAACCTGTGGCATCATCTGTATGTCTGTCTCTAGTTCTACTTTATTTTGTCTTTTGGGTTACAAAATGTTTTTCTTAATTAGCACTGCTGGTTGGCACTTTTTTATTAATTTAAATAATCTGTGTGTTGCTTTAGAATTTTTTTCACATTTTACTGTTGTGGTAAAGTTTGCTCAGTGGCCTCCAGTGCAAAAAAAAAAAGGTTGAAATGTAAACCCCTCACCTTCACATGGGAAGAGGTTGGACAACCTGTTGTAGATGGTACATACTTTGTGCACTAGTGGTGAGAGAAAATATTTAAGGTGATTTGATTGAAATACAAGAGCAGCACCATTTGAGACATTTTTTTTTAATGCTCGAAACACTGAAATTTTTCTTGGAGTTTGAAAGTATAGGTTCCTTGTCAACTGTTTTAAAAGGTTCTGGCAACTGCCTGATAAGTGCTTTCAGTATTCAGATGTGACTATTTTTAAATATGGATTGAACTCTTTGTTAAATGCAGGATACCTTGGACTGGGTATTATGTAATGAGAAGGGAATAATTGGCAGTCTGAATATGTGAGATCCCCTGGGGAAGAGTGACCATAACATGATTGAATTTTTCATTAGGGGATAAAGTGACGTAATTGATTGAGACTAAGGTCCTTATCTAAATAAAGAAACCTGTGATGATCTGATGCTCAAGCTGGCTATCATAAATTGCGAAAGGTTGCTTAAAGAGATAAAGGTGGATAGGCAATGGCAAATCTTTAAAGAGTACATGGAGGAACTGCAACGGTTCTTCATTCTGTCTGGTGCAAAAATAATATGGGAAAGGTGACCCCAAGTATGGCTGACAAAGGAGATTAGTGATAATATTAGATCCAGGGAATAATGCATTAAAAAATTTCCAACACAACAGACCCAAGGATTGGGAACAGTTTAGATTTCAGCAAAAGGAGGATGAAGGGATTGATTAAAGGGGTAGAAATAGAGTACAAGAGTAAGCTTATGGGGAACATACAAACTGATTCTAAAAGCATCAATCAGTGTGGAGAGAAAAAGGTTGGTGAAGACAAATGTAGGTCCTCTTTACAGTCAGAAACAGGGAAAGTTGTAATGGGGAGTAAGGAGACAGACTAATTAAATACATATCTTGGTTCTGCCTTCACAGAAGAGGGCACAAATAACATTCCAAAAATGTTTAGAAACACCAGCTGTAGTGTGAGGAAGAACCTGAAAGAAATCAGTATTAATACGTAAATGTTGGGGAAATTGACAGATTAAAGGGTGACAAATCCCTAGGCCGGATAATCTACATCACAAAATACTTCAGAAAGTGGCTCTAGGAATAATGGATGCATTGGTGGTTATCTTTCAAGATTTTATAAAATCTGAACAGTTCCCATGGATTAGATGGTAGCAAATGTAACCACACTATTTGAAAAAGGAGATAGAGAGAAAACAAGGAATTATAGACTGGTTATTCTGACATCAGTAGTAGGGAAGGTCGAGTCCGTTATAAAGCATTGACAGGATTGGACGTAATTGCTATGGATTTACGAAGGGGAAATTATACTTGACAAATCTTCTGGAATTTTTCGAGGATATAACCAGCAGAGTTGTTGAGGTGAAGCCAATATATCTTGAGCTTTTGTAAGGTGTTGATTAGGGCCCGTAGAAAAGATTAACATATAAAATTAACCTGTATCAGAAAGGGGGTGGTGTATTGATGTGTTTGGAGAACTGGTTGGTAGACAGGAACCAGAGTAGAAATAAATAGGTCTTTTTCCAAGTGGCAATCAATGACTAGAGGGGTACTGCAGGAATCTGTGCTTGGACCACAGCTATTCACAGTATATTTTAGCGATTTCGATGAAGGGATTAAATGTAATATCTCCAAGTTTGCAGATGACAAAAGCTGGGTGGGAGGGTATACTGTGAGGAGGATGTACAGATATTTCAATGTGATTTCCAACAAAGTATGTTGTGGAAATGTCAGGTTATCCAAAATCGGAAGGCAGATTGTATCTGAAGGGCAATAGATTGGGAAAGGAGGAACTGCAGTGTGTCGTGGGTGTCCTTGTACGCCAGTCACTGAAAGGTAGGCATGCAGGTGCAGCAGACAGGCAAGAAGGCAAGTGGTATATTGGCCTTCATAGTGAGAGGATTTGAGTACAGGGGCTTGTTGAGACCACACCTGGAGTATTGCATGCAGTTTTGGCCTCCTTATCTAAGGAAGGATGTCTAGTTATGGAGGGAGTGCAGCAAAGCTTTATTGGACTGATTCCTGGGAAGGCAGAACTGACACATGAAGATAGACTGAATCAGTTAGGACTATCTGCATTGGAGTTTAGAAGAATGAGAAGGGATCTCACAGAAACCTGTAAAATTCTAACAGGATTAGACAGGGTAAATGCAGGCAGGGTATTCCTGATGACCGGAGTGTCCATTATCAGAGTCACAATCTAAGGCTAAGGGGTTGGCTATTTAGCACTAAAATGAGAAATTTCTTCATCCAGAGAGTGGTCAGCCTAGGAATTCTCAGCCACCAAAAATAATTGAGGTGAAAACATTGTATGTTTCAAGAATGAGTTAAATATAATTCTTGGGGCTAAAGGAATCAAAGGCTATGGCGTGCAAACAGGAACAGGGTGCCAGATTTCATGATCAGCCATGATTGTATTGTTTGAAGGGACAGCCAGCCTATTCATGCTCCTGTTTTCTATGTTTCTATGCCTTCAGCCACCTTTGTTCACATTTCAGGATTTACTCCCCACACTCCTCTGTCCTCTTTAAGGTCCATCTTAAAACCTACACCTTCAATCAAACTTTTCATTTCTCTGCTAACACTGCGTCCAAGGCTCAGGACCTGTGTTTTCCTTCTGCCTCTGAAGTATTTTGAGAGTCTGTTCCAACATTTAAAGACAAAATAAAAGCCTAGATTTTTATTTCTTATAAACCTTCGCACATTCTTTTGATCTGTGACATCTGGTGGCTTTAAATATTTTGTATTGTAAGTCATATTCTGTACGAGTTTCACCATATTGAGTTGTTGCTTCAGGCTTTGGTAGTAGAATCATAGCATTCCAGTTTGTTTTGAAAACATTTCCAATCATAACTGAAGCTTTTAATTTATTAATTTCTTGGAATCCTACATGCATGATTTTTTAAAAAATTTTATTCTTGAGCGTGAGCACCAATTTTTCTAGGTGGCTATCTTTCAAAATGTGGTTTATTGCACTCGTGTAGCCAAAGATTCATCCAAAATTACTTAACAGTTTATACACTTTATTTGATGCGTAACTTTAGGTTGTCTAACAATATTGGTAATTTTGATAGATGGGATAGTGTTGTAGAACTACAACCAAATTGTTTGCTACATTTTCTCTTACAATTTCCTGCATGTTATAAAAACAATTCATTGAATGAGAAGTATTTTGGCGCATCTGCAAAGATGTTATGAGATCCTGGATACCTGCAAGTTTGTTTAATGGTTGGCAAATGGTACATGTAAAATTTACTCAATTGACTGAAACGTTCTTCTGAGCTGCTGAACATTAGTGTTTATTGCATACATTTAATCAGATCAGAAAACAAAAATATCCAATGAAATAACAAATTAGAAAATGTTACATTTGCACTGTTCTTTGTTGAGCGTGCCCCAAAGTGACTCTCAGCCAATTAATCACTTTTAAAATACAGTATTGTCACAAATGAAGGCATATGGCAAGATTCTACGAACAGACACAAGAAAGTTAAAATTTGTCTATTTTGTTAGTGTTGACTTTGGGAGTAATACCAAGCAAATATCTCGGTTGTCTTTGAACAGTTTTGTGTGATTTTTTTATTATCCAGCTAATCAGTCTTCTCAGTTCTCTGTCCAATGCATCATCTATTTAATGTAATTCCTCTGCATTATGAGCCAATATGGAGAACTCCGTCCCTGTCATGCACATACTCTAGATCTAAAACAAGACAATAAAGATGAGTTGTGCAGTGTTCTGCACTTATGATATGGGTGCCATCTTATAGGTGAAGGCGATTTCCAGGTGTCACTAGTACCTAATTAAAATTGGTGGTTATAAGGACCCCAGCATCTGATTCACAACCCCTGTTTGAAATCTAGACCTGGAATAGGGATGACACAGCACCTGATTCTTTATGCACCTTGACTTATTGATGCAACAGAAAAGATGTGAAAGTACCTAAGTTACTTGGTAAAGCACTTCTGCTGCTCAATAGCTTCAGCTATGTCTGGTATTGTTAGTATGATCCAATGCCCAAATTCTGATACATCATAAGCCTCCTGATTCAGATATATCTTTTAAAAAAAATTTGAAAATGAGCCATAATGAATTTCAAACTGGTTGTATTTATATTTTTGTTCTCACTTTGCCTCCGTGGTAGGTATTTACCAATAGGTAATTTAGGCAGTTCTGAGCAAGTAGATCCCATCCCTGTTTTTTCAATAAGTAAAAATTTCGTACGATGGTGCAGGTTCATCCCTTCATGCAACTAACTGGCCATTTATATAACTGCTGTTTATGGGAACTTGCCTTGCACATGTTTGCTGCTGCATTTGCAATGACTACTTAATAAATAACTAATTGACTACAAAGTATTTCAAAACATCGTACTGTGCAAGGTAGGTTATTTCACTGGTTATCTCTGAGGCATAAGTGTGATAATTTGGGTCAAGTTAACATTTTTGACTTTTCTTTCACCTTATAATTATAAACATTTGCTGCTGACTGCAGTGGCTCAAATGAAGTGGAGGAAAGCCTATTAGGCAAACCAGTAGGATTCTTGCCTACTTAGAATGTAACATCTCTGAAGAAGGCATTACCTCAGTGAATTTTTGTTTCCTTGATTTGGAATACAACCTGAAGGTATGTTGGAGAATGAAGAGGACTTTACCAAAGATAGGTAATTTGCACATTTGTCATTTGCCTTATTGCTCAACTTTCTGCTGCTGGCCCCTTCAAAAGAATGAAAACACAGTTACTGAAAGAGGCCCAGTTTGCAGCAAAGGCTAATGGGAAGTAACTTGACTTCAGTAACATGGTTACTGACACAAAAATGGTTTTATGGTTCTTAATAAATGTATTAATTTGGATGTGGAGATTGAACTACATTCAAAGAATATCATAGACCATATTAAGGGTAAGTTATCTAAAATTGTTTATCTAGAGTTGTGCTATGTGAAACTAGTTTAACCGTGCATCTTGTAAATCCAGTCTGCACCTTAACACCCTACACCAGACTATTTTGACAATTATTAACAAAATGGAACAGCGTTCTAGTTCATGCTGATTTCTACATGATGTGGTAATGAACTGGAATACCATCTTTCTGGTAATTGTATATTTAGCTGCTTTAAATGGTGCAAAAGCAAACAAAGCGTATTTTTTAATGAACACATTCAGTGAATAAAAGTGATGTGACTTTTCACAAATAGTGTAACTGTTCATTTAACCAAATACATTAGTTATTTTGAGAAGCTATTAATTGTAGTAGAAAATGCCATATTGCCTTATTGAAAATTGAAATATTTGGTTCAAAAATGCTTATAATATTGTCAAAGAAAGATCTTTCCATTGAATGAAACACTCTCACCTCTTCCAACATGAAATAACCCCAGAGTATTAAAAAAATGAGTGAAAGCATTTAGTGATGAAGGCATTTATTCTTCAGGATAATATTTTAATCTTGCAGCTGTGAGTAAGAGCCAGTAACTTCAATGTTTTGCCTTCATCAAGCTTTCACCACTGCACTCAGTCATACGTTTGCAAGGTTAATTATTTAATAAGCAGTTCAGGTATATCATGTTATTTCCTTTATTTCTCCCAGTACAGTACATTGAATAAACATATACATTGCAGCATAAAATTTATTGCAACACAATTCCTATTTGCTTTTGATTTTCCATTCCAAGAAGCTGAAATGTACCTCGTTAAAATTCAGCATCACATCATGCTATAATGCATTGTTTTTACTAAGCATGTAATAAAAATCTTGTACTGATGTGTTCTATTCTGTGATCGAAAACCCTGTGTGGGCATTCAGGACTTACTACATTCATGTTGTACAACTTGTTTTGCCAGGTTCCAAAAGGATCCAACCTGGTCAGAGACAGGTGACCGATACTTGTTAAAATTATTCAGAGATCATCTTTTTCACCAGTTGACTGAAACTGGTACTCCATGGATTGACCTCAGTCACATAGTCTCCTGCTTAAATAAGGTAGGGGATCATATGCAAAATAATAATAAAACAGATATTGCTATATTATTTATGGAACTTTTGTAAACACAGAATTTCTTGTAAAATAAAAAAAATTTTCAACTCCTTTAGTAACTTAAAAGCATTCAGTATGCAATTTCATGTATTTTACTTCTGTGCTTACTTTTGTTTGAAAGATGATCACTGTTAGCTGTTAATTTTTGTTTACAGTTGGATGCTGGTGTACCAGAAAAAATTAGTCTTGTTTCCAGAGATGAGAAGAGTGTTCTTGTGGTGACATATGCTGATCTGAAACGTTGCTTTGAAAGCGCTTTCTCAGAACTCCTTGCAGCTTCTAATGGACAGTTGTAGTATTCGCTGTGCTGAGGCAAAACATTGCCGAAGAACAATATAAAGAGCTAATTGCACTACAACTGTATTAATGCCATCTCATTTCACATTTAAATTACAAATGTAAATGAGCAGCGCTGCTTGCACTTCAGTCAGGTACACTGTTACTTGAAGGAAGAACGTCCATATTACAGGAGCCTAGAACTGCCACCAGAAGTTGTTTCTGTGAAGACTGTTTTTAAATTGGGAAGTGGCATCAGATGCATGATGATCCCAGTTTTATTTTTTCACATGTTTATGCACTAATTTTAAGTTCAAGACTTGTGATCTTTAAGGATGTACCACATGTAATTTTGATAAGGGAAAATCGTTATCTTTAGAATTACCTTCTGGGTAACAGTATATGCCCCTAAGGAAGATGTTGAAGTGATTGTACTGCACGCAAGCCTATGGCAAGGACTAGGGTGAAAATGCCATTGGATATGTTATTTGTGAACTGAATTCCAATGGGTTATATTTCTGGCAAAAGACATGCTGGACTTCAGACCAACTGCCATGTGCTATCACTTAAACCAAACTACAGAAAGCATATTTTTATGGAAATCAGGTGGAATATTATATGGACGCTATTCTTCTAGGAACTAAACAGCTCCTGTGTGTCAGTGTTGATGGCATCTTTGTGAACTATCACAGCTACACATCTTTCATAACAAAATTAAAATGTAGCTTTTTTGCTTCATACAGTTACCAGCGCCTTTTTTTAACAACAAATTCAGTGTAAGTAATTGGAACAGGTAAGATGCCTCTACATTTATGCAAGCTTTTTTTTATAGGAGACTAATTTTTAAATTGGGTTCAATACCTGAAATGTCAGGAGTGGATTAGGTTTTGTTATGTATCATTTAATTTTGTATAAAGTTCTATTATTTGAACAGCAGCTTTAATAGGGTACTTTACACTGGATATGGAAACAAACAACAACTTTGTCAAGTACACTTGCACAAAAACACAGCAGTTGTTTCACAGTAGTAACCTGTGCAGTTTTGGAACAATTGGGCTGCTGTGCCTTTATGATACCCTCGTCCCAAAGTTGGCTTTACAATTAGTCATCTGAATTACAGATATATGGAACTACCTAAAGTGTGATGTTTCAGTTTCTTAAAGTTAGAAACAAAATCACCTTTTTTAGGGAAATTCTTTCATTTGCAGAATCAATTTCTAAATGTGTTGTCAAGTATTGAAACTGAACCATCTGGGAAATGAGGAACATATCAAAACATAATGCAACCAGTCGTATGTGACTGCCAATTCCATTGGGCCAAAATATAGAAATGAATCTAAAGAAATTTAACTCAATATAATGACTTTGACATTGTCTTTTCTTCCTGGTATTAAATGTTTAATCATATTGACTGCTTTGAGGAAGAAATGCTGAAACTGAGGGCAGTATGGCCTTGATAATTGAAAGTCCTTTCCCATTAGCCCAGTTTTATAAGCATAAAATTCTGCATATTGAATTTGTGTTGGCAACACCGTTCATGCAAAAGGTTTGGAATCCAAACCTGTTTGGCAACCACAAATAGGTTCACCTGGTAACAGCAGTTAAAATTAATGGGGAAGGACTACATATATTTGTGATTTTGACACATTTGTATGCATCCTGTGCAAAATTGATCTATCAACAGGCAGTAGAAGCAATTGCAATGTCTCCCTCATTTTAGCTGTAAAAGAGTTGAGGGAACTCCGCTATGTTCTTTCAAGGATAATGTCCTAAGTAAAGTTGTGTCAATAGCTCATCTGTTTGACAGAGAAGCAGCTGTTTTTGTATGTTTTGAGAAAAAAAACATTCTTTTTTTATAAAATCATAAAAAAACAAAAAAAAGGTATTCTGACAATGAGGAGAAATACTGTATTTATATCATTCTGTGCACTTCAAAAGGTTCTTGTTTCCACATGGTTTCTGAATAATTGCAGAAAGGGGATCATCCATGGGTATTAAGGGTTGGGAGTGCATGGCCTCCTCACATTCTTAGTATGGACCAATATTTGGGTAACAGGCAGAGGTAAACAGGGCTTAAATTTTGATGTTTACTAAACCAGCACACTGCCTCTGGATTATCAAAAGCAAAAACAAAATCCCTGAATCTAAAAAAAACTCTGATTATTTTGTTCTTACCTTTTAATGTGATTTCATTGTGAGGTAGTTAATTGCCTACAAAGTTCATTTGAATGTATTCCTGATCCAGCCCAAGTCAGCATTTGTACATCAGATTTTACATTATTTGCTCCTTTGTTACCGTATCTAACATTTCTAGTCACCATGCGATTTTAAGTCTTGATCCATTTATTCATAGATGTCTAATTGGGAGAGTTCCAATATTTTAAACTGATTCCAGTTCATGCAGTTATAGAATATTTGCAGTCGGGCTTTGAAATCAGTATTGATTTCTCAAACATAAGATTTTAACCATCTGCATTTACATTGACACATTGCTTTTGCAGAAAACTTTAGGAAGGCTTTGAATATGGTGAGTAATGTGCAACCTTTTGATGATCCAGTGCCAGCCCTTGAAATCACATGGTGACTTCAATTTTTGAAATCATGTATGGTTTGAAAATTCATTTCAGTTATATACAGGGTTTTCAGTTGCCTAATGCTGTTTAAAACAATCCAAATATGTATTACTAAAAGCTTGTTTTATGTATTATGTTGGTAACAGTTTTTGTTTTGTACGAAAACCTTGTAAGCATATTCTGCACACGTTCCACTTCGGCCTTATTTTGTTTATTTGTAAAGAAAAATGTCCTTAAACAGCTATCACAAAAGTATCAATCGGTTTTGTCTGTATGACCCCTCGTCAATGTTAAATGTTACCACATCTGATTTAAGCCTTTGTGTGTACAGCAGTATTTTAATAAAGAATACCAGAATTCAATCTTGCTTACATGTTTCTTTTTATTCGTTTAGGGATGTGGATGTCGCTGGCTAGACCAGTGTTTATTGCCCATCCCTAATTGTCCTGGGGAAGATGTTTATGAGCTGCTTCCTTGAACTGCTGCAATCCTTTGGGATACGAGTTCCTGACTTTGAAAAGTAACTACTGAATTGAAAATGTGGATATCAACATTTTATATAAAAATTAGTTTCAGTATTTGAAGTTACTTTGAAGTTTTGCATTAATTAATTAGGTATAACATAGACACAACTTTTAAGGCAGCGCAGTGGATGAAAAAATCTATTTCTACAAGCAGATATAACACAGTGTGAGCTGGAGGAACACGGCAGGCCAGGCAGCATCAGAGGAGCCGGAAAGCTGACGTTTCGGGTCGGGACCCTTCTTCAGAAAAATCAGCTTTCCTGCTCCTCTGCTGCCTGGCCTGCTGTGTTCTTCCAGCTCCACACTGTGTTATTTACACAAGTAGCTATAGAATGATGGGGGAGGAATGTCTCAAATATAACATTCAGTTATTATGATGTAATCCAATCTACAGGAAATTGATTGATTCAGAGACATTATCTGCAACCAAAACTATTAATAGTTACTTGACAAAAACAAGATCCACAGATGCTGAAATTCTGAAATATTTAGCAGCTTATGCAACATCCGTGAAAGGAAGAAAAGAGTTACACTGTGTCCTCTCATCAGAAATGAGGTATGTTAGAGATGTAATAGATTTTGAGCAAAGATAAGGGCAGAGTGGGGGAGAGCAACAAAGACAAAAGTTCTGAGACAGGGTGGGTAGCATGAGGAATTAAATAGCAAAAAGGTTTAAAAGCCAGAGGGAATTGATAAATAAAGGATGTCTATTTGATATGTAAATAGTTAATAGTCAATTCAAGTGCGAAGTCAAGAGATTGCAAAGGGGGAAAATTAAATCATTTGGAGAAATGTGATGATTTAACATTCTTGAACTCGAACTCAATGTTGAGTCAAAAATCTGATAGAGCGCTGAGTCAGAAGTGTTATTCCTTGAGTTTTGTTGAACTATTTAAGACATTGTACTAGGCCAAGGACTGAAAAGTTAGAGTAGAAGCAAGGTGGAAAATTCAATAACATGATAAGCTCGGAGTCATGCTTGCAGGCTGAACAGAGGTGTGACCTGTTTGCAGTTGGTTTCCCCACTGTAGGGAGGCATCATCATTGGTAATGAATACAGAAACCACAATTGGAAGAAGTACCTGTGGCACTATCCTGCATAGTGTGGTTTTCCATCATTGGTCAGCTTTTTGCTTATACTGTCTACTTTTTCATTTGGACAGCTGCTATCCAGTTACTTGCATCTTTTCTGGTTTCTTTAATTTTGAAACCTTTTGCCATTTAACCTCTCCTGCCATCCACCCTATCACAGACCCTCTAGCCTCTTTTGTCTTTTCCTAATTAACAACTTTTTCACTTGCTCAAAAGCTGTCGCAATTCTAGCTTTCCTTAGTTCTGAGCAAAAATCACAGTCTTTAAATATTAACTCAGTTTTCCTTTCTGCATAGCCAGCCAGCCTGCCTGCCTTGCTGAGTATTTTTAGCATTTTCTGTTTCTACTTGTTATTTGATAACATATTATAAATAGAATTTAAATTGCAGAGTAATGTTTAATACAGCAAAGTATCCACAGTCAATCATAGAATTGTTACAGTGCAGAAGGACGCCATTCAGTCCCTCATGTCTGCACTGGCTCATAAAATGACTTACTGTCATTTTCCTGCCTTTTCCACATTCCTTTGCATGTTGTTCCTGTTTAAATAATTAAATGTCCTTTTGATGCTTAATTGAACGTGCCTCCTCCACACGTCCAAGCAGTGTGTTTCAGAAGCATTTATTTTGTGAAAACATCTCATTCTTGCCTCGACTTTGCCTCTTTTGCAAATCACTTTTTAATGTGTGCCCTGTCATTTTGATCCTTTTACAAGTGGGACAATATCTCCTTATCTATCGCAACGCCCTTGCTCCTGAAAACTTCTAATAGATCTTCTCAGCCTGTTGGTCTCTAATCTCAAAATAGTGAATTGTTACATATACTTATTTAAAAATCACATGATACCCAACGTGATCATAACAGTGGCAAACTTTCCACTCTTGCTCTTTTAGACGTGTCTTCGTTCTTTAACATGGTTGATCACATTGTTATCCTTTAACAACCCTCTGTTATTGTCCAGCTGGGAGGGAATCATTTGTAATGGCTTCTGTTCCTGCTCCCATATCGTTACCTTTGCTATTCCCCAAGGATCTATCCTTGGCCCCTGCCAGTTTCTCAACTACATTTTGCCCTTGGTTACACCATCCAAAATTGCAGCATTAGCTTCTGCACGTGCACTGACACCTGACTTTACCTCACCACCACCTCTCTCATCCATCGTTGTTGCTAAAATGTCCGACTGCCTATTCAACCTACAGTACTGCATAAACCTGCATTTCCTTTGAAAGGTTGGGAAGATTCAGACTTTTTTTTTTGGACCTATCTCCAAACTTTGCTCCTTTGGTGACTTCAATCCCTGTTCCTGAATCAAGTCAACCTTCCCTTTTGCAACCTTTTGTGTTTTAAAGCCTGAGATGAGCTTTTGACCTTGTTTATGCTGTTACTAAGACTGTCTATTTCCAACTGTGTTGTCATCATATTTCTCCCCTCTCCACTATTTGCTGTTGAAACTCTTGTCCATGCTTCTGTTGACTCGAAATTCAGTTATTCCAGAGCATTCTTGGCTAGTCTCCCACATTCTGTTTGAGGTTATGCAAAGCTTTGTTGCCTGTGCCTAATTTACAGCAAGTCCCATTTCCCCTAATGCCCCTGTGCATGCTGACCCACATTGTCTCCCAGTAGAGTAACATCATGGTTTTAAAATTCCTATTCCTGTTTAGAAATCTCTCCAAGCCTTCACCCCTTACCTATCTCTAATCTCCTACAACCCTCCAAAATATTTGATTGTTGAGGACCAAAGCTCTGAAATACAGTTCTCTACCTCACTTACCATGTTTTAAACACTCCTTAAAACATACCTTTGACTGCACCTATGGTAATCTGGCCTAATCCAATGTGGTTCAGTGACATACTCGGTTTTATAATTCTCCTGAAGGGCATTGAAATTTTTATTTCATTGAGTGCATACAAGTTGTCAATTTGATGGAAATAGCGGTTGATTTAAAGATATCTCGCACACTAACCCACTCTAGCTCCAAACTCCGTCCTGACTCCACCTTCGCCACCTCCCCCCAAACTCCAATTTAGACACACATGCACACAGGAAGATCCAATCTGATTAGGATTTAATCACATCTCCTTGGAAGTTGGCATTTAGGTCTGAAATTTGAAAATTTAACTGACGACAACTTAGCGTCTAATTGGAAAAGGGCTTCGTTCAATGTGCAGTACAGACCACTGAAAACTAGTTTAACATTTAATCACCTGGGTCCTTTTTGCTTAGACCTTTTTTGCCAATGAAAAGAAAATTCCTTTCTGAACCTTAAGTTTAAACCCTACAATTGACTTCAATACACTTCAGCCATATTATTGTTTCTTTCAAAGTTAAGATAGCCAAATGTTTCCTTACAAATTGATATCATCCTTTTCTGCTTCAGTCCAAGTGAAACAGAAATTCTCAACCATGCTTCTGTTTCCTTCAAAATAGATGGTCTGTGCTCAACTGACCAGCCTTACATCCTCCAACCTCAATAAATTTGAGCTTATGGTGCAGACGAAGACGCAGTTACTGGATTCTCGCTCATCTGTCGTCTTGACCTCTATTTACTCCTAATTCAAGTGCCTGAAAGGCATATTCCATATTTGAATCTCTGTGTAGTCTTGCACCTCCCTCAATGTGTAACTCCATCCAGTACAACAATCATCTCTCCTTTCTTTTATTTGTATTCAGTCATGACTTGCAATTTCTTCTCTAATCCCATCCATTTTTCTACTTCACTCTTCTTCATACCCAGCTCTTTTACAAAGATTCTCATCATCTCTCGTCATGTCTGCTTTTGCTATTTTCTTTTCCTATTAGGACTCTGTGAAATTGCGTCTAATGGCTTACGTTAAAGGCCTTGCATTAATACAAGCTTCTGATGGACATTGCAATTGGTAGTTTTATTTCTGAAGAAGGGTCTAGGCCCAAAATGTCAGCCTTCCTGCTCGGCCTGCTGTTCATCCAGCTTTACACCTTGTTATCTCGGATTCTCCAGCATCTGCAGTTCCTACTATCTCTGGCAGTTCTGTTGCTGTTTCTGATTTTTGCCACTAGATGGTGGCAGAGAATCACATTATGGCAAGGTATTCCCTGCTAAATTAGAATCATTGCTAAATATTGTCTGAATGGGCATATCCTTAGAATCAATTCTAAAGACATGCCAAATGACTTGATAGCTAATAACATGAACTGCTTATGATATGCTTCAATATTTTGGATTGATTTTGTTCGCCTGATGGGAATCCTATGGTCCCATTTGTGACAGACCTAGTTGTCGGTAGACAGGATGATGGCCCACTGGAACCCCTTCATCTTCCTCACTGGGTTGGGGAAACCAAAGCTGGACTTTCCAACACTCCCTTCCGTTAAGGCACTTAAATGGTTCTTAAAGTGATTGTTAATTGACTGCTCACAGGCCCATACCTGCCTTGGTGGCAACTATCTCCGCTCTAGATGGAACAAAGGAGATTCATCCTTCCAACTAGTAAACCAGTAACGATGCTGGGGAAGGGGGCAGCGAGACTGCAGAGAGCAACCCCTGCTCTTGCTTTTGACTGCCACCCAATCCAACAGCACATTGTTCCCCAGATCTCATCTCCATCCTGCGAGCTTGGTGCTTGTAGCAGCACCCATGGCTTCTTTTGCGGTATCTCTGAGTAAAACAGGCTGGCAGGACCTCATTGACCTATATCCTAATCCTAGTTGAATGCCCCCCCCCCCCACCCTCCCCCATTGATCAGTCAGGTGCCTGATTGTCAGAAGATTCAGTGGCCATTCAGTATTTAACAGGGCTTTGGTTTCTTCCAACTTTCAGACCTGCTCTGAAAATGAGAAGGTTCTGTCCTTGGCCACTCAACCATATGATATGGAGGTAGCACAGTTCCATGTTAAAATGTCCATGCACCAAAAATAGGGAGCATATTTGACTGAGGGACATAAGTGGCCACAGTGGCTACATGTCACTGGATTGAATTTCATAACCAATATATTCCAATGTGGAGAAATAAGGTAACTTACATTGGACAGAAGAATGAAGATAAAAGTAAACAGATGACAGCAAGCCTTCAAAAGGAACAGATGATCTGAATGTGTAATTCAGATAAATAAGCACAAATAAGTGGAAGCAGTTAATTAAAGATTCAATAAAGCCTATATCTTTTAAATAACGGCATAAAGTACAAAAGTGTTAAACCTACAGCATCTTTATTGGAGGATAGTAAAGTGTAGCACTGGATGCTAGAGATCCGAAATAAAAATAAGTGCTGGAGAAATTCGGCCAGACTGGCAGCGGCTATACAGTGAGAAACAGCTTAGTGGCTGAATTTTCCCTGACCTTAAATAATGTGACAATGATGTGTCAGTTGGGAAAATGTAGTGAGAATGTAAACATGAGATTTCTTGACCTCTAAGGAAAAAGTCTTAAATTATCCGTTGTTTGGATATGGAGATGAGAATCTCACTAGTGAGTGGCAAGAAGCCTATTTACATGCAATTACATCTCACTAATCCAATCTCGCCTCATATGTAATTGTCTATTTTCCCATACAACGGACAGAAACATGGTAATGACAATTCCCAACATCAACATCTGAGTAGGTATCTGGCAGCTCCTGCTTTCCACTTATTTTTCTGATCCCTCACTCTTGGTCAGCAGTCTACAACATGTCAATGTACGTCCCTGGGCAGCAATCACCTGCAACCCCAATCTGTGGTGTTGGCATTGGACATGCCCACACCCACTTAAATGCTGCACTTTCGAGTGCACCAATACTTTACATAGCTTGGCAACAACAATGCAGCTTTGCATGCATAGACTGGCACAAAGTGAGTGCATCAGAATGGAGTGCATCTCTGGACATTCATTTCACTTCACCTAGCCCTGCTTGGATGCTCAGAGCATCTCTGTTTTGCCTTGCCTTCTTGTGCATTACTCATCATTCAGAATTTATAGGTTCACTGTAATTTTTTGTCTTAACATGCCACTTAACACAGACAGAAAGATGGCAACTTATGTTTGCCAATGGTGATCAGTCAAGAAGGCAGATGTATTGGTTTATGGAATGGTGCTACCTCAATGTTATGCCTGCAACATGTACCAGTAGCTAGTATGGCAAACATATTGAAATGTCTCATTGAAATCACTGTGACACAAAGTCTAAGGGCAGTTGGCCTCGGTCAAGTCAAGGGCACTGTCTTTATTCAGGGGGTACCAACACGTTAGATCAAGTGCTCTCTGATATTAGTTCATGGGCTTAGAAACAGTCATTTGAGCCCCAAGGGTAGTCAAGGGGAGGGATTCTGTATGATTGCACTCTGCAGAGATTGGGCTGCAGTCAGTTCTACAGGTGCAGTGCAACCAGACAGGAGATTACTAGTAAGTCAGCTGAGAGCTACACAGATCAGTCAGGTGGAGGGGCATGGTCAGTCCTGAACAAGGATGAGATAGTATACTATTCTGGGCATTAGGGCAGGAGTAGCATTCCCTTAGACACAGTTCTACTATGGTGCGGTAAGAAGGATAGATGGCCTCTAGTTTGGATCATGCCGCTACGGTTAGTGACAGTCAATCTGATAGGTGATGTAAAGTTGCAATACATGTCCAAAGGTGAGTTTCTGTTTCCAACAATGTTACTGTGTTGCTCATGCCCACCCAGGGGATTAAACATTAAACTGATTTTCAGAAGTCTGTTCTGCATTCAAAGGTCAGATGGTAGCACGTTATATGAAGTTTTCCTTTTCTTATATCCCCTCACTATGGGGAAGTGATGGTCTAGTGGTATTATCACTAGAATATTATTCCAGGCATCCAGGTACTGTGCTACAGACCTGGTTTCAAATCCTGCAGTGTAGATGTGGAATTTGCATTTAATAAAAAAAAAAAAAAAAATTGGAATTAAGAGTCTAATGATGACCTGAAGTTGTTGTCATTGTCTGAAAAACCCACATGGTTCACTAATATCCTTTAGTGAGGGAAATCCGCCATCCTTACCTGTTCTGGCCTGCATGTAATGGCTGACCCATCCAGTATGATTGACTGTCAGCTGCCCTATGGAACATTTGGGGGTCAGCAGTAAATGCTTGCATAGCCAGTGGTGCCCACATTCCGTGAATTAAGAAAGAAATGTGAACTGTGAAAGGCTATTCCTGGCTGTCAGCTTTTGACCTGGTGCAGCACTTGGCTTTAATACAACACTGCCGGTGGAGATCCTGGAAGGTTTTGGCAGTGGTGAGTATATTTGTTGCTGGTGAGCGTAGAGGTAGCGCTATTGAGGCATGGTACATGCCATAATGAAGTGAGTAACATTGAATTGCTAGAGCTGACAGAGGAAAGAATCTCCATGAAATTCCTCAAAATCAACACTGAACTGATTTTTGGTAAAATTCAGCCCAATGTTTCAAGTCCAGTGACTCTTCATTTGGATGAAATTTTAGGTCTTGGGCTTCTTGTGAAAAAATGTCAAGGCTGCATTGAGCCAAAGCTGAAATTAATTTGGTTAACAAAGTGATTGAGCAGTTTTAGCTCACAAGAGAGATTAAAAATTTAGGATTATTTACTTGGAGCAAAGAGAGTTTGAAGGTGATCTTTAAAATATGTTTAAAATTGAGAAACAAAAACATAAATCACTGGATAAACTCAGTAGGTTTGACAATATCTGTGGAGAGAAAGCAGACTTAATGTTTCGAGTCCAGTGAGCCGCCTTCAGAACAGAGAGATCTCAGTAAAATACATCAGGAAAAATTACTTTCGTTTTTCTGAGTTAGTAATTAAAATTTCAGGTATTTCTAATAAGACAATGAGAAAAAGAAATAAATGTTCTGCCTTACGGAGATGGAAGGAAAGAAAAATAATATAGTGGCACATTTCCAGTGAAGAATCCAGTTTTGGCTCCAAACACAATGTGTGCTTGTGTTAAACTGAAGAGACCATAAGAACATAAATAGGAGCAGGAGTAGGCCATCTGGCCCTTTGAGTGCTAAGATCACGGCTGATCTTTTTGTGGACTTCCAAATGTGGCTCAGACTTTGAAATATGGTCATCAACGGTAGGAAGAGAATGCTTATAGTAGGCACTTAATTTAAATGCAGTTAAATGCACCACGTCTCCTAAAATTATTCATCGGTTGTCTGAATCCAGCATTTCGATCTGCGTTGCATCTGTTTCTCCCAAAACATTTCAATTCAATAAAATGCAAAATATCAAACAGCAAAGTATTAAAGACACTTAAAACTACGTTTTATTGTTGAATATTAATGTATGTACAGTTATGAAACAAAATCAAAGGCGTAATCTTTAAATGTGAGTGGTAATACAATTCAGTATAGAGACTATACTATTTTCCCAAACATTTAGCACTTGTATTTTTTGTTTATGAGATGTGGGCATTGCTGGCTTGGTCAGCATTTAATTCCTTCCCGACTGGTCAGAAAACTTACTTAAAACAAAAGGGCAGTAAATAAATATTATGAGAAAGCAACAGGGAGTTGACTGTAGGAGCAGCATTTTCCATTCAATTATGATGGCTCTAATTAGATGCTCCATTGTCACAGTGGATTAAATGAA
>NC_063337.1:32826995-32872676 GCF_021869965.1 Rhincodon typus | reverse complement strand
TCTGCAATCCTGCTACATTCGCCCATGAATGATTGTGGGCAGTTAAACAACTAAAAGGAGGAGGAAGCTCCATCCTTACTGACGGAGGGACCCAGCACATCAGTGCAAAAGCAAAGCTGAAGTATTTTCAACCATCTTCAACCCAAAGTGCCAAGTGGATAATACATTTTAGACTGTTCCTGAAGTTCCCAACATTATAGACAGAAGTGTTCAGCCTATTCAATTCACACTGTCATATTAAAAAAAATTGGCTGAAGGCACTCTATGTTTGTGAACCCTGACAAAATTTCACAATACTTGTGCCCCAGAATTAATAGTGCCCCTAAATAAGCTCTTCTAGTTCAGTTATGATGCTAGCATCTACCTGATAATGTGGAAAATTGCCTGGATATGTCTAGTATATATAAAACTCAACAAATCCATCTGGCCAATTACCACTTCATCAGTTGACTCTCAATCATCAGAAAGAGCAGGCTGGGAATTCCATGGTGTGTAAATTCCCTAATTCACCAAAGCCTGCTCACCATCCACTAGGCACAAGTGTGATGGAATACTCTTTACTTGCATGAATAAGTACAGCTCTTTTGTCCATGTTTGGACCAAGGCTATAACGAGGCCAGGAGCTGACTGGCCTATTAGAATTTAAACTGATTTCAGTGAGCAAGGTTGTTGGTAAATAAATGCTATTGATAGCACTGTTGATGACACCTTCCTTCACTTTACTGTCAATAAGAGTAGATTAATGAAGTGCCAATTGGACATGTTGAATTTATCCTGCTATTTGTGTACAGGACATACCTGGACAACTTTCTGCATTGCCTGGTAATACCACTTTTGTAACTGTACCGGAACAGTTTGGTTAGGGACGTGGCAAGTTCTAGAGCACGCATCTTTTGTCCTGTTGCTAGAATGTTGTCAGGGTCCATTGCCTTTGCAGTATCCAGAAGCTTCAGCCTTTTCTTGATAACATGTACAGTGAATGGAATTGGTTAAAGACTAGTATCTGTGATACTGTGAACCTCCAGAGGATGCCAAAACAAATCATCCATTAGGCACTTCGGGCTGAAGATTTCTCCAAGCGATTAAGCCTTAACTTTGGTACCAATGTGCTAGGCACCCCCATTATTAAGCTTGGGAATATTTGTGGAATATCCACCTCTAGTGAGTTGTTTAATTACCCACCATCCATTCACAGCGAATGTAGCAGGACTGCAGAACTTTGATTTGTTCCATTGGATGTTAAATTCCTTAGTCCCGTGCTGTTGGCACACAAGTAGTCCTGTGGTGTAGCTTTACCAGGTTGACACCTCATTTTTAGGTATGCCTGATACTGTTCCTGGCATACTTTCCTGCCTGCTTAATTGAACTAGGCTTGATGTTAATGGAAGTGTGAAGTATATCCAAGGTTATGAAGTTGCTGCTGCTGATGGCCCACAGCACCTATGGATGACCAGTTTTGAATTGCTAGATCTATTCAAAGTTAAGATGCTTCAGTTTTGAAATCCATTTGGCATGGTCATAGTGCCACTCATGGAGGGTATCCTCAGTGTGAAGATGGGACTTTGCCTCCAGAAGGACTATGCAGTGGTCATTCCTACTGATGCCTGCGCAACCCTCAGCGCTTCCTCTAAATGGATTTCAAAATGGAGGTGTCTTGATTCAGCAGCTGATGAGAGTGGTGGGAGGATGTTGGAACAATATATTCAGCAGGAACTTTCCTTGTCCATGCTTGGAATCTGAAATCAATATTGAGGATTCCTAGAACAACTACTTCTCTCCTGTATACCTCTTCTTGATAACTTGCTGGTGGACTAGAAAGTTCTCAGATTTGGTGACGGTGTTGTCTGGGACATTGAAAAGTACAATTCTATTGAGGATTACTATGTCAGGTGTTGCTTGATTGTGAGGCAGCTCTCCCAAGTTTGACAATAACTCATAGATAATAGTAAGGAGGGTTTTACAGAATCAACAAGGCTGAGTTTGCCACTGTTAATTCTGGTGCCTAGATCAATGTCGAATGGTTTAGCCTATTTCACACCGTTTTGAGACTGATTAGCAGTTTGATATAACTGAATGGCTTGCTAGGTTATTTCAGAGGGTAGTTGAGAGTCAATCATATTGTTGTGTGTCTGGAATAGGTCAGACCAGGTAAAGATGATAGATTTCTGTCCCTAAAAGGTATCAGTGAACCAGATGGTTTTTATGATAATCATCAACAGTTTCATGATCAACATTAGACTTTTAACTCAAATCCCACAACTGGGAATCAAACCCAGGTTCCCCGCATATTATCTGGGTCTCCACATTACTAATACAGCAACAATGTCACCACACCGTCCCGTCCTCATGTCCTTTTAGGCAGGAAAGGATGTGTGTAATCACAGTTGTTAGGGCCAGGTGAAGACAGTAAAATCAACTCTCCTCTTTTCAACCTCTCCACATTGGCCATACAAAGAACTACTTTTCTTTTTAGCACGAGACTTTGTAGTTAACTGACTTCTACTATTTAGCAAGGAGCCAATTATACAGTTTGTTGAATGAAAGAAAAAACAATTTTATTCTCTGCTAACCCTAAGAAAAATAATGAAGTTGTGACATACAACATACACACAGGTACGAAGTTGAAAAGAAATATTGTCCAATGTGAAAGAAATATAAAAGAATATATTGTTTAAAGTTATTCGGGTGTCCTTGATCTGTAAGGTTTTAACCTAGGACCATAATTGTTCAATTGATATCTTAAATCACCAGCAGTTGCAAATATTGCAATTACACTTCTTAATTTTTTGATGCTCTGATGTCTCTCTTCAATCTGTTCGGTTAACGGTTTCCTCGAGAGCAGACAGTACGTATATTGCAGCTGGATCCATGTCAGTTCTGTAGTCAAAAATCCATCTCATTGATCTGTCAAAAGCAATTGCTTTAAAAATAAGCTGGTTTATGTATTTCCATGTCTAGTTTCATTGTCTTCAAGCTTGATAATTGCAGATGATGTTTGTCATATCAATATGTGAAATTTCTTATACTGGTTAAATCAAAATAGGAGGACAGTCTTTTCACACTTGACTGAGTTGACTAGTTTCAGTGTCTTTTGATAAAATATCAGTTTCAGTTTAGAGTTTTGTTTATTCCACATTGGTTTCATGAAGCATGGCTAATTTGTGTGGTCAGTAGATTGTTTTGGCCATTTTAAGTATATGAATTATCCCTTTTATTCAAAGAATATCTGTCCATGAAAATTCCAAATATTAAATCAAATCCAAATACCAAACATTCATATTTCATATCATCATAATGAGTCTAATAAAATGAATATCCATAAGGATAAGAGTGGCCAACTCAAAATTCAAGCAAAAATGTTCCAGAATTTACAGAGAATCAAAACGTTAAAATGATTAAATGATAATGTTGCCGGTCATGACAACTATGCACTCCAGAACTCTGGTGCCCATTGGATATAGAAGGCCTCAGGCATACCAGCAGACACGTCATGCTCCTTCCCTAGGGCACATGGGAGTGGAAAATCTATAGAAGAGAGGCAAACAGCCAGTGTAACCAACAATATGAGCCTACTTCAACATCTATCTGTGAATACCATTTTTTTTTGGTCATGGCAAGGAGATTCATGAAAGGTTCCTCCAGCATGTCCACCCTCCCTCACATAGTAGTCAAAGCTCAGCCTCGTTGTAATTAAGTATCAAACAATGAGGAGCATCCTTCAAGTAATGGAATATGGGCTGCAACACTTCAGTCTATTAATACATAATATATAGACTAATTCAGGCTACAAAAGCTACAGGCTGTCTGGGAATCAATGTTGAGACTTAAAGTTTAGTAGACTGAATCATGTATAACTTTTTAGCTTGCTCACAAAGGTGCTGTGGAAGAGTGAAATGGAGACAGCCCTGCATGCCAGATATAATTTGTTTATAAGCATGTTTTTGGAAAATATAATCAATGTCTGCATCTGAAGAAATTCATATTTACTGTGCATTCTTGGGTGCCCTGAGAAGGGATGGTGATCAACTTTTGCTAATTCTGGAGCCTTTTTAGTGATTGTAGGCCCAGCGGCCATCCTGCTGGCATGTTTGAAACCAAGTATGCTCATTAAATAAACATGCGTCCTTCAAACCACCGTCCTGCCACCCCTAACCTGTCTCCCATATTGTAGGCCACACATCCAAATAATGGCTGCCCAAGAACCTCATTTCACACATATCTTTATCTTATGTGCAGCACAGGAAGGCAAGAATGTACACCAGAAGCTTTCACTGCCGGGCTACTATAAGCAGAAAGGCAGGTACTCCCTTTGTGTGGGTTCCCTGTATTTATTGGGGTCAATCTTGCGAAAAGTTTTGCCTCCCTTTAACATTCAACTCTAAAGTCAGTCAGGCTCATACAAAATCTCAGACTTACTTTTAAGTCCAAACTGTTATCAGTTTCCCCTTCAGGGTTTGTCTGTATTCTCAACAGAGTCGCTGGTTGTTCCTGGCATTGTTGTGACTAACAGCTAGTGGTCAATTGTGTTGACATGTAGCTTTATAGGGACGGATGTCCTCCTACTCGGGATCAGAAGTACAATTGTGAAAAGGTATCTTTGCTCCCAATGTAATATCACTGCAGAACAGCCAGGTTTCAGCTGGGTCGACTACCAACCAACTTTTTGGTTGAGGGGACATGGGATATACAGCATTCCTAAACGAGTATGCCACTACCATTACAAAATTCATTGTTAATTATGTAAACTTTGCATGCCAAAGAAGTAAATCTGAATGTTCCCCAACCGGAAACCATGGATGAACAGGGAGATCTGCTCCCTACTAAGTCTAGGTCTGAGGAATGCAAGTCAGGCAGCCCTGAATTCTACAGAAAATCCAGGTATGACCTTCATAAGGCCATTAGAGATGCCAAGAGGCAATACCAAACTAAGCTTGAGACCGAGAACAACCATGCAGACATCCACCATTTGTGGGAAAGCTTACACGACATAACAGGCTACAAAATGATGTCAAACAGAATTGCAGGCAACAGAACACCCGTACCGATGAGGAAAATACATTCTAGGCTCACTTTGGACAGAAGGTCGGTGAAATGCTGTCACCTATCCCGACAGCCACGGATGCACTTGTTGCCACAGTCACTGACACAGACATTAGATTGGCCTTCTTGAGAGTGAACCCACAGAAAGCAACTGGCTTGGATAGAGAGCAGACCAGCTGGCGGGAGTATTTGCAGACGACTGTATCCTCTCCTTACTACAATCTGAATCACCACCTGTTTCAAGAAGACCACCATCATTCCTGTGCCAAAGAAAAATCATGTTGTAAGGATCAATGACTATCACCTGGTGGCTCTGATCTCAATAATTATGAAGTGCTTCAAGAAGTTAGTCATAGCTCACATCAACCCCAGCCTACCAAATTGCCATTATCCTTTACAATTCACCTACTGGTACAACAGGTCCACAGCAGGTGTCATTTCCTTTGTCCCACATTCATCCGTGGAACATCCGGATCAAGGATACCTACGATGTGGAGGTGCCGGTATTGGACTGGGGTGGACAAGGTCAGAAATCTCCCGACACCAGGTTATTGTCCAACAGGTTTATTTGAAAAAAGCTTTTGGAGTCTTACAGAGATAGCAACAAGTAGATGGAGTCAGAGATAGCACAGTGTGGAGCTGGAGGAACACAGCAGGCCAGGCAACATCAGTGGAAAAGGAAAGTTGACATTTTGGGTCAGAACTCTTCTTCAGAAATGGGGAGGGGAAGGAAGCTGGGAAATAAATAGAGAGGAGGAGTGGGGCTGGGGAAGGTAGGTGGGATGGTGATAGGTAAGTGCAGGTAGGCAGTGGTGGGGATTGGTCAGTGAGGTGGGAGGGCGGACAGGTGGGAGAGAAGATGGACATGTTGTGTCAGGTCAAGGAGGCAGGGATGAGAGGAAGGGGAGATTTTAAAACTGGTAAAATCCATGTTTAGGCCATTGGGCTGTAGGCTCCCAAAGTGGAATATGAAGTGTTACTCCTCCAGATTGTGGGTGGCGTCATTGTGACACTAGAGGAGGCCCAGGATGGACATGTCACCCAGGGAGTGGGAGGGGGAGTTAAAATGGTTCATGACTGGCAGGTGTTGTCGTTTGTTGCGAACAGAGCGCAGATGCTCTACAAAACAGTCTCGGAGTCTCTGCTTCGTCTCATCGATGTAGAGGTGGCCACATCAGGAGCAGCGGATGCAATAGACCAAGTTGATGGATGTGCAGGTGAACCCCTGTCTATTGTGGAAGGTTTATTTGTGCCTTGAATGGAAGCGAGGGGGGAGGTGTAGGGGCAGGTGTAGCACTTCCTGCAGTTGCACGGAAAGGTGCCGGGGGTGGTGGGGTGTGTGGCATGGACGAGGAAGTCGCAGAGAGAGTGGTCCCTATGAAAGGCAAATGGGATTGGGAGGGAAATAAATCTTTGGTTGTGGGGTCAGATTGTAGGTGGCGGAAGTGGCAGAGAATGATACGTTGGATGCGAAGATTGGTGGGGTGATATGTGAGGACAAGAGGGATTCTGTCTTTATTTTTGTTGGGGGGAGAGGATGTGAAGGCAGAAGAGCGGGAAATGAAAGAGATGTGGTTGAGGGCATTTTTGATCACCAGAGGGGGAAGTTACAGTCCTTGAAATAAGAGGACATCTGGGATGTGTGGGAGTGGAACGTCCCATCTTGGGAGCAGACACGGCAGAAGCAAGGAATTAGGAGTAGGGTTTCGCATTCTTGCAGGAAGGTGGGTGAGAGGCGGTATAGTCTAGGTAGCTGTGGGAACCGGTGGGCTTGAATTAGATGTCGGTTTTGAGGCGGTCAGCAAAGATGGAGACAGAGAGGTCCCGGAAGGAGAGGGTGGTATTGAAGATGGTCCAGGTGAATTTGAGGTTGAGGTAGAAGGTGTTAATAAAGTGGATGAACTGTTCAAGCTCCTTGAGGGAGCACAAGGCTGCGCCGATATAGTCATCAATGTAGCGGAGGAAGAGGTGGGGGATAGTGCCAGTGTAGCAGCGGAAGAGGGACTGTTCCATGTATCCTACAAAGAGGCAGGCATAGCTTGGGCCCATGCGGGTGCCCATGGCCACCCCCTTGCTCCTTCTTCAGGTGTTAGTGAGAGAGGTAGTATCAGACACAGAATTTATAAGTAAAAGATCAAAGGGTCACACCACTGTTGAGGATGTACTAAACAAATCTAAGATGCTGTTAAATCTTTAATCATTTAGAAGGTTTTAATTGATTAATATGTATGTGTAAATCCCCGAATTCCTTTGAAGTCACTGTCCTAAGAGAACTAAAGGTTTTAGCAGTGTAAAGAAGATCCTTGAGGCAAGGACGGGATGGGAAGGTGAAGGAACCTTGGTTGACAAGACATGTGGAACATCTAGTCAAGAGGAAGAAGGAAGCTTACTTAAGGTTGAGGAAGCAAGGATCAGACAGGGCTCTAGAGGGTTACAAGGTAGCCAGGAAGGAACTGAAGAATGGACTTAGGAGAGCTCAAAGGGGGTATGAAAAAGCCTTGGCGGGTAAGATTAAGGAAAACCCTAAGGTGTCTATACTTATGTGAGGAACAAGAGGATAGCCAGAGTGAGGTTAGGGCCAATCGGGGATAGTGGAGGGAACTTGTGTATGGAGTCGGAGGAGGTAGGGGAGGTCCTTAATGAATACTTTGCTTCAGTATTCACTAGTGAGAGGGACCTTGTAGTTTGTGACGACAGCGTGAAACAGGTTGAAATGCTTGAACAGGTTGATATTAGGAAGGAGGATGTGCTAGAAATTTTGAAAAACATGAGGATAGATAGTCCCCTGGGCCAGATGGGATATACCCAAGGTCTCTATGAGAAGTGAGGGAAGAGATTGCTGTGCCTTTGGCAATGGTCTTTGCATCCTTGCATCCACTGGAGTAGTACCAGATGATTGGAGGGTGACAAATGTTATTCCGTTGTTCAAGAAAGGGAATAGGGATAATCCTGGGAATTACAGACCAGTCAGTCTTACTTCTGTGGTGGGCAAATTATTGGAGAGGATTCTAAGAGATATATTTATGATTAGTTGGAAAAGCACAGTTTGATTAGAAATAGTCAGCATGGCTTTGTGAGGGGCAGGTCATGCCTCACAAGCCTTATTGAATTCTTTGAAGATGTGACAAAACACATTGATGAAGGTCGAGCAGTGGATGTGGTGTATATGGATTTTAGCGAGACATTTTATAAGATTCCCCATGATAGGCTCATTCAGAAAGTAAGCAGGCATGGGATCCAGGGAAATTTAGCTGTTTGGATACAGAATTGGCTATCCAATAGAAGACAGAGGATGGTAGTAGACGGAAAGTATTCAGCCTGGCGCTCGGTGACCAGTGGTGTTCTGTAGGGATCTGTTCTGGGACCTCTGCACTTTGTGATCTTCATAAAAGACTTGGACGAGGAAGTGGAAGGATGGTTAGTAAGTTTGTCGATGACACAAAGGTTGGTGGAGTTCTGGATAGTGTGGGGGGCTGTTGTAGGTTGCAGCGGGACATTGACAGGGTGCAGAGCTGGGCAAGGAAGTGGCAGATGGAATTCAACCCAGAAAAGTGTGAAGTGATTCATTTTGGAAGGTTGAATTTGAATGCAGGGTTAATGGCAGGATTCTTGGCAGTGTGGAGGAATAGAGGGATCTCGGGGTCCACATCCATAGATCCTTCAAAATTGCCACCCAAGTTGATAGAGTTGTTAAGAAGGCGTATGGTGTGTTGGCTTTCATTGGCAGGGGAATTGAGTTTAAGAGCCGTGAAGTTATGCTGTAGCTCTATAAAACCCTGGTTAGACCACACTTGGAATATTGTGTTCAGTTCTGGTCACCTCATTATAGGAAGGATGTGGAAGCTTTAGAGAGGGTGCAGATGCTGCCTGGACTGGAGGGCAGGTCTTATGAGGAAAGGTTGAGGTAGCTAGGGCTTTTCTCATTGGAGTGAAGAAGGATGAGAGGTGACTTGATAGAGGTGTACAAGATGATGACAAGCGTAGATAGAGTGGATAGCCAGAGACTTTTTTCCCAGGGCAGCAATGACTATTGTGAGGGGGCATAATTTTAAGGTGATTGGAGGAAGGTATAGGGGAGATGCCAGAGGTAGGTTCTTTACACAGAGAGTGGTGGAATGCGCTGCCAGTGGTGGTAGTAGAGTGAGATACATTAGGGACATTTAAGTGACTCTTGGAAAGGCACATGGATGATAGTAAAACGTGGGGTATGCAGCGTAGTTTGATCTTAGAGTAGGCTAATAGATTGGCACAACATCGTGGGTCGAAGGGCCTGAACTGTGCTGCACTGTTCTATGTTAAAGAAGAGGTGACATTTCAGGTTAGACAATGCATGTTAGGTGTGAGGCCTTGTTTAGAATCTGTTTGTGTTTTGGTTTGGAGTCAGACTAGTTTTATTTTTAAATTGACTGACTGTCTATAAATTGAGTGCTTTTTGAACAAAATAGAATGTATCTGCAAATACAAATTCACCCTATAGATTTCATGTGTGTGTGTGTGTGTGAGAGAGAGAGAGAATGTGTGTGTGTGTGTGTGAGGGAGACAGATACATAGATACACACACACACTCACACAGATCCTCTCATGCACACAGTCTCTCTCACACACATTCACTCTTACACAGACCCTCTCTCATATACACACACACACGCGCGCACAGACACACACAGTCTATCTCTGACTCCCACACACACACACACACTCTCTCTCTCCCACACACACACTCTTCACCCCCCCCACCCCATGCCCCCCTCCCCACACACACACACACACACACACACTGTCTCTCTCTCTCTCACACACATGAATCTATATGGTGAATTTGTATTTGCAGATACATTCTATTTTGTTGAAAAAGTGCACAATTTATAGACAGTCAGTCAATGTTGTGTTTTATAAATTCCTACTTTAGAAATAAAACCAGTCTGACTCCAAACCAAACCACAAGCAGATTCTCAACAAGGCCTCACACCTGACATGCACTGTCTGACCTAAAACATCACCTCTTCTTTATTCTGATAAACATTGATGTGGAGGTGCCAGTGTTGGACTGGGGTGAACAAAGTCAGAAATCACATGACACCCAGGTTATACTCCAACAGGTTATTTGAAAACAGAAGTTTTTGGAGCCTCAATCCGATAATGGCCGGAAAGAAGCTGTTGCTGAACCTGCTTGTGTGTGTGTTCAGGTTTCTGTATCTCCTGCCTGACAGAAGAGGTTATAGGAGGTCATTACCAGGGTGCGATGGGTCTTTGATGATGTTGGCAGCCTTTCTGGGGCAGTGTGCTGTACAAATAGAGTTCATGGATGGAAGGTTGGCTTCCATGATGGTCTGGGCTGTGCACACCACCTTCTTACGGTCCTGAGCAGAGCAGTTGCCATACCAGGCAGTTATGCATCTGGACAATATGCTTTCAATGGTGCATCTGTAGAAGTTGGTAAAGGACCTTTATGGACATGCCAAATTTCCTGAGCTGTCTAAGGAGAAGAGGCATTATTGTGACTCTGTGAGTGTTGCATTTATGTGGGAAGTCCAGGACAGGTCATCACTGTCACTCCACGAAACTTGATGCTCTTCACTCTCTCAACCTCAGTTCCGATGATGTAGATGGGGGCATGTTCTACTCCTTTCTTTCTGAAGTTAATGATCAGTTCTTTAGTTTTGATGACGTTGAGAGACAGATTGTTTTCATTGCACCACATCACCAAGCCCTCTATCTCCCTTCTGTATTTTGACATGTCATTGTTAGATATCCGTCCCACTATGGTGGTGTCATCAGTGAACTTGTAGATGTCGTTTGTTTGGAATTTGGCAACACAGTCGCAGGTGTACAGGGAGCACAGTAGGACACATCCTTGGGGGGCTCCAGTGTTGAGTGTTATTGTGGAGGAGGTGCAGTTACCTATTTTCACTGATTACAGCCTTTGGGTCAGAAAGCTGAGGATCCAGTTGCAGAGAGCAGAGCTGAGACGAAGGTCACACAGTTTTGAGAGCATAGTGTAAAGAAAACAATCTCTCCATTAACGTCAGCAAAACAAGCTGCTCATTGACTTCACAAAGCAGAGTTAAAGGCTCGACCCTGTCTGTGCTGAGGTGGAGATGGTCGAAAATGTCAAGTTCCTAGAGTGATGATCACCAACAATCTCTCCTGGTCCATCCATGTCGATGCGACGGTCAAGGAAGCACAACAACATCTCTACTTCCTAAGGAAATCTGGCATATCCATAAGGACTCTGAGCAATTTTTATAGATGCACCATGGAAAGCATCGTATCTGATGCATCACAGCATAGTATGGTGACTGCTATTCCCAAGACCACAAGAGACTATTGAGTCGTGAACACAGTCCACTCCATCATGCAAATCGGCCTTCCAACCTCTGACTCCATCTATACTTCCTGATGCCTCAGGATAGCAGCCAACCTTGTCTGAAACCTCTCTCACTCAGTTATACTCTCTTCCACCCTCTTCCATCGAGCAGAACATATAAAAGTCAAATCTAAATATTTGACAGAGAAAGGAACTTTACCATGTGAAATCTTTAAAATTGTGTTATGTGTAAGTAGCCTGGTTTTATCAATTTTATTTTCATTTCTTTTTACATGATAAACTCATTTCATTGTTTAAACCAAATTTTTAGCATTGTATGCTTGTGTTTCCATGAAAGACAGCCTCTTTGAATACAAAATCTATCAACCCAGTCTTCCGTCTGGGATCTGACTCGTCCTGTAGTAATATCAGCAGGGATCATAACAAGTGTATGCTCATCTGGGTGTTGAATTTACTTGATCTGTGTTCTTTTAAAAGTAAGGGGTACATGACAGTTTTGGACCTAAAATGGCTGTGTGGTAAAGTTTATTGCATGGAATTTGAAGATGGCTTTGAATGTTGCTTAGAATTTTCTGGAAATGGAGATATAAATGGATTATTTGAATCTTTGACTAGAGCTTGGTTGGGTTCAGTCTTTTACAATGAAACCTTGTTATTTTCTTTATACATGTTTTGTTCTAGCCATTCATTTTTACTATTCTGGGTAATAGTCACAGATCTCTCTTAAATTCAGTGAACTCAGATCCATTTGTTGTGATCACAACTAATATTACTACCGGACAAGTCAGATCCTAGAATGAAATCTGACTTAGTGGATCATATTTTGCACTCTTTCTAATTTAATGCGGCAAACGTTCACTAAAGTGTAAACATGCCAGGCTACAATTTGGTTTTAACAATTAAACACAAGTTTATTACGCAATAGAAAGAAAAATAAACAAGCAGCTAATTTTTTTTTTGACTCTCAGTAATTTATTCCTTAACTGCTCTGATCAAGTTCCTTTTTCTAGGAGAAACTGTTCTCATGTCTGACTTCAGTAAGGTCTCCCTCAAACTAAATTTGGAAGCTTTTAACTAAATTAAGAAAAACCTGTTCATCCCAGCTCCTGATAAGCCATGGCTTCGTTTTTTTTCTCCTGTTGTAATCAGAGAATCCCTACAGCACGGAAGCAAGCCACTGGGCCCATCAAGTCCACACCAACCCTCCAAACAGCACCCACCCACTCCCAATCTCTGTAACCCTGCATTTCCCATGGGTAATCTACCTAACCTGCATATCTTTAGAGTCTGGGATGAAACCCACTGGGATAACATGCAAACTCCACAGACAGACTTGACTTTCAAACTATTTAATTTCTGAAGATTGTAATTTGTTTTGGATATCATGAAAGTAACAGAAGTTCCTGTCACCATACAAGCTATCTGTTGGCACTCAAGTGAAAGCTTTAGAATCTTGAATGCATCATAAAAGTATTTAAATAGTTGAAAGGAGATTAACTGCAAGAAGCACCAGTAACATACTTAATGTATTTTATTATGTTTACTTTTTGCAACCTTGAATTTTCCTTCAATACCATAGTATTTATTATTCTTGAAGTTGGTGGCAGCATAAATAATGCAAAAGTTATGTTCATGCACTTAAAATGTAGTTCAGTGTTACGTTAACATGTTTAGAAATAACATTTAAGGATCATTTTAGCAGCAGAACTGTTAAGATTTAAGTTTCAGCGTGATTTTTAGGGTACATTTAAAAGAAAATTGAAATAATTGCAGTCTTGCTCAGATTATATTAATTTGATGAAAATATTAACTTATTTTACTAAATAGTCTGCTCAAATCATAATCTGTGCCTATATAATAGTTTTATACAGTTTGTGCATTTAACAAAGTGTAACATTACATTTTTACAAAAAAAGAAGAGCCTACTGTAATTAATAAATAAGTTTGAGCATTTGCTTCTTGATCTTTGAAAGTGTCTGCATTTCCTTCTTTTCCACTGGATTTTTGTTTCATTGCTCACAGTTATGACATCAAAAAATTTCCCTACAACAAATTTGAGGATAATTCTGTCTAATCACAATACTACAGCAAAACAAAATTCAGAATATTGCTGCTGTCTTATCTGGAGAGAAACATCAGATAGGTATTCCTTTAAATATAAATTTTGAGTCTTACACATCCTCAGGAATAAAATGGCAGGATTACAAAACAAAAGATCCAACTCTGTTTCTAGCAGTGCAAATATAGAGGTAGCTAGGTCTTTAAAGCATGTCACTCAAATTAAATAATCTGACAATATTTTTGGCAAAAGTGGACCAGAAACAACTATTAGAAAATGAAGTAGTGTTAGAAAACTGGGAGTTACTCAAGGAGGAGATAGACAAGGTTAAGAATAAATATGCTCCTAGAAAGCAAAAAAGTGAAACTTCTAAAATTAGACACATCTGTTAAGAGATCATACAGTAGGATAAGCCAAGAAAGTAAAGATTGTGTGTTAAAACTCCTGATTTTCTTGACATATGTTAATTACCTAGACTTTGTGGTGTACACAGCGTGATTTCAAAATCTGCAGATGACATTGTATAATTGAGTTTTTTTTAAAACAATTTTTGTACTTTAGTTAAATGTAATGATTATGCAAGAAAGGTTATATTAGAGATCTACAGCACAGAGGAAAGTTCCTTTGGACCATCGTTTAGATATTATGGTGATTAATTGTGGTCAATATAAGGCAAGAGTCTTATACTTTTGTATGCAGCAATATGCTTCTGGTTAAGATTTAGCCTGAGACAAACGGAGTGCCATTTTTTAAGGCTTGCTGTGAGTGCACTTTGAAACAAAACAGCTGTAGATTTCAATACACAGTTATTACTTAGCTTTGTAACTTTAAAGTGCCTTAAACAGAAACAGTCACTTTGCTTTAAAGTATGTAATATGCATGGAATAGGAGAATATGGACCTCAGAGAGGCAAAAAGTGTTTAGTTTAGAAAGGCATCATCTGTTCATGCAGAATTGGTGAGCTGAGGTTTAATTCTTGGCAACATAACCCTAATCCTCTGAAGAACAAAGGGAGATGGTACTGTCCTTTCAAAGTGACATTTGTGTTAACTTGTTCCAAGAACCAGCAGTCACTGTGAAGTTACTTATTAACAAATGGCTCCTGAACTCTCCAGACACTTAGGTGTACCAATTAGACATTTCAGATGATGATCCTGTGGTATGTTATTGTATGAGAGCTATAAATTCAATAACGTAACGGGGAAAGGATGTCATCGAAAGGATGCTGCTAACTAACACACAATCATAGAATCCCTACAGTGCAGAAAGAAGCCATTTGGCCCATTCAGTCTGCACTGACCCACTGAAGAGCATCCCACCCAGACCGTGTGACCTTGCATTTACCATGACCAATCCTCATCTCTGGACACCCTGGGCAATTTAGCATTGTCAATCCACCTGACCTACACATCTTTGGACTGTGGGAGAAAACCAGATCACCTGGAAGAAACTCATGCAGACACAGGTAGAATGTATAAACTCCATACAGATGAAGATGGAATCGAACCCAGGTCCCTGGCACTATGTGGCAGCAGTGCTAACCTCTGATCCACCATATATAGACATCTTCAGGAAACAGTCAGGAGATAACAGGAGATGATATCAGTAACAATGACTACCACTGTTCAGAATAAAACAAAGAACTGCAGATCAGAAGCAAACAAAAACAGAAGTCGCTGCAGAAATTCAGCAGGTCTCTGATATTACAAGGAATGAGGATTTTAGTTAAGAGAAAAGGGTATAAATATTGGAACAAAAACGGAGAACATTGGAAATAGTCAGCGGATTTGGCAGCATTTGTGGAAAGAACAACAATTAATTCTTCAGGTCAAAGCTAGGGTTACTTTCTGTGGATCAGAGGTGGCTAAGAAGTTATTTAGTTGAGGTATATAAAATTATAAAGTGTGTAGACAGAATGATAAAGAGCTATTTCTGTTAACAGAGTTTCAATAAGCATGTGGAATACATTTTAAGTAAATAGTAGAAGGTATAGGTGGGGTGTTGAGAATTTTTTTCACTGAGTATGGTGCAGATTGAGAACTTTGAAAAGGTGACACTCAGAAATTCTCATCTGGTTTAATAATAATCGGAAATGCACTTTTAAGAGCTACAGACTAAGAGCTGGAAAATGAGATTAGGTGGATAGCTCTCTTTGGCTATTTCTACCTTTCTTCTTACTATTGTAGGATGCTTATTTCAAGATTCAGCAACATTTCATTCATAGACTTAGGTTTTTAATTTGATTTTTCTCATTTTTAAATTAACCTACTTTCCGACGTACCCATAGTTGCACTGTGATCTTTTTAAAACCAGAAATACTTTCTTCAGCATTGGCTAGACTTCGGGAACAACCTTTTCTTGTACTTAAATTTTGTAAAGGCTAACCTTTATATTCATTCTTAAGCAATTGTTTAAGAAGCAGGAGCAAGCATCTACCATAATGTAATTGATTTTTGAGTTGAAATGAATAACACCAATAAGCCTTCAAGTGAAGGATTTCACACTTTAGTTGCAAATACTAGTACAGTAATTATAATGGAGTCATAACATCGTAGGTCATTTGGCCTGTTTGGTTTCGGTCCTTCCTGGAATAGCAATTCACCTACCCTGCATCCTCGGTCTTTTCCCCACAGTCCTGCTATTATTTTTTTCCCTTTCAGATTATTGCCCAATTATCTTTCGAAAGCCACGAATCTCACTCCACCTCTGGCAATGCATTCCAGGCCCTAACCACTTGCTGGATTAACCAAAAAAAAGGTTCATTTTGCCAATCATCCGGAATTGGTGCCCTCTGATTCTCCATCCTTCCGTTAACTGTAACACCTTGTCTCTATCTGGTCTGTCCTGGTCCCCGAACAACTGCTGGGCTTCAAACGCCTCCATTTTACATCGTGCTCTTCTTTGTTTGCATACGAGGTGGTGGGGGTGGGGAGGGGAGGGGAGGGTAGGGAGAAACATAGCAGTGATAACAATAATCGATCGAGATGGGGACGGAAAACACCGTTAAGGATATGCTCAGCAGGTGCACACATTAACCTTGGCGGTGTGGAGGGAAGAAAAAGTGAAAGAAGCAGCAGCAGCTGATAGCAACGCCCCCTCGCTCTTCACCATTTGTTTTGATTCCTTGGGTGCGAATGCGCCAAGGCTGCGCAGGCGCACTAAGGCGCCAGCTGGCTGCTCGGCGGAGGCCGCTTCCAGCCGAAAAAAAACAAGGAGAGAGGGGGGAGGGAGGAGAGAGAGAAAAACTTGTAGCTGCGGTCAAAGCAGCTCCCGCCATCGGCAGAAATAAATATCACCGCTGGGGAGTCTGAGCCTAATCCGATTTAGCCATCTTCCGTCTTTTTTTTTCACTCCGATCGAGTGACGGAGGCCGGTGCATCGGAGCCTGTGTGTGTTTTTTTTCCGCAGCCACCCGCCCGCTCCATTTCCTTCCAATGTTGTTGTTCTTCTCCGCCTCGGCTCACGGATTTGAATTGTGGGAGAAGCAGGGAGGCCGGAGCCGGATCTGGACCCGCGGCGGCTCTGCCTCCTGGCCGGCCGTGCGTGCAGTGGCCGCCGCCGTTTGAAAAGGTGGCTTACTCCAGCCTTTTCCCGTCTCCGCCTGCCATGAACGGTGGTGGTGGTGGCGGTGGCGGCGGCGGCGGCGGCGGTGGGCCACTGCCGGGCGGAGGCTCCAAGGTGAAGTACTGCCGTTACTACGCTAAGGACAAGACCTGTTTCTACGGCGACGAGTGTCAGTTCCTGCACGAGGATCCCAACAATGGCGCCGTTTCCGCGAGCCTCGGTCTTGTCGTCAATAAAAACCACCCGGGACTGGCAGTCGGGACGGCCGCGGCTGCGCCGGGAGCCGGGGGAGCCGGAGGAGGAGCTGCTGGCGGAGGAGGGAGCGGCGGCGGTGCCGCCGGGGGAGGATACCCACACGGAGGGCCCAAGAAAAACGAGCTCGGCAGCCTGGTGGAGCCTGGGCAGCTGCTCACCAGTGAGTGTGATGTTGGATATGTTTCAGTGCCGTATATTAAACTAGTCCCGAAGGTGCCGCGTATCGAAGGAGACGCTGTTGCGCGATGCAAATATATTCAGTGTCTTTCTTTTTAAACACCCGCTCACTCCTGCAGAGGAAACGGCGGTTTGCTTGTCAAGTGCACCCGGAAGAGTAGGGTAGACATGCCTCTATTATCTTTGATCGATCTTTACGATTAAATATGTCCTGGAAAAGAGTGACTTGTCATAGGATATACATGCTTTCTAAAGTGAAAAATCTGTAATGGTAGCTTTGGGCGACTTGGAGAACACGCCTTGTTGATCCACATGAGGCAGAACTACCAAGTAAACAACAGATGTAGGTTTTTCTTTGGTGTAGTTGATTCACAATTGTCCTCTTGTTTATTCTGAAGTTTAATGGATTGAGGAATAGGTTCTAAATATGCTGAATAGCTTTGATACTTTAAAAGTTGAGAGACTTCAAAGAATAAGTATCTCAACCTACACTTATTTGGTCACTTTTTTTAATGAAAAGTAAAATCGCATGGCACTTCAGTGAAGTGCGACTGAACAGACTTTCTCCCAATAAGGGAGATTGGCTGAGATTACCAAAGGCCAAGTCAGACATGGGTTTGGGGACACATAACCGTAGGGACATTTGTAGGATAACCATCAATGATGGAACAAAAGTAAATTGGGAGTGTATGGTAAACATAAATGGTTGGAATCAGATTGGCAATTTTCTTTTAATTAATTTGTTTATCTCTGATTATGTCTGGCCAAAGGTGCTTTCAGGAAGGTAGGGATAACCTGAAAAGTTTAAAAGTTAACTTTATTTAATCTAATCTCAACGCTGTAGTGTGCTGCACATGATATGGTGCTATCATGTTATATTTTTACTTGGATAAATCTGGTATTTTTCTGATGAAGTAGATTTCAATTAGTTGAATTGATTCTGTGATCATTAGGAAATTGTTACAAATACATGTATGCCTTAAATGAAATTAAGGCAATGGCTGATCAAAGAAATAAAGTACAGTAAGCTCAGTGATAAAGTTACTGATTATGTCAATTTAATTTAAAGTATCTTAGACAGCTGGAAGATCAGAACAGGAGTTTTCTGTTCATTCCTCAAGTTTGCCCCATTATCCAGTTCAGTCATGTTGACTATGTATCTCAATTCCAATAACATGCAGCTGACCCATGTACACCATACCCTTGCTAATAAAAACCTGTTGACCTCCATCTTAACTTTTAATTTAGTCGAGAATCCACAAGCTTTTGATGGAGAAGATTCCACATTTCTGGGAAACTTTGCATGGAAGAACAGTTTCCTTGTTTTGTTCTTAATGATGCAGCTCTAATTTTATGAAGGTGCCCACTTTTCTGGATTCTTTGCCAGTGGAACTAGCTTCTCTGTACTCTATCAAATAACTTATTATTTTAAATGCCACAGTTTGATCACCCCTCAGCCACCTACCATAGGTAGTGGTTGAAGCAAACAGTACAGATATATTTAAGTGGAAATTTGTCAAGATTCTAAAGGAGAAGAGTGTTATGACAGTAGACTCAAAAGCAAAGTTGCTGGAAAAGCTCAGCAGGTCTGACAGCACCTGTGAAGGAGAAAAACAGTGAACGTTTCGGGTCCACTGACCCTTCCTTGGACCTGCTGAGCTTTTCCAGCAACTTTTTTTTTGTTCCTGATTTACAGCATCCGCAGTTCTTTCGATTTTTATTTGTTATGATAGTAGATTTGGATAAGCAAAGATTGGAGGGGACTGAAACAGTGTTTAAACATTGACATGGACTTGTGGAATGAATGACATGTTTCAGTGCTTATTTCTGCATTTCTTCTATTCCCTATTTTGAAGTTAGGTTAAGCTATAGTTGTGCAGCTGTGTTAATTTAATTCTTTTGACAACAACATGGTAAATTTGGTGCTTTCCAAAGTTGTCACATTTCCTAAGGTGTAGTGCCGACACTGAATAGAGTACTCCAGAAAGGGTATGATCATTTCTGTATAAATGAAACTTAACTTGTCTTTTTTCCCAACTCCTTGAAATAGGGGTCTGCACACTTTACAGGAGGCTTCTGTCAATGTTCACTATTACTGTTACAGTGGGGGACCTGGGAGCACCTTCAGGAAATTATAGGTGATATAGTTCTGGAGAGGTGAGATTGAAAGCAGAGAATTTGTTAAACCTATAGTATCTTAATCAAAGACGACGAGAGGCTATTGAAACCTTTAAGCTGCGTTCGTTAAGATAGATGCTCCACAACTTTTCACTGCTTACAAGCAGCAGTGTGTATAATCTACAAGATGCACTGCAGAATTTCACCAAAGGTCCTCAGACAGCATCTTCTTAAACGACTGCTTTCATCTGAAGGATGAAGGCAGCAGATATATGGGAACAACACCACCTTCAATTTCCCCTCCAACCCACTCGCCATCCTGACTAGGGAATATATCACCGTTCCTTCACAGTTGCTGGCTCAAAATCTTGGAATTCCTTGCCTAATGGCATTGTGGGTGAAAAGAAGCAGGTGGACTGGAGTGGATCAAGAAAGCAGTTAACCACTACCTTCGAGGGCATCTAGTAAATACTGGCTGCCAATGATGCCCTCATCCCACAAAGTGAATAAAAAATAGTAAGAATACCTAATTTAAAAGGGGATAGTAATTTCCTGTACATGGAGAGAGTACTGATGAGTTGACAAGTGGATCCTGATTGGTTAGGGCATTGCCATGGTGAATGCAAGAGGAAATGTCTTCTAAGCCTAAGCCTTTATTTAGTTAGAAACTAAAATATAAATGAAAATCTTAACAGTTAATTGTTCCTTGGTGCATTCTCCATAGCAGCACCTCAACCGATCATCAGCCTTTTCTCATGCAGTGTAAATTGTTCTTACCTTGTGAGATTTTGATATTCTTATTATTTTGTCCTGCATGTGAGATGGAAAGCTTCAATGGCAGACTTTTTCTTTTCAACAGTATTCTAGTTATGTACTATCAAGTAACCATTTATATAAAGTCTTTGTTGGATCACTGTAGAAATAATGTTGTTTGTTCTGTTCATCATAATGCAAGAATATATGTCCTGGAGAGGATAAGGATTAATTTAGTAGAAAGGTTGAACAGGCTTCATTTTACCAGAAAAGCGAAGACCAAGGGTTCACCAGAAGACACTTTCAAGATTATGAAAGGATTTGGTGGAATAAACATAGAGAAAATGTTGTCACTGTAGATGTTATGAAGTTTCATAATTTATTATTTGAGTACTTGGGCTCTAAAGTGGAGGGAAAATGGATTTTAGTTTTCAGTTGTGTAAAGATCTCACCATTCTTTTAAAGGTCAGAAAGTTGCTTTGAGTTCAAAGCAGCATTTAGAAAGAGTTGTATAATTTCAACGAAGTAACCAGCTTGACATCTGGGGGAATAATTACTGTAGATGTTTGAGTTTTACAACTCCCAGAGAGAGGGACCACAAATAGGCTTGTGCAGGGGTAGAGAGGGAAAGAGGCTCATAACAGAACAGTTGCACTTATTTGCAGTCTCCAAGCAGTCAAGTTTGGGCGAAGTCCTGTGGTACTTCAGAGTCAGTGAGAAGAAAGCTGTAGAAGCAGAAGGGTGCACTGGGCCTGTCCGAGAGTAAGACGTCATGTGAGTTTAGAGAATCCGTTGCTAAGTATCAGTGAACTGAATCAGACAAGCATTAACTTAAGAAAATAACATCTGCTGAATGCACAGAAGTTTGTCAGAAGGAAACCAATTACAGCCATGATGGATGAACAGAAAGCTTTCATGTGATGATGGGGTGACTCTTTACTGAGATTTGAATGTCTGTTTGGATAAATGGAATGAAACCTTCTGATGTTTGTAGTGAGATCTTTCAAATTATTCTTGATTATAGGACCATTAGACACTGGAGCAGAAGTAGGCCATTCTGCACTTTGAGTCTGCTCTGCCATTCTTTTGAGATCATGGCTGATCAGATTCTCAACTCAACTTCCGTCTTCTCCCCATAACCCTTGCTTCTCTTACTGATTACCTCAAATGTATTTGACAACCCTCTGAGATAAAGAATTCTGTAGACCTACCAGTGCCTGGGAAAGAAAAAGATTTCCTCATCTCTTTCTAAAATGGGTTACTGCTCACTCTAAGATTATGTCCTTTGGTTCTGGATGCTCCCAGAAGAGGAAACACCTTTTCCACATCTACCATGTCAAGCCCTCCAAGAATCGTATGTTTCAGTAAGGTGTCCTCTCATTTTGCTAAACTCCAATATGCAAGCCTAACCTACTCCACTTGTCCTCTTTTTAAAAAAAAAAAATCACTGTACTCAGGATCAACCTAGTGAACCTGAGAACTGTCTTTAATCTTTTCTTTGACAAAGGGGCCAAAACTGTTCACAGTATTCCAGCTGCGATCTGTGTCATCCACACTACCTGCCTTTCCACCTATTTGTGTTGCCTGCCAACTTTGTGATAGTACATCCACTTCTGTCATTTGGGTCATTTATACATATTGTAAACGGTTGTGGCCCCAGCATTCATGCCTTTGGCACTCCACTAGTTACAGTTTGCCATCCTGAAAATGGCCCCCTTGTCCCAACTTTTGTCTTATTTTTGTTAGCCAGTCCCCCCTCCATGCAAATATATTGCCTGCAACACCATGGACTTGTTTCTCATTAACTGTATGTGCAGGACCTTTTCAAATACATTTGGATTTCCGAAAGATATTACATCTACTGGTTCCCCTTTATCTACCCTGCTTATTACCTCAAAGAATTGTAATAAATTTGTCAGGCATGATTTCCCTTCCTTAGTGAAACCATGCTGACTCTGCTTGATTATATTAAGTTTCTAAATGCTAAATAGTATTACATCCTTTACAATAGACTCTACTCGTTAATGTTTTTTTCTTTTGTGTGATAAACATCTAATGTTTTTTGTTAAGTGTATTGGTAGCACCTTGTGAGTACACTCAGTAACTGACCGTCACAGTAGACAGAAGTAAAAATTGTCAGTCAAGCCAAATTTCTTCGTGATCTGACTTGACCATATTAACATCAGGTAGGATAGCAACATAGGTGAAAACAGAACTAGGTGTCAGAAATATAAAATAGTCCACATCAAAATCCAACTGTGAATTCAGAAGATGTTTCCTTACCTACAAAATTTTGAATATGTAACATAACTCCAGGAAGCAACGTGTTGGTGATGCAAAAAGCGTAGATGAGCCTTATGAGATGTTTTGAAAGGATGAGATGAACTAAAGTGGATGGAGACTTGAAAAGAGCGTAGATACCAGATTTGAGTTCTTGATTCAACATGTTTAAGCATTGCAAATACAATATAATGTTATGTAATTCCATGATCTCTTTAGCTTGGCTTTTGTGATTAGTGTAATTCAGTACAAGAATATCTTTGCTTCTTAGTTTCTGAGCAAAAAAAAGTAATTTAAAAAAGCAACGTATAAGCAAAATGATCTAGCATAAATATTGGCAATGTATTCCAACAACTTTTGAATTTCAACAGAATGTGAGTGTTGTCCTGTCTAGATAGGTTTAATAGTTACTGGTAAGTATGATTTTGAATTCAGTAAATCCCCCTAGCCCTTAAGGGCTGGAACCAGGTTTGAAAAAATAAAGTAATTTCCTTCATTTGTAAGAAAATTGTATTTCAATCTCAGTCCGATCTACAACCTTGCGGCAAAAAATTGCCTGTTATTACATTCTGAAGTAGCTTATCAAGGTACTAATTTGTAAAATTCTATTGGAAGAAAGCAGACTTGTGCTGAGAGTGGGCAACAAAATGCCAGTGTTTTTTCCCCCATAATTAGCATCAGCATGCTAAATTAATAATTGTCAGATTGCTTTCTTGACTTTCTATTGTTTTTATCATTCAGCTGAAAATGATTCAAAGATCTTTTTAATTAAGTTTCTTTATTTTTCAGTTCCAGGGATGGATGCAACGTTACCAGACAGCCTCACCAACTCATACTTCAGCAGCAGCTTTATTGGTGTAAATGGCTTTGGAGGAGGCCCTGCTGAACCAAAGTACCCTTTGATTCAGGTATTGGAAATTAATTGCCTCTAACTGAATCTGTTGCAGATTCCAAAAGCAAAAGACAGTAAGTTTCTATGACTATTTTACAAAAGAAATGAAACAAAATGAACAGCTGTTTAGAGGGATTGGGCCTTGGGAATTAATAATGGCAGGTGAATTGAGCAGGTATTTTGCCTCAGTCTTCAGTTTCGAGGGCACAAGTAATATTTCAGAAATTGCTGCAAACCAAGAAATGGAAGGGAGGGAGGAACTCAAAAAATCTCCAAAGAAGTGATATGGAACATATTGCTTAAGCTGTGGGTTACAGTTTCTTAGGTCTTGATGGACCCTGTTGTCAGGTTGTACAAGAAAAGGTTCATGAGATAGTTGATGCCTTGGTTTTAATTTTCCATTATTGCCTTGAGTCAGGGAAGGTTCTGTTCGGTCGGAAGATGGCAAATTCAAAGCGGGGAGAGAGAAGGCAGGAAACAACAGTCTAGTTATTTGAATATTTCTCGTATGGGCAATGTTAGAAGCTTTTAATAGAAACCGTAGAGCAGGACGTATAGAAAAGTTCAGGTTAATCAGGCAGAGCCAACCATTTTATTGAAGTTCTTCAGGGAAGTAACATGCGATGAATAAATGTGTCTTTTTTTCTGATTTGCAAGATGTGAGTTGCAGAGATTGGTGCTGAGGTCTCAATTTATTACAATGATCGTAAGTTACTTGGACAAATGGACCAAATATGTGGTTGCTAAATTTACTGATGATAGAAAGATGCATAGGAAAGTAAATTGTGAAGAGGACATGAGGAAGGAAGCTACACAGTAATTTAGATGGATTATGTGAATGGGCAAAGATCTGGAAAATAGAGCATGATGTGGTAAAATGTGAAATTGTCTATTTCAACAGGAAGAATAAAAAATAAGCTTACTATCTTAATGGTGAGAGCTATGAGATGCTGAGGGATCTGGGCATGGTAATGCATGAATTGCAAATGTTTGGTGTACAGGTACAGCAAATGCTTTAAAAAGCTAATAGAACATTATCATTTATTGAGGGGTATTGAGTACAAAAGTATGGAGGTTTAGCGACTGTTAGACAGGATATTGGTGCCATTGCATTTGAAAGTACTGTGCGCAATATTAGTCACATCATTTAAGGAAGAACTGGAGGCAGTTCATGGAAGGTTTATTAGACTAATACCTGGAATGAGAAGGTGCCTTATGAAGAAAGGTTGGATAGGTAGGCTAGGTATGTATCTGCTGGAATTTAGAAGAGTAAGCAGCATTTCATTCAAACATAACATCCTGAGGGTTCTCGATAGAGGGACATGGAGAGATGTTTCCTGTTTTGGGAAATTCCAAAACAAGGAATCGCTGTACTTCTTTCTAAACAAAAAGGAATTGTCCATTTAAGACAAATAAGGAGAAACTTTTTCCCACATAGGCTGTGTGTCTTTGAAAACCTCTTCCTCCAAAAGGTGGTGGAAACAGTGTCTTTGAGTGTTTTTAGGCAGAGGTGATTGATAAGGTGAAAGATTATTGTGAACAGTTGGGATTTTGGAGTAATCAGATCAACCGTGATCTGAGTGAAAGGCAGAGCAGGTCCGAGGGCCCAAGTGGCCTATTTCTGCTCCTACAGTAGTTCGTAAACAATGTACTGCTTCATTATTAAACCAACAATCCAAATATTATGTTGAATGTGGAGGATGATGGGTTGTTTTACACTTGAATGTAACGTCATTTATATGTGGTTGTAAGGACAATGCTGAACGTCTTTTGAAGAATTGGTCTGTACTTCAGTATAGTTTCAGGTAGAATTTCCACTTTTCCCACAAAATATTCTATCACTCAACATCATCTGGCACTGTAATGGACCATTAGTAAGTCTTTCTTGACAGTTCTTAAGACTGTTAATCTTGTGTAGTTTTATTAATAGAGTTGAAAATTATTTTTTGTTTTAAACTTCACTTTTTGGATATGAGAACTGCTGGCAAGACCAGCGTTTATTGCTCATCCCTAACTGATGGAAAAAGTCCCCTTCCCCACCTATTTCTATATTCCTTGATTCCCAGAGAGAGACCAAAAATCTGTCTATCTTAGCCTTAAGTATCATTAATGATGAAGCATCCACAAACTGCTAGAGAATTTCTAAGTTTCACAAGCTTTTGAATAAATTTTTCTTCACCTGATTAGCCCATTGTCCTAAGATACTACTCCCCTGCTCGAGATTCCCTAGCCAATAGAAATATCCCTGTTTTCAAGGAAGAGGGATCAGCGTAGCATCAATAGGTTGAAGACACCAAGGTTGTTATCTTTGGAATGGCAAAGGCTGAGGAAATTGGATAAAAATGTTTAAAATCATGAAAGATGCAGATAGCCTAAATTAAGAGGAACTGTTTCCAGTGGCTGAAAGGTGATTTAATGCCATTGGCAACAGCAGCCAGTAGGCCATGAGGAATTAGATAAATTATTGATGCTATAAAGACTGCAGGAACATATAGAAGAAGCAGCACAAATCCAACAGGCCAATTACCACCCCATCAGTCTACTTTTGACCATCAATAAAGTGACAGAAGATGTCTTCAACAGTGTTCAAACAGCACCTACTCAGCAATAACCTGCTCACTGATGCCCAGTTTAAGTCTGCCAGGGCAATTCAGCTCCTGACCTCATTACAGTGTTGGTTCAAAAATGGTCAGAAGAGGTGAAGTGAGAGTGACAGTCCTTGACATCAAGGTTGCAATCAACTGAGTGTAACCTTAAGGAGCCCTAGCAAAATTGGAATCCACGGGAATCAGGAGGCAAATCCGTTGCTTGTTGGTGTCCTACCTGGCATGTAGTAAGACGGTCTTGGTTGTTGGAGTTCAGTCATCTCAGCTTCAGAATTCTCTGCAGGAGTTTCTTAGAGTATTGTCCTAGCCCAAACATCTTAAGCTGCTTCATCAGTGACCTTCCCTGCATCATAAGGTCAGAAGTGGGGATGTTCACCAATAATTGCATAATATTCAACACTATTTGTGGCTCCTCAGATACTGAAGCAGTCCATGTTCAAATGCAGCAAGATCTGGACAATATCCAAGCTTGGGCAGACAAGTGGCTAGTAACGTTTATGCCACACAAATGCCAGGCAATGGCCATCCCCAATGAGAGACAATCTAAGCGTTGCCTTTAACATTCATTGGTCTTACTATCATTGAATTTCCCCACTATCAGCATCCTGGGGGTTACCATTGACCGGAAAGTCAACTGGATTCGCCATATAAAAACAGTGGCTCCAAAAGCTGGTTAAAGGTTGGGAAAGCTCTCCAAAGCCTGTCTACCTGAAACTCTTTCAGTTGTAGGGTTCCACCGGGAAGATAAACCCATCTTTCTCTTTTACACCAGACCTTTTATGCATTTCTAGCCACACCGTTTTCTTTCTGTTAACTCTTTGGTCACCCAAAGCTTAATTAGCTTGTTGTCCTAAATAAATGAGAATTCTTGCAGATCTTGTCATTACTTCTCCAAACTGTGGTTGATTTTGTCTTTTGTCCCTGGGACATGGTTGACACGAGCACTTATTTCCTTCCCCTAGTTGTTTTGAAGGCATTGCGGCCAAACATATAATTTGGGAGCAGAGTTGCCCATATCCCAGATCAGGGCTACTATAACAGTCAGTAAAAGCACTTTGCTTATCATACTATTAGGCATTGTGCACCTTACAGCCCGACCTTACAACTTCCAAAAATAATCAGTTCGAAAGTAAAGGTTTTTATCTGACATCAGGATGTTTTTCTCTCTCTGCTGTCTCAGAACTGCTCTCAAAGACCTTCACAGCCAATTAAGTACTTTTGAAGGCTTGTAATGGGGAAAATGCTGTCCACAAATTGACTGAGAAGTTCCTATAGGTAGCAATGTGATAAATATTGTCTAGGTTTTATCTTGGCCAATCTTATTCCTTTAACAGAAGATTTAACTAATTTAATAGTAAGGCTCAACAATTGAAGTTGCATTCAATAGTAGGAACGGAAACTTAAGGTAGAACAGTGTCAAGTTCAAAGATTAAATGTTATTAGTGAAGCAGGATTGATCATTTTCTCAGAAGTGCTTAAATGACCCTGGTATTTTTGTTGTGAAGGTAAACTTTTATGATTTATGGGAAGTGGGCATCATTCACTGGTCCAACATTTATTGCCCACTCCAATTTGCCTTGAGAAAGTGTGGTGAGCTGTTGCTTTGAACCACAACAGTCCAGTTGATTATAAGTAGACCTACAATAATAATAGGGAAGATGTTCCAGGATTTTGACTGAGGCACAATGAAAGAATGGCAATATACTTCCAAGTCAGGATGGCAAGTGGCTTGGAGGGGAACTTGCAGGTGGTGGTGTTCCCATGCACCTGCTGCTCTTGTCCATTTAGATGATCGTAGTCATGAGTTTGGAAAGTGCTATTTCAGGTGCCATGGTAAATTATAGTAGTGCATTTTGTAGATGGTACGCACTGCTGCTGAGCGTTGATGGTGGAGAGTGTGATTTTTTTTTTGATGTGGTGCTAATCAAGTAGATTGCTTTTTCATGGCTGTGTCAAGCTTATTGAATCTTCGTAGAATTGCATTCATCCAGGCAAATGGTAAGGAAATAATGTGGATAAGTAGAAGTGAAGATAAACTGCAAGAAAAAAACGCATTCAAACTAATGAAGATGCTAAAAGGGATTACGAACCTAGGAAACAGGATAAATAGAAATAACAATAATTCAAAGTAAGTAATGAAATTAAAATATTAAAGGTATAAAAACAAACTGTGAAATATTTGATAGACACTTGTGTAACAAAGTAGAATAACGCCATGGACAAGGCCACTGAGAGATGTGCAAGATAATTTCACGAGGTTACACTGAAATTACAGGATTGCTGATGAGATACTTTGACTTAGCTTTTCTTGAATGGGCTATCAAACAAAAATAAATTCAATAGTAGAAGAGAAGTATCCAAGTGCCCTTTTACCAATTCCTTGATAATGGATTCCAGCACTTTCGCAATGACCATTAGGCTAAGTAGCCTATAGTTTCTGTCCATCTGTTTTTGAATAGCAGTCGGACTTTTCCATCAACTTGGGAGTTTTAGAAGGTCATAACCAATGCTTGCATGTCTTTTTTAAGAACTCTTGAATGTAGGCCATTAGGTTCAAAGAATTTGCCAGATTATAGTTTTGGTTAATTTCTGCAGTACTTTTTCTTTATTGATGTTAATTATTTTTAGTTCCTCACTCTCTCCTTGTCTCCCCATTAATTCTGTTTTTGTTTTCTACTGTGAAGACAAGATGCAAAGTATCTCTTTAACATTTCGGTTTCCTTTCTACTGTCTCCGGGCATTGATGCATCCATGTTTACTTTTGCTTTTAAGGCACCCGTTTTTAGTAGAGTCATGCTTTAAATGAAAAGGGATAGATTTTGGTTTAAAAAGAACATAAGTGAGAAGAAAGGTGACCCAGAAGTTGCTGTGTTTGATCAGGGAAGTCTGCTCAGGCGCAGAGAGAGTTTGTGCATGCCTGGTGGGTTGTGATGTACGACTTCCAGCAATATCTACAATTGTGTCAGTAGTTATTTGTATGGATCTACCATAGCTGTGACCTCTTACCCAAAATAAAACCGAACACCTTCCAGCATATGAGTATGTTGAAAAGCTTATTGGAGTGAAGGCCACAGTAAAATGTGTTAAATTTGTTGGATTCAATTTAAAGTAAAGCTTATATTGTTTAGAATCGTTGCCTTTCTTGTTCAGTGTACCTGTTTAGTCATTATTGCTCATGTTCTGTTCAAATTTGTAAGTAAAGATTGTTTAGGTGTTTCAATTTAATCCTGCTGTTTTATTTTCTTATCTTTGGTTCTTCCATGCACTTTGTTTTTCAAATGAGTACGATCCATCAAGCCAAATCCAAACAAATGTCCGTCTTGTCCACTTGTCTCATAACAGGTGTCATAACATCATGCTTCAAAACAATCAGTCAAAAGGCATCCCAGCATGAGAGATTTTGCAGAGGGATCTCCGGATGTTGTCATATTGGTCTTTGAAGAAATTGCTGTGTTTTTTTTTTGTTCTTGCAGCAGATATCTGCACTGAATGTGACAGGTGTATGACTGCGGGATAGATGAACTATCGGCAGCGTTCCCTTATTTGCGACATTGAACATATTTGTCAGAATTCGCAACACTAATGTGGCCTCCTTTTGACTCTAATTAAAAGTTTTAAAGCATACAACTAAGTGAGGAGCTACTAAAATGTACAGTGGGCGTGATTTCATTTTCTGTTGTTTGGTTATATGTAAAAATGAAGTGTCATCCTGGTGAAACCACAAATGGGTTTAGTTGTGTGCCACCAGTGAAAGCAATGTGCAATAGACAGTTAAAGTATCCCATGACCAAAGTATCAAATCTGAGCTCTGCAGTCCTACCACAAATAGTCATGAATGATTGTCGACAATCAAGCAGCTAAAAGGAAACTCTCCATTGTCAACGAAGTGGGAACTCAGCATATCAGTACAAAAGAAAAGGCTGAAATATTTGCAACCTATCTTGAGCCTGAAAGTGCTGAGTGTTTGACCCATCTCTGCCTGTTCTTGAGGTACCCAGCGTTACAGATGACATTCTTGAACCGATTTGATAGACACCGCATGATATCAAGAAAAGCGTGAAGGTATTAGATATTGCAAAAGCTATGGGCCCTGACAACATTACAACAGGTATTATAGACTGGTGCCATGCATTCCAGTTCAGCAACGACACTGACATATACCCAACATTGTGAGCCATAACACAGATACGTCCTGAACGCAGACAGAAGGACAAATTCACCCTGGTCAATTACTGCCTATCAGTCTATTCTCTATCCTTTGCAAAATAATGGAAAGGATCGCTGACATGCTATCAAGTGGCACTTGGAAAGGAACAGCTGGCTCACTGATGCTGAGTTTGCATTTGTCATGGCCACTTGGCTCCTGCAAGACAGAAGTCATTACAGGCTTAATCCAGACACGGGACAAAGGAGCTGGATTCCAGAGATGAGGTGAGATCTTTGCCTTTGACTGAGAAAGGCATTAAGGAATCCTAGCAAAACTGGAGCCACTGGGAATCAGGGAGAGCTCTGCTGATTGGAAGATGGTTGTGGTTGTTAGAGGTCAGCCCTCTCAGGTCTAGGATATCACTGTAGGAGTCCGTCAGGGTACATATTTTCTAATCATTCTGTTTTCTAATCATTCTGTTTGCTGATGTTAATACAGATGGGATGAATGTGGGCCTCATGGCTTAGATTTAAAGACACTACTACTGTGTCATAAGAGCTCACAAGAGTGTGATGTATCCAAATCAAGTTGGTAAGTATTGTAAACCTTTTTAATTAGCATATTAAGGGATATTATGATATCTCAAACAGGTGGAACTTGACCCTTTTGGTTCTGAGGTAGGGATACCACAACTGCACTGCACAAGCCCCGAGTAGATATTCTGTAAGGAAAAGCCTTGAAAATACCTCTGGAGTAGGTATGGGTTGAAGGCTAGCTGAGAGGTAGTGACACTAATGTTCTAGGCACAATCATCTTCAGCTGCTTCATGAATGACCTTCTCTCCACCACAAGGTTAGAAGTGGGGATATTTGCTGATGACTGCACAATGTTCAGCACCATTCACAAATCTTCAGATGCTCAAGCACCTGTGCGCACATGCGGCAAGATCTGGACAATATCCACGTTTGGGGCTGATATGTTGTGAATAACATACACATTATGCATAGTTCCAAACAATGATTGTCTCCGGAAGAGAAAATCTACCATCACTCCATGATGCTCAATGGCATTGTCCTTGCTGAATCTGCCTCTTTTTCTAATATCCTGGGGGTTACCATTCACAAGAAATTGAACTGGACTTGTACATAATATGTACACAAGAGTAGGTCATAGTTTAGGAATTCTGCAGCAAGTAACTCTTCAGTTTCCACTTGTCTGTACGTCACGTGCAAGGCACAAGTCAAGAATCTGTCATTCTACTCATGACGTGGAATACTTTCTACTTGTCTGGACGAGTACAGCTTCAACCACACTCAAGAAGTTTGGCACGGTCTAGGATAAAGCCCATGTGATTGGCACCCTACCTATCATTTTCAGCACTCTTTCCCTTCACCACTGGGAAGGTTATAATGCAGTAACTCACCAAGGCTTCTCTAATGACACTTTCTAAACCCACAATTTCTACTACCAAGAAGGACCAGGATAACCACCAGCTGCAAGTTGCCTTCCAAGTCTCAATGTGCTGACCTGGAAATGCATGGTCATTCCTTCACCATCACTGGATGAAAATTCTTGGAACTTCTACCTTCCTCACAGCGCTGTGTTGGGACTGAGCGAAGCAGTTTAAGAAGGCAGCTCACCATCACCACCTTCAGGGCAGTCAGGGATGGGTTTAAAAAATGCAGTATTAAAAAATACTGATTTGATCTTGATTAGAGTGTGTGAGGCACATCTAGCTGTCACTGATTACTGGCAGCAACAGGGTTTGGAGGGGTTGTTGAGGGGGAAAATGACAAGAGGTAAAGGCTGTCTAGCAGCAAAAGTACCCTGATTCTTGGCTGGAGGGATTGCAGAGGGTCACACCTTGGGGACTGCTTGGATGCCATAGGATAGAGTGCAGAATGGAATGGGGGAAATGCATGGGAGGTATCAAATGAGGGACAAGGGTGGCAAATGAAGGGGATGTGATGAAAATAATTTAATTGCCTGTGAAGGAAAGGATGAATATGTTGGAATGGGTATGGAACAGAACAGAGGGATGCTGTGAGTAGGATGGGAATATAAAGCAGTACTGTTGCAACAAAGATTTGTATTTCACTGTAAATGTTTGAGGCATCTGCTGGTAACAATGTTATAAACCTTATTTGCTTGATATTTGCAAATTCAAAGTTTTCTTAAATTACAGAAGTTTGTTGTGATCAAGGTTATTTACAACAGTCAAACATTGTTAGTGCATGTTCTTTGTATACTATATTTCATTAAAATGAAAAAAATTGTGTCACCTTGAGTATTTTTTTTCTCTTGATAAGATGGAGTATTGTAATTTGGTACAGCATGGAATTGTATGACCTCATTCATTTGGCTCCACCAGTTGTTGGGAATTAGAAACAGGAATGTTTTGCTGGTTACCACCAGACCATTTTATTTCCCCCAGTGTAATGTTGTTCAAGCAGTACTGGCTCAGCAGATTACTCGCATTTTATTGCACTTGTGAAAGTAAAGGATATTTGTGTTAGATTTGGAATTTTTGTCGAACCAATATTTATTTCTATCCATCAAGAAAATAACTTACGAGGCATTGGAACAAATCTAACATTATACTAAGTAACGGCTTTATCGTCGTGACTTTCAAATGGACTGAGGTGTATGGAATTGAAGGGGCAGTGGCAGGATGGAAATGAATTTGCCTAAGAGTTAGAAATTGGCGGGTAGTAAGTAGTAAATGGTTGATTTTTTTTATTGGTGGGGAGGACGCTGTGTTACTCGGGGATCTTTATTTAGGGTGCTGACTTGAATTTGTGTACAAGGAAGATAATATCAAAATGTAGTTAAACATTAGGACCATTGTAATCCACTTCAGAAGGACATAGAAAATCTGTGGCTGGGGCTATTTTTGTGCTTTACGAAAGGAGTAAATCTGATTCCTACAGGGAATTCTCAGATAATCTGAGGGGTAACCACAGTTCATGCTTGTGGTTGAAAATCCAATCAGTTCTGAGGGAACTGTAGTTGTGGTGGTGGACTAACAAATGAGAAAGTGGGAGCGATACTTTACTTTACCTTGATTACTAGATGTATTACTGTTTGTTAGCATTTATTGTGAGGTATTAATATAAAAATCTTTTTACAAACACGAAAAATCATGTCATATAATCGACAACACATAGCATCAAGCGTTATGATAAAGTAACAGTTCTTGTCTGAGTAATACTCTAATTCTAAAATTGTAAGAAGAGACCTCTGATTTTGACTGTCAGTTTAAAAGAAACAGATTTGTCTGTTAGTAAAATAGATGAGTAGACATTAGCAACATTTATGTGCGTTCTCCTATACAAACAGCGTATATGTAATTTAAACAATCTTAATTCTAATTATGGCTGGGTATCATTTTTAATTGAAAAGCCAGGAACAGATTTTCTAATCTATTAAAATGTTTAAAGTTTAACCATCACAGTGGAGGAATTATTCAGACATTTCTTTGGCATATTCTTCAAGGTATACATTTTTATAAGTTTGATTATGGGAAGACTTTGATGCAGCCTCCTAACAACATAGTGTTGTATCATAAAGGAGAACAAGCATAAATTGTTTAAATTTCATTATACGTAAGCCTGATTTTCCAAAGTTGTATGGAGTTATGAAGTTAGGACTGCACAGAAAGAAGGAATTCGGTCCATTTGAGTCCTTGCTGGCTTTCTGTAGAACAGTCTAGTCAGTCCAATTTCCCCACTCTACTCTTATACCATGAATGTTGTAGAAAAACGCCATTCGCTTTGTAAAAATATTTCTTTCTCCCACCACATCTTTTTGCTCAAATCTGTCCTGGTCCTTCACCACATCAGCTAATAAGAACAGCTTGTCGTTTTCTACCTTTTTACGTAAATCTGTGTAAATAAAAATCTTCACACCTTTTAATAGATTGTCACTTAATTTCTTCTGTTCCAAGAAGAGAGAGCCCAGCGTTTTTTGTAGCTAAATTCCCTAAGCCCTGAAACCATTCAGATAAGTCTCCTATGCACTCTTTGAAGGACTTCCACATCTTTCCTAAACTGTAGTGACAAAATTTTGATTCAGTACTCTGGTTTTGAGCTTTTAAAAGTTCAACCTGTCATCTTTTTGACTTGATAGCTCTATTGATAGAACTTAAGATTCTTCAATGCTTTGTTAACCACTTTGTGTCCTTCCACCTTCAAAAATTGATGTAAACGATCTCTCGGGTCCTTCCACTCCTGCAAATTCTTTAGAACTGAGCTATGAAGGCCATGTTCCTCCGTTGCCATCCCTTCTGCAAAAAGGCATCTTGCACCTCTCTATTGAATTGCATCTGCCACATGTCTGCCTGTTCTGTTGCCTATATATGTATCTATTGTGGTTGATTTGAAAACATCCTCACAGTTATCACAGATAGCAAGGTGTTGAGCTGGATGAACACGGCAGGCCAAGCAGCATCAGAGGAGCAGGAAAACTGACGTTTCGGGCCTAGACCCTTCAGAAATCAGCCTGCTGTGTTCATGCAGCTCTACGCCCTGCTTTCTCAGATTCTCCAGCATCTGCAGTTCCTACTATCTCTGTCACAGTTATCACACCTTGGTAAAGTTTTTTTGAAATCCTGATTCCATCTCACACCTCTTGATATCTTTTAAAATCTAAAGAAATTGTATTTTTTTTGTTGAATATATGCAGTATCTTGGCCTCCACAGCTTTCTGTAGTAGAGAATTACACAGTTTCACTACCCATTTGAGCGAAGAAACGTTTCCTCATCTCAGTCCTATATAGTGTACTTTGTATGCTCAGACTGTGACTCCAGTTCTAGACTCTCCAACATCCTCCCTGCATCTAGTTTGTCGAGCTCTTTCTTGAATTTTAGATATTTCAATCAGATCTTCTCTCATCCTTCTATACTTCAGTAAATACAGGGCCAATTTAACTAATCTCTCCTCAGATGACAGTTCTGCTGTTCCTGGCATTAGCCTGGCAAACCCCTGCACTCCCTTTATAGACAGATTAACCTTTCTTGGGTAGGGAGATCAAAACTGCACGCAGTACTCTAGGTATGATCTCATCGAGGGTCTGTATAACTCTAGTAAGACATGTATTTCTGAGCTCAAAACCTCTTGTGATGAAGGCCATTGTACCAATTACCTTTCTAATTCCCTTTTGCACCTGCCTATGTACTTTCATTAACTATACAAGGACCCCCATATCCCTTCGTACATTCTCATTTCCCAAAACACTGCCATTTAAATAATTGTCTACCTTTCTGTTTTTTGCTGCATAACTTCACATTTAGCCATTGTGTACTGCATCAACCATGTGTTTCCCCACGCACTCGACTTGACTTGTCTAAATCACCTTGCATCCTTCTCATCACTCAAATCCATCCAGCTTTGTTGCCAGCAAACTTGGAAATATTCCATATGGTTCCTTTTTATAAAGGTTATTTATATATGTTATGAATAGCTGCTGCCTAAGCACTAATCCATGTGATAACTCATTTGGAAAAAGACCCATTTATTCCTACTTTGTGTTTCTTGTCTGTCAACCAATTCCCAGTCCCTACCAGTATGTTATTCCCTATTTAATTTGCCCACTGACCTCTTATTGTGGAATTTGCTCACACGGTTTTTGAAAATCCAGATGCACTGGTTTTCTCCTTCTGTCGTAATTGCATCTTCAAAAATTGCTGTTAATGATTTTTCAAAAAAATTCTGTCATCACATCTTTTATAATAGACTATAGCATTTTCCCCGCTACCGATGTTAGGCTAACAGGTCAGTAATTTTGTTTTGTATCTCCCATTTTAAAATAATGGGTTACGTTTGCCACAATCTAACCTGGTACGTACTGCTTCAGAGTCTATCGAATTTTGAAAGATGATCACCAATGCATTGCCAGGGTCACTTCCTTTATGTCTGGGATGGAAATTCAGGCGTTGGTGATTTTGTCAGCCTTTTAACCCCATTAATTTCCCGAGCATGAATTTCTTACTAATACTGATTACCTTCAATTCTGCCTTCTCACTAGACCCTTGAGTCCTAGCATTTCTGGGAAGTTATTTGTGCCCTGTTTTATGAAGAGACAACTGAAGTATGTGTGTAATTCTTCTGCCATTTCTTTGTTCCCCATTATAATGTCTCTGGCTTCCGACTATAAGGGACCTACAACTATATTTACTAATCTTTATCTCTTCACGTATTTAAAAAGCTCTTGCGTTCAGTTTTTATGATTCCTGCAATTTTACTTCTGTGCTCTTTTTTTTTTCTTTTTTCCTGTCATGATCAAACTTTCTGATCTCTTTTGCTGAAATCTAAAGTATTCCCAATCCTCAAGCTTACTGCTGTTCTCTGGATCTGTCTTATCCTTTTATTTATTTTGTAATTGATTTCTTTCTTGCCCCGTTCCTTTTTCACACTTACAAAACATTGAATATGTTGGAAGCACTAGTGCTAGACTTCCAGACCTGAACTTGCTTACAATTTCAAAGAACTCTGGCAATGGCCTGACTGTAAAAAAACCCTCTGCACTGTTTTGATTATGTAACCAGTCATCAGAATTATGGCCAGAGCTTATGTATTCAGTTGTTTACCTTTTGTTAGTCTGTTTATTTCATTTTCTCCCTTACTTTTGGAATCACTTGTGCATTTTCCCTGTAATCTTCACAACGAGATTGTAGTCCACTTGCATTCAAATTTACAAGGCAGATTTTCCTAAAACAAAAATAAAATACATTGGATCCCGGAAATCTGAAATAAAATCTTTCTATTCACGTAACAACTTTTTCTAAAGTTCCCATTCATTTTACTAATTTTGACACTATATCCTGTGTAAAACCTGGACAAAAAGACATGCACCTATATACTGAAGGAGATCATATTTTTCTGTTTTGTATCTAGGTAACCTCATACAAACAGTAATCCTCAATAATAAAACGTGTAAGCTTTTTCCAAAAATCAGAAGCAAATTTTTTTTCAGTTTTGTCAGGCACCAGACCTTGTTTCTTGAAGCAGGGTAATTGACCTGGTGATTATTGTTTTAGATGCTGTCAGCATCACTTTTTTTTGTGCAGTTCAGAAGTATGTGACACAGGATAACATTTTCAATCCTTTTGCTTTACAGTTTTATGTAGCTGCAAAAGAAAATCTTTATTTCATAGATAGAAGTGAAAGTATGTAATCAGTTGATTTTGAAATTCAACTTTCACAGATACTTAGTAGTGTTGAGAAGACATTTTGTTGAAGTTTTCAGTCTTGCACTCAACAATTTGCAAGAAGTACTAATGTAAAAAGTAAGCAGTCTTTTTATACTGTGTGAGAAGAGAGTGCTGCTGATTCCCTCTACTTGCCAAGTATTGGCATAGAGAATGCACCATTTAGTTGATGATTCCTTTGGATTCAAAATCCATATTCTAGTAATTTAGTCCTACTGTGGCATTGGAAGGCTGGCAGACTTGATTACATGTTAATTTGTTTCTGTATTAAATCTGCTTCAGCCCTACTATGGCCCCCACACGTCCACAGATGTTGGCTAATTGTAATATTGCATTCACCTAATTTCTAAAGTTTGAAAGTAAAGTCATCTTAAAAATGGATTCTCTTTTTTAACATGTGTTGTACGGTGTTAACAATATGGAGTGTGGTAGAATAAGCTTACTTTCTCACAGTAACAGTTCAAACCACAAGTTACAAGCAAGGTTGTTGGTAGCAATGGAACCAGTTCATGTGTACCAACTCATTTAGAACAGATGTGGTGTGAATGTATGAATCTTTGTTTCCTATGGTATGAAAATGCACATGATACCACTTCTGGCAAACTGGATAATTTGGCAGGCTCGTCTTTGATAATTTTTTCCCCAGTGTCAGCCTACAGTTGCTACGTATGCTAGCACTTAATTACATGTTCTGCGTCTCAATCTGCATATTTCAATTAGCTGCCTTAATTCTGGTATTATGTGAACTATTAAGTTGTTCTCTAAACTGAGTTTGCTGAGTTTCTTCAAAAGGGTTTGCCATGAAGAGTTAACCTGACAGGTCAATGACTTGAGAAGCATTCAGAGTCATCAGAAGGGATAGCCAACCGCACCACAGGTCTGGGCAACTGGAGCAGCAATGATCCGAATCAGGGCTGTCAGACTCCGAACCAGACCTTCCTGATTTCGTTCTTGCCCCAATGACATTGGATCAGGGCATTCCTCCAAAGGAGTAACAGGACAGTTACCTCAGTGCTGTGAGTGTCCAACGGTCCACACACATCACAGGGACTCGGAGTGCACAATACCAAGACCGCACATGGACGGATATTGGGTCTATGGATGATTCTATAAACACTCAATGGGTTTCAAAATTGCCAATAATAGTGTGCGTAGCATTAAATCTACAATGCGATGTGTTTCTACTTTGATTTATCTGGCCACTATCAAAGCTGACCTCCTGTTTCTGCAGGAGTGCAGGGTGCCGCATCTCGGAGAAGCTAAAGGAAATGGTCGAGCTTATGGGCCAGTGGGCCTCTGATTTGGTTGGAGGGAAATGTTTGCTGTTTCTCCGGCCTGGGTATTCTGCTGTGAGGAGGCAACTTCACCATCTCTGAAGTTAAGGAAGTGGTGGGCAGGTGCCTCTTCTTAGCAGACGTTATGTACAGAAGTGCTACCCTAAGTCTAATTAATGTGTACACCCCAGTGGTTAAAAATTAGTGCCTAGCCATCCTGCAGCAGCCCCTACTGCTGCTGGTGACATCTAGGCCAATCATTCTGGCTGGAGACTTCAGCTGGATTATCTATGTGGATGAATGATCCTCAGGGGCTGACAGCAGCCCAGACACCATTTCCAGATTCTTGACGGAAACAGTTAAAGTCGCCAAGCTGCACAATGTCTTCAGCACCCCTACAGACCGAGTGCAGCGTAGATACCCTGCGCTGCTGCCAAATGGGTCTGTCAGGTCAAGGATAGATTTTCTATTTGCGTCCCACATGTTCTCAATTAGATCCACAGATGCCAAGCAGGTGTTCTTTGCTGACCACTGCCTTCTGCTGGCTGACTATCACCCACAGGATGCCCAGTGGACTGATCAGGGAACATGGAAAGTGAATGTGAAACTGCTGCCCTCAGAAAACATGGAGCTCAAAAGGGATTACAGTGTTTGGGGAACCATGAAGCCCCTCTTTTTGTTTCCCACCAGTCCACTGGAGATTCAGTTAAAAGGAACATCAAAAGGTTTTTTAACCTCAAAGGTGTTCAGAAGAGAGGGATGGGGAAAAACTTTCCAAACTCCAGAAAAGCATGCTGAATCTTCTCCTGCAGACGATAGGAGTTGATATCACTGAAGATCTCCAGGAGGTAAGGAGCCAGCAAGCCTCGTTATTTGCCTCGAAGACTTCCAAGATAATCTGCTCCAGGGTTTGCACCAGCGATGGCTTAATGGCTGAGTTGTATTCAGCTCTGTGGGACTTGATTTACCAAGACCTGCTGGAGGTATATGACGGTATGCTCTGGTAGGTAGCATGTGAAAATTCATGAGGAAAAGGTGGGTAAGTGGTAGAGATTGTCCCACATCTCCTTCTGGAATATGCTTTTGCAAATGAAGTCTGGAGAGAGATGCAGTGGTTTTTGTTGAGGATCGTCCTGAGCAGCTCCCTGATACAGGCCTCAGTGTGTATCCTGGGGAACAGACTGTAGACCACACAAAGACTAACATTGACGGTGTCTGCAGGACCATCAGCTCAGTGAAAGAAGCTGTTTGGTCTACTTAAAACTTGTTGGCCTTCCAGAGGAAGGAGTTGACCTCGACTGAGTGTTGCGGGCTACAACATTCTAAGGTCCAGGACTATGTGGAGAGGGACGCACTAAAGCTTGGGACAATTGCCTCCAAGGCACAGTGGGGAAAGCCCACCATCTAAAGTCTTTTCTATTGAAGTTAACTGGGAGTCTGTCCAATATATGTAAATGTAGTCTTTTGTATAAGTAAGAAATGCCTTTGTTTTGTTGGATAGAGTCAAACTCCAATATCCGTTTGTTTTGCCAAATGCTACTGTACAGAACAGAACAGAACTGCTTTAGTGATTGTATGTAAAGATATCTTTATGAATTAAAGTATGTTTTTGAAATAAAGAAAAATGGGAAGCACTTGGTGCAGTGGTCAAGAGTGAACAGTTGATGACTGTAGTACTCTTCTCCTATTGTTCTACTGTCTCCTTATCCTCTGGATCTCTATCTATGCTCTGCTCTACTCTTCCTTCCTTACCTCCGTAACAGTAATGGCACCATAATTGAATTTTGCTTCAGTTTTGGGAACATAGGTGCATGTAGGAACAGGAGTAAGGGAGGCCATTCAAACTCTTGAGTTTGCAACTTGATTTGCATTCAATGAGATCATGGCTATCTGTGGTCTAACTCCGTATACTTGCCTTTGACCTGTGTCCCTTAATACCCTTGCTTAATGGAAAGTTATTGATCTCAGATTTAAAATGAACAACCGATCTAGCATTGACTGCTGTTTATGGAAGAAAGTTCCAAACTTCTATCACCTCTTGTATGTCGAAATATTGGGGAGAAAGAATTAGATTAGTAATGTAAGATTAAGTGAGAACAGTAATAAAGGTATGAAGACTGAATTGGCTGAACCTGGGAATTAGGTTAAGAGAGAGGCCAGCAGTGATTCAGTTGTAGGCATTTAAGGAAATACTTCATAACACTAAGCAAAAGTAGATACATTCCAGTGAGAGTGAAAGCCTTCAGGGGAATGACATTCCATGTATGGATTAACTCATGGCTGACAATCCTCTAGAATCCAACTAAAATATAGGTAAATATATGAGCAACTGAAATGGTACAAGTTACCTGTACAAATGAGCATTTCGCTTCTAAGAGCGCACAATTCTTGTGACCTGTGATAACCTGATCTCCAAACTCGGCTGCACTTTTATTACCAAATTTTTTTTGTTCAGTTATTCATTATAGAGTCATAGTGTTGTGCAGCATGGAAACAGACCCTTCAGTCCAGCTTGTCTGTGCCAGCCACATATCCCAAATGAATCTGGTCCCGTTGGCCCATATCCCTTTTATTTTCCTATACATATACCCGTAAAGATGCCTTTAAAAATGTTGTGATTGTACCAGCCTCCTCCACTTCCTCTGGCAGCTCATTCCATACACACTTCAGCCTTTGTGAAAATAATTGTCCCATAGGATCCTTTCATATCTTTCCCCTCTCACCTTTAAACCTATGCCTTCTGGCTTTGGCTGCCCAACCATGGGAAGAAAGATCTTGGCTATTCACCCTATCTATGCTGTTCGTGATTTTATAAACCTCTATAAGGTCACCCCTCAATCTCTGTAGGGAAAATAGCCCCAGCCTATTCAGCTTCTCCCTGTAGCTCAAGCCCTCCAACCCTGGAAATATCCTTTTAAATCTTTTCTGCACCCTTTCAAGTTTATCTTCATCAAAAAAGCAAAGTTGTGTTTTATGTAATGCATAGATGTAAGCAGGTTCTCTTTTATATTGTGGGAGTCAAATCAGCACTGAATTTTTGGCAGCCTGTTTAGAAAGCAGACCTGTGTTTTCTGGGTTTTTTTAAAAAAATATGTGTAACAGGCAAATTGATATTGAGGCAGGTTTATAATGCATCATCACTGCTTCCCTAATTCTAGCATCTGTTTTTACATTTCAAATGCATATTTATATCTTTTATATTCTAAATTTATGAAACGTCATGCTCTGGCAGACTTGTTTCGTATGCTGAGAAGAATTCAGCATACGAAACAAATAAGTGAAAATGAAAATCAGGAAAAGTTAAAGATAGTATCAAATTGAAAGAAAATGTGGACAATTTCATGCAGCTTGGTAACAGATCAGAAGATTGGATAGAATATGAAAACAACAAAGAATAATTTTGGAACTGACTAAGAAATCAGTGACAAAAGCTAGCTAGAAATATAAAAATACTTAGTTTCTTCAGGTTTTTAAAGAGGAAAATATTGAAGGGAGCAATGAGTGTGGGGAAACTAATTTCCTTGATAAGTAAGTAAACGGTAGGTGAATTGAATAGATACTTTGCATCAGTTTTCACCTTGGAAGATTCAAATACCATCTCATAATTATAAACCAAGTGTGAAAGTGAGGGAGGAACCTGCAGCAATTACCGTCATAAGGCAAAGGGTGCTTTTTTTTTTTCTGTTGAAAAATAAGTAAAGCCTGACAGGTGTGCAGACCCTGATGGACTTTGAGTCATACAGCATAGAAACAGACCCTACGGTCCAACTCCTCTATGCCGACCAGACATCCCAATCTGATCTGGCCCCTTTTGCCAGCATTTGGCCCATATCCCTGTAAAGTCTTCCTATTCATGTACCCATCCAGATGCCTTTTAAATGTTGTAATTGTACCTGTATCCAACACTTCCTCTGGCAGCTTGTTCCATACATGCGCCACCATACCTGTCAAAAAGTTACCCCCTCTGGTCCTTTTTTTAAAATCTTTTCCCCTTAATCCTGAAACAGTTGGCTGCTGAGACAGTGAATGTATTGGTATTAATTTTCCAAAATTCCCTATTTCTGGAAAGATTGGAAAACAGTGAATGTAACTCCTGTATTCAAGAAAGAAGAAAGCCGGTAAGCCAGAGGTTACGAGTCAGCTTAAAATCTGTTGTAAGGTAAAAACTGGAATTTATCATTAAGCTTACAGCAGGGCACAGAAAATTTCAATGCAATCAGACAGAACTAAATTGGATTTTTGAAAGGGAAGTCACCTTTGACTGAGTTCTTTGAGAAAGTAACAAGCATGGTAGATAATGCAAAACTAGTAGATGTGATGTATTTGGATTTCCAAAAGGCATTTGATAAGGGACCACATCAAAATTAGTTGTTAGGATAAGAGCGCACAATATTCTGTGGAACATTGTATAATAGATAGTGGCTTGGTCAACTAACAGAAGGTAGGATAATTGGGTAATTTTTGGGTATGCAAACATTGCTAGCAGAGCACCACAGGGATCAGTGCTAGGACCTCAACTTTCAAAATAAGGAGATAAGAACTAGAAGCAGAAGTAGACAATTCACCCCCTACAGCTGGCTCCACCTTTCAATAGAATCATGGCTGGTCTCATCTCAGCCTCCACTCCACTTTCCTATTTGCTCTCTCTAACCCTTCAACCCAGTAGTAATTAAAAATTATCTATTTCCACTTTGAGTAAATTTAATGTCCCAGCATCCACTGCACTTTGAGGTAGTGATTCCACAGATTCGTGACCCTTTTGAGAGAACTAAGTTCTTCTTCTTTGTTTTAGGAGAAGATGTAGCAGATTTAAAACAATGACCTTTTGTTCTAGATTGCTCCACAAGAGGAAACATCCTTTCTGTCTATTTTGTCAGTCACTTTTAGCCTCTTGTATATCTCAATTAGATCTCCTTTCGTTCTATTTTTAATTACAGCCTCTCATTTTTCTAAGCTCAAGACTATAGGCCTAAACTGTTCAATTTCTCTTCGTATGACAAACCTGTCATCTCTGGAATCAATCTAGTGAACCTCCTCTGAATTGTCTTCATTTTAACCACATCCCTCCTTCAATAAGAGGACCAAAACTGTGCACAGTACTCCAGGTGTGATCTCGCTAATGCTTTGTACAGTTGCAGCAGTACTTCTCTACTTTTAGCAACAAGGAAGGCAAATGGAATTTTGGCATTTATTACTTGTGGTACCTGCATACTAGTTTTGTGATTCATGCAGAGATTCCATTGCACTGAAGTATTCTGAAGTTTCTGTTGGCTTAGAGGAAAAAGTTGCCTTCCAATTCTCCTGATCGAAATGGATTACCTCACATGCATCCGCATTAAACTCCATCTGCCAAACTTTGGCCCATTCACCTAACTTATCGATATCTCTTTGTAAATTTTTTACTTGTTAGTTGGAATTTACTTTCCACCTATCATAGTATCATCTTTAAATTATATCAGTGATCTGGATGAAGGCAGTGAATGTATATTTCCAAAATGTGCTGATAACGGACATATAGTTAGTACAATAAATTGCGAAAAAGATAATCTATATGCCTTTGCAGAACTTATGTGAGTGAAAAAAAGTGTAACAGAATATAATGCAGGATCATATGCATTTGTCTGCTTTGAAAGGAAGAATTAAAAAGCAGCATGTGATGCCAGTGGAAAGAGATTGCAGAACATTGCTACAGAGCGAGATCTGAGTGTCCTGCTACATAAATTTTTCAAAGTTAATATGCAGCTACAGCAAGTGATTAGGAAGGCAAGTGGAATGTTGGCATTTATTGCAAGGGACTATAAAAGTAGAAGCTTTGCTACAGTTGTAGAGGGTGTTGGGGGGACCACACAGGGTCATATGGGATAGAAACTTCCGTGTCTACGCCAGCCAACAAGCACCAAAGCTACACTAATTCCATTTACCTGAATTTGTTTTGTAGCCTATGGCTTGGCATTTGAAGTGCTCATCCAGCTGCTTGTTCAAATACATCTAGACTACTGTCTACAACAGTTATCTCCTTGTTTAATAAACAGCATCTTTTTATTTGAGGTAATGCAGAAAAGGCTCACCTACTAATGCCTGGGATGAAGGGGTTATTTTATGTTAAAATGTTGGACAGGTGGTCCTGTATTCATTGAAATATGGAAGATTGAGAAGTGATCACATTGAAATGTACACTTTCCTTAAATTTTAAACATTTAAAAATCAAAACTTAAATTTTTTTGGAGCAACTAACATTTTAGTGTATAATGGAACTTGTGTGTTCCATTTACAATATGCAGTTACTTTAGGTGGGAGCTGCTTGGCTCATAGTGAAATTTACTCAGTTACGCACATTTAAGTAGCCAGCGGAAAAGTATGCACCTCCATGCATTTTCATTTAGAGCATAGATTTGGTGAATGCTTGTTTAGTAGATATTTTTAATAACAGCATTATTGATAGAACATTTAATTGCATAAATACTTCCATTGAAGCAAAATGTTCTGAAATGGTTTACACTTAATTGTCTTTGTTGAAATTTAGCCACTAATTTAGAGGTCAGTGACTGTGAAACTGGTGTCCATGGGATAATTTGATTGTGACCTGTTGCTGTATTTACTTAGATTGGATACAGTGTGTTGTTTCAGATTCCTTATCATGACCAAGTGATCTAAGAATATAAGAAATATGAGCCTGAGAAGACTCTTAAGTCCAATGGAGTCTGCTCTGTTGTTCATTATGAAGTTGGTTGGGCTTGAATTGCAACTCCATTTCTCCACCTCCACTCCATATCCCTTGATTCCTTCAAAGACCAAAAAACCATCTCAACCTTAAATATATTCAATAACGGTTCATCCACAACCCTCTAGGGTAGACAGTTCTACACACTTACAACCCCTTGTATGAAGAATTTTCTTCTCCTCCCAATCATAAATAAAAGGCCTCTTATTCCGAGACAACAAGGTGCAGGGCTGGATGAACACAGCAGCGCTGTGTTCAT
>NC_063337.1:32772676-32826595 GCF_021869965.1 Rhincodon typus | reverse complement strand
GTTGTCTCGGATTCTCCAGCATCTGCAGTTCCTACTGCCTCTTATTCTGAAACTGTTTCTCTTTGTTTGAGACTCCCCAGCCAGAGGAAAGCATGTCTTAGTATCTTCCCTTGTGATATAAACTGTCTGAGTTATGCAGTTAATATCGTTTATTTTAAATTTACGTTTTGAATTTTGAAAGTTGAGTTTTTTTGTGGGTCAGGAATTATTAAGTTGTAAGTATTTCAGTAGCCATGGCAATTTCTTTAGACACAAATTGTGAGGACTACTTTGGAACCTAATGGATGGTTGTTTACTTGAGGACTTTGCAACCTAGCAAGATAGACTAAAGGTACCTGTTAGAAATATCTAGACTGGATATTATTTATTAAGGAAAGTTCAAGGAGAGGGCCCATTGTGGAGGGAGTGGCTTTTGTTTCAATTTTACTATGTTTTTGGCAATTCTGTGAAGCCATTGCGTGGAGATAGAGCAGTGCTCCTGACAAGGGGAGAATATAATAAACTAGATTACTTGACAGAGGTTTCAGACGGGGAGTCAAATTCACAGTTACCTTAAGGCTGTTGAAGTGTTAGAGAAACAGTTTCTGGTGTGTCTTCTGGACAAGGGATTTTTTTTCTTTGAAACTTGAAAAGAACTTTTTTGGGATTAATGGGATTATTCTTGTACTGCGTGTTTTTAATAACTATAAATTTATGTTGTAAATAAATCAGTCTACTTTATTTTACCTTCATTTCTTTTGCTTAACAAACTATTATTGTATTGTTAAAGCAAAATCTAGAATGTTGCATGCTTTTGTCACAGAGATAACCTTGTTAAAACCAAAAGCAAAACAAACTATGATCTATCAAGTTAGATCTCAATCGATGATCTGACTTGTTTAGCAATATCGTCAACTGAGATAATAACATCTTTCTAGTCCATCATAATCTTGAATGTTTCATCCTCTCATTCTTCTAAACTCAAGAGAATACGGATAATTTATTCAACCTGTTTTAGGACAACTCCCTTGTTTCAGGTCCTGCCCCCAATGCAAATATATCTTTTTAAAAATACAGATACAGAACTTTGTGTTCCAGGTGTGGTCTCACCAATGCCCTGCATTTGTAGCAAGATCTCTTTTATTCTTGTACTCCAATCCCCTTACAAGAACGAACAGCATGACATATGCTTTTCTAATTTCTTGTTGTACCTGCATACTGTGATTCATCCAAGTCTGTCTGAACATCAACATTTACATGCTTCACAACTTTTTTAAAAAAAATTCTGCTTTTCTATGCTTATGATCATAGTAAATAATCTCTCACTTCTTCATATTACACACGATCTGCCATCTTGACACCCATAAAATTAATCTGTCTGTATCACTTTGCAGCCTTTTGTGCCCTTCTTGCAGCTTGCATTCCTACCTGGCATTAGTAAACTTAAATATCTTACTTTTTGTCTTTTTGTCTAAGTCATTAATATAGATATAAATGGTTGTATTCTCTGCGCTGAATCTTGTGGTATTCCATGAGCCACAGCTTGCCAACTTAAAGTCCACCATTTATCCTGACTCTTTGCTTTCTGCCTGTTAGCCAATCTCTACCCATACTAATTTGTCTTCCCCAATTCATGAGCCCTCGTTTTGACTATTATCATTTTGTGTGGCACTGTAATTGAATGTATTTTGGCAATCCACATTCGCTACCTCCTGGTTGTCCCATATCTACCCTACTAATTGCATCCTCAAAAGATCTAATAGATTTGTTCTGATCATGTTTTTTTTAAAGTGCATTCTTAAGACTGTGTGTTTCTAATACTTTCCAAATGAGACACTATTTTCCACGCACAAAGCCATGTTGACTCCCTAATCAGTCCCTGCCCTTCCAAATACATGTAAATCCTGTCCCTCAGAATTCCCTCCAACAACTTGCCCACCACCAATGTCGCTGGTCTATAGTAACCTGGCTTTCCCTTACCACATCTCATAAATAGTGGCACCACGTTAGCCAACCTCCAATCTTCCAGCACCTTGTTTGTGGCTATCAATGATGCAGATATCTTGGCAAACGGCCTAGCAATCATTTCCCTAGCTTCCCACAGAATTCTAGGGTACGTCTGATCAGGTCCTGGGGATTTATCCACCTCTGTGTTTTTAGGCCGTCCAGCATCACCGCCTCTGTATTATGGACATTTTTCTCACTAACTAAATTGTGAGTTTTTTGAAGAAGTAACAAAGAGGACTTATGAGGGCAGAGCAGTGGACGTGATCTATATGGACTTCAGTAAGGTGTTCATCAAGGTTCCTAATAGTAGATCGGTTAGCAAGGTTAAATCATATGGAACACGGAGAACTAGCCGTTTGGATACAGAACCGGCTCGAAGGTAGGGAACAGAGGGTGGTGGTGGAGGGTTGTTTTTCAGACTGGAGGCCTGTGACCAGCGGTATGCCACAAGGATTTGTGCAGGGTTCACTGCTTTTTGTCATTTAGGTGAATGTAGGAGATATGGTTAGTAAGTTTGCAGATGACTCCAAAATTAGAGGTGTAGTGGACAGTGAAGAACCTCAGTACAATGGGATCTTGATCAGATGGGCCAATGGATCGAGGAGTGCCAGATGGAGTTTAATTTAGATAAATAAGAGGTGCTGCATTTTGGAAAAGCAAATCAGGGCAGGACTTGTACACTTAATGGTACCGTCCTGGGGAGTGTGGCTGAAGAAAAAGATCTTGGAATGCAGGTTCGTAGTTCCTTGAAAGTAGAGCCGCAGGTAGATGGGATAGTGAAGAAGGTATTTGGTATGCTTATCTTTATTGTTCAGTGCATTGAGTATAGGAGTTGGGAGGCCATGTTGCGGCTGTACAGGACATTGGTCAGGTCACTATTGGAAAACTGTATGTAATTCTGGTCTCCCTGCTATAGGAAGGATTTTGTGAAACTTGAAAAGGTTTAAAAAAAATTTACAAGGATTTTGCCAGGTTGGAGGGTTTGAGCTATAGGGAGAGGCTGAATAGGCTGGGGCTATTTTCCCTGGAGCATCAGCGGCTCGGCAGTGGCCTTATCGAAATTTATAAAATCATGAGGGGCATAGATAACCTGAACAGCCAATGTCTTTTCCCCAGGAGAGTCCAAAACTAGAGGGTATAGATTTAAGGTGAGAGGGGAAAGATTTAAAAGGGACCTAAGGGGCAGCTTTTTCATGCAGAGGGTGGTGCATGTATGGAATGAGCTGCCGGAGGAAGTGGTGGAGGCTGGTATAATTCCATCATTTAAAAGGCATCTGAATGGGTATATGAATAGAATGCTGGCAAATGGGACTAGATTTATTTAGGGTATCTGGTCAGCATGGATGAGTTGGACCAAAAGGGTCTGTTTCCATGCTGTACATCTCTATGATTCTGTGACTGATGTGAGGCTCGTGCACCCAGGGAGTTTGGTATCTAGATCATGGAAGTTGTGTTTGGGAGGTGGAGGAAATTGTGCAGACCTACTGGTACTTGATTACTGAGTGGGGACTGGAAACAGATAACCAGATTAATGGAGCCTTGGATTGACTGAGAAAGTTAAAAGAATTAAGTTCCCAAAGACATCTAGATGGGTATGGAGAGCAGGGGCTGAGTAATGGATAGGGAAGAATTATTTCTTCAGCCTTCTCCAGGGATCTGAAATTGCAAATTGAGTGAGATTTATTCTGTGAGTATGGCAGCCTGCCTTACTGACTGGACCCAGACTGAAGCTATGTTAACACTTATGGCCAGGTGTCCAGATGGCAGAAATGCACCAGGCTACCAGCATGCAGGTGAAATTGCAGAGAAGGAAGGAAATCCTTGAAACACTAGGCTGCTGAATAGTGAATAGGTGAGAAGTGGATGGTTATGCTGAACTGGAAATGGATTTGTAATCCATTTGAAAAGGGGGTTTCCAATAAAATTAATTTGGGAACCACAATTAAGGTTCGTGCAGATGACAATTTGTGCATAGCTAGACTCCACAAGCATCATCAAAATAACTGATCAAATAAGCTGGTTTGATGTTATCAGTAGATAGTTATCGGCTGGAAATAGGTGAACTTTATTGCTGCTCTGAGTGTTATCATGAGATCTATAATGCCAGTCTGAACAGACAGTGAAGGCCTTAGTCTCATGCTTCAATTGAAAGGCAAATCTCATTCAATTCTGCACAAAGCTGGGAAAATCTCAATGCATTCATAGAATTGAAGGTCAATTCCCCTATTGTTAGATCCAATGTGCTTCTCTGAGTCTACAGCCTTTTACCTTAGAAAGTGGTAGTACCCAGCCATTCAGAGTGCATAGTGAAATTCTGTCTCCCTTAAAAAGCTATCAGTGACACTGGCCCATAGTTGACTCTGGTATTCCTGTTGGTGCAAGCAAACTTGTAAAATGAATGAAGTATCAATAGGTAAGCATACAACATTTAAGAAAGCCTGTGATAATGATGAAGTCTGTTGGTAACCTGATATATTTAAACAAAGGATGAAAGGCAGGTGAAAGTTTGCAAAGAGGCATGTAGATTGACGTGTGAGAACATGGATATCATAAAAAGACAGTTATAATAATACTTGTTTTTGCTTACAGAGGCAAGCTAACAGCAGCAGCTCACCCAGCCTGTTGAGTGATTGTGCCAAAGCATATGCTTGTGCAGGACATGGTAAAGTATTTTACTGTAATTCAGTCGTGTATATTTTAGAAAAATGTAGTATATTATAGGTACTTTCTGTGATTTAGTTTGCTAAACGTGGGCACTGGGAGGGGGAGAGTGTGTTGGTAGGGTTATGATGTTTGACATTCTTTGTTTTGAGAAACTCATGTTCCAGATATTTACCCAACTCATTCTTTTTAACATTACTATGCTCAGAAGCAAGTTCGATTGTATCCAACTCAGTTTGCTTGTAATGCAGTAAATATCCAATGTAAATTAATTTAAAATTACATGATTGTCCTTATTTGATTTGGTTCTGGCTCTGGCTCCGATTTGAGATATCAAACCTTGCATGTTGATAAAATACAAATTTTAATTTGACACATTATAGAAGGCATATTTTGGAAACAGATTATTTAAATATGATTTTTGTGTATCATTTTAGGATTATGTATTTTCTACCTTTTACTCAATTAATGTGTATTGGCAGTCCTGTGGAATGCTGGGACATTCCTTTTTGTAAGTAATACCTTCCCCCTTTCTGCACCTTATCATCTTTTATACCACGGAAATAATAATTAGTCAGTCCACTCAATTTCCACTTTATAAATTGATTCCGTAATTTCAAGGATGGCAGAGACTTGGGAAGTAACTGTGTTCTGGAATCAAGAAGTAGGAGAAAATAATTTGTAATGTAAAATATCTGAGAAAATGTATAGGAGTGTAGAATATGCTGGAGCAAAAGCTTTGCTAATCAATAATAATGGAGCAATACACTTTAAAAGAATAATTGCTGTGTAGAAACAATTAACTAATGTCTATGAATTGAATCTCATTTTTAAAAGAAAACTAATTTGCGGTGCAATTGATGCAGATATGGGTACATTTCTTATTGATTCTTAAATGTCATTTAGAAAATAACGGATTTGTCCTTGTGCATGTCATGCTATGTAGGAAATTCCAGGATTAGGAACTCCTTATGGTGAAGGAATGGAAGTATATATCTAAATTGAAAAAGTTGGTAATTTTAGGGAATTCAGGGATGGTGTTTCCATTCATCGTATTATTCTAGTTCTTAGTGGTGGAGGTCACAGGTTGGACAGTGCTATTAAAGCAAGCAACAGAATACCAATGGATTCCCAATATCAGGACTGATTGCAGAAGCAGTAATACAGAATTTAGAATGGACAGCACTCCCCACTATACAACCCAAACTTTGGGTCCAATATGTAGACAACACCTTCATGATTATTAAACGCATGAAACTAGAAGAAACCCACCGACATATATACAACATCCTTACTGGGATAAAATTCACAAAAGAAGAAGAGAACAACAACCGACTACCCTTCCTGGACATAATAGTCGAACTCAAAAACAATGGGAACACCAGACTAGCGTATATAGCAATACCACACAAATGACCAGATACTGAATTACACTAGCAACTACCCCAACGCCCACAAACGGAGATGCATCAGGACACTATTTAAACAAGCCACAACACATTGCAGCAACCTGGAACTAAGCAAAGCAGAACAGGAGCATTTATACGGAGTCTTCGAAAGGAATGGATACCTGAAAAGCACAATCCGCCGTTACCTCCAAGACAGATCGCAACAGGAAGACACAACCTGACCAGGCTCATTAATCACCCTACAATACATCAAGGACATTTCAGAGATGACCACAAGACTACTCAGACCTCTAGGTATCAGAGTAGCTCACAAACCAACAACCCCCTACTACAGCTACTGACAAACATAATGGATCCTATACCCAAAACCAGCAAAACTGGTATAACGTACAAAATACCATGCAAGGACTGTGAGAAACCCTACGTAGGCTAAACGGGAAGAAAACTGACAATAAGGTTACATGCACACCAACCAGCCACCAAGAGACACGACTAATTCTCACTTGTCTCACTACACACCGGCAATGAGGGACACGAGTTCGACTGGGACCACACATCTGTCATCGCACAAGTCAAACAGAGACATGCCAGGGAATTCTTTGAGGCCCGGTATGCCAACCGGAGCTCCATCAACAAACACATTGGATAAGAACCTGTGTATAAACCACTGAGAAACAGAATCCGAAGTAATACCAACCACCCCAGCAAACTGAGGCATTTAAATAACAAGCAGGACAGAACACTGAAGTTTCACCGGAGGTGCCCTGGCGATGTTACCTAGCAGGGTGACGAAACGTTTGCATCCAAACTCTCACTGGCTTAGCAAGCATGTCTACGACCTCCGGTATAACTATTTCAGTGCACTTCTGATTTGGTATCTTTACAACCTACAAAACTTGTAAGGTCTGAAGAGATGGGTCCATTCATTGCAATATTATTAAGTCTCTGCCCTGGTTTTGTAGCTGCAGTGTTATTGTGACTGGTCCAAATAAGCTTTTGGTAATTGGTGATCTATATAGTATTGTAGTAGGAAGCTTGCTGGCTGTGCTGCTGAAGTTATGGGGAAGGCAGCCAGATATAATCAACAACTGGCTTAAATGTTAACTATCAGTAGTCAGCCAAAATCTAGATGTTACCCAGGTTTTGTAAGAAGGTATGGGCTACATTATTAGTGTTGTGAATGGAACCAACACTGAGGAATCGTTAGCAAACAAACCAGTACTGATGTTACGACAAAGTCTTTGAAGAAGCTGAAATTGCTTAGGAAAAGGAACCTTCACTATGGCAGTGTTCTGGGTACGCAATTGTAAGTGCCTAGCAACCATAGTGCATCAACTGCCAAACCTTTCCCTTCCACCCCCAAAAAAAGTCCAGAACGGCCAGTACTTTGTGGAAGAGGAAACCTGTTAAAATGAGGCCGTGCTGAGCATACTTTGCCAGTAGCAGGGACCTTTTGGTTTTCCACACCAGTTTTCTCCATGGTGTCGCTCTTGTCACAGCCAAACCTGGCATTAAATTCCCAGAACGATGACATTTTCTTTTGAGATGGCTGTTGGGGGCGTTCAACGTCAGAACAACCCTTTCCTCAACATCTCATTGAGTTGAGTGTTGGGGCATAAGCTCTGATGATTGTATCATATTGTTTAGTTGTAGGTGAAATCTCATTTGTGTTTCATTCATATAAATAACAGCACATGCAAGATCCTATTTCAGAGGGTAAAACCAACTCATTGAAATTGAAGGTTGCTGTCTCCCTTTCAATTTCAGTAAGAGTGTATCCCCTGGTTCTTCCATTCAACTGTTCTTACCTATGAATGAGTGTGTCATTGGGAATGGCAATATCAATTTGGCATTTTTATAGCTCACATAAGAATGCATGTCTTCTTGCTGGATGGTTGCTGTTGAGATTATTCTCAAGTATTTTTATTCCAAGTTACACATTTTTAAAATTTTACTTTTTATTGAGCACAAAGATAACAATCCAACAGGGTGTCATCCCCAAGCCAGGAGAAAGTAGGATATCCAATTTTCAAGATAATTTTTCTTCTTACGAACCGCCCCCACCCACCCCCAAAAAAATGAACCAACCGACATTTGGAGAACAACTGTTAGCCTGAAGAAGACCACTGAGTCATAGATGCTGCTGTCCAAAAAACAGCTCTGGCCAAACAAAAATGTACAACCACTTTAATGCATCCAACGTTTGTTTACAGATTCTTGACTAGGGACTTTCTGGTTCCCAGCCCTGACCCATGCCAAATCTCTTAATGCCACAGAGTTTGACTAATGGACTCTGGTAGAAAACTGCAGAGGACTTTCTTTTAAGTAGGGACTTTAGGGTGCCATCACTAACTGCATCATCCTAATGGATTGGTGGTCAGATTACATGGTCACAGATGTCGAGTTATAACATCCAGGACTGCTTGCTGCTGTAACCACCTTCCACCTTTCCAACTGGTGAGATGCATGTTTTTCATTCAGTATTATGCCACTGAGGAATTTTCAGACTCCTCTTTGGTACTTCTCCCAATCGTGTCACCAAGGATGGCACCAACCTTTGGAGCAAGGAGCTTTCAACAGCATCACTGAAGAGATAGTTGGAACATGTGACCCTCTCAACCACATCAGGGTCAATGTGACAATTCACATAGAGCTCTTAATTAATCTTGTATAAAGCAAGTACTTGGAGGAAAAAAATAGCTGCAGCATGATCATTAAGAATATTGCATCTGTCCCTTTTTAAAGGTTGTATTAGATATGCGTTTGACTTTGCATATTATACCATAGTTTCCTAGCATTTCTTTATTATAATCATGGACTTTCTGGAATAAGTCTTTGTAAAAACAAAAGAATAAAAATTTTACAACGTGTAAGGAGGTCATTTGATCCACTGTGCCTGATAGCATTTGGAAAGAGGTGTCCACTTAATCTCATTAATCATTTTTAAAAATTTTTTTATAAATGTGAAAATTAAAATATTAATAATATTCTCTTTCTTTAAATGGTTAACAGCTGGAGAAGGTATCATAATTTAAGTACCTTAGATGTAATGCAGTAGGTGATTACCCCATAAAGAAATTGGAGCTAGGTTCAGAATTGGCATAGATGTCTTCTGGTGGTCAGTGTATACCCATGGATGGTGAAATCTCGTACTTTGTAAGGTGTGATTTTGAGAGCATAATTATGTAATGCTGTTGCTTAACTATTTTATGAGACAGGTCTCCCAACTTTGGCACTAGCTCCCAGATGTTAGTAAAGTGGACTTTGTAGGTCAGTAGGACTGGATTTGCTGCTGCTGTTTCCAAACTTAAGTTGAATTCATTCCCTGGAGTTTTAGCAGTTCGATACAACTGAGTGCTCGGCTATGTTAGAGGGCACTTGAGAGTCTACTACATGGATGTGATTCTGAAGTCACATGTTAGCCAGACCAGGCAACAACAGATTTCCTTCTGTAAAGAATATTGGTGAACGAGATGGGTTTTTAGAACAATTGACTTTCTAAATTCTAGAATTTATAAATTAAATATTAAATTTTGCCAGCTGCCATGTTGGAATTTATGCTCCCAGAGTATTAGCCTGGACCTCTGGATGAGCAGATCATACCACTACACCCCAATCTCTCTCCTCACTGATCTGCTTCTTGTAATCAATTTTGCTATTTATAAGTCCAAGATTCCACTTTCTAATCATGTTCTGTCACCTTCCATGATGTACATGCCTTCCCTCTCCAGTTTCTCTAACCTCGTGTGTTGTTTAGAACTGTATCATTAAGTTTATTTGCCTCTCCCTCAACCTTGTTTGCAAATGCATCACTTCACACTTCTTTGCATAAATTCCACGTTCCACTTGTCTGCTTGTTCTGCTAACCAATCTGTGTCCTGTAGCAGTATATTTGTATCATTCTTAATGTTTGTCACTCTTGCCAAGTTTGTATTGCTGGCACATTTTGAAGTTTTACTCTATATTCCAATATCCAAGTCCTTTACATGTACTCAATCAAAGCAGGAGCCACAGCACTGAGTGGGGAATATCTGTGTCTACTGTCCTTCAGTCTGAAAAATCTTTATCATGATTCATTATTTTCTGTCTGTCATGCATGTTTTTAATCCATGCTGGCACTGACTCATCCATTCTGTGAGCACCAGTTTTGTTCGCTGGCATTTTGTGATCCTTTGTTGAGCACTTTCTTAAAATCTAGACAATATCAACTCCGTTTCCTTCATCAGTCTTGTTTAGTACTTCATCAGAAACTCAACTAGATTAATGAAGTGTGAAAATAAAACAAAGAACTCTGGGCAGTAGAAATCTGAAACAAAAATCGAAAGTGCTTGAGAAACTCAGCAGGTCTGGCATCATCTGTAGAGGGAAAAACAGTTAATATGTTGAGTCCTGTGACCCTTTGTCAGAAAGAAGAAACCTCATAATTCTCCTATTTATTAATTTAAAAGTCTTTCATCCCAGAGATGTTAAACTGACTGGCCTGCAGATACTTAGACTGCCTTTATATCTATCCTTGAAATAAAGATAACACACTTGCCACTTGCGAATCTCCCCAATATCTGGGAAACATTAGAAGATTGTGACAAGCTCTTCTGCTATTTCTACACCCACTACATTTAGTAACATGCGATGTTACCTTTCTTTAAGCTTTTCCAGTATGTCCTGTTTCAATTTTTATTCCATCCATTACCTTTGCCATCTCTATTTTTGCCAATGTTTTGTCAGCATTGTTTAAGGATACCCTGATAAAGTACTTAAGTATTTTAACTTTGCCCTTCATGCAAAACATCCTAATAGTACCTATTTTACATCTTAGCACCTGTTTTACAATTTAGGTGCCTGAGAACTTTTGGATTCCCTTTTATTTTGAATGTTGTTCTGTTCTCCCATTCTCTTTTTTTTAGTCTTATTTTCCTTTACAGTCTTCTCCATCCCCCACCCCCACCCTTTACCTGAGTCTTGCTTGAAGAATTTGCATGCTGTACAAATTGCATTTTATTCTGCTTCATCACTTTTCTCTTTTGTTCAATATCCAAAAGGCTCCTCTTGATTTCATATTTGTTGAAATTAGCCTGCACTGAAAGTCTCCTGCTTTAAAAAAATGCCCATTGTTCTGTTCCAATTGTTACTGTCAATCTTTGTTGTAGTTAAACCTAATATTGGAGTGGTTGATTGGCAGTGATGAAATTATGCTGTCAAAAGAATACTTGTGTTCACATGACGCATACGGGAGCTTCTGGGCTTGTTTCCACTGGAGTTTAGAAAAATGAGGGGTGACTTGAATGAGGGTAAAATATCCTGAACAGTCGTGACAAGTTGCACATGTAAAGGATGCATCCTCTTGTGGGTGAGACCAGAACTTTAGGAACTGGGAACACCGTTTTTAAAATTAATGGTCTCCCTGATGAGTTTCTTTTGCGGATGGCTTGTGTGACTTTGGAACTGTCTGCCTAAGGCAGCAGTGGAGGCATGGTCACTGGAATACTTTTAGGTGGGGGTAGATGGTTTCTTGTTAGGCTTGACAATCAAAGCTTGTTGGGGGTTGATTGGAATGCGGGATTCAAAACACAATCAGCCCAGTTGTGATTTTATTGAACGATGATTCAGGCTTGAAGCACTGAATGGCCCATTTCTGCTACTAATTCATTTGTTCATATCATGTAGTGCCTTAAGTATTTGAGGCAGACAACAATATGGTTTTTGCAAATGTAGTAATAGAAGAACAAAGCTTTGCATCTTTTGGACATTCACATTTAACTGTGCATGTGTCATAATAAGAAATTGCTGCACCATTTTCACACACTGGTGAATGCCATTGACCTCATTATTAGCCTCATTCAATTCTGGCTCAATATAATTGAGTATATGTAGGGATTACTGATTGGTTTGTAACTGAAGATTCAAACTTATTTTGCAGATCAACTAAATTTATCTGCCTCATTGTTCAGTGATTTCTCTGGCCTCAGCATTTCTCAGCGGAGAAAGGTAGGTAGTTTGACTACATTTTTAATTGCAAAGTGACTTAATTATTTTCTTTTCTTTGTATTTCTGTTCCTCAGTCAACTCAAAAGATCCATTCTCCTGCGCCTTTATCATGGAGGGAGAGGAAAATTATGAAAAATGAACCCTTTCAACCAAAAAGATGAAATTAAATGACATTTGTGTCTCTTATATTTACAGACACCACTGCATTGTTCTGTTCAAACCTTAAAATAACTGTTCACTGGAGGGGCGTTGGAAGGTTAAATACTGAACAAAGTTCTAAAACAGAACAAATCCGGAATCCAGTTCAAATGATGCCATAAGCCATGCTGCCAAAAAAGTGCAGGCATTATTCTGAACTGTGATGCCAAGTGAAAGTTTTGTACCATGTGATATCTCTTTAGTAGGTAATCATAATTTTCTTTGCGGTGGTACTTATAAAATACACTGGTAATTTCTCTCGAATATATTTCACAGCAATGATTATCATTTCTTGTACTCAAAGTGCTCTTGCTTAACTGATCCTCTTACAATGTGGACATCCCCAGTGCTTTGCTTCATTCAAACTGAAACAGTTAGAATTGAATGAAGCTACTCAATGCAGTTCAAAAAATGTATGATCTTGGCATTGAAATAGCTAGTTATTATAGCTTAACTTTTGGAAAGTGATGCTGTCTGATCATTTCATTAATCAGTTTACTCTATTGCTTCATAAATTCTTTATTATTCTTTATTAAATCAATGCATATACCTATCGCTGATGCATATATTCTTATAGATACTGATAAAATATATTCTGATATTTCTGGTGTGGTGCAAGCGAAAAAATTTTTTTTTAATTGCACTTCTAAATAACTTGCAAAATTCACAACAAACATCAGTCTTGTACTTGAACATTTGAATCAATTAGATTTTCTCAGCTAGTTTGCCAAATGTGAATGGCTGGTCAAATTGGTTTAGTTGTAAGGTAAGCTTTCATTTTTGCCCAACTAACTTGGAAAATAACTTTAAATGTCTTAATTTTCTTTTAAATGTGAAGGAGCACTTGGCTTCTCAGTGTAAACTCAAAACTTGGTTGCAGTATTGCCTCTAAAAGTTGAGAGTTTAAATTCTCCTCGAGGACAAAAATCTGCTATACTAAAAGATCCTTTCTTGTTTTATTTTCTGCTTAATTTGTCCTATGTACCTGTCTATCTATCATCTTTGCTTTATTTCCACTCCAACCAAGATTTTGCACTGTAGTATGAATAGGCAGAGTAAATCAAAGCTGCCTGTCCTTGTCTGAGGAATACTACATGCTGATAAACAAAGTAGTTCAGTGGAAGGGAAAGTACTAGACTAAGTTTTGAATGGTATGACCATAGTGTTTTTAGACTTCACTGATGGATTACCCAGACTTAATACATTCACTGTCCAAGCATGGACAAAAAGCTGAATTCCAGAGGTGAACTCAGAGACTGGCCTCAACATCACGACAGCATTTGTTTGTGTGTGGCATTAAGAAGTCCTGGCAAAACTAAGGTCAATGGGTAACAGGGGAACAAAGACTTCATTGGTTGGCATCATACCTAAAATCAAAAAGGAAGATTTCTTGGAGGCAGATCGTTGCTACAGGAGCCTTTCTAGGTAGTGTCCTTAGCTCACTATCTTAGCTACAACATCAATGACTTTCCCTCTAACATAATGTTAGAAGTCAAGATGCTTGTCAATGATTGTACAGTGTTCAATACCATTTCCAATTCCTCAAATTCTGAAGGAGTCTATGTCTGATTGCAGTGGAATCTCTACAACATTTAGTTCTGACTGAAAACTAACAAGTAATGGAGAAGGGTAAACAGGAAGTCATAGAGGAGAGTAATTATGAATTAAAGTGGGAAAAGTGAATGAGAATTGAAAAGGAGAGTGAGTAAGCAGTGAATGAGAGTGAGTGTCACATGAAGGAGGATTATGATGGAAAAGAAGAGTGACTGAGAGTTGATGGAGAATGAGCACAGACTGAAGGTGGAGAGTTGACATAAAATGAAGAAGCAGAGAAGCCAGGAAGTGATGGAGGAATGTGAGTGAAGGCTTAGACTGCGAAGTGAAGAAAGAGAGTGAATGAAGAACGAGGACATGTATGTTGTTACAAATGCAAATTTAACAAGATCTTTATGCTTTAAATTACGTTTGTACTTCAAGATAGAACAGAATAACATGGAAAGAAGGTTGTATAGCTTAACTCAACTAAAGATCAGATAGGGATTTGCAGAACAATGTACAAAGTTCTCAGACTTGAAATAAAGACAATAGCAATTGGGCAGACTTTGTGTCTCCAAAGCTTTTGATAGAAAGAGAGAAAGTGAGTGAGAGAGAGAAAGAGAGAGGGAAAGGTCACACAGACAGATAAAAGACTGCTTTTAGTCCACAAGCAGCAAAGAGAATTTGCGCTTTCTTTGGGCTGCCACCCGGCATATAGAAGGGAACTTGCTATGGTTAAAGAGGTGCAACCCATGGCAAGTTAAGATATCCAGGGTGTTTGTCCTTTGTGGCCATGGGAAGAAAGATTCTATGCAACAAGCCTGACTGCTAGAAATCAGTTTGGGACTGCACAAGATCTATGTAATGATGTCCACAAAATAAAATCTCTCCTTGATGTTAAATGGCATCATCGTTGCTGAACCACAACCTTCAACATCCTGAGGGTTACCATTTCCAGAAACTTTACAGGACAGGCCATATAAATACCGTGGAAATAAAAGGTCAGTTAGTCACAGGATGGCAGTTCTGTAGTGAATAACTTTCCTTCTGATTTGCCAGCTGCTTGGATGAGTCCACTTTAACAGCACTCAAGAAGCTCAATATCAACCAAGACTAGGCAGCCTCTTTAATTGGGACCCTGCCCACCATATTCTCTGCCAGTAGTAGAGTAAGTGAACACTTAGTGTTAGCAGTGTACCACCTTTAAGATACTCTGCAGCATTTTACTAAACCCTCATTAGACAGCACTGCCAAATCTAAAACCTCTGCCATTTAGAAGAAGAGCAGCAGACACCCAACAACAGCTTCAATTGCCATATTTCCCTCTAAGGAACGTGATAAGATAACCTGGAACTAGATCGCTGTTTCTTCGCTGTTGTGGAGTCAAAACCTTAGAACTTCCACCCAGCAGCACTATGGATGCACTTCAACCAAGACATTGGCTGCAGCATTTCGAGAAGACAACTTAGGGCAATAAATACTGACCTTTCAAACAAGCACAAGTCCTGTGAAATCAATCAGTGAATGTGAAGGATTACTTTAAATAAAAAGCTTGTCATTTCCATTCATGGCATACATTAACTTTATTATGTAAATGAGTGCATCCAAGGAAACAGAGCAAACCTGAGGTTTTGCTGAATAGGGGAGTTTAAATTGTTATGTTTGTTCTTTAAAATCCAGTCTGTAATTAGCAGTGACTGGAAAGTATTGTAAGTGAACAAAGTTTCTTGCATCTAAGGCAGGGTAAACACACTGTGCCGTGAGAGCTGTGTAGCTAATTAATTAGGAACTGGTTTCTTGCTCTAATACAGGGAAAGAAGCCAACTATTTAGTGAGATAGTAAGAACTGCCAATGCTGCAGTTGGAGATAACACCTTGTGGAGCTGGAGGAGCACAGCAAGCCAGGCAGCATCAGAGGAGTGGGAAGGTTGACGTTTTGGGTCGGGAAGCTAGGGTCCCGATCTGAAACGTCAACTTTCCTGCTCCTTGGATGTTGCCTGGACTGCTGTGCTCTTCCAGCTCATGCCTTTTCTCAATCTTTCTCCTCTCACCTTAAAAATATGCCCCATAGTCATGAAATCCCACACCCTAGGGAAAAGACACCTACCATTCACCTTAGCTATACTCCTCATGATTTTGTAAACCTCTAAGATCATCTCTTAACCTTGTATGTTCCCGTGAAAGAAGTCCTAGCCTATCCTTATAATTCAAACCCTCTTTTCCCGGCAACACCCTGTTAAAGTTCTTCTGAGCCCTTTCCACTTAATAATATCCTTCCTATAACGGGACGACCAGAACTACACAGTATTCCAGAAGCGACAATGTCTGCAATGAGTGTTTGTGATTTGATGAGGTTCAGCTCAGTAATTTAGCTGGAGGTTGAGGTACAAAGTCTGTGACATGTGAGCACTTGGAAATGCTTTGTATCAGGAGGCAGTCGCACCAGTTAGGATAATCTCTTCTGATTTGGCCAGGGACAGGAAGGTGTGACTGTGAATAAGTGAGACTCGAGGGAAGGACTGCTGTATTGTCAACCTCTGTAATTGCCCTGTAGGCTTGAGGATTTCTCAATTTACTTGATAAGAGTGAGGGCTGTAGCTTAAATAAACTAACTATGGCATCCTTGTATAATGAGAGCCTTCTCACTTGCATCCTCAATTGACTACTTGACATTGCAATAATACAATAAACTTTCGATATTTCAAGCTTCTAATTTTTGCGGAGGTAGGTTTATTGAGGGTGCCAGTTCATAAAGTTAGATCTTAATACAGAAAATTGTGTTTTAGTGGCCCCAACTGTTGGGGAGTAATGTCCAGTTGATGTTGCTACTGGAGAAGTAGATCCCTGACAGGAACCTTGCTGGGTAGATTAATTGTTTTTTAGTTTTGTTACTGAAGTGATATTTTACTAAAACATAAGCACACAATATTGCAATCTTGTGTTTTGTTTTATTGTTGAAACAAAGTTTATTAGCAACAGAAATGAAGATTAAAAACACACACACGCCATTCCCTTTGAACACAGATTCAGAGTTCTAAGCACGCAGTAAAAATAACCTAAACACACTTTATAGAGTAGAAACAACAACTTTGTATTGGAATTAGTACACCTGACACAACTTAGAAATGTTGGCGCAATTTGAAGAACATCTTGCGCTATACTTATAGGAAGCAGCAATCCAGCTCATTTCCAAGGGAGGCTAACATTTCTTTGTTAATACTTTGGGCTTAGAGTACTTAAAATTTCAACTCACCTACTGGAACTGTAGATAACTCCTCATTGTTATTCTTCCAATGCCCCTGAATTAGCTTCTTTCCAACACAAGACTATTCCTGACAGATTCAATTCCTTTTTTTTTATATTTCAAAAGGTAACTTCACTACTGACTGTAGCCTAACACTCTGGCCTGGGATTAATAATAATTTCTTACCCTAGAATAATTTTGTTACTTTAAACTCTTTCTCCTTAAGGTTGTCTGTTAGCACATGTTTCTCCAGCAGAAGACTCCTCAGCACTTTGAAGTTTGATACATGCATCTCTCTCTTGAATGACTTCCTAGCACAGACTAGAAATGAAAATCAGAGCCTGGAAAGCTCCCTTCTAAGCCTGCTGGATAATTGCCAAAGACCTCTGGGATACGTCCTCTTGTTCAAGTGCAAAGACAAACCCATACAAGTGATGTTCCTGGTTTCTTACTGTTAAGAAAATATTCAGACTTGCTTTTTTAAAAGTTCTGAAGGGAAGTAGTTCATTCCTTATTTTTTTCAGCACCTAGTATTTGATCTTCAGAGACAGTCCAAAGATGTGCAGGTTAGGTGGATTGGCCACGCTAAATTGCCCGTAGTGTCCAGGGATGTGTAGGCTAGGGGGATTAGCCATTGGAAATACGGGGTTACAGGGATAGGGTTGGGGGTGAATCTGGGTGGGCTGCATTTTGGAGTCGGTGTGGACTTGTTGGGCTGAATGGCCTGTTCCTACACTGTATGACTTCTGGATTCTGCTTAATCATCCCTGAATGTTTTTTTGGTCTTGGTGTAAACTATGTTGATTTCATTTTGTAATTTCAGTGCTGGTATTTATACTTTGAGCAAATGTCTTTCAAATGGAAAGTGCAAGAATAAGTTCTATGTTAGATTGCAACAATGTGATTGTGTTCAGAGAATTTTAATATCATAATGACTACGCAAGTGCTGAATTTTTATTACTGAGTTGGGTAACTCAAGTTCATGAATGTTCCAGTTTTGCAGATTTGCGTTGATAAGAAATCATCGGGGATATAGATACATAGATTTTTAAAATGGCATCAGCAGATAAACAATTGAAAACACTAATCATACATAAGCTTTGTCTGGTGTACTGGAACACACGACCATAGAAGTCGTGCTTCAGCTATATAAATCCCCATTTAGACCACACTTGGGATAATGTGAGCCATTTTAGGCACCACACTGTAGGAAGATTTTTTTTTTTTTGAAAAATCACTTGATATGGGTGTCACTGGCTAGCTAGCCAGAATTTATTGATTGTCCCTACTTGCCCTTCAGAAAGGGTTGTGCGCTGCTATGAATCATTGTAATCCATGTGCTGTAAGTAGATCCACACTGTTGTTAGGGTGGGAGTTCTGGGATGCTGACCCAGCATTTGTGAAGGAATGGTAATATAGTTGTAAGTCTGGTGGTTAAATGGCCTTGGAGCGAGTTTAATATCACTCTTGTTTTTGCTGCAGGGAAGTAGAGGTCGATGTGGGATCCATTTGGGTGGATTGACCATAGGAGCAGATTGAAATTATGATTGATGAAGAGAGAATATCTTTTCTCCTTAATATTTTAAATCATGTTAGTCCTTAACTTTTGTAATGTCCATAAACACACTACCTAGTTTGTATAATATCTTTTAATAATTTAATCATTTGGAGTCCTGTTATAATTCTGACAAATATATGCTGCAGTCTGTGAAGCCTAAATATTCTGTCTAGATTGCTCATACTATCCCAGGTATGTGCCAGACAGCATTTTGTATAGCTGAAACCTGCTTTTCTAGATATAAAAGCTCTATTAGTCTTTAATAATATTTTTACACCTGTTCAAAACCTTCCCCTGTCCTTGGTCCACTTATTCAGCCCTTCAAAAAATTCAATCTGTTTTGTCTGGCGTGACCCACCCATTATAAATCTATGCTAATTGATCAGCTGAAATTTTCAAAGTGTTCAGTTATTTTATAATTAATTTCCTGAGGCAAATAGGCTTGGTTAACAATGCTTTGAATTCTCCCTGCTACCTTTCTTAAGCAGAATATTTCACACTTTGTTTTAATCTATTTATAAATTGTAAGTTTCCATGTGTTTTGATGTAAATATATATAGGGTGAAATTTTAAGTTAAATGCTATTTAATGAACTCTGGTTGTTATGTGAGTAATTACCTAGAATATTATTTTACCAGCAGACACCAAATCCAGCTGCAAATGAATTCATCCCTAAAGGAGGATCAACCTCTCGACTAAGTTCTGTGTCCCAGTCAAACATGTCGGCCTTTTCACCAGCCTTGTTCTCTCATCCATCCTTGGGCAGCCCATCAGCAGCTGGGTTAGCCCCGGGTAAGTTACTTGTGATTCAGTATATTGCCAGCAAAGACTCATTCGTATTTTTTCTTGTATTGTCAGCAATGGGCTAATAAGTACACAGCTTATTTTAATGTCACTTAAAAACTGTTCTTAAGAATAAAGAACAGGGACTGGTTTTAAAAGCAAAGTATTCTAGCCAGCAATACTTTGAAAGTGAAAAATGTTGCTGAGGAATTTCCCTTTCTTAAGAGGTGAAGAACTTTTTAGCTTTTGTGTAAAAACAGCTTGTGAGATATGTCTTGCTAAATTGCCTGGTTGTAAAGAGTCACATAGAATATTGCACGACTTAGGTACAGTTTAATCTTGCAAATTGGATTCAACTGGGATATGCATCTGAGACTGGAAAATATGTTGATATCTGCTTAACCCTGTAGAAATTGATTAAAATAGGATCCAACAGAAATGTAATCAAGCATACCATTTTCCATTTGGTGATTTAATAGCATTTATGAAATCATTTCTATATTATATAAATGGACAGCTGTCCTATTCTTTGGAGGGCTGTGGGTTGGATTCATGGACACTACATTGGCTGAAATTTTAAACTTGTAAATATTTGAAGACCCATCAAATCAGGTTATGAAACTGATTGCAATCTAGCAGGTTGCTGATCTTCATGCCAGGGATCATGCTTGAATAATTAATAATCAGTTGGCAACTTACACCAGTAAGACTGTGCAGCCAAAAAAAAGTACCTTGAGTTTCACAGTTCTCATCCAGGTATTCAAATGTATCCGTGGTTTTGCCCGTCCATATTTTGGTAATCTCCTCCAGGCCCGCTCCAAGATCTCTACATGCCTCAAATTCTGGTCTTCTTTGCATCACCAACTTCCTTTTGCCACCATTTGCAGCCATACCTTCAGTTGTTTATGCCTTAAATTCTGGAATTGCTGTTTAATGCCAAAAGAAATGGGATAGCAAGCTATCCAGCCCATTGAGCCTATTCTACCATTCAGTAAGATCATGTCTGATCTGATTGTGGCCTTAATTCCATGGCAGTGAACCTGCGAGAGAGGAAATTTCCTCCTCATCTCTCTCAAAATGGGAGATTCCTAATTTTTAAACCTTGTTCTAGACTTCCCTACGAAGAGAAATATCCTCTTTGCATTCACCCTGTCAAGTTCCCGTAGAGTCTTGAGTATTTCAGCAAGGTTATCTCCTAAACCCCAATGAGTATGGGCTTGACCTGCTCAGCCTTGCCTCAGAAAACAGCCATTTCATCCCAGGAATTTTCTAAGTGCACCTTCTCTGAACTGCTTCCATTTCACTTGTATTCGTCTTTGGGTAAGGAGACAAAGTACTCCAAATGCAGTCTCATTAAGGTCCTAAGCAGATGTGGTGACACTTCCCCACTTTTATAATACATTCCCCTTGCAGTAAAGACCAGCATGCCATTTGCCTTCCTGATCACTTATTCTATTTGCACGTTAATGTTTCGGGATTCATGTATTGAGACACCCAGATCTCTCAGCATCTCGGTTCTGCAATCTTTTTCCATTTAAATAACTTTATTTTTCTGTTCTTCGTGCTAAGGTAACCAAGCACACATTTCCCGTATGATACTCCATCTGCCAAAGTTTTACCCCTTCTCATTACCTAATCTGTATCCTTTTACAGACTCATTTTGACTTCTTCATCTGTCTTCGTATCATCAGATTTAGCTACCATACACTCAGGACATTTTATCCAAGTCATTAATATATATTGTAAATAATTGAAGCCTAAGCGCTCTTCACTGTGACCCTCCACTAGTTAAAGTTTGCTAACCTGAATATGACCTGATTATTCTAACTCTTTGCTTCCTGTTAGCTAACTAATTCCCTTCCCATGTTAATATGTTACTCCAAATATTATGAGCTCATGTCTTGTGTGGTAACTTTTCACGTGTAGCACCTGATTGGATACTTTATGGGAATCTAAATACTTTACACTTACTTGTTTTCCATTACCTTCCCTACTAGCTATTTCCTCCAATTTTATTTTGTCAAAGCCACATGAGTCTCCCTGATTTGTATTCTAATCTTCTAAATATTACTTTGTCTCTCTTAAGAAAAGGGTTTCAATGGGTCAACTGGCCTCTTGTAATTGCTTCCTGTCTCTGTTCTCTAATAGTGTCGTTAACATTTGCAGTTTTCTAATCGCTGAAACCTTTGCAGAATCCAGGGTATATTGGATAATTACAACCAATATATCCACACAGTGCAGCCACTTCTTTTGAGACCCTCAGAACCAAACTATTTTTCTACCTTTTTAAGATGATCCTCCTTGACCAAGCTTTTGGTCTCTCCTAATGTTTCTTCTTTTGACTTAGTGTCAATCTTTTGTCTGATTATGCTTCTGTGAAATGTCTTTGGATGTTTTACCAAGTACTTAATGATTGCAAGTTGTTGTTAATGGGAGAATGGAGAAGAATTAAGGATTATAAAATTAACAGTATTTTATTGAAATGAGAATATATATTCTACAAAAGAAATTCCAATAAATCATAATTTTGACCGAAAACTTGACTAGACTGCCTCAAAACTTAAGATATGGCGAAGTTCATAATATTTGTGCTTGAGGCAGCATGGGAATTGAGTCTGCTCTCTCCTTAATAGGTCTGGCAAATAAGTGGACTTGTGGTTGACAGACCATATGTACTGAGGTTCACCCGCATCTCCCCCCCCCCCACCTCCCCCGCGAACCTCCCCGCCTGCCAGGTTCACTTTTACTGCAAAGATTTATCATCTTTTTCCAAAGAACAAATTCAGATTTACGTGTCTAAAATGCTATGAAAGGGTATTTTAAAAGTGCTTTTGACTGTATTCATGTTTTAATACATATACAATTTTGACGTTTGATTGAGAAGTTATTTTGCCATCATTCGAAATACAAGCTGCAGTCAAAATTGCTGGTAGAAAGTTTCAAAGGCTGATATTTACAATGGAGTTTTTTTTTTGGTTCAGTACCAGGAAAGTCAGAAACCTTTCACATTTGTTTTCTCTTTTTCCTGTCACCTTTTTTCTTCTTTCTTCTCCTGAAGGAGTTGACTTCTTGCTGGGTTGTGGTTCTTCCAGTGCCTCACCCAAGTGACCAGTAGACATGTGTGAAAATTGAATGGGTGTTAACAGATTATCTGATCAAGGGAGGATCACTAATCAGAAGCTGGAGCTGAGGCCTATTTGTAGCATCCTTTTCGTTATCCTGGCTGCGATCCAGTAACTCTGCATTGACTGCGGATAGAGTCTAAGATCAACTTGGATTGACTGGCTTCGGTACGCACTGGACAAACATCCTGAACAGTTAGGGGTGACATCTTATGCATTTATTTATCCTTTATGCATACTGTAATCAAACTAAGAAAATAATTTGGATTAAAGATAAGGCCAAAGGATGACCTGGCTTTTTCTAGTACTTTGATTTATGTTAGACTCTTCATATCCAAAAAGATTTTTGTGTTAACTCTATAATTTGTAGATTTCTTTGCAGTGATGTACTCTAGCAATCAGATTTTTCTCTCTCCCAACACCACTATGTTGCAGTCTCTATTTTCAGTCGGAACCTTCTAGCATTAAGGTAGCAGTTAATCCTGAAACCATTCCAACTGTAAGAAAGAGTTTTGTGGGAAGGAGTGACTTCATTTGGATTTCTTTCCTCTTGTAATGCAAAAATATGGAGGACATTTTATGCAATGCATTTGTGATAGTTTTCTAGATTAGTATGTCAAGGAAAGAACTAGCAACAGGTTCATTGGACACAGTAGGGTAGTGTTAATTAATGGCCATTTGTGAAACAAGCCTCTAAGAATGAATGAAAATAATATGGAATTTTGTATCAATTGTGTGAATGGCTTAGTTGAGTATGGAACTATGTCTGAAATTTAAGCAAAGTCAACCACATAGGTTAGAAGGCTGGGTCAGCTGACACAGATTGCAAAACCAAATTTTAACATACAAACGTAAATAGACAATGATAAACATTTAAATACATATCTTTTATCCATATCTACTTTCAACACATATCTATATTTTAAGTAATAACTATCACATTTTTACTTTATTACACAACTATTGTTGAAAGTTGTTAATTAGCTTTTGATCTTGTTTAAACTACAGTTTTGCTGCTGGTTGTGTTTAAAATTGGAACATTTAAAATAAAATTAAACAAGCAATATACTTTCAGAGTTCACTGACCACACTGCGGACATGCCTATTGTGGTCTTGACAGTAATTAAAGAAAAATAATGTCAGGTAATTACCATGGACAGGATTTTCCCCTTCTTCGAGATGTCAACAAGGGAAAACTATGGAGTGAATTGTCCTTGGTGAGAAATTCACCACCTCCTTGCAACCTTAGCAATTTGGTGCAGATCGATAAAAGTCCTGATGGACATTCTCGAATTGTTAGCAGTTGAGGGCCTTATGGGTCAATCTCCTGTTCTGCCCAACCTAGATGGAAGCAAGGAGATGACTTTGGAAAATCACCCTCTGCCCATGCCTCTGATACTCCTGACACCCATCTCCCCACAATAACAAGATAAAAATGATTGAATTCTCATTTCTGGATCTCTCTAATTGGCAGCTTCTGGCAGGTTGCCAGTGTTGAAGCCTATGATAGGATGAAATACTCGCTCCCACATGCCTGTCAACTCTGAATGAGTTGATTGACACGCAATTAGGTGTGTTATCTTCTCACTCTGGGTGAGCATTTTAGTTACCACACCTCCACACTTTAAAAAAAAAAATAGGAAAATGTCATAGTTGACTTCACCACAGAAGATGACCAAAATTGTTCTTGTAGTAGTGAGGAAACAAGAGTCTTGTGAAATTATGGAATTTAATAGATTACATTAGTATAAGCTATTGCTGGAGAAATTGAGACCAAAAGTGAACAAATTCCAAATAAATGGATCTGAATGGTCTACCCCTAGTATTTTAACAGAGTTGGCGGCAGAGATAATGGATGCATTGCTTTTGAAACTCAGAATTCACGTCATTCTAGAATATTCCTTCTGCACTGAAAGGTAGCAAAAGTAACCATGCTATTTAAGAATGGAGGGAGCACTGAACTGGGACACGATAAGCCAGTTAGCCTAATGACTTTAGCTGTCTTCCATCGTGTCAGAAGTGATTAATACCTTAACGAGTTATTCGTCATTTAGTGTGGCTCATTACCCCAACTCTGGCATGGAAAGCTCTACTGCATTTGCATTGGGAAAGACGGTAGTTTGACCATGAGCACGATTTGCAGTCTGCCTTATCTGGGTCCTCACTGGCCAGCCGAGCTTTCGATTTCTCCTTGCCTCTGTAAGGTCCCTCCAGTGAGTCAGCCTGCAGAGGTCTCGATTTTTGGCAACTGTCTTCAGTTATCTGTTTAATATTCAATGTCTTCATATCTTGCAATCTTAGTAATGTTGTTGGTGCATAGTATGAAGCCAATTCGCCATATCGAAAGTCTTTGGGTATAAGGCTGTCATCAATTCAATGAACAGGTGAGCCAAACCCAAATGTTGCCTTATTAATATGTGCATTATGATGAATTGTAATATTTCAGAATCTCTGAATTGATCTTGTTCTGCCAAGAAATGCCAAGTTTACATCCGAGGCACTGTTCAGCCTTTTCTACTGCCTAATAGATGTCCAGGTCTCATGACAGTAGAGGGTTGCATTGATGATACAGGTTTCGTAGACTTGCATTTTGATGTTCTAGGCCAGGTTGTTGTTGCTTCATATTTTATTACTTAGCTTTGACCTAGCAAATGAATCTTTTGCAATGCTTGTGTTGATCCTACAGATTACTGGAGATTGTGGAACCTAGATATGTGAAGCTATCAGCAACCTCCAGTGTCGCATAATTCACGTGGTCAGTACTGATAGATGATGATATGGCAACATTCTGGACCATGGCATTTGCCTTCCTTATGCTTACGTTTACAGGCATGAGGGAATCTGTCTATTTATTGTTGACAGTACTGCACAGTATGCAATGCTAGTGCGGCATTGTAGATGAAAGAAATCTGGGAGCTATAAGCCAGTTACCCTGACCTCAATAATAGAGAAGATGCTGAAATGTAATATTAGAGGTGTGATAACAAAGCAGTGAGAACATCATATAATTGGATAGAGATGTGAGTTTATGAAAAAGTAGTGTTTGACAAATTTTGTATTTTTTGCCAGTTGTAAGTAATGTTTCTTGTTAGCTGTACAGCAAAGCAACAATATGCTGCAACACGCAGCCTATCTTTCCTTTAAGATCCATGTGTCTACAACCATGCAGCAATTTCAAAGACATTACGTGATGCAACAAATTTGTTGTACACAGCAAGAAAAACATTTGACAAAGTTATTACACAAAATTTGTACCTCCTTTGATGGGAGAGATGATACATGAGTTTGAATTGAGAATTGGTTAATGGAAAACTAGAAAATGGAGAATAGACTGGACATTTTGGATTGACAGATTGCACTGCAAGAATTCATGCTACAGTCTCAGCTTTGCAATCAATACCAGTGACTTGTATGAGAAAGGGAATTGAGTGTAATGTGGCAAATTTTGCTGGGAAACGCCGTGTCATTCATTTTGTCATTTTTAAAATTAATCTTGAGTGGTAAGAAACTGGGAGATGTTGGTATTCACAGGAACCTGGGAACAAATAGACAGTGACAGTAAAATAGCCAGGAATATGAAAACAAATTGTAAGAACATTTACAAGTATGTGAAAGGAGAATGGTTAAAGTAAATATTGGTCCCGTAGAAGCAGAGATAGGAAGAATTATCATGGGAAGGAGCAATGCATTGAACAGATTTTGTGTCTGTCTTCACATTAAAAGATGCAAGTATCAGAAGTAGAGGTAACTGAGGGGCTAAAGTGAGTGAAGAAATTAAGGTAATGTAACTAATTATTAACAGAGAAAAAGTATTGGAGCAGCATGAGGACCAATATCTGACAAATTCCCAGGCACCTGATGACTCTAGGTTACCTCCTGAAATTCCTTTTAAGGTAGCTGCAGAAATGATAAATGTGCTGGTTTTGATTTTGCAAGTGCTTTAGGTTCTGGGAAGGTCCCAGCAGGTTGGAAGCTATCAAAAGTATAAGTGCCGTTTAAGAGGGGAAGAAAGAAAACTGGGAAATACATGCTGAGTAGTTAATTTGGCTGGATGCAGAGTGGTGCCAATAGCGTGGGTTCAATTGCCATATCAACTGATATTACCATGGAGGCCCCACCTTTTCAAAGTTAAGCACACCACCAGTTGTCTCTCTGAGAGAGTAGCCTTATGGTCTTCTGGGACTGTGACGATTTTACTTTGGTTCGATTTTGAGAGGATAAATGGAAAAAATTATTTTCTCCACCTGTTGACTTGGTAACCAGGATCATAAATATTAGATGATCTATTAGCTCATTACCAGATTTATTAAATTTAATAACTGACTTAGAATATAGACCTGTTTCTAGTTCAGATGGCAATCATTTGATATGAAAGGTGAATAATGTACAATATGAATCAGGGCAGAGTGGTCTTCTAATTTTTTGCGGTCACCTAAAGGGGCAATAAAGATATTTGCTATGTCATCTTCCTTAATTGCTTGTATTGTGGATCTGCTGTTGAATTTTTCTAGAGGATTATATGACTTTTGGGGAGCAAGTAGAGACTGCTTATGTCATGCATGTAAAACATAGCTGTTGTGTAGGAGATTTTAGTGTTTTGTTGCTCTTAGTCATTGCTGTATACCTGCACTTAAAAAATTTAGGTGTTCTAGGTAACGGCCTAGTAAGTAGAAAACTCTGTGGAACGAGTACTTGTAAAGCTTGATGCATCAAATGATTTCACAGCTCAGGCATAAGTGTATTTATTATTTTGAGACAAAAAAGGATTGTTGAATCTGGGCGACTGCAGTATAGCCTATAGAAAATGTTATTTTTTTAAAATTCCCAGTTCTTATGATGTGTGCCTTGTAAAAAGTTAATAAAAGTGCCAGATAATTTTCAAAAAGCTATGCAGCTAAAGACTGGCTGATTTACATTTGTAAAGTGTCATTAGTGGATGGAGAAAAGTATGACAACTTAGTTGGTCCTATTTACTGTCTTTATGTGGTAATAATTGGAGATTGTTATTGATATGACGTTTTTGCATTTTTAACTTTTTAAAAACCATACAATAATGTTTAAGTGACCTTAGCCTACAACTATGAATAGTGATCTCAGTATCGCTAAAAACCACGAGCAATCACATTTTTAAAGGTATTACAAGGTGTGGGATTCTCTTTTATTTAGTCCTTTTTTCAATTGGTTGTACTTTCAATTAAAATTTCATTATGTTTGTAAGTTGAAACCATATTCCAGCAGATGATTTTAGGACACAGAATAGATTAATTCCCTCTTCTGCAGCGTCAGTGGGAGGACAGGGTTTCTTTTCAGGTGCTAGATCACTTGCATGTATAGCATTGATATAAATCAATTTCTGCTTCTTGTGACATTAGATTTGCAATGTAATTCTGGAGTGTAGTTCTAACCAGGGAAGGGTGTCTCAACTGCTAAGGTTTGATTCTACATGGAATGCAAATACAGTGAAATAGTAAATCTTGTTAATGCAGAGTATCCTGTGGAGTCACTGGGCCCTCTATAAATCCATGTTTGTAGATTTAAATGTTTGGAGAGCAAGTATCCTCATAGCACGTGCAAGCATATTCTTTCTGACGAAGGGTCACATTAACTCTGATTTTTTTTTTCTTCACAAATGCTGCCAGACCTGCTGAGCTTTTCCAGCAACTTCTGTTTTTGTTCCAAAATAATTGTATCTCTTTTTGATAAAGAGCTGGCACATAAGTGTATATTCATGCATGTACAGGATACTCTTCTGGATGATTTCAGTTCTAATGCAATAGGGGCCAAGTATAATTAACATAAGCTCCAGCCAGAAATTAAGTTTCATGTACTGATCTCATCTTCATTGCAATTACATTTTTAGTAATACTGATTCTGAATGAATATTCAATATTGCTATCATATGTGATATTAATTAAACCAGCTTGACTTGGGTGGTAGTATGTTGTGCGCAGTTGTAAAGTGAGATTATGGGTGGCTTTCTTGTTCAACTATGGGGGTGATCTTTTGTAAGTGATGGTGAAAATGGATCCTGCCATTTTGCATATCTGCTATAATCCAGGAATTTCTTACATCTGTTGTACTTCAGAAAGTTTTTTAATTGTACTACAACAAAACAGCTTGTTTTTATAACAGAGGAAAATGCAGCTTTATAGTTAGATTTTTAGATTTCCAATGAACCTTTTTCCAAAATAAAGTTAAATAAATGCTGTTTATTCTATGTTCAGTTGGCCGTAAACAACAGAACTTCTTTGGAAAATATAGCAACACAATTGTGAAATTCCTGAAGACTTTGTACCTTTTTCTTGTTAACTTGCAAGGGCATTCCATTGTAATTTATTTTGTAGTGGTTTTGAGGTGCCAGTTGGAAATTACATAGGAAATCCTTCAGCACTTCTTTCCTGCTTCTGCTTTGCACATTTGAGTATCCATCAGAAGACAAACCCAATAATCTTCATGCCACTAATAATTTTATACTTCACTTCTTTACAGTAAGAAATTTAGAACAAATATGCTGAGATATCACTTTTTAAGTATTTAATTTTTCAATATACATTAAAGGATGACTAAATATGCTGTAATAAACAAAACAGTATACTTAATTTACTGCTAAAACCACTATTTCCAGTTACTCATTTTGTTCTATTGGAAATTACTGCTAGCAAACCATGAATAAAATCATCAGGCTATTAGTTTTTTTTTCTTTTTACATTTGCAGTTACAAGTTACAAAACTTATAGGTGATGGAGGAAAATGCTGTTTGACTTGAGGGGAGGTTGGAGAAGAGACATTACTTAATGAACCCTTCGGGAAACATCCGGTCGGTGTTGGCAATCCTGCACTATGTTGTATGCCTTGACTAAAGGGAGTAGATTGTAGCCGGTGATAATTCAGTGACATTAGTTTCACAAGTAAAAGCAATGATGCTGTTATTTTAACTAAATGTAATTTAAAAAAGAGCAGATGGATTATATTTCACTTTTGTTGGTAGATTTGTGACACTCCGACACTGTTTATGGAAAAGCCTGTTTTGTTGAATTGAGAGCACTAACTTCCTGTTTCTATTGTTGATCAGGTTTCTAAATGGCCACTGTTTCCTGCTTTATGGTGTAAAGCCACAGAAAACAACTACATTTATTACACACACAATAAGGACAAAAGGCACATAATGCATCACATAAATAAGAGTTTCAAGTTTATTTGTTACCAGCATTTGGGAACATGGAATTATAAGGTATGAGACTGAAAAATGTGATTAGAAAATATTTATTTGGTACACTAATTCAGGTCAGATGTGCAATTGTGTTTTTGGGTTGTGGACACTTTTATTTTATGAAATAGATTGATACCGCTCCTTTAATATAGTGAGATATTTCAATGTTCTTCGCAAGACCATTATAAAACAAAATTTGACGTCGTGCCATGTGAGGAGCTATTAAGTCGTATGGTCTGAAACTTGATCAAAGTGGTAGCTTTTAAGGATGGTCTTGGAGGAAAGTAAATTCAGGAGGTATAAAGAGGATATTCCAGAGCTTAGGGCCTTGGTAAGTGCAAGTGTAACCACCAGTAATAGAGGATTTAAGATTTGGGATGCCCAAAGACCAGATTTAGAGTACAGATACCTGGAAGGGTTGCAGGGCTGGAGGAGATTACAGAGGTGTGGAGGAACTAAACCATGGAAGGAGGTAAAAATAAGGATGAGAATTTTAAAATCAAGATGTTATTTGATTTGGAGCCAGCATAGATAAATTATTGGTGTAACTGGATTTGCTGCATGTTAAGACAGGGTGATGGAGTTTTGGATTATTTCAAATTTGCAGAGGGTAGAAACGGAGACCAGCCCAGAGTGCATTGGAACAGTCAAGTCCAGAGGTAATGAATTAATTAGTGTGGGTTTTAGGAGAAGATCAGCTAAGACAAGTGAAGTCAGTTAAGTTACAGTGGAAATAGGTGACCTAAGTAATGGCATGAACCTGAAGGGAAAAGCTTATTTTGGTATCAAATGTGGTGCAAAGGTTGTAAGCAGACTGTCTTAATCTCAGATTGTTGCCAGGGAGAGAGATGGAGCTCATGGCTAGAGAATGGAGTTTGGAACGGGGATCAAAAACAATGCCTTCTTTCATTTTTCTGTTTAATTAGTGGGAATTTCTGCACATCCAATACTAGATGCCAGATAAGAAGTTGGACAATTTAACAACAGGGGAGGAATCAAGATGGCTGGTAGTGAAGTAGAGCTGGGTTTTGTCACCATAATATGTGAAAACTAATGCTGTGTTTCTGAGAAGCTGTCACTGTAGGACAGCGTGACGATGAGAAACGGGAAGGATGCAAAGATGGATCTTTGGGAAATACCAAAGTTGGAATTGCAGGAGCAGGAAGAGTACCATATTAGCCAGAAAATTCTAATACCTTTGTATTCTTTAAGATTCTTGGTAATTCAGGGTGTTTTCCCCATGCTATTCACATTTGCTTAAAAATGCACAAGCATAAAACTGTACTCGAATTCTAGCCTAATGTGTACAGTTTTTGACATTGTTGGACATGTTTGCATTTTGTGTTTTCTTTCACGTTTGTTCCTACTACATAACAAATGTAGTTCAGAAATACAACGAGATACACTATTTCATCTGCTAAATGCATATATTGTGATCTGTAAGCTTTGCCATTTTTGTGGGGCTAACAGTTATAATTATAGAATCTAGGTCTATTGTTTAAAAAAAATCTTGTGATTGAACATTGACTGGGACTGCCATAGTATGGATGGTGAGGGATTTGTTAAATGTGTTCAGGAAAATTTCCTTTAGCAGTGTGTATATGTTCCTACTAGAGAAGGAGCAAAACGTGACCTCCTCTTGGGAAATAAAGTAGGGCAAGTGACTGTAGTGTTAAATGCTGGCCTAGCCAGTGACACCCTCATCTCGTGAATGAATTTAAAAAAATCATGCTAGTGGTCAAATATTCTTGAAAAACAGTACAAATAATTGCATAGAATATACAGCATAGGGAGAGATGTCCTTGTGATATTGTCGCTGGACTTCAATCCAGAAATATAGATAACATTCTGGGGACCCAAGTTTGAACCCCGCCACGGCAGATGGTGGATTTTGAATTGAATTTAAAAAAAAATTAAAAGTCTAATAATGATCATGAAATTGTTGTCAGTTGTCATAAAAGCCCTTTAGGAAAGGAAACCTTCATCCTTATCTTGTCTAGCCTGCATGTGACTAGATCCAAAGCTATGTGGTTTAGCTGCAATCTGGATAGTTACGGTTGGACAATGAATGCTGGCCTAGCCAGTGATGCCCATATTCCATTTAAAAACAAAAGGTCTGGTGTTTACTTTCTACATAATTTATCTTCTGCACCCCCTCCTTTTTTTGATTGTTCTTGCCTACTTTACCTTTGGAAGGATCTAAGCATTACTTCAATCACTTTCTGTGATCTAGTTTCACATTCAACACATTTGCTGAGTTAAGAAATTTCTTCTGATTTCCCTGTTGGATTTATTAGGAGTTATCTTCTATTCATTGCCATGATGTTGGATTCTTCCACAAGTGGAATGGTATCTTCACATCAATCTTACCGAATTCATTTCTCATTTTAAAAACTTCTGTAAAGTCATCTAAAGAGAAAAGCCCTAATTTATGAATCAGATGGAAAATCTCGTAGGAATTCACTCCCAAAATGCCCTGTTGTAAGTGTGGTTTTCAAGATTGTTGGTTAAATTCTGGATTAGATGTACTTTTTTTGTGCCCCTAGTTCTAGTTTCCTGTATTTCCCATTCTACTATTTCTCTTGGTGACTCTTCGAGTCTTTCCCCTCTTAATTGCTACTTGTTTGCTCTTTACCCTTGCATTGGCTTCTCTTCAAACCTCACTTTTCCTCTTTCTCCAGCCTTGCCTCACTCTGTTTCACTTTCTTAGTGATTGTTTGCACTCTACATCTTTGTCTATTTTCTTGCTTGTCTCTCCCTTCTACCCTCCTCCCTTACTTTCTGCACTAGTGAGTGTCTTCTTCTTCTTCCTCGTCCTCTTTATTCCCCATTTGACTTATACTGTGCCCTATGGAAATGCTGGCATTTATGTGGCATAAATGTCACTCAGCCAAAGTTTGAAGATTGTCCAGGTCTTGCTTCATGCAGGAAAGGACTGCTTCAGTATTTGAGAAACCTTCAATAAGAGTGGAACATTGTGTGTTTGTCAATTAACTTACCAACTTCTGACTTTGTGAAGAAGAAAAAATTGATGAAGCTGCTGAAGATGTTTGGTGCTTGATACCATTCTGAGCAACTTCTCCAATATCTTGTGGCTGAAATGATTCACTTCCAAACAACAACACTGTTTTCATTCATCCTGACTATGACTCTAAGCATAGCTGGGAGCTGGTATTCTTCCCCCACCTAAAATATTTTTTCTCTATGTTGTCAGGGCTCCTTGATGCTTTACTAGGTCAAATACTACCTTGGGCAATTTCTGTAAAAGCTGTGATGTAAATGAGACAGACGTTCTGGAGAGAAATACAGAACAAGTCAGTGATTATTAATCTACCAGCAGAGTCAAAATGGCAGCTGTGAGAAGGAAGCGAAGAAGGTTGACAAGCTTTAAGAGGTCACGTACAGGAAGGTCAGGATGGGCCAGTTGGGTGTTGCTGCTCACAAGGAGCCACTGATATATGCCTCAGTGATCCTTCAGAGAATACCAGGAGAAAAACACATGGGCTTATCCAAAGAATATTAGACCTTGAAATTGCAGTGAACAAGTTTGAAGACAAAGTGAAGGAGAAAAGACAACATTTTTACTCCAGTTTGTGGGCCAACTTCACATCTGAACACTTCATGACCAATTTAGTACTTTTGAACTGAAATTGTAATATAGATTTGACTGCAAATTTGCACATAGACACCAATCAACCGCAGTATAATGATGACCGTTTTTTGAGATATTAGTTGAAGGAGATGTGTTGGCCAAAGCCTTGTTGGCAACTCCTGCTCTTCAAAATAGTACCATGATATCTTTTATATCTGCTGAAGTGAGCAAATGGAATCTTGGTTTTGTGCCTCAGCCTCCAATTGTGCAGTATTCCCTAATTACTGCAGTGGTGTGTCAATCTTGTTATTTTTGTTTAGGAGCTTGCATGAGAGTTGAACCTAGAATCTTTGGATGCAAAGACGAGTGAGGCCAATTGAACCACTGCCAACAAACAGCCATAATAATGGCAAAAGAAGGAATGGAGGCAGGGTGGGAAGAAAGTAATCAAGCAGAGAAAAATGAAATTAATATGATTGGGTAATGAGGAAAAAGAGACAGTGGGAGAACTTGGGACCAAAGGGAAATAGTGGTGTTGGAACTCATGGCTGTGACTGGAGTGGCAGCTAGAATGTCCACAGTGTGAACACTAAAGGACTTTCGTGATGAACAAAAATGTGCAGTGATCCTGTAACCGATCCATATTTCTGACATTTAATTGAACTGAACTGAAAGAGGTGTAGGTTAGGTGAATTGGCAGTGCCAAATTGCCCAACGATGTGTAGGTTCGGTGAATTAGTCATGGGAAATACAGGATTATAGGAATAAGGTTGGGAAGGTGGGTCTGGGTGGGATGCTCTTCGAAAGGTCAGTGCAGACTTGATCGGCCAAATGGCCTGCTCCCTCATTGTAGGGACTATGATTTTATGAATTGTTGTTATTATTCAGTACCAACATTGTTCTAGTTTTATGTATTTTTGGGAGTTATAATGAATAGGTCAGCTAATAACTTTACTGTTGGATTGCTTAGGCAGTTCAAAGCCTGATTTTTGGTGCTGGGTATCACTGAATTGAATGATACTATATTTTACTGAGTTTACTTTTTTAATGGAAAAGTCCTAGCGATAACCCTGTACATAGTACAACTAAGATTGCCATGATGCGTGACATGTGCTCAAATTCACTGTTCCCTTTTTGGGCGAAAACAGTTTTTTAAACTGGATTTTGCAGTTATGCTTTAGTACTGATAATATTTACTTTGCAGAAATGTTTGAAAAATTACAAAATATTATCCTGTCATTACTTTGTTATTGCCTGTTACTGGTGAAAACAACTGTTTTGGAAATCCTTCAATGTTGTGCTTAAAATTTGGTTGATAAGTTCTTACATAAATTGGACAAGTTAGTGTCCTTGTCCTATTTATGTTATGTTCGTCCATCTGTAGAGGACAACCGGAACTAAAATCATTTTAAACAGCTACAGAAACTGGTAACTTGGTCGTTAAACATAAATCTCCGAAGAGACATCTGCCTCTGATACTTGGGGGATTCCCTGAGGACATTGGTGCTAAAACAGCAGCAAATGAACAGATGTTCAGATAATTTAAAAAAAATATTTACTATTGTGAGCTTGATGACTTATTTAAGAATGCAAGTAAGGCAAATATTTTATTTTATGTTGTGTAAAATGCACTTAGTATAGATGTTGAATTTTGGGAAACTTTCATTTAAGAGCCTGGTTTTACCCCACCACAAGATCCCCAATTACTCTTCCCAAAGTTTTGATGTGTCACATTTAATTTATGATACTTCCCTTCATTTCCAACAACTATAAGGACTACTTGTCATGAAGACTTAACTACCACTGCCTCTGCTGAATTTTTCCTTAATTTCTTGCCCAGCAAGCCAAGGTTCCTCCTACCTAGTCCTGACGTCGCTTTCACTCAGTCTTGTCCTATTTTCTCCCCGAGCATTCTTTGTCCATGAGGCTGACATTGTCCTGCCTTATTAATTGTCTTTCTTAAATTTTATTCTGTATTTGTAACTGTTGACTCAAATGAAATAAGAACTTTTTATAAATAAAGAATTGCTGGAGAATTGCTGCATGTTTTGACAGCAAGAAACCTGATACTCATTGTAAGCATCATTTACACAGCTGATTCTTCAAGCAGTAGTTAAAGTGTAGTTGCAGATGAACTTGACAAAAGGGTTGTGTACAAATGGAGCTTTGGTTGGTATAAGTTGCTGATTGGTCTATGGATGAGTGACCAATTATCGATGACCAAGTCCTGTTGCTTGCCACCAATAATGTAATTAGTTCTTGGGTAGCTGAATAGCTTGGGGTTGTGAACAAGATACAGGAAACCCTTCAGATTACCATTTTAAGAATTGTCTCTGTTCTCTGCTGTAAAAGCCACTTCAAGCTTGAAGAAAACCGTTTGTCTTTCCTTCATCAGTAGCTGCAAGCTGTGAATTTTAATAAGTCAGAAACCTTTTATGAAATGAACTAGCTACCCTGTGTTTCTTTGAAACCAGTAGAAGCTTCCAGAGAAGGATGACTGAGAGGCAATGTTCTGATCAACACAGGTATAATCTTACCAATCTTGAATAGGAACCACTGAACTGCTATCTTAGTCTTTTCCTCTTGTCCATTAACACACATTTGTTTTCCTGTCTGACTGTGTGTGAGAGGAAGTGTTTATAAGGGGATTATAGTTTTAATTAGTGGAGTTATATGCTGCAGTTGGCTGATTGAATGGTTTGTGATGCAGTCATGCCAACAGTGCGGATTCATTCCTACACTGGTTGAGCTTACCATGAGGGTCCTGCCTTCTCAGTCTTGTCCCTTGCCTGAGGTGTGGTGACCCTCAGGTTAAACTCACCACCAGTTGTCTCACTCTAATTAGAGTGCAACCCTGTAGTCCTCTGGGACTATGGCGGCATTACCTTTTACTTTATGTGCCACTTGTTCATAATGGTTATTCTCCAGCTAGAATCTAATTAATTGTAATAAATAGTAATTTTTGTTAAGTAAAGAAACTTGGTCTGTGCTTTCCGTCAATCTGGGTCTGCAGTTCAGGTGAATTGGGGAATCTGCATTCATTTTATAATCTTTAAGTTTTGTGACAACTCTGGGAGTAGTAGGGCTTGATTTATAGCATGCTACCTCAGTGAGGTATGACTCTTCTGCCACTAAATTACTGACCACAAAGTGCCACTGTCTGGTTCTCTTGCCAGTCGATACCGTAAATGATTCCTTTTCCTTCCCACCAAATACCCTTGCCATTGACAACTATTGATCTTCATCCTCCCTTTGCTCCTTAAAGTCTTTGATCATGGTGTTCCCTCCTAAATACGAAAAAGGAACAAGATTAGGCCACTTGACCCTTCGATCCTGCTCCTCCATTTAATAAGATTATGGATGATCTCATTTTAACATCAACTGTACAATCCTCCATATCCCTAATAATCTTTTGCCTATCCCCTTGGTAACCAAGAATCTCTCTGCCTTTTAAATATTTTAAAGAGTTTGCACCCAGTGCCTTTTTGAGGAAGAGAATTTGAAAGGCTCTGAACCCTCAGAGGAAGAGATGTTTCCTCATCTGTGCACGTCTTTCCCATACATTCTTAAGGAATGTATGAACTGAAATAGGCTCTTGAGCCCCTCCATTAGGTCATGGATATTGATACAACATTTAACCATCTTAGTTCCTTATCCCTTATTACCCTTGACTTTGTTACCAGAACTTGGTTACCCATCAGTTACCTAAGGGGAAAATAAACCCAGGAGCTAGAGCAGTCTTGGAAGAGTTCAGGAACATTCGATTGAAGATAAATCTAGGATATACCTTGGGCACTTAATTTACCTGAGATTATCAGGAGCTGGAGCAGAATTAGGTGTGCTGGAATTTGTATTCATTTGGGGGATTTATCACCCATTCCTATGTGCCCTTAGAATGGTGGTAGTAAACTACTGTTTTCAATCACTGCAGGCTATTGGGTGTAGGTAGACACACCGTTCTTTTGAGGAGGGCGTTCTATCATTTTGAGCAAGCAACGTTATGCTTTTAAGGTAAGATTGCGAGAACTTTAGAGGGGAGCTTGTGGATGATGGTGGTATTCCCATATATCTCTTGCCCGTGTTCTAGATGGTAATGATTGTGTGTTTGAGAGGTGCTGTCTAGAGAGTCTTGCTGCATTTCTGCTGTGCATCTTATAGATGGTACACACTGCATACTATTGTGCATTGAAGGTGGATGAAGTCAGTGTGGATGTGGTGCAGATCAAGCATGTTGGCCTCTTCTGTATAGTGCCAAGCTTCTTGAGTGTTTTTGAAGCTGCACGCATTCGCTCAAGGCACTCCTGATTTGTGCCTCAGGGATGGTGAGCAGGGGAGTCGCAGTGTGAACTACTCACTTCAGGTTTCCTAGCCTCTGGCCTTGTGTAGTAGCTGTAGTGTTTATACGACTAGTCCAGTTCAGTTTCTGGTCAATGGTTGTTGGTAGGGAATTCAGTGATGGTAATGCCATTTGAATGCCGTGGGGTAATGGTTAGATTCTTGCTGAAGATTAAAAGACTGAAAAAAGGAAATCAAAATCTGACATCACAGAACCTAAGCGTTGATTGGTGAGTATTTCTGCTGTTTCACTTTTTCTCTGAAGTTAGACTGTTAACTTAAGCAACTGGGAAATGAAAAGTTTTTAAAATTTTTTGACAAATATCTTGAGGGTTAAGTAAAGTATGCAATATTTTAGTGATGTCACAGAAGTGGGTAGCAAGTTTTATTAGTATTAGATTTCAAGACTATTATTTAATAAAGAGAAGAACGGCAGGGCAGCTCCACCCTCTTGAATGGACATCCTTTGCTCTGCAGGAACATGAAAATTCATGCTGGGTCGTCATTACCTGTACATGCAGGAATGTCAGTTGCACCAGCTAGAGCTCTAGTGTTTCAAGCTTGATGAGCAGCTGGTGCATCCATGTGGTTGAGTGAATAGCATGTTCGTAGATATGCTCAGCCTGCAGTTTAAGGGTTGGCAGAGAGTGGTAAGTTATCACCAGGCAATGAAGAAAGAAGAGGTAAGTACAGCTCACTCTTCAAAGTATTCAGTTTTGAATGCTAACATAAGTGATGGTTTGTCTGGGGCGTACAGCTAGAGTCATGTCCATGGTACCATGGTTGATTCAGCTGTACTGTAGGACATCTAGAAGAGTAATAGTAATAGAAGATTGCATAGGGGAACAAACTGATATTTCTGCAGTTACTGATGTAAATCCAGGATGGCATTTTACCTCCCAATACCAGGGTCAAGGAAAAAGCTGAATTAGCTATAGGGTATCCGGAGAGCTTCAGTGGTACACAAAGGTAGAAAGGGGGATGTGGTCCTGCAGTCAGAGTGGAACTAGATAGAAGTAAACAAGAAGGACCTCAAAAACCCATGTATTATTCTTGGCACCATATGTAGTTAGGGGAATTAAATGAGTATTTGGCTATAAACTTGGTGCAGGTTGGGCAGTTTTAGATTCCTGGGACATTGGGACCAGCCCTGAGGGAACTGGGTCTTTTTGCGGGTGGGAGTGTTTTAATAAGTAATTTGAGAGAAGTACGATCGTGCGTGGAGTACTGGGAAAGAGAGTAGGAGTTCTTGGGAATTTCAGGGTAAGTGGGAAAAACAAAGTCAAAATTACCATGCACGTATTTGAATGCATGGAGTATTCTATATAAGATTGCTGAGTTGCTGATGGCTACAAAGAATGTGATGTGGTAATAAAAGACCTGGCTCAAAACGTGGCAGAATTGTTATATTCCTGGATATGACATGTTCGGGAAAGGGAGAAAAGATGAGGTATTGATTAAGCAGAATATTGCTCTACTAGAAAGAATGTCCCTATTCAATCGATGACAATCTATTTGAGTAGAGCTAGTGAGCAGAGAATACAATTACGTTGTTCAGTGTAGTCCACAGATCACCAACTTGTTGGAAAGACGTAGAGGAACAAATTGGTAAGCATGTTACAAGAAACCTAAAATAGCTATAATAAGGAACTTTATACCACTATGTCAAACTCTATTTGGATAATTAATGTGTAGACAGCAGCAAAAGTTCCTGGAGTGTGTTCAGGACCATTTTCTACAGTGTACTTTTCCAGTCTGACCAGAAAGAAGAAATTGTTGGGATGGTGAGCCATGTGGATCAAATGTTAATGATCAATGTATCATAAAGTTTAGGTTGGCTACAGAAAATGACGAGGACTGATTCAAAGTCAGAATAAACAAATGTGGGAGTAAGCAATTTCGGTGGAATAAAAGTGTATTTTTAAAAAAAATTCTTTCAGGGAATGTGGACTTCACTAGCTTGGCCAGCATATAATGCCCATCTCTAATAGTCTAGATCAGGATTCCCAACCTTTTCAGTATCAACGTTTTAATGAGAGAAACAATTCCATGGTACACCCACTTTCTTTCAGCTGAGTTGAATGCTCACATTTAATATACCATAGTAAGAGTTGAGACACTGAGTGATTAGTGAGGCTCCTCTGATTATCCAGCTGCCTCTCATAACGCGTGGCCATCTTACAGAGGTCACTGTGCAGCCCAATTGTGGAGTGGAAGTCCAGATGCCACTGGCACCAGCTGCTTCCAACCATGCTGTGCTCCACTGAGATACTGAACCAATCCCCCCTTCCCTCAGATTCAGCTCCAACAAAGAGCCACTTCTGTGCACTGCAGCTGCCACACTCTCTCACCGGGTGTTCTCTAATTTGCTGAGGCCCACAAGAGTGACCCAACTGGCTCAACCCAGCAAAGGCCGAAGGTGACCAACTCATTGGCTGTACGCACTGAGGGACAGCACTGTGCATCAACCAAATGCTGGCAGCTGTTCCCCTGGTACCCTCACTATAGGGTTACCTTGTTTCAGCAGATAAAGCACACTGCTTCCCAAATATTTTGTGGCACACTTCTCAACTTTTTACAGCCTGGTGGTTGAAATCAATTGGTCCAGAAGGCAGTTAAGAATCAACTGGAGTCACATGTAGGCCAGACAAGGTAAGGACAGTAGATTTCCTTCCCAGAATTGTTTTAAAAAAAAACCTTAAACAGTGGTGATTGTATGGTCATCATTAGATTAGCTTTGAATTCCAGTTTCTTTATTGAAATCTGCCATGGTGGGATTTTAAACAATGTCCTTAAAGCATTAGCCTTAGGATTCTGGATTACTAGTCTAGTGATGTTACCACATGTCACTGCAGGCTGCTTGGACCTGAACATAAGAAATAGGAGCAGAAGTAGTCAATTCTGGCCCTTGACCCTGCTCCACCATTCAATACAGTCATTCCGATCTTGGGCTTTTTGAGAGTGGCTTTAGCCGCACTCGTAAGCAAATGGGAATAAAATAACTCCACAGAGGCTGGTATCCCATCACCAAGTCACCCTTTATTTACACATGCATGTGGGAGGTGATGGCCTACTGGTATTATCACTGGACTGTTAATCCAGTGATAATGTTCTGGGGACGCAGGTTCAAATCCAGCTATCCAGGAATTCAGTAAATATCTGGAATTCAGGGTCTAATGATGGCCATAAATACATTGCCGATTGTCAGGAAAAACCTGTCTGGTTCTCTAATGTCCTTTCGGGAAGGAAACTGCCATCCTTACCTGGTCTGGCCTACGTGCGACCCTAGACCCACAGTAATGTGGTTGACTCTTAACTGCCATCTGGGCAATAAATGCTGCCTGGCCAGTGACACCCTCATCCCATGAATGAATTTAAAAAAAACTCAATAATGGTCCGGCTGCGTCAGAGCAGCTCTCGGGGTGAACAGAACCTCTGCTGCTGTTGACATCTATCAGCCAGAGCTCCCTGATTGGGGCTGTTAACCTGGTCCAGTCAGGGAACTCCTATTCAGAGGCCCACCTAGCTGAACTCATTACAATCACTGCAGGGAGTATTCTGACACTGCTGATTAATGCTTTGCAGATGGTGGACAAGCTTTAGGGAATCAGGAAGAGAGTTATGGCCACAGATTTGTGGTTAGTCAGTTAAATTTCTGGCCAGTGATAACCCCGAGGATGTTGCTGTGGGAAGGAATTCAGACATGGTAATGCCATTGACTGGCAAAGGGCAGTAACTCCATTCTCTCTTCTTGAAAATGGTTATTGCCTGGCAGATGTGTGGTGCAAATCTTATTTATCAGCGCAAGCCTGTAAATTGTCCAGTTGTGCTGCAAATGGACGTGGACTGCTTCAGTATTTAAGGAATTGTGATTGTTGCTGAATGTTGCAGCCCTTGTTTACTGATAATTTGACAATGAGATGAAGAGTCAACTTGCTCTGGTAGAACCTAGACTGTGTTATTAAGTATGTTATTCCTTTGCAAGTGCTGCTTGGTAGCACTACCAACCATTCCTTACATTATTTCCTGATCCATTTTGCTCTTTTTAAGAGATTGCACAAGAGATTGCACAAATTAAGTGGCACAATTTTGAAGTGGTTACAGGAATAGTAAGACCTAAGTATATATACAAGTGTCTATAAATCACTGAAGGTGGCATGATAGGCTGAAAGAGTAGTTAAGTAAGCACCTAAATGTATTAGGGACATTCTGTGTGAAGACAAGTGAGTATGTGTCACTTGAGTAAAACCAGGCAGTTGTAATGCTATCAGAGCTCCACGGCTGCTATTGTGCCTCTGAGCTCATGCTCCTAAAATTTCAGCTCGGAACCCTTTCAAACATGACCCTCACTTTGGGAAGTCCTAGTATATATGTTCTTTTAAAATATGTCTCATTTCTCTGAATTCAATTTCATCTGGCACAGATATGCAAAATCTGTGACCCTGTTTGTGTCCTCCTGTATTTGAATACTGACCTCTTGGTTAGTTATACTTCCTATATATGCACTGTCAGCAAATTGTGATATTGTGCGCCCAGTATGCAAGTTGAGCTCATTTTGTCTCTGTCTCGCTTTGTCTTGCTCTCTTTCACATGAACAATTATTTTTAATTAACCTGTTCAGACATATTATGACACACCTCTGGGACAGGTGGTACTTGAACCCTAGATCATCTGGGGCACACACTCACAGAAGCACAATGTTCCCAAAACCCTTGGAATTCCAGTCTTTGTTGCATTTCTTGTGGCGATAAACCTTGTATACTTGAATCATCTCCTCTTGTTTGAACACTTATTACATGCCAGTTATTCGTTTTAGTTTATCAGAGTTAACTTCACACTCTCTCTTTTGAAGCTGACATTTTTTTTAACACAACCAAGCACGTGTACTTTCTGCATTCCTAAACAGGAAACTGTTAATCTGCAGTGAAGGTGATACTTTACTCTTGGACGATAAAGGACAAATTCACAGGTTCTGCTTCTAACCTGATGACTTCCAAAAATAGGAAACATATATAGTATTAAGATGTCCCTTCTTTTAACGTGATCGGCTGGTATTTAGTATGAATGATATTTCAGCTGATCTGTGATGTTACTTATTTGGAAAACTAGGATCTTTGTTTGCAGTGTACAATCATCTCATGTCATGAAACCATGAAGATACTGAGGTTAAAAAAGCTTTTGGATTATTAAATCAAAACTAGACATTGGTTTAGGTTTTTAAAGTTTCACTGTCCAAGTGGGTGGATTTAATGGAGTGTAGGATACATAGAGAATTTGAGATGGAAGGACGACTAAAGCAGGCAATTCCCCAATTCTGAAATCTTAAGGAATCCATTGCCAAGCAAAACACTGCAGTGAGTCCCCATTTCAAAATTTTGGTAGATGCAGGTAGAAAAATAAGCAGATAGCAACTTAAAGGAAAAAAGAGAAAGGTTTGAGCATTACTAAGCATAATAATATTGATTTTACAGTAATGTAAAATAGGTTATGAGGAAGCTAGAATTTGTGGTGGGATTATCAGAGGTGATTTCTTCAAGCACTAATATTGCATAACACCCTTGCATTGTCTGAAACAGAAATTGCACCAAAGAGTTTGAAATTAAGGGTAATTAGATTTCATTCACTAGCTCTAATCTTTTTAGTACTGTAAGCATCCCTGTGCAATAATTTGTTTTAGTAAACAAGGATTTTACTATTAATAACAATGCTGAAGTTATCCCATTGCTTCTTTACCTCTCCTTAGAGAAAAAAGGAATCAGTTAGAAATCCAGCCTTTGTGTCTACTGTTCATGTGATAGCTATCAGGGAAACAACATTTTGTAAGTTTCTAAGATGGTCAAAATAAAATCAATTTCTGTTATCCCATCATGCACCATGATTTTCACAAAAGTAGCCTGTTGGAATTTTATGGGCATAATGCATTCGATGCGGCTCGTAAGTGTGTGGGAAGTGTTTAGTCTTAGAAGCAATACCAATAAATTAACTTCTAAGATGTTTTAAAAATATCTGGTGTTTGCAAATACCGTAGTTTTGAAGATTTGTTTCTGACAAAGCTGTTGACCTTTTCCAGGAATGTCCTTATCAGCAGGATCATCTCCTCTGCATTCTCCAAAAATAACTCCCCACACATCACCTGCGCCTCGAAGGAGGAGTCATACTCCAAATCCAGCAAATTTCATGGTACCTACTAGTGCCTCTACACCAGTATCTGACGCAGTCTCTCAGTCTCCATCTTCTGGTCAGGTGATACAAAAAGAAACTGTGGGAGGGACAACTTACTTCTATACTGACACAACTCCAGGACCTCTTCCAGGAATGGTGTGTAGATACTATTTTTTGTTAATTACTGCAAATCACGTGCTTGCCCTGCAGCAGAAAATGAACTTGGAATGGGGTAATGGAACAATGTAAGCTAACTGCTTATTTCATGTATTCTGTAGAGCAAGTGCTGTGTGAGTGTGTAAAGTGTATAACTAATTACAAATTATTGAGCAAAAACTTTGCATTAATTCTGCCATTATTGCAAGCTACTATGTTCAAAATTTTGCATTATATGGATAGTTAAGTTCTGCAATTGATTTTTGAGTTTTCTTGTTTCTCAGGTGTTTCCAACTTATCATATTTATCCTTCGTCTGCACCCCATGTTGCTTATATGCAGCCTAAAGCAAATGCGCCTTCTTTTTTTATGTCCGATGAACTCAGACAGGTAAATTGAACATGAATTTTCACTTTCTTCTATGAATATTTTAATTATTCTAGGTAGATTTTGTTAGTATGTATATAGCGTTTCTTGATGTCATTATTTGAAGGATCTTTTCTGCCTTCTTGAAGATCAATACCCAAGGCAGTCTTGTTACAAGAAGGAACATTATTCTGGCAAAGTCAAAAGGGAAAATAGCTGGTCATCTTCGAGATTGGATAATCACAAATAAGTAGATCACACACAGATGAAACTACACTGTTATAGTAGTTCCGTAGTACTATTTATTTTTATCCCATAAGTGAAGAGTGCTCCAAGGTTTGGGTATTCACGATAGCATTCCAAAGTTCAACCACCATTTTGCTGTGGCCTGATGTTGGAGGATGAATTGAAGTACACAAGTAGAAATGGTTTGCAAATGTAAATCCATTTTTGTATACCATTTCCTTCATAGATATCCCAAGTTGATGAGTAATTGAAGAAGTTGGAAGTTGGTGTGCATTTATGTATGAGTTTCCAAAAGTGATGGGCTATATATGGAACTGTCAGTGAGTTTTTGATAAATGTGACTTAGAATATGAATAGGCTAATAAACATACTGTTAGGCATGCTATTTAACTTGATCATCCCAGTTTCCTAATTTTTTAATATTTTTACTTCACATGAGTATTTATGACCCTTTCACATGCAAAGATGGATAATGAAACTTGTCTGTAATTGTTAGCTTTGTAAATGAGGAATAGAACTGCAGCATACTGTTGGGTAATGATAGAAGATCAATGCTGTGAAGAAAATTGGCAAATGGGAAAGAAGACAATTTCCACATTGAAGTTAAGCTTTTTTTTTGGTTTTCAGTAAAAATTAATGTTCAAACTTCATTGTTCCCACTTTCCAGTGAATTAGCAGGTCCTCATAGCTATCCGTTAGAAATTGTCAAAATTGCAAGGTATCTTGGTTCATCTTGCCACTTCAAATACTTCAGTTACAAAGTTTAAAAATCATGTGAAATTTGCTTTCTGTTTATTTAAAAAAGTAATTGCATTTAAAACAAAATTCCAATTAATTTTATTGCCTATTATGTTGCATGACTTTTTTCTATTCATTCAGGGAGGTGGGCTCCACTAGTAGTTATTGCCCTGGAGGATGTAGTGGTGAGCTGCCACCTTCAACTGCTGCTGTCCATGTGATTTAGTTACACCAACAGTGCAATTAGGGAGGGAGTTCCAGGATTTTGACCCAGTGATAATGAAGGGACATCAACATAGTTCTGTGTCAGGATGGTGTGTGACTTCGTGGGGAAGTTGTTTAGTGGTGTTCCCTTACATCTACTTCTCTTTTATCTTTATGGTAGCCTAGGTTGTGAGTTTGAAAAGTGCTGTTGAAGAATCATGGATGGTCGATGGTAAGACTGGGGTCATAGTCATAGTCAAACCTGCTGAGCTTTTCCAGCAACTTTGTTTTTGCTCCATGTTTTCCAGTCTAATGATACTGGTAAGCCATTTAGGACTGAGATGAGAAATTTTTTTCACCCAGTGACTGATGAACCTGTGGAATTCTTTTATCCTTAAAACCCTTTACATTTAAAGTGTCGTGCCCAGAATTAGACTCCTTACTAAGTTAAGGCTGATCCAGTGTTTTATAACGTTCATCATAATTTTCTTGTTTTTGTAGGAGTCTCTACTTATAAAATACAGAATCCTGTATACATTTTTAACTATTTTCTAAAACAATCCTGCCATCTTCAATGATTTGTGCACATGCCCTCTGATGCCTCTTCTCCCTCTTCAGAATTTTGTCTTAATGTTATATTGCCTCTCTGTTCCTTTCGCAGAAATTATCAGTTCATGCTTCCTTGCATTCAATTTTATCTGCCCTGGGTCCTCCTAATCTCCCAGGCTGACTGTGTTTACTTTAAATCTCTCATTATTCTTTTCGCAATTCACAATTCTTCCAAGCCTTGTGTCATCTGCAAATTTTAAAATTGTGCACTGCACGCCTATTGTCTAAGTCATAATCCATATTGAGAAAACAGCAGCCCTAGCACTGACCGAGACCATTTTATAACTTCCTTTAGTTCAAAATGCTGCCATTCATAATTGCTGTGTCTTTCCTCAGCTAACTTTGTACTCAGTTTAACACTTCCCTTTTGTTCCATGGGCTTCAACTTTACCATCATATGACAATTTACCGAAGATCTTTTGGAAGTCCATATACACCATATCAGCTTTGCTTCTCGGGATAGATTGGAGAGAAGAAGCCTAGGAGGAAACCTGATAGAAATTTTCAAAATCATGAAGAAGCTGGATGGGGTAATAAGGCAGAAACTGTTCTACCTTATAAAAAGATCAAAAAATAAGAGGGCATAGGTTTAAATTGATTTGCAAAAGCAGCAGATGTGAGGTGAGAGAAATGTTTTCACACAACAAGCGGTTCAAGCTTGGAATGCAATGCCTGGAAATGCAGCAGAGATTGTCTCAATTCAAACTATCAAGAAGGCATCAGATGATTATTTAAATTGAAACAACATGCAAGGGTATGGGGAAAAGACAGGAGAATGGTACTGATCCACGATGCTCATTTAGAGAGCTGGTGCAGATGCGATGACCATAACAACCTCATCTGATTCTGTGAATTGCATTAAGCCCACCAGCCCACTGTGTTACTTGTCAAAATATCCATCATTACTTAAACATAATTTGCCTTTAACAAATCTGTACTGGCTTGCCACACTTGATTAGTCCACACTTTGCAAATGACTCTTGAGTTTGTCTTGGATTTTCATCTTTCCCATTACCAAGGTAAGCTGACTGGCTTGCATTTATGTCAAAGAAAGGTGTAACATTTTGCATTTTTCAAGTTGTCTGGCACCATTCCTGAATCTAAGGAACAAAATACAAAATTTCTGGAAAAAACTCAACAGGACTGGCAGAATCTGTGGAAAAAATGCAGAGTTAACATTTTTGGTTCAATGACCCTTCTCCTGAATCTAAGGAAGTTGGAAAATCGTAGCCTGTAACCTCCATAGTTAACCCATATCCTCTGCTGCATTCCATTCCATCCTGTCCTGGTGATTTAGCCACTTTACATCCATCCAGCATTTCTCAGACTTTATCCTTATTCAATTTTAGCCCATCTAGTATCACAACCGCTTCCTCTTTAACAGTGACATTGGCAACATCTTCTTGGTAAATACGGATGCAAATTATTTCAATTGTGCCCTCTACCGCCACCTGCAGATCCATGTAACACACTTAAATTCATTACAAAGTTTGAAAGTGATATACTGCAGTCTGAAACAAAAGTCTTAATTTTTTTCTTAAAAAATGCCAATTCTACAGTTATCAGAGGAGAGCTGGCTAATGCTGTTTAGGTAAATAGAGGAAAAGATTTAAGTTTAATGAACAGCTCAAAATGTTCAATAAAATAAAAAGCAGTAATGAACCATCCTTGGTTTACTAGGGAAATTAATAAACGGTGATTTAAAAAGTTGATAAAAACGATAATAATAGAATCAGGGTGAACTGGCCGTATAAAATATAAAATGGGTGATAAGATTTTTATAAGGATATACAAAGGAAAATAGCAGCTAAAGTAAACTGGTCCTTTTGAGGCAGAGACAGGAGAAATTAACATGAAAAATAAGGAAATGGCAATAGAAATGCAAATTATACAGCTGAAAAGTTGGGTAACCAACAGGCTAAGAATGAGGAAGTTTTGACATTGATATCAGCAGGGAGAGGTATCTAAGAAAATTGAGAGGCTAACATCTGACACGTTTCTCACATCCAGTGGCTTATACACAACATTTCTAATAAAGGTAGCTGCAGAGATGTTTGGATGCACTAGTTATGAATTTCAAAACATCCTGAGATTCTAGAATGCAGCCATCAGATTGGTATTTAGCAAACATAACTTTAATATTCAAGAGGGGAGGTTGTGACATAGTAGTAATGTTATTGGACTGGTGATCCAGAACTCCAGGTTAATGTTCTGGGTTTGAATTCTATCATGGCAATGAAATTCAAATTCAATAAAAATCTGATTTAAAAAGCGACCCCGTAACCACTATTGATGTGTTGTAAAAACTCATCTGGTTCATCACTGCCCTTTTATAGGAGGAAATACGCCATCCTTACCTGGTCCAGCCTACATATGGCTCAAGTGTGGTTAACTCTTAACTGCCTTCTGGGCAATTAGGTATTAACCTAGGCAGCAATGCCCACATCTCATGACCAAATTTAAAAAAAATAAAGGAGAGTAAGAGAGACGCAGGCAATTATGAGCAATTATATCAGTCATTGGGGAAACTGCTAGAATCTGTTATTAAGGAAACCTGATGAAAGTCAACACAGTTTTACAAAAAGAAAGGAAAGTTTAATTTGACAAACTTATTAGACCTTTTTGAGGACATAAGTAATATATTAGATGAAGATCAGTCAATGTCATAATACTTAAATTTCCAAAATGCATTCTCAAAGATGCCACATAAGAAATTAATATGTTAGATAAGGGCTAATGGAAGTTGGGAGTAATATATTAGCATGGATGGCAGATTGCTTAAAGGACAAGAACCAGAGACTTGAGGTAAATGGGACATTTACAGGTTGGAAGACTGAGACTCCAATGTCGTGAGGATAAGTCATTCTTCAACTATTTACATTCCATGTCAATGTCTTAAGCAGTGAGATAAAGAATAATGTTTCTAAGATTGCTGACAATACAGACCTGGGTGGGAATTCGAGTTGTGAAGAGGACATGAGGTCACAGAGATGGAGCTAGGTTAAGTGAGGCAATAATGTCACAGATGTAGTATAATGTGGAAAAGTGTGAGTTATTCATTTTCGCAGTAATGAAAAAAAAATTTAAGGGTGTGAAACTTAAGCATTGATGTTCAGAGAACTTGGATGCACTTGAATAGGGTATACAAAAAGTTAGCAAGCAATACATTAAACCTTAGGAAGGCACACATAGTGTGTGCGCTTTTATTGAAGAGAAACTGGAGCTCAAGAATAAAAAAGTCTTACCACTGTTGTATGCTGCTTGCAAGAGACCATATCTGGAACATTATGCACTATTTTGGTCTCTATTTCTAAAAAGGATATACTTGCTGTGGAAGAAGTACAGGTGTAGGTTTGTTCAGTAGATTGGTTCCTGTGATGAGATACTAAGTAAATTGGTACTGTTTTCTATGGAGTTTAGAGAAATGAGAGGTGATCTCGCTGAAATTGCAGGGCTTGATGGGATAATCATTGAGAGATTGAGTGACTTTGAAATTGTCTATTCATAGAGATATGAATGCTTCATTGTTGAAAGCCAAGTTGAATATAGTATGTCAGAGGGAAGAGAAAAACATAATTAAAAGCAGAGTAATCTCAAATTGATGGACTTTTGATTTCTCGGAGAATCAAGGAATATGGGGAGCAGACAGGAATGTGGAGTTGAGGCAGTAAATTAGCTAAGACTAAGTAACATAGCACCTGCAAGGGTCCGACAGTCTACTGTTTCTAGTTCTTATTTCCTTTTAGTTTACTATTGACATGCTTAAAGAGAACTTCAGGATTTTCTTTTATATTAGCTGCCGGTCTTTTGTTATACTCTTTCTTTTGCTTCTCTGATTTTGTTTATTCACCTCCCCGCTGAACCTACATTATTCAACCTGGCTGTCACTGCTATGTTTGGCCTGGTGTCTCAAATATGACCCTTTTTCTGCTTCAGTTAATTAATCATCTTGCCATCTAGGAAGCTATGTTGCCTTTCTTTTCTTCATTGTAGGAATTTACCTTGACGGTGCTGAACAATTTCTTCTTCTTTAAAGGCAGTCCATTGTTCTGTTAGAATTTTGTCTGGCAATCTTTGAATCCAGTTTATCTGAAGTAGATCTGTTTTCACCCCACTGAAAAGGCTTTCATCCATTTAACATTTTTACTGTTTGTTGGGAAGAGATGGCAAAGAGGAGGATTGAGTCCTGTGTTCAGTAACACAAATTAATCTATATTTGGAGTTGACATGTCTGAGAGGCCAGAGACTGCTGCGAACCCGGCTTTCACATGGGGCCCAGTTGCCCTCTTGTATACAGCTCAGGTCAGAGGAGAGGTCTGTGACGTTCTACCTTTCCCAATAAAGTACAGGACTTTTGTACCCTTCACATTATAATAATTACATGCAACATTGATGTCATTATTCCATCCCCCTAATCTATACATCCAATCCTGTAAACACCCGATCAATGGTGAGCATCCATAGGACAACCCTAGGTTCTCCCATGATCTCATGATGTTTACAGGACTCCCTATCACCTGTCCTTGGGCTCTGACAATATATCTGACCGCATTCCAACAGAGGAAATGTGTCCCTTCCTAGACATTCGCCAGCTGTATCGTATACTTGATTATTACTAAAGACTTTTCAAATTTGGTCATGCAATTCATATCCCTGGCTGACTTAATACAAAAGATTGAAAAGGATGTTAATTTCTATCAGTTGTTATAATATTTGTAATAGCAGCTCTAAAATGAAGTTACTCTCAAGGTTCTACATGGTTAGACCTAATGCAATAATTCTGTGACAAAACTAACAATTTTGGGAGCAGCTTCCCTCTTACCCTATTTGGAAAAGGTCAAACAAACAGTCTCTGTCTAGCACCTACCTCTTACAACTTATATTTTGCATGCTGTAGGGTTTATAAGAGAATTTTGATAACAGGATGGACTTCATTGTCATTACGTATAGCACCTATTCAAATCACATTGATAGAACAAAATTCAAGCACTTTTATAGTTCCATCAAGTCACTAAAAGACGCCTACTTGGATTCTTTAGTCTGTTCGTCAGGTTCGAAGCAGTGATTGTTTATTCTCTCGAGGCCATAGTGACCCCATTTCACAATTATTTCTGCTCCCCTTGCTATGTTATTTGTCTCTTGATACTGTTATGAGGTTATTTTGTTTATACTTTTCTGTTAGTCTCTCTGCTGATGGAGAAAAGTTTCCTGCAAGAGTGTTTATCGAAACCAGTCTCTGCATCCCATTTAATTTACATTTCAATCCTTGCAGTTGTTAGAGGAGATGCAAAAAGATGCTAATTCCTACTAATTACTATAAAATTCATAATGTCAGTTCTAATAAACAGGAGATTGCTTCTAAGGCAAAATTTACTGTCCCTACTCTAAATATTTCTACACTAACTATTTTACTTAGTAAGACAGCATCTAATCAAATTACAATAGTAAGACTGAAACTCAATCCCTTTCCCAGCTCAAGAATCATTTTAAGATTTTGCAAGATATCGCTGTCTCTCCCCTACTTTGATTTTTGGACATATTTAACAACTTCTGTTATGGGATCATACTTTTATTTTAATTCTTGCTAAACTACAAACCTTGGGTTGAATGTTCGTAAATATCTCTTGTCAGATTGCCTCTTGCAGATATCTGCCGCTGAGAGTTTGTACTGAAATTCCTGTATTTTAATTTGTAAGATTCTTTGTTCTATCTGTTACCTTGAGTTTACCTTGTTCTCAAAGCTACCATTGTCCTAATGTATGATCTCACTCTGATGCTGAACTAAATAATCTAATTCTGTTACTGCAGCTAAGAATCTTCTTGGTCATATTTATGCCAACTAAAAATTCACTGACAGCGATCTTGTGCCGCCTCTGGCCATGGGCTACCCAACACTGGTTCTTTATCATGGTTAATGTAAAGCTTTCATGTTTCCTCCATTCCGTGTTCTCCACCTAACATGATACAGTTCAGCCATGTTTAGGTCCTTTGCTGTTTCAAGTGCCAAGCTGTTCCATGAATGTATTTTGAGATTGCAAATATCGAGCTCTAAATGTGGTTACCAATTGCTTTTTTTTTTATATGAAGCTCTAAGTTATGTCTTTATCAGCTTGTTTTTCTTGAGTTATTTACTTTTTCTCCCCAATTTTTTAATAGAAGTAGATTAAATCAGTTAGCTTTAAGTATATTAAATGTTGTGCAGAACAGTATGGAGGCTTCAACTCTGGGAACAAAAACATAACAAAGGTTCTTTAGCTGACAGCACAGCAAAAAATGCTGGTATGGTGGTTTTACACAAATCAAGGGCAGATTGCTACTGTATCCAGGGAGATCATTCTCAGAATTCCCTCATTGGGACCACTCAACTCAGAAACATGTGCTGCCTTGGGCTGTGTCAAAGCATACTTTTGGTGATGATAAGAACTTGATACCCTTAGAGATATCTTGATACTTAAAGATGGATATTTCTCAATTAGCTTGTTCAGAAGTGTTATTCTACACCTCTGAAGTAGGTGGACTTGAGCCAGGGCCTCCCGGCCCAGTGCTAGGGACACTGCCTCTGTACCTCAAGAACCCTTGATACCTAAAGATAAACAATACTATGTCAACTTATTTGCCTGTAGAATATTGGTGGGGACTGCAAACCATAACTCAAAATATGTCTAATGGCACTAGTTATGTGCTCTTACCACCGACTGCCTTCCACCCGAAATAGACCACACCTCTTCCACAGGACTGTTCACAGCTGGTTCACTGGAAACCCTTCCCTGTGAGGCATCTGCGTACTCCTGAAGAACTGGCTTTAAAGGACTGAAGTCCCTTCCATATACAATATGCTTACATATCATGGCAAGGTATACTTCCAGACATGAAATCAATAAAGCCAGCCTTCTAACATTAGTGGAAAGACTGGAATTTTTTTTTTCTTGTGGTCCTTACATGAAGGGTTTATAATGAGGGCATAATTTTAAGGTGAAGGGCAGGAGATTTAGGGGGGATTAGAGAAAAATAATTTTCACAAAGAGATACAAAAACAGGAGTTGCTGGAAAAAGTCAGCAGGTCTGGCAGCATCTGTGGAGAAAAAAATCAGAGTTAGCGTTTTGGGTCTGGTGATCCTCCCTCAGAACTGATGGTAGTGCGGAAAACGTCAGTTTATATGCAGAAGATAGGGGCGGGGTGGGGATAGGGAGTAAATGATAGGTGGGGATAGAGTCCAAAGAGAAAAGGAGTTGATAACAATCTGACTAGGAGGGTGAATAGCTGTTAATTGGGACTGTTAGTGACTAACAATAGGTAGTGTGTAATGGCAGGCTATGTGGTAACAAGGCCTGGTTTGTGCGGTAGGGGGCTAGGACATGGGAGAGGTTAGGCCCTAAAATTATTGAACTTGATATTGAGTCCGGAGGGCTGCAGGGATCCCAAGCGGAAAAATAAGGTGTTGTTCTTTGCGCTGAGCTTGGCTGGAACACTGCAGCAAACTTGAGACAGAGATGTTGACCAGCGAACAGGGTGGTGCGTTAAAGTAGCAGGCAACTGGAAGCTCAAGGTTTTTTTTTGTGTGGGCAAAACATAGATGTTCTGCAAAGCTGTAATCCAGTCTAAGCTTTGTTCCCCCAATGTAGAGGAGATGATATTGTGAGCAGCGAATGCAGTAGACTAGATTCTAGGTAGTGGAGGTGAAGTATTGCTTCACCTGGAAGGTATGTTTGGGCCCTTGGATACTGGAGAGGGAGGAGGTAAATGGGGAAGGTGCCATGGGGCTGTGGGGGTGGGTTGTTGGGAGTGAAGGAAGGGTGGACCAGGGTGTTCCAGAGGGAAT
>NC_063337.1:32700782-32772176 GCF_021869965.1 Rhincodon typus | reverse complement strand
GGTAGCATGGCAAAAAACTGATCAGCTGTCTGCCTCAAACAGGGATTTATAATTGGTCAAGTCTGTATGTGACATTGATCCAGTACTCCCAGTTCCAACAGTCCTTCATGAAACATTTTCTTTTCCTGTTGATAGAATAAAATTGACACCAGAAGTTCAAAAGTAGCAATAATAACATTTGCTAGGGGAAATCTTTTCTGTGTCCGGTAACTAATAGAGTGAAGGATTTTTGTGGAAACATAAATCATAGAGCACAAATAAAATTTTTAAATGAGGTAAGAAATGGACACCAAAAGTAAAAAATGTATGGAGGTTTTAAAAGCAAATTCTAAAAATATGAATCTGCACAGTTGGAAATTTTTTATGTCAAAAATTAGGATTTAACACAACATTAAAAATTAATTTACTTCTGAATGCACAAACATTAACTCGAGTGTTTATTTGGTAATTCATGGGTAAATACAACATTGACACTCTTGCAAAGATTTCAAGGTTATGTCTATTGGCAAGGTACCACCAAAGTGTCGCCTGCGGAAGAGCTGGATAATATGTAATTAAATTTCTGAATTTCTGCATTTAACTGGACATGTATGAGGCTGCTGTCCAATTTACTCTGTAATGGTGAACACTAACCACATCATTGCTCACAACACCCTTTCCCAACAACAACAGTGGGTCATACATTTTCCGCCCAGCCTCCTAATTGAGATATGTGGCAAACTATGATTTCACTCCTAATCTTGCTTTCTGTATTCCCTCCATCTGTCTCACTACCATGTCCTTCCCTTTCCTATCAGAATTCTAACCATCTTCCTTGGTACAATTATTCTCTTTCCCTGTAACTCAACCAGACCTGAATATTACATTTGGTCTTGAACTTCCAAGCACAAATTTAAATTAGATTTTAATTATTGCACCCTTTTTGTTCTATTAGTTTTAATTAACAGAAAATAATGACAAAGGGAATATTGTGCTAATAGCATCACTGGGAATTGGTCTGGACATGTTACTTAGCCCATCATTTTACAGGAGGATGTGTTAGCTCCTTTGAATTGTTGGGCTCAGTTGGTGCTGAATAATGCTGGGTTTATCGCTATTAGTAATGAATTGGTATCTTAACAACTAACCTCTAACTTTTAATTGTGCTAGCTCTGACTATTCAAATAAAACAAATAACAAATTGAATTAAAACAGTAAAAAAGGTTTATCTGAATTCTGTATAATAATACAGAGAAGATTCTATATTGTTGCTCATAATAGGAAATTCTCTATGAATCATAGAAATTTTACAAAGAAGGAGACTGTCTGGTCCATAGTAAATGGGCTGCTATGAACTTCACATCAAAGTATCTATTTATAATCCTTTCATCATGCACTTCCCCTGCACCTTTTAATGTTTTGCTTGGTGTTTTTCTCCCTTACACTGATTTTCTTGACTTTAATAGCTATTTTCTGTAATGCATTCATATTCTAAATACAATGCATGGGAAAGCTTTTAACATCCTCTTTATATTTCTAGTATTCTTAAATTGGCATGCTCTGTAGTTGGCATGCTCACAATAAGCAATAGGAATAATCTGTCACTATTTACACCTTCAAAATTTCAACCACTTTTATTAAGTTCTTCACTCTGCTATAATTGATACACCTTCAGATTATTAAGACAGTTTTAAAGTAACTCTGCCATTATGGCCTCTAACAGCTTTCTGACCGATTGCAAACTAAATACTTTTCCCAAATTATCCTCCTTCCCCTTCTTGAGCAACAGTGCAAGATTTCCCACCTATAATGAATGCCAAATACCTCAAATTCAGTTCACAAATTACGGCTAGTGCCACTATTATTTTATCACAAACTTGCCTTGGTATGCTGGAGTGTATACTATAGAAGGAATGTGGTAGCTTAAAAACTCTACATTAACCATTTTAAAATAGTTTCCTTGTAGTTCAGATCAATGTATCTGTTGTTCACCTCTCCTTCACCTTCCTATTTAAACAAAGTGAAAATTAAATAGCAGTTGAGAACCGGTTAATGGCACGTTGGTCTTTAGGATATTTTATATGCATACCATGCACCTATCTTGGACAAAAAGTACTTGACTGAATGTAGTACTTTGGAAAAAAATAGGCTAGTACAGATTTGTTCAGCTAAATGCACCACGTCTCCTAAAATTATTCATCGGTTGTCTGAATCCAACATTTGGATCTGCATTGCATCTGTTTCTCCCAAAACATTTCAATTCAATAAAATGCAAAATATCAAACAGCAAAGTATTAAAGACACTTAAAACTACATTTTATTGTTGAATATTAATATATGTACAGTTATGAAACAAAATCAAAGGCGTAATCTTAGTCAATGTGTGGAACTTGTGCCACAATAGGCATATAGTTTTAGTAGCTCTTGTCAAAATGAACAATAAACAAAAACAACGCTGTTTATGTACTCAGATGGTTTTTTTGTGTTGAAATTGAAAATGCCAAAGTCACTTTCCTTACTGATAATATTGAAGGACTACTTAAAATTTAAATCAATGGATTATAAACTTAGGGGTGATAATTATTGAAACTATGGCAGTGAGAGAAGGAGCAAGAATTCATCCCTCAAACATGTAGCCTGAGAACACCAAGGAGTTCAGAGAGACACGCTATGACACTGTTAGTAAATTTGAATAGTGCTATGTCATCCATAGAACATTACAGCGCAGTACAGGCCCTTCGGCCCTCGATGTTGCGCCGACCTGTGAAACCTATCTGAAGCCCATCTAACCTAAACTATTCCATTATCATCCATATGTTTATCCAATGACCATTTAAATGCCCTTAAAGTGGGCGAGTCTACTATTTTTGCGAGCAGGGCATTCCACGCCCTTACTACTCTCTGAGTAAAGAACCTACCTCTGACATCTGTCCTATATCTATCACCCCTCAATTTAAAGCTATGTCCCCTCGTGCTAGCCATCACCATCCGAGGAAAAAGGCTCCCACTGTCCACCCTATCTAATCCTCTGATCATCTTGTATGTCTCTATCAAGTCACCTCTTAACCTTCTTCTCTCTAACGAAAACAGCCTCAAAACCCTCAGCCTTTCCTCATAAGACCTTCCCTCCATACCAGGCAACATCCTGGTAAATCTCCTCTGCACCCTTTCCAATGCTTCCACATCCTTCCTATAATGCGGTGACCAGAACTGTACGCAATACTCCAAGTGCGGCCGCACCAGAGTTTTGTACAGCTGCAACATGACCTCATGGCTCCAAAACTCAATCCCTCTACCAATAAAACCTAACATACTGTATGCCTTCTTAACAACGCTATCAACCTGGGTGGCAACTTTCAGTGATCTATGCACATGGACACCGAGATCTTTCTGCTCATCCACACTACCAAGAATGTTACCATTAGCCCAGTACTCTGTATTCCTGTTACTCCTTCCAAAGTGAATCACCTCACACTTTTCCGCATTAAACTCCATTTGCCACCTCTCAGCCCAGCTCTGCAGCTTATCTATGTCCCTCTGTAACCTACAACATCCTTCTGCACTATCCACAACTCCACCGACTTTGGTGTCATCCGCAAATTTACTAACCCATCCTTCTACGCCCTCATCCAGGTCATTTATAAAAATGACAAACAGCAGTGGCCCCAAAACAGATCCTTGAGGTACACCACTAGTAACTGAACTCCAGGATGAACATTTCCCATCAACCACCACCCTCTGTCTTCTTACAGCTAGCCAATTTCTGATCCAAACCGCTAAATCACCCTCAATCCCATGCCTCCGTATTTTCTGCAATAGCCTACCATGGGGAACCTTATCAAACGCTTCACTGAAATCCAAATACACCACATCAACCGCTTTACCCTCATCCACCCTCATCCAATTAGGTCATTGTCCAGATCATGTGTTTCTATGAATGTTGTTTAGGAGCTGATCATTGGTTTATGAGGGTAAGAATTTCCAGTAGAGAAAAGAAAAAATAGATTTGCGTTCCTAGAGCGATTTTCCCAACCACCAGGCATCCTAAACTGCTTGACAGCTAATGAAGTACTCTTGAACTGTAGTCACGATTACAATATTGAAAAAGCCCCAATCAATTTGGAAGCACCCAAAACCTGCAATGTGGCAATGACCAGGTCATCTGTCTTGTGATTTTGACCGACGGCTAAATATTGGGCAGAACATTGGGGATAACTCACCTTCTTTTGTTGTAAATATTGCAATGGGCTCTTCTGCATCCATCTAAGAAAATAGATTGTGTTTTGGTTTAAGACCTTAAACAGAAGACATATTCAACAGAATAGCACTCCCTCAGTAATGCACAGGAGCATCAAGCTTGATTTTTGTGCTCAAATCCTGGAGAAGAACATGATACCACAGTCTTCATGCTTAGAGGCCTGAATGCTGCAAACTGGCCCATGATTGACAGCAGGAATTAGCTTGCATTTCTTGATAGCAAGCTCTTAAGAAAAAATGTTTCTTGCCTGACTTTTTGAAAGCTATGTACAGAAATATTTCACTGTTATTTTAGCCAACCTAGTCATCAATGGCAAGATTGTAAGTTTAAAACCGGCGAAAATTTGACCCTGACAATGAGCATCAATTATTGTAAAATCCAATCCATTTAACTGATGTTCTTTAGAGAAGGCAATCTGCCAGCCTTCCCTGGTCAATGTGTGACTCCAGACACAGCAATGTGGTTGATTCAACTACCCTCTGGAATCACCCAGCAAGCCACTCAATTCAAGGACTATTAGGGATAGGAAACGAATGTTGGCCTTGCCAGTAACACTCAAATCCTATGACTTTTTTTAAAAGGCTTAATCTTTATTCACTACTGGAAAATTTTGTTGAATTTGTGGTATTTGCAGGCTCACTAATTTAGCTGTTAATTTTCTGAATGTTGAACAATTAAAATAGTAGTCAAGGCATTGACCACTCCTTTCAGTAACAAAGTGCTAGCATAATGTAAACCAGAGAAGTAAAATGCATTTAGAATTAGGAAATCAACATGTCTGTGCTATGCAACAATACCTCTCAAAGCGAAGTGATTAGAAAGGAGATGTGAAGTGGGAAATGATCGCTCATTAAAGATGTACCATTGACTAAGATTAATATAGGAAAAGCATGTAGGGTTTTATATTATGTTGTTGGGGACATTGAATAATAAATAAAAGTTAATAAGCTTCAGCATTGAGCACTGTACCTGTTTGGTTTATATAATGAAAGATGGTAAGACTTTGAAGAGGAGACCAAGAAGGTTAATCGCAAATCTTTGAGTGCAGTCTTGTTGATTGGCTCCAATGAAAGCTTAGGGAAATGATGTTTAATGTTTTAAAACTAAAGGAAGACTGGAAACAGGCCAAGTAGCTCGGTATTTTGAAATAAACAGAAATGGTGGTAAAGAGAAATTATATCAAGCTAGGCTAAATGCTAGAAACTGTTTTCCAAAATTATTGCCCTCTGGAACTAAGGTATGAGATATACGTTGCTGAGATATACATTGAGCATGAAGTTGCTATTGTCCTTTACAAAGTGAGTGTTACAAATTCCTGAGAGTAAAAATGGTTTCCAGTTCTGGACATTAGGCTGCTGGTTACTTGTGATTCTGAGAAATCTTGGTTAATTATTGTGTACCAGATCTTGCTTGTAGGGAAGTAGGAAAATAATTCTCAAAGTTTTTCCTGAATTGGCTGCATGATGTTTTGAGTGTTTTTTGCCTCTCAGGAGATAACATTGCTTGGGAGTGGATGAACTGTGTGTAGAGTGTTACACTGTTAACTGGATAGCGTGGGTTTTGTACTTAATGATCAATGTCTGTCTTCCTGTCATGCATTCCTAAGCAATGTCACTGTCCAGTTGCGATAAGTTTATATTGCCAAGCTTATAATGCACTTTATCAGTTATTGTCTTAGACACAACAGTGAAGATAAGTTATTGAGCTGCATCTTCATGGAAGGAAAATGGAACTTCTCCCTTTGGACATATATTTTTTCCTCCCATTTGACCTCCCAGCTCAGGGTTAATAGCATTTTGGAGATAAGTTCTCACTTTTCTAAGATGTGGTTGTGCTAGACTGAGTAGAGGGTTCAGGTTGAAAGGGGTTAGCTGTTGGTGGTGAAGGTGCAGTGTTTGCACTTTGCTGTGAAAGGACATTGCCATAGTATGAGGAGGTGGTGATCTCTGATGTAGTCTTTTGCATCTTGCAGCCCTTTCTTTATCTTCAGTTGGCACGAACATTTGTGAATGACTTGGCATAGTAAAAAAAATCTGTGCCCTGCAACTGACAGGAATACTTGAGCCAATATGTCAGTGTCATCCATTATATTGTGTTCCAACCAGGAAAAAATATTTATTCACTGACATTTGTGCAATTTCCTTGCATTTAGCTGGATGTTTGAGTCTGGGCTGCAGAACAGAGTGGTTCTGGGAGAAGATGGCATTTCCAACCCTGACTATTGACTATAGCACCTTGACACATTAAAATCAGAGAAGGAGATAGCAATGTAATTGTGGTGGGAGACTGTATAATTAGGGGAATAAATAATGAAGGCTTTGTTGCCTGCCAAGTGCTGGGGTTAAGAACATCTCCTGGGGACTGGAGAAAATCTTGGAGAGGGATGGGAGAGATTCAGTTGTCATTATCCATGTTGGTACAATGACATTGGAAAAACCTTTCTAGCCCAACCAACAAAATAGTTTGAACAGTTTGGATCTAAATTAAAAAACAGCACCTCCAAGGTAATAATCTCGGAATTGCTACCTGATCCATGGGCAAACTGTCATTGGCTAAATAAAAATAAAAAATTAAAATGTGTGGTTTTCATTTCATCAGGCACTGGCACCAGTGCTGGGGTAGTAGGGAGCTATTCTAGTGGAATGGGCTTCACTTGAACCAGGCTGGGATAAACATCCCCTTGAATCAAATAAAAAGAGGGCTCTAGAGAGGACTTTAAATTAATTAGTGATGAGGAAGGGTCCGGAGAAGGAAAGTTTATGTTTACAATGCAAGAGGAAATGGGCAGCTATTTGGAAAACAAGTGGGACAGGAGGAGACAAAGTGTACGAACATGGAAGAATAGCCGTAAGTAGGGGGAAAACATGGTAAAGAGGCTAAATTAATGATTTTTTAACTTAAATACACAAAGTATTTGAAAAAAAATTAATCAATTGCAGCACAAACAGAGGCTAATTAATATGACTTTATGGCCATTGTAGAGACATAGTTACAATGATATCAAAGCTGGGAATAAATCTTCAGGAGACTGACTTTTCAAAAGGACAAGAAATAAGGAAACGGTAGTGGGTAGCATTGTTGGTACAGGATAGAATAAGTACGATAGCAAGAAATGATCTTGAATCTGAAGATGTCGAATCCATATAGGAGGGAAGAAATAAAAGAGGTGGTGATGACACTGGTAGGAGTTAGCCTATGGGCGCCTTAACAATAGCAGTTTGATGGGACAGACGATGATTCAGGAAATAATGAGGCCATGTAACAATGGTAGTAAACTAACTATGGGTGAGTTTTATCCTCATGTATATTGGGATAATCAGATTGGCAGAGGTAGCCTCGAGAAATAAATCATAGTGTGGGAATTGGCCAGAACAAATATGCTGTGGATCCAAACAGGGATCAGGCTGTTTTGGATCTGGTGATATGTAATGAAGCAGATTTAATAAATTATGTCAGAGTAAGGGATCTCCTAGAAACAAAGTGACCATAACATGGTGGAATTTAGCATTCAGCTTGTCAGAGAGGAACTTGGGTCACAAACAATGGTGTTAACCTTAAATAAGGGTAATTACAATGGAAGGATGGCCAAGCTAGTTGGAGTTGACTGAGAAAGGAATTTAGCAGAAAAGACTATGCAGAAACAATGGCAAACATTTGGGGGCGGGGGCGGGGGCGGGGGCGGGGTGCTCCTGACCCTGAGGCTTGTCCACTCCATACGTTTTCGTTTTCTTTTTTCTCTTTACTTTTACTTGCCTCTTGTTGAAGAGCTCAGTTGCAGCAACAGCATCAGCAGCGAGTGGGCCCAATGCTTCTGCATCGAGGACGCAGTCCTAATGCTGACTCATGGTTGTTGCTATGGAGGCGCGTTTGGGTTGGCAGGAGGCGTCTGCATTCATCACAGATTCATGGAGGTGGAAACCGGGGCAAGTTCAGGCCCAGTAGGAGACCTGGCAGCATCAGCGAGGTGGGTCCGAAGCATGGCAGCAGCGGAGTCAAGTTTGGGTTGGTGCAGTACCCAGTAGCATCAGTGGTGGCAGCATTGGTGAGGTCCAGCGAGAATTCGTGGGGCGTTGGAGTCGGTGGAGGTGAGACTATGCCAAAGACTAGTGACTCTTGTTCCAGCAGCGGCAATGCAGCTAAGGGGTCTTGTGGCTGGCCACAAAGCCCATGGCCCATGGCGGAGCAATTAACAAGTAGAATTGAACACTATTTCTTTTTTTTTGCCTTTCTGTTCAATGTTTTAGTTTTTTGTTCTGTGTTTTAAGATGGTGCCGGAGAGTGGTGACACTGTACAATACTTTTCACTGTGTTTTGTAACAAAATACACATGACATAGATAAATACATAAATAGATAGATAAAATGATTGATGGCTTACAGCACAGATATTTCCCAGTGAGGAAGAAAGATTTTAGGAAGGAGATAAGCCAACAACAAAAACAGAAATTGCTGGAAAATCTCAGCAGGTCTGGCAGCATCTATGGAGAGAAAACAGAGTTAACATTTTGGGTCTAGGTTGGCAATTATGATTAAGTAAGGATGGTAAGTGAAGGAAAACACACACAGTGGCAAAGATTAGTGGTAACCCAGAGCATTCTGAATGTTTTAAAAAAACCAGCAAAGAAGAGCAAAAATAAAAGAGGGAGAATAAAGGTAAACTTGCAAGTAATATCAAAATTGACAGCAAGAGCTTCTTTAAATATATAAGCAATAGAGAAGCCAAAGTGAATGTAGGCTGCTTAGAGAATGAGGCTTGTGAAATAATAATGGGGAACTAGGAAACAGCAGAGGAGTTGAAAAAATATTTTACATTAGACTAATAACATTCCAAAATTACTAACTAATAAAGGGGGAAAAATAAATACAATAAACTATTGCTAGACAAAAAGTGCTAGGGAAACTAATGGGGCTAAAATTTATTAAGTCCCCTGGACCTGATGGTATGTATTCTAAGATATTAAAAGAAGTAGCACATTCCAGAGGATTGGAGAACTGTCAATGTAATACCTTTATTCAAAAAGGAAAGGAGACAAGACAAAAATAAATGGGTAGACATAGGCTAGTTAAATTAACATCTGTTATTGGGAAAATGTTGGAGTTTATTATAAAAGATTTAATAGTGTTTAGAAATGCAAATGATTAAACACAGTCAGCATGGCTTCATGGAAGGGAAATCATGCTTGACAAATCTACTAGAAATCTTAGAGGAGGTAATGAGGAGGATAGATAAAGGAGAAACAGTGGGTATAATCTATTTGGATTTCCAGAAGACTTTTGATAAGGTACCACATGTTAGGGTACTTAATTTGATAAGAGCCCATGGTACTGCATGTGGTATATTGACATAGATAGAGGTTCGGGGTCCTAATGGAAAATGGAGAGTTGGGATATGGGGTGTGTATTCAGGATGGCAACATATAACTGTGGGCTGCCACAGGGATCAGTGCTAGGACCACAATTATTTACAATGACATATTAATGAGGAAAGTGAATGTTCTATTGCAAAGTTTGCGAATGATACAAAAGTAGGTAGAAAAGCATGTGGTGAGGACGATACAGAGTTTGCAAAGGATATCAACAGATTAAGTGAGTCTACAAAAACTTAGCCAATAGAACATAATGTGAAGTTATGCACTTTGGCAGGAAGAACATAGGAGCTGAATACTGACACACTTCTGGAGCAGGTGAGACTTCTACCTAGGCCTTCTGCCTCAGAGGTGGGGCACTAGCACAGTTATTTAAATGGAGAAACTCTACAGAAAACTACAGCACAAAGGGTTTTGGGAGTGCTTGTGCATAAACCACAAAAGAAAACTAGCATCCAAGTGCAGTGGGTAATACAGAATGCAAATGAAATATTGGCCTTTATGTCAAAAGGAGCGGAGTATAAGAATAGGGAGGTTTGGCTATACCTAGGTACTAGTCAGACCACAGCTGGAATACTGGAATGGTTTTGGTTCGCTTATCTAAGAAAAAAATATATTGGCATTGGAGGCAATCCAGAGAAGGCTGATACCAGGTATGGAGGGAATGTCTGATGAGGAGAGGTTGAGCCTTATTGGAATATAGATGAATGAGAGGTGACTTTATTGAAATGTAGAAGATTCTTATGGGACTTGACAGGGTAGTTGCAGAATGGTTGTTACCCCTTATGGGACAGTCTCGGCCCAGAGGGCATAATCATTTAAGATGTAATTGAGGAGGAATTTCTTCTTTCAGAGGTTAATGAGTTTGTGGAATTCTTTATCACACAGGACTTGTGGAGGCATTAAAAATCCGTCTCAACCTTGAATAGATTTAAACAGTATGAGAATGAAGGGTTATGGGGATAAGACAGGAAAGTGGAGTTCAGGATTATCAAATCAGTCAGGATTTTATTAAATGGCAGGCAGACTCAATGGGCTGAATAACCTATTCTGTTCCTACATCTTATGATCTTATAGATCTGTCAAAAGAGTGGGATGGGTTGGAAATCTAAGCCATAAGCATTATTTGAAAAGTTTTCAGCAAAACGCAGGAATGTAGATTTGGGGATATAATCAGATCAGCCATGATCTTATAGAATGGCAGAGCAGTTTGACAAACTAAATTGTCTACTCCTGCTCCTGGTTTGTAATTCTTATGCAAGTCATTTATTTCACTTACTTTAGATTAGATTAGGTATCCTTATAGGTTTCACCAAAATTGAACTGTTACTAAAACTTTCATCATAACATTGTATGTGCGCTTACATAAAAGGGACTGCAGCAGTTCAAGAAGGCAGCTCACCATCAACTTCTCTAGGGCAACTGGGGATGGGCAACAAAACATGGGCTCAGCTAGCAATGTCCCACATCCTATGAAAGGACACAAAAATATATAAAAAATCTTCATTCACCGTCAAAATCAATTGCAAGAAAAGATGAGATTTATTTGGGCAACTGAACTCCTTTCTCCTTACTTGCAGTCAGCTCTGACAATATAATACAATATAATACAGCACAGGAACAGCCCTTTGGTCCCCCAAACCTGTGCCAATTCCTAATCCTTATTTAGACCCGCTACTTATTGCCTATGCATGGTATCTATCCCTCTGTTCACCTCATGTTCGCGTGTCCATCAAGATACGCCTTAAATGTTGCTAACGCACCTGCTTCCACTACCTCCACTGGCAGTGAATTCCAGGCACCCACCACCATCTGAAAAATTTTCCCCGCACTGCTCCCCTAAACTTTTCCCCCTCTCACCTTGAACCTGTGCCCTTTTTGTAGTTGACCTTTCCACCCTCGGAAAAAGCCTCTGACTGTCTACCCTATCTATGCCTCTCATAATGTTGTAGACCTCTGTCAGGTCATCCCTCAGCCTCCATCTTTCCAGTGAAAACAATCCAAGTTTATCCAATCTCTCCTCATAACACAAACTCTCCAGACCAGGCAACGTCCTGATAAACCTTCTCTGCACCCTCTCCAAAGCTTCCATGGCCTTCTGATAAATGTAGCGACCAGAACTGCATGCAATATTCCAAATGTGGCCTAACTAAAATTTTACACAGCTGTAACATAACTTACCAACTTTTATGTTCGTTGCCCCGGCCTGTGAAGGTAAGTATGCTATATGTCTTCTTGACCACCTTATCCACCTGTGTTGGCACTTCCAGGGATATGTGAGCCTGCACTCCCAGATCTTTCTGTATATCAATGCTCCTAAGGATTCTGCCATTTATTGTATAATTTGCATCTGAATTTGATATTCCCAATTGCATCGCCTCGCATATGTAAAAGCAGAGGCCTTAGCAATTTAACTGTTTCTCTCCTACCAACTTACCCCATTGATTTTAAGTAATAACAAATTTTTAAAAATGTAAATTCAAGATGTTTTCACGGGCCAATTTTCATGGGTCTCGTAAAATGTTTCTGAACTGAACAGACTTTGTATAAATAGTATTTACTATTTGAAAATTTGAGTCAGTATTTGATCTTCCTTTAAAGCCAGAATTATCTCACACATAAATGTAGTCAGGAAAGTAAAAGCAGTACACATTCAGTTCAAATGTTGCCTCCTCTCTGCCATGGCATAATGTGTCTGGAGCATGCCCCAGAAAACATTGCATTCTTATGGTAAGATGAAACAGTTTAGCTATTTTTTCCTTGCAATTGATTGTTCCTTGACTAATTTCTTTGTTTTACAGTTGTCAAACATTTTTATTTTTTTAAAAACATTACAAAATTAACTAGCAATTGGATTTAATCTATATTCAACTTCCAAACCCAAATTTGCAATCATTTAGAAGCTCACCCACATTACATCCTGTTTCCCTGTCCAGTGCAAAGAAATATACTTCATCTGTTATCCCCCATTCTGCACCAAGTTCACAGAGACTCTCCTCCTCTGGTTTCACCAATACTTCACAAAGGCATTCTACATTTCTTCACGTTCACCACCACCCCCGCACTCAGCCCAGATGACACGCTCCTTATGGCCATTCCTGTCTGCAAATCTTTTTTGATGTTATCGCTTTGTTCTGGGATCAGTCTCTGTTGCAGGCAGGAATTCCTGATTTATAGCCTGACCAGGAACTTACTCACAGAATCGAATCCCAGTCCACAGCAAGATAACAGCATGATAGAATACAAAACAAAATTTGTCTGCAAGCTATCCATCCTGCATTCCAAAAATAACCTCCAGAAAATCCACAAGACCTACCTTTCAAAACCCCAAAGGATGGCTGAAGTACAACCTATTTACCTGCTCTATAGAAATCTCACAACAACGTTCCCTGTTGACTTTGCTAATTGACTTCCACTCTGATTGTTGCAATCTGCATCACAACTGTGACCTTAATTTGGTACAACTTGGCGTAAAATTGTAGGGGTGCAGTAGCCTAATGATAATTACAGCTGACTAGCAACTCATAAATTTGAAATTTCATAATGTCATCATAGAAAGTTGGGGAAAGCAATAATGTAACCTGTGAGATTGTTGCAAAATCTTAATTGGTTCACCAACATCTTCGTGCTTCCACATGGTCTGAACTACAAATGACCTAATACCACTTTGAAGTGCCTAGCTACCTGGTTTGTGGACAGTCAGAACAAAATTCTGTAAGATAGAAATTTTATCAGCCAGTTTACAATAATCGTGACTGAGTCAACTTTGTAACATTCTCCTCGTTCCACAACCAGAACAAACTGACCATAACTCCATAGCATAGAATGCCATTTTCAGTGGGTGGAGCACAAAGGAGGTGATGGGGGACAGTAGAGTCAGGGCACTGGATACTGTTCTTTGCTGCTGTGTCTGGGAACTCCAAAGGTTTTGATGTCTGCCTAATGCCAGGGTTAAGGGCATCTCCTTGTACCTACAGATGGTATGGGAAAGGGGTTGGATCCAGTTGTCCTGGTCCCGAGTGCTAGTCTCACTTACTCGTGGAAACATGTTCTCTACGTCCACTTTATCCAGGCCATTTAGTACTCTGTAAGCTTCAATCAGATCCCCCTCCCGCCTTCATCCTTCTAAACTTCATTGAGTACAAACCCAGAATCCTCAATTGCTCCACATATGACAATCATTTTTGTAAATCTCTTCTGGGCCCCTCCAATGCAAGCACATCTTTCCTGAGAAATGGAGCTTACAGTATTACAAATGTGGTCTGACCAGAGCCTTATACAGTCTCAGCAATAAATCTCCGTTCTTGTATTTTGGCCTACTTGAAATGAATGCCAACATTGCATTTGTCTTCCTGCCAACTGAACCCACATGTTAACCTTAACAGAATCATGAATTAGGACTCTCAAGTTCCTTTGCAGCTCAGATTTCTTAAGCTTTTCCCCATTTAAAAAATAGTCTATGGCTCTATTCCTCTGACCGCAATTCATAACCTCACACTTTCCCATATTGTATTCCATCTGCCACTTCTTTGCCCACTCTCCTAGCTTGTCCAATTCCTTCTGCAGCCTCCCCACCACCTCAACTTTCCACCTAACTTTGTGTCATCTGCAAACTTAGCCACAATGCCCTCAGTTCCTTCATCCGATTGTTACTGTATAACGTGAATAGGTGTGGTCCCAATACTAACCCCTGCAGAACTCCTCTCGTCACTGGCTGCCATCTTAAAAAAGAGTCCTTTATCCCTGCTCTCTGCTCTCTGCCTTCTGCCAGTCAGCCAATCCTCAATCCATGCCAGTACCATGCCCCTAATGCCATCTCCAGTGTGGCAGTTTGTCAAAGCCTTCTAAAAATCCAAATAGATCACATCCAATAGTTTTCCTTTGTCTGACTTGCTTGTTAACCTCTTCAAGGAATTCTAACAGATTTGTCAGGCATGCACCCCACCTTGACGATGCCTTGCTGACTCCGCCCTATTTTACCAAATACTTCCTAGTATTCTGCAATTTCATCCTTAATAAAGGACTCTAAAATCTTACTGACAACTGTGGTCAGGCTAACTGGCCTATGGTTTCCAGTCTTCTACCTCCCTCCTGTCTTAACCAAGGGTGTTACATTTACCATTTCCCTATCCTTTGGGACCCTCCTTGACTCCAGAAATTCCTGAAAGATGCCAATGTCTCTACAATCTCCTCACCTATTTCTTTCAGAACTCTGTGGTGTAGTCCATCTGGTCCAGGTGATTTATCCATCTTCACCTTCCCCAGCACCTTCTCCTTAGTGATGATCACTACACACACTTCTGTCTCCTGACTCTCTTGAAGTTCTGGTATGCTGCTAGTTTCATTCACTGTGAAAACTGATGCAAAGGACCTATTCAGTTCCTCTGCCATTTCTTTGTTCTCCATTACTACTTGTCTAATCTCATCTTCCAGCAGTCCAAAGCCCATTCTTGCCTCTCTCTTACCTTTTGGATATCTAAAAAAAACTCTTTATAATCTTCTTTCATATTACTGGCTAGCATACTCTGTGTGGCACGGTGGCTCAGTGGTTAGCACTGCTGCCTCACAGTGCCAGCGACCCAGGTTCAAATCCACCCTTGGGTGACTGTGTAGAGTTTGCACATTCTCCCCTGAGTCTGCGTGGATTTCCTTCAGGTGCTCTGGTTTCCTCCCACAGTCCAAAGATGTGAAGGTTAGGTGGATTGGCCATGCTAAATTGCCCATTCTGTTCACGGATGTGTAGATTAGGTAGATAACAGGTCGGTGTGGACTTGTTGGGCCAAAGGGCCTGTTTCCACACTGTAGGGATTCTATGATGCTCTCTTCTTATTGCTTTTTTAGCTATCCTTTGCTGGCTTTCCCAATCCTCTGGCTTCCCACAGATCTTCACCACATTGTCTGCTTTTTCTTTTGCTTTTATGCTGTCCCTGACTTACCTTGTCAGCCATAATTGCCTCATCCTTCCCTTAATATGTTTCTTCTTCCTTTGGGTGAATGTTTGCTGTGCCTCCCAAATTAGCCCAAAGACTCCTGCCACTGCTCCTCCACTGTCTTGCCTGCTAGGGTCCCCTTCCAATCCACTCTGGCCAGCTCCTCCCTCACGTCTTTGTAGTTACCTTTACTCAATTGTAACATTATTACACCTGATTCCAGCTTCTCCCTCTCAAACTGCAGCATTAATTCTATCATATTATGGTCATTGCCCCCTATGGTTTCCTTCACTGTAAGCTCCCTAATCAAGTCTGCCTCATTACACATTCAAAGGTGCAGAAAAATTGAGGAGGATAAGATGTGTCAGCAAGCCCAGGGCCAGCAGCTACCGACCTGCCTCCACATGAAGCGGTCATTGCTGAAGGTCCCCTCAGGATGTCCAAGAGCTACAGGAGGCCCCCAGTCTATCATTCTCAATACCATGTCATCCACATATGTGAGGCATGGTGCTGCCACAGACTTAGAATTTCCTGGGACACGGTCACAAAACTATGTCATTGACCGGAGCAGGACTCGTAACCTAAAGGGGTGGGTGACCATCTTAACCCAATAGTCATCAAGGTAAGAGCTGTGTAAAGTTTTTATGTAACTGTCTGCTTCCAAGGATCCACAGGGACCTGTGGGGCCTCTCAATCCTCAATCTTACAACTATATTTGCTGTTACCATTACACTTTTTACCAGATTACACCATTTCATCTTAATTGCCCTGTGACGAGAGCAAATTATTCACAAAATCAAACACATGGGATGATTACAATATGCAGGCCCGTACTGAGAATTAGTTAGCAGACAGGAAACAGAAAGTGGGAGTAAATGGATTATCTTCAAAACGGAGAGGAGTGCCACAGGGATCAGGGCTTGGGTGTCAGCTATTTGCAATATGTATCAACAACCTGAATGAAGGAATCAACTGTAGTATCTCTGTTTTCTGACAACACAGAACTAGATGAGAATGTGACTGATAAGCAGGATGTAAACAGACTTCAGCATGATTTAGAAAAGTTGAGTGAGTTGGCAGATGCAGCAAAATGTGGATAAATGTGAAGTTGTTCATATGATAGGAAAAAGAGATTAAAAGTATTGTTTAAATGGTGATAGATTGGGAAAGGTTGATGTACAAAGGGACCTAAGAGTCCTTGTATGTTGGTCATCGAAGGCAAGCAGGTAGATGCTGTTAACATTGAGGAAGGAAGATGGTATCTTGGCCTCATTGCTAAAAGGTTTGAGAACAGGAGAAAGGAAGTTTGCAGCTGCTCAGGGCCTTGGAAAGATCACACCTGGAGTATTATGCACAGTTTTGGTTTCCTCACCGAAGAAATGATATATTGCCACAGGGAGATCAGCAAGGTTCACCAGACTGATTCCTGGAATGACAGGTTTGTTGTAGGAGGAAAAATTGGTCAGCTGGTATCAAGGTAAAACCTTGCATGTTATCAGATTGGAGTGGATTCTGGCCAAGCTGGTATGTGCCAGTCCATTGCAGCAATAAGTCTCAGACAAAGACTGCAATAGGGTGATGTTCAGGAAGAGGCTGATGAGTATACACACAGAATACTTGGTGTATTTGCAGGCCTGACAAAATGCCTGTTGTCACTGATAAGGAGCTGATAAAGAGGTCCCAACTTGGCATAAGGCTATATGTGGGGCTTAGAACCATCCTTTCCAGAGGTAAGTGGCAGCAAACTCCATGGGGAACTCCTTCATGGAGTTGGTTGGTAGCACAGAATGTAAGTATTGCTGAAAAAAGACACCTTTTTGATGAAACATTTTGTCACTGAAACAGAAAGTGCTGGAGAGGATCAACAGATCTGGCAGTATCTGTGGAGACAGAAACTGAGTTAACATTTTGAGTAAACGAGACAACAAGGTGCAGGGCTGGATGAACACAGCAGGCCAAGCAGCATCATAGGAGCAGAGAGGCTGACGTTTCGGGCCTAGACCCTTCATCAGAAAAGGGGGAGAGGAAGGGGGTTTTGAAATAAATAGGGAGAGAGTGGGAGGCGGATAGAAGAGGGATAGAGGAGAGGATAGGTGGAGAGGAAACAAACAGGTCGAAGAGGCGGGGATGGAGCCAGTAAAGGTGAGTGTAGGTAGGGAGTTAGGAAGGGGATAGGTCAGTCCAGGGAGGACGGACAGGTCAAGGGGGCGGGATGAGGTTGGTCGGTAGGAGATGGAGGTGCGGCTTGAGGTGGGAGGAGGGGATAGGTGGGAGGAAGAACGGGTTAGGGAGGCAGGGACGAGCTGGACTGGTTTTGGGATGCAGTAGGGGGAAGGGAGATTTTGAAACTTGTGAAATCCACATTGATACCATTGGGCTGCAGGGTTCCCAAGCGGAATATGAGTTGCTGTTCCTGCAACCTTCGGGTGGCATCGTTGTGGCACTGCAGGAGGCCCAGGATGGACATGTCATCTGAGGAATGGGAGGGGGAGTTGAAATGGTTCGCGACTGGGAGGTGCAGTTGTTTGTTGCGAACCAAGCGTACGTGTTCTGCAAAGCTGTCCCCGAGTCTCCGCTTGGTTTCCCCGATGTAGAGGAAGCCACACCGGGTACAGCGGATGCAGTATACCACATTGGCAGATGTGCAGGTGAACATCTGCTTGATGTGGAAAGTCTTCTTGGGGCCTGGGATGGGGGTGAGGGAGGAGGTATGGGGGCAGGTGTAGCACTTCCTGCGGTTGCAGGGAAAAGTGCCGGGTGTGGTGGAGCTGGAGGGGAGTGTGGAGCGGACAAGGGAGTCACGGAGAGAGTTGTCCCTCCGGAAAGCAGATAAGGGTGGGGAGGGAAAGATGTCTTTGGTGGTGGGGTCGGATTGCAGATGGCGGAAGTGTCGGAGGATGATGCGTTGGATCCGGAGGTTGGTGGGGTGGTACGTGAGGACGAGGGGGATTCTTTTTTGGTTCTTATTGCGTGGACGGGGTGTGAGGGATGAGGTGCGGGAGATGTGGGAGACACGGTTGAGGGCGTTCTCGACCACCGAGGAGGGGAAGTTACGGTCCTTGAAAAACGAGGACAACTGAGATGTACGGGAGTGGAATGCCTCATCCTGGGAGCAGATGCGGCGGAGACAAAGGAATTGGGAATAGGGGATAGCATTTTTGCAGGAAGGTGGGTGGGAGGAGGAGTATTCTAGGTAGCTGTGGGAGTCGGTGGGCTTGAAATGAATATCGGTTTCTAGGTGGTTGCCCGATATGGAGACAGAGAGGTCCAGGAAGGGGAGAGAGGTGTTAGAGATGGTCCAGGTAAACTTAAGGTTGGGGTGGAAGGTGTTAGTGAAGTGTATGAACTGTTCGAGCTCCTCGTGGGAGCACGAGGCGGCGCCGATACAGTCATCAATGTAACGGAGGAAGAGGTGGGGTTTAGGGCCGGTGTAGGTACGGAAGAGGGATTGTTCCACGTAACCTACAAAGAGGCAGGCGTAGCTTGGGCCCATGTGGGTACCCATGGCTACCCCCTTTGTCCACGTAACCTACAAAGAGGCAGGCGTAGCTTTACGCTACTCTTCAGCACTCTTCTTCAGAAAATAACTTTTGATACTGTTACCTGTCCCAGCAGGTGATGACAGCATCCACTAAGCTAAAGATTCAGGGCCACGGTCACCTTGCCAGTCATAGTTACTGCTGCATTTTTCTGTGCCAATCTCTTTTTGCTTCCATTCTTTGTCTCCTTGTTGAAGCACAGTTGCCAAGTGTACTGCTCATTGCTTGGGTACAGGTAGGAGAAATGCTCTCGGAAAACCATTGACCCACACAGCCATCATTCTCTTCCCTCTTTTCCGGTTGCCTCTGCTCCATCTCTGCTACTGAAGTGCCTGTAAAGGGGAGCAATTGGTATATTCAAAGGCCTCACAGAAGCAAACGATTCCTTTCAAGCACTCAGCACCATTTTCTTATTAATCTAATCCACATTTCACAATTCCTTCAACGGCCTTGTCCTTCTGCAATCTAACATAAATGCTTCGAGTTGGATGGTGTTATCTTTAATTTGTGCTCTTGAGGCTGAACACCATCTGCCCTTTCTGCATACTTTCAATGCAGGCATGGAACACCCCTATTATTACTCTTTACAACATGGAGATCAATATGAACTTTGTCAGAAATGATTAGGAGCGGCTACTACATCTGCCCCGCTATCATTTTCAACCTCAGTTGGTTGCCCTCACGCTGAAACAATCTGCATTACATAGTCAAGTTTTGCAGACAAAATCTGAACCACAAGAACACCATCGTCCATTGTATAATTCTATGTGGAACTGAATAAGGAAACTAAATGAGACACAATGCTGAGGGCCATTAGTAATGACAGACTTGTATAGAGTTACAAGCTGCAACTTCATAGCCTGACATAGCTCTCATTACCTGATCACCATAAAGCCATGAGAACAATACTAGTTCAGTGAAAAGTGTGGAAGGACATGCGTGGATCAGCAGTGACATATCTTTGTAGTAAAATGTTTATACTTTAGTCAGAGTATTGCCTGCAGACAACTTCCAAAGTGCTGAACAGATGATCCTTCTTAGTCACCATCCAAAAGTGTCAGCCACTTTGGTTCATTCTACCTGAAATTCAGAAGCAGTTGATAAAATGACTAAGGGACCTTATAACATCCCAAACAGCACTTAGAATCTGTGCACCACAACTAGTACCTCAATATTAGCAATCTGGGCAGATTGCCCAGAAATATACTTTCCATAGAAACAAATCTAATGATTTAATGATCTAATGATCTAATGGGATAAATCTAATGAAATATGAGGGGTCGTTAAGTCTTCATAATGTCAACTTCCCATTAGATCTATGATGTTTCCAGTCCTTTTTGGTTTTATCTCCCTCAAACCTTGCCTTACAAACATAATTCCATCTTTTCTCTGTAACTAGCACTTCACAGGTTTCTTCAGCAGGTAATTGCCTTTTTCATTATAAAGCTCTGTTCTTAAAAGTAATTTGACCATTGCATTAATCAGCATTGCTAAATTATTGAAATGCATTAGAGTATCTTCCCCATTGGGAAAAGTGGTCTTCTGCAATCAAATTAAAGAAAATGCTGTTTAAAATCTCTATAATAATGATATAAAGTGATTTTAAACCTTTTAATTGACAAAGAAAATTTAGCAAGTTCTCCTTTGGGAAAAGAAACAACACTTACTCTTATGCCTAGACAACTATGATTGTCATATGGCTAGTATTGATAAGAAGAAAAGCTATCTGTTTTAACAGTTCCATTACTTATATTTTCAAAGCATTTTTTATAGCTGAGTCTATTAGAATTAAGTTTATTGTCACGCGTACTCAAGTATAGGGATACAGGAGTACAGTGGAAAGTGTACAAAGTTGCCATTCCTGGCACCATCTTAGGTACAAAGGTACTTAGGTACAAAATCAAAAAATAAAGAAATAAGTTAAAAGTTCACTTTATACTAAGAAGGACGGTAAAGAAATATGGTTAAAAATTCAACATTACAGTCCTTCTGTAGCCACGTTGGGCTTTCCCCACAAGGGCACACTCTTCTCCTGCACTGGGCCTGCACTCCCCCATAGGGCATACTTTCCCCTATGCTGGGCTGAGTCCCTCACCACAGACTGCCATCTGGGCTCACTATTCGCTTTGCCAGCAAACGACATCCAGGCTCACCAGCCGCTTCATTGCCAACCGCCATCTGGGATCGCCAGCCATCTTGCCGCCGACTGCCAAAATTCCACCAGCCCGAGCCACTGCTATGCTCTGGACTCCGATGATTTGTTTGTATCTCAAAAGCTCCAGATTGGCATTTCTCAGCAGGCGGTACTATGTACATAATTTTCTTCAGTTTTAGGAGGTTCTTCAAGGATCATCAGTCTTTGATGTGATATGTGAATGTGTTTGTTTTAACAACTTGAGGGTATCTAATCTTTTTTGAGATTTTATGAATGAAATTTTCAGTGTCGGGTGTGTTTGAAAACCAGTTCTATTAGATTATTAGGTTTTATCAAAAAGTTTTCATTTCAAAGACAATGGCTACTGAATTCTGTCTGCAGTGAATATTTGGATAAGATATCATGCAGATACATGGGAGGATCAAAAGATAATGAACAACCCTGGAGTTTCCTCAGCACACCTAAGAGCAAGGCTTTCTAAACTGTGAAATCATGACCCCCCCCCCCACCCCTTAATAGGGTTGCAAGATGATATTCCAGGCTTGCACGCTTTAAGGTAGCAATCATTGTCATGGAGTTCTAAGTTTAACAGATGCAATGCTTCCTAAACCTTTGACATTTTTAAAATGATGTCCATGGCTTACTTCACTTATCTTTCAAGCCAAATTCTCATTGTAGGGTCATAGCAATTCTTAAGCCTTGAACTGGAGTTACAGCAGGAACACGTTTGTGAAGGATTGCTAAGATTATGTGAAAGATTATGAAGAAAATATTTTATGCTTTTGTTATGTGGAATGGCTGTTAAAAATGTAACTTAATATTTCTTTATGTTCCTTTATCCTCCATCAAAAATGTTACTAGCAATGCAGGATAATGTGGAAATTCTTTCTTTAGCTGTTTTGCTAGATTTTCCTGCTCATTAAAGCATTTGAGATTCTACTTTTCGCAAGGTTAAATATTAAAGACACTGAACAATAAACTTTATTCAACTGCAAATATACTTCTGGTATTATATAAAACAATTTAATGCAAGATTACTTTGGATATACGTCTGCATATTTGCTGAAAGGCTATAACAGTTTTAGTGCATTTAACAAAATCTCAAATTTCTCTCTTCCTAATTTACTGTTGGTAACTAAACTCAAAGAGAATAGTATTGTTTTGAATGCTTCACTAATACTTAGTACACCAACATTTGAATCCTAAATGTTTTATGGTGTTTCCAGTTATAATGATGTGGCCCTTTCACTGGACAATTTCACCCGCTTTTAACATCTGTATCATTGTACAGTTGTGAAAAGCGTTACAAGTCTTAGTATTCTGAACAATAGTAACTTTTCTATTTAAGTAATGCTATTACAATAGCATAAAACAGAAATTGCTGGAGAAACTCAGCAGGTCTGGTAGCATCTGTGGTAAAAAGGCAGAGTTAATGTTTTGAGTCCAGTGGCTAAGAGAAATGTTAACTCTGCTTTCCCTCCACAGATGATGCCAGACCTGCTGAGTTTCTCCAGCAATTTCTGTTTTTGTTTCAGATCTCCAGCATCCACAGTTGTTTGTTTTGTTACAATGACACTGTCATCTAGTATTTTTTAACATCAAGTTCTGCTACAGTAGTCTGTGTAATCACAGAACTAATAATTTGACAGCTGGCAGTGTGTGATTTCATCAGCCATTATACAACTTAAACAAGAACCACTACATCAGAGCTAAAAAAAAAGTAATACATGTAACTCAAATTTTGACAAATGGATTAACAAAACTAAATATTGAAATATCTTAGCAGCTCACATTGATGTTATCCAAATTTATATTAATTCCAAAAGAACTTCATCTTGTCTTAAAAGATAATAGAATTAAATAATATACTATCCAAGGCACTGTAGTAGACAGAATTCCATTATTACCAATAAGAAATACACTTAAAGTATTGAATCATACCAAATGAATTCTGCTATTCAATGGATTTAAGTACTTCAGTGTTATTGACAGTATACCAGTTAAAAAGTTCACATTAATTTTGTGTCTGTGATATTCTAGCACAATGGTGTTGTACACAAGGAATATACAGCACTAGCTTAATTTTTGCATTTTCATACATCTTAACACACAACTTCTTACAAAGTACACATAGCTTTCAACAAAATATAAAACTGCCCATTCCTCATTTTAAACTACTTGCGAGGTGTAACATTATAATAAAGAATAGTATTTAAGTTTTTAAAGTCTCAGTACTATACTAGCGATGTACACTATAGGTAAAATGTGCAAGCCATGTAAGAGGAAAGGTTCTGTGTGAAAATAGAAGGATATAGAGGTTAGACTTGGTTCAATGATAGCACTCTTTGAATCTGCAGACTGAGAGTTCATTCTGAAGACTTGAACCCTTAGTCAGGCTGATTCAACACAGTACTGGGAGTGCATTTTTCAGATGAAATGTCAGAGACACCATCCACCTCCTCAGCTATGTGTAAATGATCCAGTTGGACTATTTCAAGATATGGGGAGTTTATCTTGTGCCCTGGCCAACTGTTCTTCCTCAAACAGCACCACAACTAAACACCAGATCATCTGGTCATTTAGCTACATTACACCAGTGACCATACTTTAAAAGCAATGCATTGGCTGTGAATTGTTTTGGAATGCTTTTGGGAAATGCATTACACAAGTTAAATTCAAATTCTTTCTTTCAATTCATAGAGCATTTCAGGCCATTGATTTGTAATGTTGTAAAGCAAATAAGCAATACTCCTGCAATAAGTCTTGTAGGTAGCACTCTATCAGATTTTTGAAACAGTCACAATTCACGGAAGTAGTAATTTAGCTTTATATCGAAAGCAGCTTTACTAGTACGCACTAAGGTGAAGCGCATTTACATTTAAACATATATCTGGAATACTAATGAAACAGATACTATGTTGAAATTAGACAGGGCAGCTGAAATATGGTTATTAGGGTATTCAGATCCAAACTATCCTTGACATGTCACCGATGCACTATATTAATTCAGAAGTGGCTCAATGCCTGTACAAAAAGTCAAGATTTTAAGTTTTGTATGAAATTTTGGGTGCTTTTATGGGTATGATTTTTTGACAGTGCAAGAATAGCTGGAACCCCAACTACATGTGATGTAATTGTAATAGCTGTACAATAGTTAGCTAGGAGATGTTCATGCCACAACATGAAAGAGTTAAATTCCATTATGTTGCACCCAATTTAACAATCTCAATATTTCTCCAAATTAGAGATAGTAGGAACTGCAGATGTTGGAGAATCCGAGCTGTGTTCATCCAGCCCTGCACCTTGTTGTCTCGGTTTCTCCAAATTAGCCTGGATTTTGTGGTAGCAAGGACTAACTATGAGCATTTGTTTCCTATACTCATCTGAAATTGACAGCAGCTACTGGAGTGTGCAAATCTCCAGTTAAATGCATAAATTCATAAGTTGTGATTTGTGATTCAAACAGGATGCACTGTTGAGTTCCTCACAAATGTCACCATCACTTCAATTACATAGAAGCCGTGGCAATTATAAGACCGTGGCCTTTTTTGCAATTAGCTTCATCATAAAAACCATTGAAAAAGTTGCACCTTGTTGAATGAGGTATCACAATGATCTTTAATGATTTAATAAGTTCTCATTAACTTCTGAAAAAAATTCTGATGCTGGAAATGAATTTTATATTTATGGAACTTCTGTTTTAATAAAAATAACTTCACATCTTAAAAAAAAATGTGATATTTCACCTTATACATTTTTGATTGAGGCCTGTGCTATTTATTGCCAATCAATAATTAGATTTGAGAAGGTGATGGTGAATCTTCATCTTGAATGTAACAGAATGACTTGTTGGACTATTTTAGAGGGCAGTCAGCTGTATGTCTAGGGGTCTGGAGTCACATATAAGTCAGACTATGTAAGGGCAGCAGATTTTATAAGTAATAAAGGCCAACCAGATACACTCTTATTTAATCATTCATGGGATGTGGGCATCACTGGCTGGGTCAGTATTTATTACACAACTCTAGTTACACATGAGAAGGTGATGGTGAGCTGCCTTCTTGCACTGCTAAAGCCCATATGCTGTGCATGGACCTAGAATTAGGTTAAGGAAAGAGTTCTAGGACTTTGACCCAATGACAGTGAGTGAGCAGTGATATATTTCCAAGTCAAGATAGTGAGCGACTTGGAGGGGATCTTGCAGGTGGTGGTGTTCCCATGTATTTTCTCCCTTGTCCTTCTAGATGAAAATGTTTGTTGGTTTGAAGATGCTGCCTAAGGAGTCTTGGTGACTCTGTGCAGTGTACCTTGTAGGTGGTACACATTGCTGCTGCAGAGCGTTGATATTGGAGGGTGTAGATGCTCATGGATGCAATACCAATCAAGTAGGCTTTGTCCTTCATGGTGTCAAGCTTCTTTAATGTTGTTGGAGCTGTACTCATCCAGGCAAGTGGGGAGACTTCATCACACTTCTGACTTGTGCTTTGTAAATGGCAGAATAGGCTTTGGAGAATCAGGAGGTTAGTTATTTGCTGCAGGATTCACAGTCTCTGATCAGCTCTTGTAACCACTATAGTTGTACTGCTAGTCTAGTTCAATCTCTAGTTAATGATAATCCACAGATGGTGGCAGTGGGCATTCAGTGATCATAATGTCATAGAATGTCAAGGGGTGATAGTTAGATTCTGTCTTGTTGGAGATGGCCATCACCTAGCATTTGTATGCCACAAATGTTATTAGCCACATCTCAGCTTGGACGTAGCTTGGATACTGTCTGGGTTTTGCTGAATTTACACATGAACTGCTTCAGTGTCTGAGGAGTCACGAATGGTGCTGAACATTATACAATCATCGGTGAACATTCCCACTTCTGACCTTATGATGGAGGGAAAGTCATTGATGAAGCAGCTGGGACACTATCTGAGGAACTCCTGCAGAGATGTTCTGGGAAAAGGATGACTGATCTCCAACAACCACAACCAACTTCCTTTGTGCCAGGTATGACTCCAAGCAGTGAAATTTTCCCTAATTCCCATTGACTCAGTATTTTCTTGGGCTCCTCGATGCCACACGCAGTCAAATGCAACCTTGATGTTAAAGGCAATAACTCTCACCACCTCTGTAATTCATCTCTTTTGTCCTTGTTTGAACCAATGAGGTCAGGAGCTGAGTGGACCTGGTGAAATCCAAACTGGGCATCTATCAGCAAGTTACTGCTGAGCTGCTTGATAGCACTATTAACGACATCTTCCATCAATTTACTGATGATTGACAGTGAACTGATGGGACCATAACTGGTATGATTTGTTTTTTTTTGTGAATGGGACGTACTTTGGGGAATTTTTCATATTGTTGGGGAGATGCCAGTATAGCTGTACTGCAACAGCTTGGTTACAGGGGCAACAAATTCTGGAGCATAAGCCCTCAGTATTGTTGCTGGAATGTTGTCGAGGCCCATAGCCTTTGAAGTGCCCAGTGTCTCCAACTATTTCTTGATATCACATGGAGTGAATTAAATTACAGTAATTGTAGTCATTTGTAGATTGTTGTTTTTGCATCTGGTAGTCACATGGTCACCAATATTGACACTAGCTTTTTATGTGACATTAAGAGTCCAGCTGCCAAGGTGGGATTTGAACACATCTTCATATCAGCAGTTCAGGCCTCTGGATTGCTAGCCCAGGAACATAATCACCATGCTACCATACTCGAATATTCCATACATATATTTGAATCATTTGCATTGCTCTCTATAAGATGTAACAATATTGAAAGATTATAAATGCAAATCTTATTGGCTGTTTATCTCATGTGATGCCATCCCTGTCGTGCGATGCCCGAAGGTCTACCTGACATGATGTCAGATTCAAACTGGCTTTAGGAAATAGAAAACGTATGCTGCAAAGGTTGCCACATCTTTAGGGCAAATTTTCCTTAACCATTGACCATGAAAAGTGGGCCATTGCATTTGATGTCAACATTTGGCTATGTTTAACATCTGATTTCTGTGAGTGAGTAGCACATTATGTTCTAATATTGGTCAAGGCGATAAGTAAAATGGTTCCTTCAGGGAGTGTAACAACATTTTGAATTGGCAGAGTTTCTATGCTGCCACATTGATAAAATGGCCATTCTTTAAACGTGTGGTGAGGTATAAAAAGTTAGTGAATTGTAGTCTGGTGGAGGTGTACAGCGACTCATTTTTGTCTCAAAGGAATTAAGCAAGCTCAAACTCTCATGTTCAGACATTCGATTGCCTTCATCTTCAAGTTGATAATCAGTATTGTTAGTGCTTGTCTGATTGACAGTTTCAGTAAAAACTGACTCTTCACTCTTGCTTGCTGCTTTCGAGCTGTGGAGAAAAAAAAAACAAAAGTATGCTCAGTGACAGACGCAGTCTGAGAATGCATAGGTCATGCAATCAGTCGAACAAACCATGATGTAACACCAATAAGTTAGCAAATTTCTTATAGCAACATGAGAACATCTCACTAAAATTACTGAATAAACGTTATTAAAAATAATCATTAGAAAAGATAGATTGTTAATAGCATGGGGAGAAGCCTTGGGAAAAAAACAGAACATGTAAGATTCATGCTGCAAATATCAATGCATTACAGCTGTGTGTATAATTCATAGTTTCTTATTTATAATATTTTATTCAAGTTTATAGTCATCTTAGCCATGTGTTTTCGATTATAACTCAATCATTTCTTTTGTGAATGCTTCAGATACTTCCAAATTTCAAATCTTGAAAAAGACTATAGAAGGATGAAGGAGGAGATGGTGGTGTATTGATGAGATCCCTGGACTATTGATTCAAATGATGGTTTGGGGACATGGGCACAAATTCCACCATGGCAGCTGATGGAATTTTAATCCAACTAACAAAATCTGGAATTTAAAGCTAGCCTTCTGTCTTAGTGATCATGAAAAAAATCACCAAAACCCATAGATTCACAAATGTTGTTTAGAAAATCTTCTGTCTTTACCTACACTGATCTAAACGTGACTCCACAGCCACAACAATGTGGTTGACTTTTAATTCACTCTGAAATGAGCTGAAAACTGCTCAATTCACAGACATGAAGAAGGGTCTCGACCCAAAACGTCAGCTTTCCTGCTCCTCTTGGCTCTCATCCAGCTCTACACCTTGTTATCTCAATTCACAGACAATTGGGAATGGACAACAAATGCCAGCCTTTCCAGTGATGCCCACATCCCATGAAAGAACATATTGTTTGTAGAAAGGCAGAACAGAATGCTGAAAAACCTGCTCATAAGCCATCAGGAAGTTCAATTCTTGAAGTTATCATGTATACATTTTGTCAAAGGTTTAAATATGTGTCAATTTACCAGGCTTGCTACAGAACCACCAAGTTGGATCCTAGCTTTTAATGATGATTAATTTCAAATTTTGGGCATACTTTATGGCAACTATATGAGAGTTAAACTGAAGCTTCAGATGTGATCCAGCTTCTCCATATCATTTGCCATAGGTTGTGGCTTTTATTGTAAAAAAAATATTATTTTTAAATTAATCATTACAGAGATGAAACATGCATTCACAATTAATTTTCATAAAAACATGTTTTAACTTCAGGGTCATTGGTATCGCTGATTTTAGTGTGATTATTTTTGTACGTAACAGATCAACGTTTATCTCTGAACTTTACAACTCGGCTCCTAAGCTTGCAGAAGTTTGCTAGCTTAGGGTCTTTCTTCAGTGCATGGTGCCAGGGCACCTGACATTTAATGTTTTGTTCAGGGCAGTATCATTTTTCTTTTTTGACTATATTGGAATGAAGTAAACTCAGATTAGTGGATTCTCAGATAGTGGCTTAGGTGATCTGATTCATTCTAAGGTAACTTGCTATTTCAAGCTGTAGCTGAATACGATCAATTCCTCACTCCTATTGGATATTAAAATTCAAAACATTTTAGCCCTTTCAGAAGGAAATCCTAAAGTCTGTCAGTTGTGGATTGTTTTTAAAGAGCGGATTCCTATTCATATTGAAATAATAGCTCCATCAATGTTTCTATTGAAAAACTGAAATCAGAATTGAAAGAAAGAATTCGTATTTGTTTAATGCCCAACATAAGTTAAGAATGTACCTAACTCTTATGGCCAATGAAGTACTTTTGTTTTCATGCAGAAAGTTCCCACAAATAACAGTGATACGAAGATAATCTGATTTCTGTCTTGCTTGAGCAATAAGTACTGACCAGGATACTGAGTGAATTCTCCCTTTCTTTTTCAGATGGTGCTTTTGTACCTTTAATGTTCACTTCAGAGGGCATATGGGACTCAGGTTAATGGCTCATTTTGAAGAGCAGCCCTCCCTTAGTACTGGTCTGAAGTAGACAGTAGGTTACATATTTAGGTCATTGTAATGAGACTCGAACCTACAGAATCTGACTCAAAAACAAGAGTAGTAGCATCGAACCAAGCTTGATACCTAATTTCCTGAAAAAATAAGCAATTCAAAGAATTCAATTTACGCAGTAATGCTTTTAAACCTTTGTATCTACAGAAATATAGAAGGTGTCACTCACCAACTGTAAAGAGTCAGTGTGAGGGAGCCTTTGCTAAGCAAGTGAGACAGCAACCAAATGAGTGTATCTGGGAATGGGTTCAAAGTGGGAATTCAGAGCAGAGGGAGATAGAGGTTCTTCAAGTAAGGTCTACTGCAATAGTAGTCTCTAGAGCAAGAGGTGAGTGGGAGAGGATAAAAGGCTAAAATCAAAAGGCCGAATTTTATGGAGATCAGCACCAGAGTCATTACAAACTATAACATGACCCAGTTGCAGGGAAGAAAGCTGATTGGTGAGTCTTTAAATTAAGAGAGTTGGGTCATTAAAGTATAGTCATGGCTGAGATAGAGAGGTTTTTAATCAGTCATGGAATCAAGGGTTATGAGAAAAATAGGAAAGTGGAGTTGAGGATTATCAGATCATCCAAGCTCTCACTGAATCACAGAGCAGACTCAATTGGCAGAATGGCTTGCTTATACTCTGTCTTATGGTCTTGTTTTTAATCATTAGCTAAATGAGTTTGAACTCTGTCTACTCTTTTACAACACTAAATGTAGTGTATCATCACAATAATGGTGGAGACAGGTTTGTAGCACATCTAGTAATGCTCCCATATATTTTGCCACTGTACTTGATTTGACTATGCTAGCATATATTTCTTGAGGTAATCATGTTTATCATTAAGATAACGGTTGAACCTAACTAGCTGCATTATTTCCTGTCACAGACTCTTTGATACCTCCGTGGGAGCCATCGAAGTCAATAGCTTTCTGTAGTGTGTTACTATATTTTTCCAAATTTAAGAGTATGAGGCAGTCTCCAGCCCAGAATCCCTTTGAGTAAAACACTGCAGTGAAAAGTACATTGCTTTCATAAGAATCAGGAAATCAGGAGCAAGAAGGAACATCTTTTTATATACATCAAGGTAACAGACTTTTGTATAAGTTATCTGGAAATGCCATTATAGTAAATATTGTAAGTTTAGCAATGAGAAGTTTTGAATACCGAACAGATTGCAAGATATGATCAAAACATAATTATTGGGGATTAAAAGTCTGCATTTGGTCAAGGACATTTTCTAGTCCTTAGACATTCATGTGCAGGTCAGTTGGTTACCCATATCTGAATAAGAGCTGAGCACCCCAGTAAATTCTTTCTGGTACACCTAATTCTTTTTTATTCATTCATGGGTAATGGGTGTTGCTGGTAAGGCCAAGATTTATTACTTAACACTAATTACCTTGGAAATGGTGGTAGTCAGCAGCCTTCTGCACCACTGCAGGTTATTTTCCCTTGTGGGAGAGTCTAGGACAGACTGTTGTTAGGAAGGGAGTTCCAGAATTATAACCCAGCAATGCTGAAGGAACGGTGATATTTTCTAAGGCAGGATAGTGTGTGACTTGGAGGGGAACTTGCAAGTGGTGGTGTTCCCTTGCATATGTGTCTCTGATCCTTCAAGATGCTATAGATAATAGGTTTGGAAGGTGTTCTCTGAGGAGCCTTGGTGTGTTAATGCAATTCATCTTGTAGATAGTACACACTCTGTGTCAATGGTGCAGGGAGTGAATACTGATCCTGGTCGATGTGGTGTCAACCAAATGTGTTACTTTGTCTTGAAAGATGTCAAGCTTCTTGAGAGTAGTTGGAGTTGCACTTATCCAGGCAATTTGGGATATTCCATCACACTCCTGACTTGTGCCTTGTAGATTGTGGACATGAATTTAGGAGATAGGTGGTAAGTTACTCACTAACCTCTGACCTGCTCTTGTAGCCACGTTGATTATATGGCTAGCCCAGTCTATGTTTTTGACCAATAGTAACCCCCATGATGTTGATAGTGGAGAATTAGAACATAGAAATGAGGAACTTCTATATTTGTTTGTCATCCTACTTCATATGACCGTATTGGGAATCATAAATGAATATATACCATCTTATTTGATACAATGTATCTCCAGATTAAATCTCTAAACTTGAGTAACCAGTTTGGTAGCAGTTATGCCACATTTGACATAAACTAAACACATAATCTAGACTGACATGTCAACAAAGTACTGAAGAAGGATTGTAGGTGGTGTTCCCCTCCTGGTAATACTGGTAAACAAAGGCTGTGCCTGTCCAATTAAGAGGATATAAAAGAGCTTGTGACATAATTAGAGGAAGAGTAGAGAGTTCTCCTAGTGTAAAAACAGAAGTAGTGCTGGAGAAATTTAAAAGATCTGGGAGCATCCATAGAGAGAGAAACAGATCCAACTTTTCAAGCTGGTATGAGCCTTTGTCAGAACTCCTTCTTCAGTTCTGGTGTTCTGGACAATATTCCTCAATCAACATCACCAAGGCAGCCCATTTGGTCAGTTTTTTAAAATTGCTGTTTATAGCACCTTGCTGGCCAGAAATTGGATACCATATTTACAGAGATATACTGGTATTAGAGACAGTTCAGAGAAGGTTCACTTGGTTGTTCCCAGGTATGGACGGACTATCTTGTGAAGAGAGATTGAGTAGATTGGGCCTATACTTGTTGGAGTTTAGAAGAATGAAAGGCAACCTTATTGAAATATGAAAGATTTTTAGGGGGCTTGACAAAGTGGATGCGGAGAAGTTGTTTCCCCTTGTGGCAGAGTCTAGGACAGAAAGTCAGAGTAATGGAGACACTCTATAAGGCAGAGATGAGGAGGCATTTCTTCTCTCAGAAGTTAGTGAATCTGCAGAATTCTTTAAGAAGGCTGTAGAGGCTGGGTCAACAAGGCTGTGATAGACAGATTTTAATCAGAAAGGAAATCAAGTTTCATGGGGAAAAGGCAGGAAAGTGGAGTTGAGGATTATCACAGCTGCCATGATCTCATTGATTGCTGGAGCAGATTTGATGGGTTGAATGGCCTACCTTGTTCCTGCATCTTACAGTCTGATTCTGAAAACTAGAAGTTATTGCACTTGAGAAGCAATGAAGCACTTTGTCAGGGATTTTTGCTCGCAGGCTGGGAACCCAGAGTCTGGACATTGTCCAGCTCTGCAAACACAACCCAGGAGGAAGTGCTCTGGAACTGCAGATTTTCATTTTGAGCTTCGGATTTTCTTGACAAAGAAAAGATCCTGTCAACAGTGTGAAGCTGCTGGGTGCAGAAGCACTTTAATTGAAACATTTTTAGAAAATCAATACATCAAAAAATAACCTTACAGTGTTCAGCCCTCACACTCTCACTTATTCTTCTTGCCCAACCATGTTAAACTATGACCACATCCACCCTTCATGGCCCTTTATACTCTCTGTGTCAACCTATGGTGCCCCTTCCCATGCACCACTAAAGCCCATAATTACCTGAATGTCAACCCAACCACTATCCAGTATGGACCACTCTTGGTGCCCATATTGAGATTTAATGCAATTCTTAAATGTCTACAGGTGACTTTTTAAAAAAAAATAACAGCTTTTTTGAAATATATAAAAGACAGTATCTTTGAATAACTTGACAGCTTTATAGATCCCTTTTAAGGTACCTTTCGATAGTACCCTCAACTGTTCTGAAAAGTTTATGTACTTTTTACACACATTCCTGGCTACCTTTAGCAAACCCTGGCCAGGGACTATATCCAAAATGGTAACTTATCTATTCAAAAATGTACCCTATCTATCCAAGCAACTCTGCATAGTTTATTCCTTCTCTTAAGAGGTCTAAACTGCACACATCCTGTTTTCCACTCGTAGCTAATGAAGATCAGATATGACTGGAGGCAGCCACTACTTTATAATTGCAGCTGCTTGTGAGAGCCATGGATAAATAACTTGGAACCATACCCCATTCTGTGCATTGCCAGCCCCTGATGTTGTGAAAATTCCAGCTTTTGAGTACATTTCAAAAGCAAGTAGTTTCTTTTCTTTAAAGATTGGCTTGCATACTATCTAACAATTATAGGTTTTTTTTCTCTAATTTCTCTTTGTCCTGTTACGTGCTGTGCTTTGTTTCTTTGTGTAAATTAGTTTAGAAAAAAAAATCAATTAGCAGAGCAACCTGTTAGGATATCCTCTATTTCATGTTTAGGTCCTATTAGTGGTACAACTCTCGCCAAAACATAAGAGTAAAATTTTTTAAGTTGCTTTACAAATGATTTGCAATGTACGCAAGGCCAATTTTTTTTTATTACACCAGGGACCCGTATGCAGGATTATGAACCAAAATGCACGCTTTCATCAGCTACAAAAAAGAACCTTTTTTTTAACCATACTCACTGTCCTACTATTTTTTGTTAGTTCTGACGCATTTGGCATCATTTCTTCCATTTCTAAAACAAAATCATTCCTTTCCTTTACAAAAGTGTCATTACTTTAGGTCAATCTTTCATCAACATATTTGGCTGCTCTTACTCTTCAGTTCTGCTCTGTGCATATAATTTTATTAAGAGCCCAATCATGTCATTCTATAGTAATCACAGCTGTTAAAGAACTCTACAAGCTGAACCTATTTCTGTTTTGCAAATAAAGTAAGGAAAAATGCTTTAGGAAACAGGCAAGTGCAGGAAGTATTTCATGTGAAAAACCTGCCAGTACTTTTATTCTAAATTTTGCAACCTAATTAAGTTGGAATGAACGACAAAGATACCAGATAATTAATGGGGTACTCATAAATAGCAGAGGTTCACTCAGGAATTAAGCTGTAACAGCAAGTTTGCTTCACCATCACCATTTGAAATGATGTTTATACTGCACAATTTACTCATACTTAAAAAGCATTTCATCACAAAAAGCACTTCCTACTTAATTTCTTTCCTGTAAATTCAGTGCAGACAAGCACAAAGTGCTATACTGCAAGTACTCCCTGCTCTGGTCATTTAAGTTTCTGAAACATGTCTTATTTTTTCCCTGGTCTCAACTGTTATAATTACAGCTTTTAACAAATATGCTGTATATCTTTTATACATCTTTTATAATATTAGATTTACCCAAAAGAATGTAAATGCCTTGGTTTGATTTCGGCCCACATTGGATGATCCAATTCTTCTGATGTTAACACCATTCCACTATCAGTCTGATAATCCTGAAAAATAAACAACAGTAGGCTCATGCAGGTTTGCTATTTAACTTGGTTATTGGCTGTGCAAACTAGTGGATCTTTCTAATATTCTGAAATATGATTATATCATGTTGAATACCATCTCTATTTTAAATCGAAGTAGAAGAACTGGCATTCATTGTGTATTAGCATTCTTTTGACTAATGCCTATATTGTATAATCACTGAAAATAATACTATTTTTCCACTTCTTCTGGCTAAGGAGTTTAGGACTAAGAGGGAGAAATTAATGTTTACACCTAGTCCTTTCAAGAGTGATATTGGAACACACTTCTACATACAAAGGACCATAGACATTTGGAACTCTCTTTTGCAGATGGCAATTAAGGCTAGATCTATGGCAAATTTTAGATTTGAGAAGAATGGATTTTTGTTATTCAATGTTGAAAGGGAGATGGGACAAAGATATGGCAGTACGTCACAGATCATCTATGACCTCGCTGAACAATGAACTGCTCAGGGGACTGAAAGGCCTGCTTCTGTTCCTTTGATAGCAACTGGAAGGCACACAAAATATGCTGTGCATGTGTACTTTGGGCTTGCACACAGTGCATGGAGTACCTTAGTTATTTACTTAAAATAGCTACTTAGTTTACAAAGATCATAATATACAGATGAAGGCCATTCAATCCATCTTGAATGACCATACACCGTCTCCTCTGCTTGTCTAATTGCTTCTCAATGATTCCAGAGTTTCAAATTTAGTAAATTAAGAGTAAGATTTTTAAATTTACTGTGTGAAGTTTAGCAGTTGTTGGTGGCATTATGGTTACATCACTGTACTAGCAGTCCAGAGTCTCAGAATGACGCCTTCAGGAGGCAGGTTCAAATCTCACCATACAGCTGCCAGGATAAATCTAGATGTTTTATTTTAAGAAATCAAGTTGCAGTAATGGTGACAATGACAGCATTATGGATTGCCATTAAAAAACCATCTAGCTCACAAACGTACTTTATGGAAGGAAATCTACCATCCTTACTGGTTTGGCTTATATGTAATTCCAGAGCCATTGTAATGTTGACTCAAAACTGCCCTCTGAAAGTCCAAAGATATGTAGGTTGGGTGGAATAGCCATGCTAAATTGCCCATAGTGTCCAGGGATGTGCAGCTATGGGAAATGTGGGATTACAGGGATAGGATAGGAGGGTTGGGTGCTCTTCGGAGGGTCAGGTCAGTGTGGACTCGATGGGAAAAATGGCCTGCTTCCATACCCTAGGGATTCTATAATTCTCTGAAATGGCCTAGCAAGTCACTCAGACCAATGCAATTAGGGATGGATAACAAATGCTGGTGATGGCCATGTTCAATGAAAGAATAAAGATAAAGAAAAGCTGCATGGGGCAAGGACATGTCCTAGAAATAGAAGTTCAGCTGCTGCCTGTTGTCAGACCATTGCACTGAGACAAGGGCATAGCTCTGAGGTGAGGTTTTTTTTATAGTTTAAGGGATGGTAGTTAAAGGTCAATTGCAGGTTAGGCAAGAAGCCAGAATTAAGAACCTCAACAGTTCAGGTATCATCTCGTATCACATGAGCATCATAGCAGTGTTCTTAGTTGTTTGAACTCCAGAATCAGCAGCAGGAAAGGGGATACATGGAAATTGGTGCGAGAAGCAGGATGCTGTACAGGATGTGCATAGCATCAGGCAATAAAAGGCCAAAGGAAAGGGTTAAGGGACACGCAGAAGAATGAGATGCCACCCTGACTACAATATCTAAACGGGACAGGTAGAAACACCTGCACGTAATTGGATCAGTGGCAGAGGATACTGTGAGTCTGTATGAAGATGGCCACAGATGTCTGTACCCTTGTCATCTGCGAACCTCTGTCACATTTTTCATTATGTATTATATATTCACTTGGGCTGACATCTGGCAAGTAAAATGTGCACCACACAATTGCCAGGTAACGACCATCTCCAATAAGAGACAGTTTAACCATTGTCCTTTGACATTTCCAGGTAGAAGAACAAGGCCAGCAGATACATGAGGATACCACCTACAAGTTCCCCTCCAAGCACTCACCATCCTGACTTGGAAATATATTGCTGTTCCTTCACTGTCACTGGGTAAAAATCCTGGAAATCCCTCCCTAAGAGCATTGTGGGTCTACCTACAGTACATTGTCTGCAGTAGTTCAAGAAGGCAGCTCAGCATCACCTTCTCAAGGGCAAATAGGGACAGGCAATAAATGCTGGCCAGCCCAAGATGCCTGCGTCCCACAAGTCTATTAAAGAAAGGAGACACAATAAAAACCCTGTAAACATTGCCAACACAGAATCCATGATTGAGGAGAAAGGAAATCACCCCAGAAACATTATCACAGATGGTGGCATCACCCAAACATGTGCAATGGAGACAGAGGAACAGGGAGAAAATAGAGGCCTTATAGGAAGTCGCATGTGAGAAAACCGTTTCATTTTCTATCTTTCTGTTCCAGTTCTGATGGCACGACATTGTGAAAATGTAACAAAAACAGAAATTGCTGGAGAAACTCAGCAGGTCTGACAGCATGTGTGGGGAGAAAACAGAGTCACCAGACTTGAAATGTTACCTCTGTTTTCTTCCAAAAGATGGTCCCAGACCTGCTAAGTTTCGCCAACAATTTCTGTTTCTGTTTTTGTTTCAGATCTCAGCATCTACAATTCTTCATTTTATGTTTGAGAAAATGTAACTCTAGTTTCTCTCTACAGATGCTACTTCAGCCCCTGAGTATTTTCAGCCTCTTTCAATATCATCTTTAGCTCTTTCAACACCCTTCAAGTGGTACTCTTATATCGCCTGTCTATTTCCATGTGCAGTATGTTAAATTTTTCTGTTTGAACTTTCTTTCACCGTTGCTGTCGCTATTCATATTTTGCTCAATATTTTAAATATTTTCTATGCTTCATTTTCAATTTTCTTGGCCTTTTCAGTATTTTTTGTCTGCAAATGCGAACAATTTGGATGAATTTTAAATTAATTATCTCAATGTTTGTGCAGGCAAAGGCTAGTTTCTTGATGTAAGACAGACATCTATTTGTAATAATTCTGCAATCTTTCCCAAATAAGTGTGTACGTTGTAAAAGACTAGATCTTTATCAGACTTACAGAACAGCCCCATCAAGGAAAGTGTATTTAATATTAATAGGCGCAGTTATGACAAATATTGTTTTTTTAAAAGAAATTGTGTAATACCTTCTTATATTTTCTTCTTGTTTTAATCTTCAAACAATCTTATTCAACTGGACAATATCAATGGAAAGGAGGGAGCAGGTGATCAGCAAAATAAAAAATCCTAATATTATGTTGCTGCTTGCCCTCCATTCTCTGTTCTCTGTTCTATTCCATGTTGTAATTCTTTGATTAACATTTTTTCTCATTAAACTGCTATCCTGAGATATTGTTATGTCTGGTTCAGTTCCTTCCCTCTGTCATTTTAAATCTTTCAACTTTTTTGAACCTAATGATAATTTTGGCTACAGACTCCATTTGGTCCAGTTTCAATTGAAGTGGATTAAATTTTGAAAGAAACATGAACACGTTATTGCTGAGAATGCATTGTTTTCAATTCTTATAATAATACTCTTTCTCAATAAGGATGGAAATCAATTCACCCCAAAGGGATTACTCACATTTGACTCAAGTAGTGAACAAAGAAAAGCATAGCTTATTTCAGAAGAACTTCTGGAGTTTAAGCAGGACATAAGCTCAGACAGTCCCATCTTCTTCTGTTTGATTAAAACTAACTTACAAAGCATGACAACAATCCTTAAAAGTGCAACAGTATTAGAGAATACAGGTTCTCACTTTAAGTATATTTACAACCATATTTTACTCTGTATTTTATCATTATCATAAAGCTTGAGGTGTTCATAAATTCAAAAGGGAAGAGGCAAAGATTCAGAAGGAAACCAAATGTATTTTGTGAAGTTTGTCATAACATGGTTGATAACATCTATCCATTGTAATGTGGGGAAGGATGCTTGCAAAGCTGTATTGTAACTCCTAAGATTTGAAACAGAGCCAAAGCTATCAAACAGTGCACAACAGTATATGTTCATAAGAAAACTTACATCTGTTAATGTTGCAAGTTGAAGTGGTAACTCTTCAAAGGTCTTTAAATTCTGTGGATGTTTCTTCATACCAGTGTTAATATATCTATAGTGACAGCAACATGTTACACATTTAAATTTGTCTGCATGACAGAGTTAAGCAAAGATAATTCTGTTTGATATCAGAGAACATGTAAAGCATTTAAATATGAGCAGAATCTAATCATTAGATTTTATTTAATGATCTTCAATGTCTGATGTATAATATACAGTAATGACATCAATATGGGTATGTAAGAGAATGTCTAAGATTGCATATGGCACAAACTGATGTGGCTTTATGTGGACATGGGGCATTTGAGTTTGAGTGGAAACAAATTTACAATGTACAAACAAAATGGAAAATGAGAGTTAACATTGAAATTTGATATAAGGATCATCTTTAACGAGTGAAACAGTGTGAGTAATTATCAAATCAGAATTTACAAGTAAATCCATAGACCTAACTACATAAAAGCTTAAAAGAACAGCAAGAGTATAATAGACTATAAGATAAAGGTATAAAAGTAGGCCACTCACCCAAATGATTCTGCTCCACCATTCAATGAGATCATGTTTGATCCAATAACTCCACTTTCTAGCCTGTTCTCTAATAACCCTTGATTCCCTTACTGATTAAAAATCTGTCTATCTCAGCCTTGAATATACTTAATGACCCAGCCTTCGAAGCCCTTTACAGTGAGGAATTCTACAGATTCACTACCCTCAGAGAAGAATGTGCAACCGCATATTCTGAGTTTATACCCTCTGGTCCAAGTCTCTCCCACAAGGGGAAACAATATTTCCATGTCTACTCTGTCAAGGCCCTTAAAAATCTTGTACGTTTCGATAAGATTGCCTCTTACTCTTCTAAATTCCAGTAAGTACAGGCCCAATCTCCTCCTAAGACAGTCTCTCCATACCTGGTATCAGCCTAGTGTACCTTGGCTGGACTGCCTTCAATGCCAGTACTCCTTGCCTTAGATAAGGGGCCCAAAACTGTTCACAATATTCCAGCTGTGATCTGACTTGTACTTTGTATAGTATAAACAAAACCTCCCTACTTTTAGATCCATTCTCTCTTGAAATAAAGGCCACCATTCCATTTGTCTTCCCTATTACCTTCTGAACTTGAATGCTATCTTTCTGTGATTCAATGATGAGAACTCCCAAATCCCTCTGTTTATTTCTTCTTTACTCATTCATGGGATGAGGGCGTTGCTGGCCAGGCAGCATTTATTGTCCATTCCTAATTGCCCAGAGGGCAGTTCAGAGTCAACCACTTGGCTGTGGGTCTGGAGTCACATGTAGGCCAGACTAGGTAAGGATGGCAGCTTCCTTCCTTAAGAACATTAGTGAACCAGATGGGTTTTTCCAACAATTAACAATGGATTCATGGTCATCATTAGATTCTTAATTCCAGATATTTATTGAATTCAAATTCCACCATCTGCTGTGGTGAGATTGGAAACTGGGTCCCCAGAATATTATCTGGGTCTCTGGATTAACGGTCCAGCAATAATACCACTAGGCCATTTCCTCCCTGTTCTGTAACTTTTCTCCATTTAAATAATAAGTTCATCTGTTCTTCATGCAAAGTGCATAAGCTCACACCTTCCCACATTATATTCCATCTGCCAAGTTTTTATCCACTCACTTAACCTGTTTCTGTCCCTTTGGAGACTATTTGTGTTATCCTCATCATTTGCCTTCCCACCTATTTTTGTGTGATTTGCAAACTTGGCTCTAATGCGTTCACTTCGCTCATCCAAGTCATTAATAAATATTGTAAATAATTGTGGCCCCAGCTCTGATACCTGTGGCACTCCACTAGTTATGGGTTGCCATCCTGAAAGTATCATCCTTATCCCAACTCTTTCTGTCTATTAAATAGCCAATCATCTATTCAGGCTAGCATACTGCCTCCAACATCATGGGCTGTTATCTTATTAAGTAGTCTAACATGTGGTACCTTATCAAAGATTTTCTGAAAATCCAAATATATTCCATCCACAACTTCTCCTTTACCTATTCTACTTGTTGTTTATAGTAAATTTGTTAGACATCATTTCCCCTTCCTGAAACTATGCTGACTCTGCTCGATCACATTATGTATTTCTGAAGGCTTTGATATCATATCCTTTATAATAGACTCTAACAGTTCTTCAAATAACAGGTGTTAGGTTCATTGGCCTAAAGTAACATTTTCTTTATTTCCTTCCCTTTTTCAGAAAAGTTGTTACATTGGCAGTTTTCCAATCCTCTGGAACTTTTCCATAATCTAAGGATTTATGGAAGATTTCAACCAGCACATCCATTACCTTTGTATCCACTTCCTTTAATATTCTATGCTGCATCCCATCAGATTCAGGGGACTTATCAGTCTTTAGTGCCATTATTTTCCCCAGCACTCTTCCTCTAGTAGTGGTTATTGTATTTATTTTCTCTCCTCCTTTACCTCTGATTATTTAGTAATTTTGGAATGCTATTCATATCCTCTATTGTGAAGACAGATACAAAGCATTTGTTAAACTCCTCTGCCATTTCTTGATTCCCCATCATTACTTCCCTAGCCTTATTATGATGCTGGTTTTAAATGCATCTATTGCCCTCATTTAGAGGGAGTAGTGATTGGGAGGGATTAAAATTGACCTTATTGACCTTGTGCTGAACCATTTCTACCCAGCAACATCTTATCATGACTGACATCAAGGTCAGTCACGGCTTCTGCTTCTCGCAGTTGGGCTTCTAAGATATGTTGTGACATCATTGGTGCCAAAAATGATTTTTACAACTCTAAATGAGGCTCACCTGCACTCAAATCTGCTAGAATAGGTGCTGACAGAATGTGTCTGAGTTGCCAGAAGACGACTAGGTCAGCAAATTTCTGCTCTTCGGTAAGAATCCATAGTCCTACACTGCCTCTTTCTCTCACTTTCCACACTTGTATATATTTGGTGCAGCTTTTCCATCACTCTGGCTAGTTTTTGGTGGGAGACAAATTTCAAATATTAAAATAAGCTTGGCAGTTAAAAGTTTGTCTCCTTCAGAATGTTGAGCTCTGCTGCCTGGTTAAAGTCTCCCATTACTACTTCTGCCATCCCATTAAAACCTCCCCCTCACTTGTTATGCTGAGTCATTTGGGATGTTTTAGTTATTAAAAATATGAAATAGTCGGGACAACGGCCAATGAGAATGATTTAACTCATAAATCAATGAATTATAAAGGGGTGTACACATTATGTTTTACACATTTAATTTACATATTTAATGATGCAGAATCAGAAAAACTGAATGATATAACTGTAAGTTGCCAAAATCAAAAGTTGATGGCAAGTTTTGAAATGGTTTGCACTTAGATTAAGCCTAAGGGATAAATAGTCAAAAAGCACTGTATATTTTCAAAGTTCGAGCATGAAAATAATAGATTTCAGATTCAACATGGATTGCAGAAAAATAGGCGTAATTATTTTTTCTCTTCCTAACTATCCAACACGAAATTAATTGGCATTTTACAAATGCAGAGACAGCCATGATCCTGACAATGTTGTTGCATAGCAGTCAGGAATGGACATTACAACTTTATATATTTCCCAGCCCAGCTCTTAACTAAAGTTAGCAACGCAGCTACTAGCAAGAATTCAGCACAGGATATGATTCACACTGGGTTCTCTATCTGATCATTCATTTTTAAGTAAAAAATGGCCATGCTGATTTGAGCTCAACCCTTGTGGTCTAAATGATTTAATAACTGCTGTTTACTGCATTAGTATTTTCGGTAGCTAATATTAACTATTTTGGCAGTGAAAAATTAAGGCAATTTTTAAAATCTCATTTCTGTGTCAAGTGAAATTATTGTAAATGGAGTTAAAATTATATCAAAACTTGTCTCATCTTCACACAGTTTTGAGGATGAAATCAATCTTAATTGTTATATAAAACTTGTGACTGCAAACGTGCAGGCTTATCTAAACTTAGATTAATTTCCTTTTCCATTTCCATTTACTGACTTAGGAATTATCTTAGGAAATGATGATAACTGTGATAGAACTAAATCCACATGCATGCTGAGAAATCTTATAGGGTGTTCTTTGTAAATTGTCTCTATACTTAAACAATTGTGGTTTCACTGTTAATCTTTATCAAAGGTGAGCTTGGACAGAAAAAACATCCATCAAAACAGATACCACCACTACAGTCTGCCTGTCCTACGTAGTATCCTTGAAATTTGCTAAACTGGGAAAAGCTGGAAATCAGACATGTATTCTGACACAATTCTCCCAGGTTGCCTGACATCACATACACTCCAGGGGGCTCCATTAAATTTAGCCCCTTTTCAGTAAGTATTTTCATTTTTCAGATGAAGAGCAATATATTTTACCCAAAGCTTCCTGTACGTTTGTAATTAAATTTTGCACCCTCCATTTCATCTCTCAAGCAGGAATCAGGTGATGTTGGAACCAAAAAGTGAAAGCTATTTGTTACCAGCATGGTACTCAGTGGGATGTAGTCTTTTCCATCCTGTAAAAGAGAACATATCCTTTGTATTATATGTAAAAAAAAAAATCTTTACATTTAAAAGTGGCGAAAAAGCTTGCTCTTTGCAGCAATAATGGAAAATAATAGCACACTGAAGCAGTCCATGTTCAAATGCAACATGATTTGGACAATATCCAGGCTTGAGCTTGCAAGTGGCAAGCAACTTTTGATCCATACAAATGCCAAACAATGACTATCTCCAATAAGAAACAATCTAACCATCATCCCTTGACATTAAGGCATCACCATCACTGAATCCCCTACTACCAACATCCTGGGGGTTATCATTGACCAGAAGCTAATTTGGACTTGCCATATAAATATGGTGGTTATAAGAGAAAGTCAGAGGCTAGGAATACTGTGGTAAGTAATTCAACTCCTGACTCCCCAAAGCCTGTCCACCATCTACAAGGCACAAGTCAGGAGTGTGATGGAATACTCCCCACTTGTCTGGATGAATGTCTGGGGATAGGGTAGGGGTGTGGGTCTGGATGGGATGCTGTTTGGAGGGTCGGTATGGACTTGATGGGCCAAATGAAATCCCTTTTTGTCTTTATAACAGTTCGAAATTGAATCTCAAAATATTTCAACTCAAATATTGGTTATTAACTGAAACAGAAATCCAGTGCATGGGCAGAAAAACAAACAGTACCTGTTGGGCATTTGCTTGCAATAAATCTCCAAGTCTTTGCACAAGCTCTGTGAAAGTTGGCCGTTCTTTGGGATCAACATGCCAGCAGTCAAGTAATGTTTGATAACTAGAACAGATCCAACAAACAATTAATTGTTTGACTTTAAAATAAATAATGATGTTAATTATGTTTTTAGTGGTATTGTAAAATAAATTTTAGGTGGCATCGTTAAATATTATGTCCTGAAATGGATGTAATTTTTACAGTGATTTGTCTAAGGAGGAGTCTATTTTAATTCTGAGGAGCAGTCGTACTGGACACAAACCATTAACTCTGTTTCCCTCTCCTAAGATCCTGCCAGACCTACTGAGTTTCTCCATCATTCTCTGTTTGTTTCCAGGGTCCGCATTATTTTGTTTTTGGTTTATTTTAAGTTGAGTTTAGTATTAATTGAGGTTCCCTTATGTGGATGACATTAAAATGTTGGAGAAAATCTGCTACATAGCACTACATAGGAACACGAGTCAGTCATTCAGTCTGTTCTGCCATTCAATTAAATCCTGGCTGACCTACACCACAATTTTATTTACTCACCTATGCTTCATACCTCAGTTTTGAGATGTTCAATTGACCAGGGCCAAATTTTGGCAACTGGAGTAGGTACTTAAATTGGAAAATTTCCGGACTCCCTGAACTGGCTTCAGAAAGCAGTATCACAAATCATTTGACTTTTGCTTGGGGAAATGACTGTACAGACCTAATTACCATAGAGGCAGAGTGTAAAAGGCCATCGGGATAGTCAAATGCTGAGGCAGACTGGTTAGAGTTCCTGCCTCAGTTCTCAGAAGCAGTTAAGCCCTCTAACACTTACTGTCACAATCTTCCTCATCCCTAACTAACCCCACGGCCCCTCATACCACCCATGCTGTCTCCAAAGTCAGTCACTAATATCCAGCATTGGCAGAACTCAGGAACCACGTGCAGACGAAAACAAAACTTACAATGAAATATAGCTGTCACTTCTGACACATTTGATAGTGAAAAAATCCAATGCTGTATCAATTTCAAGCAGTTAATTTATATGAAAACAAACTCTTTTTCTGTCCATAGATAAAAGAGCTAACAGCTAGATTGAACTGTCAACTTTGAACTCAGAACACTCTGCTGGGATAAACCACATTTTGATACTCAGCCAAATATTCATAGCAACAAAATGGTAGCTTTTAGGAAAACGTCAAAGACCTTGATTGAAGTTATATGATCAAATACTGAAATAATTTTCTAACCTGTGTCTGTTGGCCTATTAATCAAAACAATCCAGAACACTTTTTAACAAACTCTCACTTTTTTAGTTAAAGAGCAGGGGATTTTAAAAGTCTTCTTATTAAGACAGAGAAACAGACTTACTTACCCTTCAAGAATAAGTGTTTTTGTCTACTCCCTCAAATCGTGACTCCCACAGTGTGCACTAAGGCCCTTGCAACCACCTAAATGGGGTTTATTTTAACATAGCACTAAATCCAATGGCCTTGTTGAGTTCAAGTGTCTCTCTTACATGATTCACATTCCTAATTTCAGCAACTCTTTGAAGGGGAGAATTACAGGTTTTCACTATTCTTTGTGTGAAAATGTACTTTCTGCTATCAAGCTTCTAATTTTAATGTTGGCCATTTGTTTCAATTTCCCTTTGAATTTAAGGAGGGTTGAGAATTAAACAGTAGTAAGTAATGTGTTGGAATGGTTAAGTCTAAAGATGACACAGACATATAGATTCTTAGTTGCAGAACATAATGAAGCATTTCTCCCCTCATAAACTCACTAAACTTGAACATAATGCTTATCCATTGTGAATCAAATTGTTTCATCTACAAGCACAGAGACTGGTCCTGAGGAGCCAGCAGGACCTGCAATATCAGCAACGTGGAATTGGAAGCAGCAGCAAGAAAAGAGAAGCAAGTGAAAAGTGAAGAAACCAAGAAAACCTTAATGTGGGTGATTGCCAATGGAGACCATGGGATGAAGACTAATGATATTCACTGGAAGATCCAAGAGAGGAAGGAGGATTCTTTTAAGGGGGACCAATAGGTTGTGGAACACTTGACCATGAGTGGAATATTTTTGTAGATTAGGATATCATTTAAAAGGAATGGGGTGCATATTGGAAATGGAAGAATCAATTAGAAGGCATGGAATCACAAGAGAGAGCTTCACTGGGGATGGTCCTAAACCTACTCCTAACTTTTCAATCATTCTCTGAAAACTCTCCTTTATTGAGTCTAACCACAGGGAATATTAAGACTGAACACAGTTTAGGATGATGTGCAGTGTGATAAGTGCCCCAAAACCAAACTGCTGATCTATATTTTCTCTTGGTTTAGTTCAGAAAAGCCACAATGACTTCTATTTGAACACACTATTAGTGCATTTTAAATTATTTTAATCTGTTTGTATTTTGAATTCCCCATTCCTATCTACCCCCCCAACAACCTTTTATTCCCTTGTTTAACAAGAATCAATCTACCTTCACCTTAGAATTATTCAATAACCCTAGCCCTAACTACTAGCTGAGGCAAAGAGTACCAAAATCACATGACCCTCAGAGGAAAAAAAAAATCCCTAATCTCTGTCCTAAAAGGGCAACACTTAAAATTTGAACAGTGCTGCTCCTGGTTTTTAAACAGTGCCCCTTAGAGGACACATCCTTTCCATATCAAGTCTATTCAGGACCAATCAAGTTATCCCTCAGTCCTCTAAAGTCCAATGGAAGCAGATCCATTCTGTCGGACCTATCTTTATAAGATTACCTGCAGGTCCAGGTATCAATCTAGTATACCTCCCCTGAACTGCCTCCAATGCCATTTCTTAAGTAAAGAAACCAAAATGGTATTCAATATTCAAGATGTGGTCAAACCACTTGCCTTGTATAACTGAAACATAACCTCTTACTTTTAAGTGGAATTCCTCTCGTAATAAAGGATAGCATTCCATTAGCCTTCTTGATTATAAGCTGTACTAACTTTTGCAGCTCATGCACTAGATATCCTCTATTCTTCAGAATTCTGCAGTCTCTCTCTTTGTCTTTATTTTGACCACTCACTCAACCTACCTTTGTCCATCTGCATGCTCCATATATGCTTTTCACAACATACTTTCCTATCTACCTGTGTCATCTGCAAATTTAGAATCTTAGACTCCCCATACTGCAGATAGAAGCCATTTGGCCATCAAGTCTGCACCGACTCCCTAAAGAGCATCCCACCAGACCCCATGATCCCACATTTACCATGACTATTCCTCCTAGCCTGCACATCCCAGTAGACAATGGGCAATTTAGCATAGCCAATTCACCTATCCTGTACATTTTTGGATTATGGGAGGAAACCAGAGCACCTGGTGAAAACCCACGCAGACACAGGAAGAATGTTCACACTCCATGTAGACAGTCACTCAAATCTAGAATCAAACCTAGGTTCCTGGCATTGTGATATAGCAGTGCTAAACATTGTGCCATTGTGCTGCCCTTTAGCTACCATGTCTTTGCTTCCCTCAACTGAAGCATTGATATAAATTATACAAAGTTGAAGCCAAAGCACAGACCTCCAGGGAACTCCATTCATCACATCCTCTCCATTTGTGCATACTGTCTGTATTCTACCAGCCAGCCAATCTTCTATCCATGTTAATATGTTACACTCTACTCAATCAGCTCCTAATCTGTGCAATGACCTTTTATGTGGCACCTTGTCAAATGCCTTCTGGAATTTCAAGTACAGAATGTCCACAGGTTCCCCTTTATCCACATCACATGTTACCCCTTCAAACAACTCCAAAACATTGGTAAAGCATGTTTTCCCTTTGACAAAGCCATACTCACACTTCCTGATTACCTTGGGTTTTTCTAAAGTACCCAGCTATAAACTCCTTAATTACTCACAGTAGTCGCCAAGCTAACTAACTTATAGATTTCTGTTTTTTGCCCTCTTCCTTCTGGAATAGAGGTCTTATATTTGCCACATTCCAGTCTCATGGAATCTTTGCACAACTAGCAAATTTTTGAAAATTGACAGCAACAGATCTATAAATCTCATTAGTCACATCTTATAAGGTTTTGAGATGATGTCCATTAGGACACAAGGTCTTATCAGCTCATAGCTCCATCGGTTTGCTCAGTACCATTTCCCTAGTGATTATATTTTCACCAAGTTGCTCTATCTCTTCCACCTCCTGATGTATAGTTTTTACTGGAAATTTTTTGTATCCTCGATAATGAAAACAGAAACAAAATATTTGTTCATTTCATCCACCATTTCCTTTTATCTACAACTCCCTATCCTCACTCTGAGGACCAACACTCATTCTAGTTAATCTTTTCCTTTTTAAATACCTGTAGAAAATTTTGCTACTAGCTTTTACATTCCTTGCTAGCTTCCTCTCATATGCTAATTTCTTTCTCCTGATTAATCTTCTGGCCATTCTCCAACATTCTTTATATTGTATCAATCACTGAACAATCATTCATCTTCGTGCAATATGTTTTTGTCTTAAACTAATGCTTTCCTTCACTTCTTTAATTAACCAGGGATGGTGGCTCCTTTTCTTTGTAGTATGAATATACTTATTTGACATATTTTAAATATCCCTTTGAAGGTCTGCCACTGCTTCTCTTTTGATTTGTCCCCCAGCCTAATATCCCAGTTCACCTCAGCTAGCTTATCTTCATTGCCCACATTGTTCGCTTATTTAGGTTGAAAATATTAGTCTTAGACCAGATGTTAAATCCAATCATATTGTGGTCCCTGTCACCTAAGGGTGCCTTTACTCTCAGGTACCTTTACTCTCAGGTACCTAATTACACAATATCAAAATTAGTATAAACTGCTCTCCGGTCAGTTCTAGAACATGCTGCTGCCCTAAGGAGCTATCTCAAAAGTATCCTATGAACTCTTCATTCAGATTACCATTACATATAAACTAGAAAAGGCAGAAGAGCCAATTAAAATGACCCGTGACTTTTGCTTTCGCCTGCATTACCACCACCCAACCAATGTTGTGGTTAGTTAGGGGCCCTGTGGACATTTCCTAACAGTGAATTCCTTCCACTCCTATTTTTCTTCTCTACCCAAATCATTTCTCCATCCTGATTAGCTAAACCAAGATTATGTCTACTGCACCAATTTGATCCTTATGCCACTGAGTAAAATAACAGGCTCCAATGACAACACTGGAATCTGATCGGCCGCTTCAAAGAGGGACCCTGCCACTTTCCAGCAACCTTCTTTCCTACCTTCTGAGAGCAGGTCAAAATGAAAGATTGTAGGAAGGGAGCAGGATATCGAAGGGTAAATTGTCTGAGCAATTTCAACTTCCCACCTACCTAGCTTCCATCATCACTACAGTCTTTCTGCTTTGATCACTAACTCCAGTACTTCCTTCCATGTTCTCTGTATAATTAACAATTTCTACTGTTCTCTGCCGTAAATGTCTTTCATTTGATCTTATAATTACATTTCTTCATTGTCTACTTATTAAACCCTTGTATTTATATAGCACCTTTCACATCCACCAGATCGTCCAAATTTCAGTCAATTAAATAGCTTGAAGTTTACAATGTGGAGTATGCAGCCCACAAATAGCAAAGTGACAATGACCAGATAGACCTATATTCATCAAGTTGATTGTGGGACAAATATTGGCCAAGAAACTGTGGCTAACGCCCCTCTTTTCTTTCAGAATATTAGAGATGTGGCCATTTATGTCCACTTTTTAGGCCAGACAGGGCCTCAGTTTAATGCCTCACCTGAAATATGGCAGTATCAACTTCCTCAGCACTGCACTGCAATGCCAGCTTAAATTGTTGTGCTTGGGTTCTGTCGTGGAACTTAAATACATAAACTCCTTATTCAGAGGTGCAGTACTACTAAATAAGGCACTGTTCACGCTGCAGCGCTGAGACTTGTTTGCTGCTTTCTGATCTGTTGCAACCTTTCATTATTATAGTCATGACTATTAAATCACTCAACATAACCACTGTGTTTTAACGAATACAACATGAATCTTTGATGTTGCAGAAGAAACTTAACTTGCTGCTTCAAAAACAGAAATTGCTGGAAAAACACAGCAAATCCGGCAGCATCTGTGGAGAGAAAGCAAAATCAATATTTCAGGTCCAATGACCGTTCTTCAGAACATATTCTGCCTTCTCTCCCCAGATGGTGCCAGACCTCTGAATTTTTCCAGCAAATGCTGTTTTTGTTTCTGATTTCCAGCATCCACAGTTTGATATTTTGAAACTTTTTGTTAATTCATTTAGCAGGTAGTTACCGATAATTTAACTATAATACATATGCATTATAATCAGGATTATTTTTATTGGTTTTCCAACAGTCTCTCACATGCAGATGTATAACGTGCTCAAACAGTAAATTAATGATATAATTTCTACCTTTGTCAATTGTTAATTCATTAGAACCATTCAGTAATAAGGTCCCATCACATAATCAGACAGGTTTTAGTGAGTACAAATGTTGAATTTCTGTTCAAAGGACAGTTGTGAATCAGTGGTTATATCTTGCAACTATCAGGATGTGAGGTGTGACCTTGTTTTTTCCAGTTTCGAAAATCCTGTATTTCTACCAGTCAACTTACATTTCTGGAGTTGAATATTCAGGAGCTCGCATCCTTGTGCCCTCTCTCAGTCGTCTGCAAAAATCTTCATCAATCTGAACTCCTGGGTATGGTGATGCTCCTGAATTCAACATGCAGATAAATTCTTATTTGAAATAAAGCTACAAGAGTCACATCTAATTCTGTCATTTCCACCATGAATATAGCTGATAAGAATACTGTGCTAAGTGAGAGCTGCTTGTGAAGATTACCTTTGGACTGATTTTTTTTCCAGTGTCAGATCTGACAAGGAAATGGATGTGAGTAAAATTAGCAGGAGGGTAACAGAAATGTCAAAATCACACATCAAGAAAATATGCAGATGTTTGGTGCAGGGAACTTATTGAATTTCAAGAATCCAATATAGAAAATATCAAGAAATAATGCATCCTCACAGTTTAATACAGGTATGTACCACTCAAAGTCTTACTCTTGTGACTTGTACACACCAGCCTATAAAACTCAAGAGTTGACAAATGACTGTAAAATAGAATTTTACAGGCAGAATTTTAAGGTGATTGGAGGAAGGTATAGGGGAGATGTCAGAGGTAGGTTCTTTACACAGACAGTGGTGGGTGCGTGGAATGTGCTGCCGGTGGTGGTAGTGGAGTCAGATACATTAGGGACATTTAAGTGCTTCTTGGATAGGCGCATGGATGATAGTAAAATGTAGGGTATGCAGGGTAGTTTGATCTTGGAGTAGGATAATAGGTCAGCACAACATCATGGGCTGAAGGGCCGGTACTGTGCTGTAGTGTTCTATGTTCTAGAAGGCAACTTAAATACAATACACAAAATACTAGCAGTCCTGAATAAAGGCCTAGGACCAGGTCCACTGCATCAAGACAACTAAATAATTGAAAATCCTATGCAGCATATTGAATTCCAGAATTTGAGTCATGTTTTGGCTGCATGCAGCAAAATTGTTTTCCATGACATCTTACTTATGACATGCAAAGCAGCAGCCAGACATGATCTTGCTATTTCTTAAACTTGTCATGGCTTACACTACAACTATATTCAATATTCCGCCTGCTATACTCAAAAGCGTTAATGAATACAGTTATTAACCAGCTGCTTTTGCCCAGCACAGCAGCCACCTTCATTTGGACCTATCTTGAGGTATTTACTAAAACGTCTTATCTGGCTCCAAGTCATTTTGAACATATAATGGTTTCTGTCAATACAGAGGATTGTTGTAGAATGAATCATCATTATTCTTCACCTTAAAATGACAAACATTGACTGGCAGCTCCTATCATCCAATCCCAATCAGGTTTGAATCATGATCCTGTACTGCAGACCAATAGGAAATGAAACCCAGGAAACAGTAGACCAAATTAGGGCATCTAGGAAACTTCAGGAATGGATTGAGTAAACCAAACCCTGGGAGATGGTTACATGAAGGGTACTGAATACCTGGATACACAGGAAAAGGAAAGAATCAAAAACTCTTGGATTTCTAATTGTATCCTATGGCTTAGTTCATTTGATCATTCCACAAATACTTCTATAATTTCTACCGTTCATCCCAAAAGTACTTCAGTATCTACTCTCCATTGATTAATTATGAACATCCATGGGTTAGGCCAAATAGCTAACCCAGGTCATAGCACTGGATGATTCAAGCCACAGTCAATGCACGTCATTTTAAAATAGGGAATAAGGGACTTATGTCACACAAAATAACCCAAATGCCAGAAGTTGCTCTATTTATCAGGCATAAAAGCTATTTTAGTCGGTGTTAAGTTGGAGGAAACAGCTGATTTTCTGCTTAAAATGCAAACAGCTATCAATAATGCATTGCAATACAGAACTGACTGTCAGAATTAATAAATGATCAACATGTATAATAACGCATTACTCTGTACAATGTATTGAACTTAGATTTTGAATTATTTACTACTTATATTCAGTCCAGCTATTAAAATATTCTTTATATTTTGTTGGAAGGGGCCTTAAAATTCAAAGGCTTTTAATCTGTCCATGTACTAGCTTCAGCTCATCAGGTATTTCTTCCAATGTTTCATTTAAGTATTTTCAATTGGAGACCACACCCTTTTCGTTCATAACCAGACAAATTAGAGGGGTTAGCATTTCACAGTCCCTTAACTTCATGCAGGCAACATTTAACATGGTCAGTAGCTATGAAATGGTATATTCAACTTCTGTGCTAATCGCTGAATCTCTAACTGTGCTCCAAAAATTGGAACCTACTGTTCCACTGTGCCAAAAGGCTAATGTTTAATAGAAAATGGAAAACATGGACTTGATATAATGGTTGTATGCCATGGAAATATTTTTGGTAGAATTCAATGGTTTCCATAATTTTTTGAACTAACAAAAATCATAAATGAAATGACAGGAATGGTTCTCAGATATGAATTGTACTTGGTTCTGGGATCTGGTTCATCAAAATTCTTTTCTCATCTTTTATCCTTCATATCATCAATTCTGATTGACCCCAAATTTTAAATGATTGGATTTTCTGATGAACTTGCTACTTTCACAAAGGGATGGAATTTAATACAGATCAAAATATAAGCAATAAAGTGCAGTAACACACTAGTAGCATCTGTAAAATGAAAACACAGGCTAACTTTTAAAATCCAGAGCGCTTTTATGCCCATGCATCCTTACCTCCTTCCTTGGCTTTGCGTTTATTTCTTTCCACGTATCTGCTTCAAAAGTTTCTCCACAGTAAAGGTGAGATATAAATAAAAACTCTTTTTACTGCTATAACTGACTAGACTTGCATTTGAGGTGTTAATCTATCTTTTCCCTTTGAGGGTGTTTATGAAGCTTCTGCCTCATTCCTGTCTCCTTCCCACATCTGCCACTGCTAAATAAGCAGTAAATGCAGTTCGTAGTCAGTTAAGTATTTTGCACATTAAACTTGCAATGTGTGTATGTTTCTACACCAGTTCATGGCAACAAATTAGGAGCCATCACAACACTGTGACTCTAACCTAGGAATCAAAAACCTATTTGTACAAGTAAACTTATCTTCCTTTAAAATGAATATCCTTGCATGTCATTATGTCATCCTGAAGTATCCTGTGTTCTGTTGTCAGCGATATACGTAGATATTATGACATACCTAAGGAAAATATTTCCCACAGCAAAACTCCATAAGACCAGACATCACTTTGAGTATTGTAGATTTTGTCAAATATAGATTCAGGGGCCATCCATTTGAGAGGGAGCCTTGCCTGTAAATAATGATGAATAAAAATTATTGAATTGACTAGCTTCTTAACTAAGTTCACTTTTAGTTGTCACTTTACATGCAATGTCATTAAATGAACTTACATCTCCCTTTCGTACATAATCAGGATCTTTGTAAATATCTCGTGCAAGTCCGAAGTCACAAATCTTAACTACATTGTTCTCAGATAAAAGGACGTTTCTTGCTGCCAGATCTCGATGGATGCACTGTAATAAAAGAGTTGCACTCTCAAAACTCATTTCCTCAATCTTTCCCATGAATTTCCTGACATCATTATTTATACCAAAGTTTTTTTAGTAAAACCTCTTCCTTAATGATCCAAAAAATAATAATTTAACAATTTTCCTGGGGAAATAAGTAGGAAGTCTGCTCGAGTTCCTTAGAACATGCGTAAGAAATGTACTTGTTTTCAGAAATCACAGCTTGAAAGCAAGTCATTAAATGTAATAATCATGCAATGTAGGTCTGGATGTGAGGAAGAGCTGGCGTCACGTGTTGAGTCTCACAATGTGCCTTTAAGTGTGTCAACTTGGTTTACTTAAATGTTCCAAATTGGCATGTGGACAACAGGTAAGAAAACAAATGAAAATATTTGCACTCTGATCTTTCCATGACGCTTTCATAGTAGTTCACAACAAAGCACGGGATCTCCAGCACATGATAAAAAGCAATGATACTGGATAATAGAGAATATACAGAGCCGGGCATGGTATCACTGTACTGCCTATTAACTTCTTAACTATACTAACTAAATTAGAGAGGAGAGAGCTACATCTTCAGATTTGCTCCAAACTACTGTGAGATCCGTAGGTACATGATAATAAATTATTTATTAGCTAAGATTTCTAAAATGAAAGTTATAAATGCTGAATACATTATAGATCAATATATAATGTTTCACTTGAGATGTTTATTCATATTTGTTTACTTGTAGCACTTCTGTTTTTAATTTTATGATTTTATTAAAAGGTTACTATATTGATTAGTCAGTTAAAAATTTATATATTTCAATGAGATAGTTAATATATAACAGGCTACTATTAATGTTGGTATTCTTAAAGCCTTACAGCATTTTAAAGAGTAGATTTTCAACACAGAATTTTTAAAATTAATATGCATTTTTGTCAACTATTTAATTAATTATAAGCCATATTTGTTGGGCGAATAGAATTCCTGAACTTTTGGTACTGAACTTTGCTCCATGTCACACTTACATGTCAGCATCACAGTGTTCAATACCAATCATGACTAGTCAGTTTGTGCTCGTATGCAGCAAGATCTGGACAACATTCAGGCATGGGCTTAAAAGTGTCATATGTAGCACAAATGCTATAAATTCCAGGGAATGAGCAAACCCTAAAAAGAATCTAAACATTCAGCTGCACTACCATTACTGGTTTTCTCAGTTTCAACATCCTGGAGCTTATTATTTACCAGAAACTTTATTGAACCAGGAGGGAATTCTACATAGCGTACTGACCTCCCTAGTTGCATCGACTATCTAGAAGATACAAATCTAGAGTGTAATGAAATGCTTTCCATGTGCCTGGATGAGTGCCCTCCAACAATGTCAAGAAGTTCAACACCACCCAGAGCAAAGCAACCTGCTTGATCAGCGTCCCATCCAACATCAACACATACAAGCTGCAGTGTGTGCTTTCTACAAGATGCACTGCAGCAACCCAGCAAGCCTTCTTTGACTGAAATTTACAAACCCATGATCACTGCCATTTACAAAGATTAGGGCAGCGGATGCATGAGAAGAACCACTATCTCTAAACCACAATCTATCAAAACTTGGAAATATATGGCCATTCCTTCACTATTATTGGGTGAAAAACTTAGAACTCCCTCCCTAACAGTACCCTAAGTGTATTTACACCATCTGGACTGCAGAGGTTCAATGACAGGGCCAACGACACTTCCTTATTAGGGATATAAAACAAATGGTCTTGCCACATTCACATTCAACAAACAAATTATTTTAAAATGTGTTTTGGAATTATTAAGGCCTCTTGTTCATATGTTTCGATTCAGTAGCTATTGCATTTGATCTTTCCATTTTAAATTGAAACATTCAGATTTTGTAAATATTTTTAAAATAATATTTTTAAGAACCAGTTATGTGAATGAGTTCAAACTTTTCTCATTCCACTGACACAGCATCTGTAGTATGATGTTTGTTCATACCATATAATTTAAACTCAGAGTACTATCAGAAAAAGGTAATCGCGCATTACCATGTCAAATTGTAACATAGCAAAGGGCAAGTTGAAAACTAATTTGTTTATTTAAAATAAAATCATGAATCAATATTCATTAGATCATTGAAATAAAAGCAAATAACTGTGAAGCTAGCGATCTGAAATAAAAGCAGAAAGTGCTGAAGAAACTCAACAGGTCTGGCAGCATCTGCAGAGAGGGAACAGAGCGAGCATTTTGAGTCCCAGTGACGCTTAGATCATAGAATCCCTACAGTGTGGAAAGAGGCCCTTTGGCCCAACAAGTCCACACCAACTACCAGAGCATCCCACCCAGACCCATCCCCCTATAAACCCACCTAATCTACACATCCCTAAATACTATGGGCAATTTAATCCACCTAGTCTGCACATCTTTGGACTGTGGGAGGAAACCGGAGCACCTGGAGGAAACCCACATGGATACAGGGAGAACGTGCAAACTCCACACAGACAGTCACCCGAAGGTGGAATTGAACCCGGGTCCCTAGCACTGTGAGGTAGCAGTACTAATCACTGAGCCATCGTGCTGCCCCAGCACTTCTCTAGCACAAAAACAGAAATTGCTGTAAAGCTCTGAAGAAGGATCACAGGACCCTAAATGTTAATTGTGACTTCCCTTCCACAAATGCTGCTGAGTTTTTCAGCAATTTCTGTTTTTCTTTTTGTTATCTAGTTTATTATAACGTTCGGGTTTTGCTACCTTGGATCAATCTTTAGGTTATTGTGACAGATTAGAAAAGTGGCAAGAAATTATTCGTAATCTCAGTCAACCTGTGTTTCAGAATTTCTCTTAGCATTGTATTCAAACCTTTCTTGATGCCAGGAATTCCATGCCTCGGGCCACCTGGAAACTGTAACTGATCAGGTCCTCCATGGTAATTGGTCCTTTGTACAAGTCATCAGTATCTACAAAATTTTTTTTAAGAAGAGAATTTTAATGTTAACTTTTGAATTATTTCTACAATCAGTGGTTCAATAATAAAAGAGTTACAATACCAGGTAAAAGCTGTAAGATTTAACTCTATAGTGTATCTGCAAACTTTAAGTTACTATTCTGAAGAAAATAAATTAGTGGTTATCTGTAAATGAACAGGGGGTAGGCCAGCAGAGAAACCTCACCAATTCCATTGTATGCCATTGTTTCATTGAACCAGGATGTGAGCAAAAATAATTCTGATGCAATGTTCAGGCATCACTTTATTTCCTTTTCTCCACTGATGAGAGTTTGACCTGCTGGGTGGTACCAACATTTCTGGGTTTTGTTTCAGATTTCAAGCCTTTGTGGTTTGTTATGTCATGGCCAACAATAACATTGGTTTGGTTGATTTAACTGGAAACATGGGGTCAACATTACCAATTCAAAGTATTCAAACATACTTTTGACGTGCTCCCATAAATGTGAACATGGTGGTTCACAACAGCAACAACTAAATCCTTCTCAGCCATTCAATAGTGATTTACAAGCACTATTGCTTTTTATCCTCTCCAGTATTCCTGGAGGCTGTAAATCAGAACTGAACAGAAAGAATTGATTCTTAACATGCTCTTTTGCAATGGAATTTCCTTTTAGCAGTTCTGACAATATTTTCATCACCATCAAAGTGGCAAGCAAACAAAAGCTTAGGGTCATACTTGCAAAGCATTTTTATTAATTAGCTTAAGCAGAGAGTGTCATGTATAAATCAACTAGATTTGTGACACCCACTGCTTTAGACTCAAAACATGGAGGTTAGCACTAATCAAAATGGCTGGTAATCAATATCATCTATTTCACTGCTTTCAGAGTTTGAACTCATTTCATTTTTTGATAGAAATAGTACAGGTTAAAGTATATTGAAGCGCAAGTTTTCTCAAAACTTTCAGATATTTGCAAGCATGTAATGTGTAATTTGAGAAGGATAAAATTACAGTATATATTCTGGCAGACCCAATGAGGAGGTATCATCAACATGGGAATTTTCTCCAGAATATTGTCATCACTGACAGTCTGTTGATTTGGTGAGTTACTGCAGTAAAACCTCAGATCATGTGGTGAATTTCCAGCCAAAATTGGCAGCAGCAAAGTTGCAGTATTGCTGATGTTTGTTAACTCCCTTTCACCTCACAGAGGTGATTAGTGGCAAAATAATAAGGTGAGGTTTCCTCCCTAATGTTCTGAAAACCTCGAGATAATCTGATAAGAAATATAATTGTCATTCATAGCACACCATGTATTTTTATTCCTTCCCAAAACTGAAAGGTGTGCCTCCTCCTATTAAGAATATCCCACGGATGTTTATTACATAGATAATCAGCAAGGACATCAAAGATACTCAGTCCAGTGTAAAAATAACTTTGAAGGCTGTAAATCAGGAAGGAATCAGTTCATACCCTCCTCTTCCTCTTCAACATCACTTAGAGTTTTGTCTTCATCAAACCCAGAACTTGTGGAGCTCTCAGAGCTTGTGACGCTAGCCAGCCTTTTCTTTTTACCCTCCATGGAGGTCTTTTCTTGAATGGGGTCAGCCTGCAGTGTAGTTTCCTATGCAGATGGAGCACATGAAGAAAGCTTAGAAAAAACAATATGTTTTGAATAAAAACAGCAGCTCTTTACTAGAGCAAAATCTTACATTTTCTTATGTTTTACCCTCTGCCCATCACCTTCTAGCTCACTCTGCAGCCAATTGAAACAGTTATATAGAGGTCTAATTCCTTTAGTAGTGTTGGTTCTAAATCATTGAAAGGAGCTAATGTTAGGAAGGTAAATACAGTTTTTAGAAAGTGAATACGCGATACAAGTGACTGTATAATTTCACAAGATAAACAACTTTAACCCTAACCCTACCTAATAGAGTGAAATTAGCATTTTTTTCAGCATCACTGAAGGATTTTTAGTTGTGGGGCACAAAAGACTTGACAAAACCTAATTTCAAGTCTAATGTTGTGAACCCCTCAGGAGGCCAGCAAAATGTCCCATCTGGAAATTGGTTGGATCCTATTTGAGATGTCCAAGAAAATCTCCTAGAAAGGGATGTTGCCTGGGCTGGAGGAGCTGCAATATGAGGGACGATCAGATAGGCTGGGTTTGTTTTCCTTGGACCAATGAATGTTGAGGGGAGATCTGATAGACGCTTACAGGTCGGGCATCCTTTGTCTGAAAACCTTGTTTGCCAGACAAAAGATATTTTTGGTTCTCAGATAAATTTACCCGTTACAATCATTTGGACAAAAAGCTTTGCTTTGCTAGAACGGACCTGAATGGATCTAAAAAGCAAAGTTTTTTCCAAAGAACCTGAACTCAGTGAGTTTATTCGGGTCCACTTTCGCTAAGATCTTTGGTTCCTTGGTCTTTTCAGTTTTTGTACATGCGGATAAAGGATAGCTGGCCTGCCGAGGATTGTGAGGGGCATTGATCTGGTGGATAGGAAGGGACATTTCCCATTAGTAGAGGATTCAATACCAGCAAGCACCAATTTAAGGCAAAAAGGTAGTGGCTAAGAAGAGAGTTGTGAAAAATTTTTTTCACCCAGAGGTTGGTAGGGGTCTGCCTTGCTCACTGCCTGAAAGGGTGGTTAAGTCAGAAACTCTCGTAATATTTGAGCAGTATTTATATATTTACTTGCATTGCCATGTATAGGCTAAGAGCTAATGGATTGGTATGGTCAGATTTTTGATGACTGGTGCAGAAAAATGAGCTGAATGGTGTCCTCCTGTGCTGCAGGCGTCTCTGAGTCTTTATATATACAAATGATGGGCTTGTGATTTTGGGATGCCTTGAGTACAGTGGGTGTAAGGCTTGCACTGCTACATTTTTCTAGATGTATATGTGTCACAGGCAGTTTAATTTTTGTTTTAAATTAATATGGAGCCGGAAGGATGAGGAGAGACTAATCCCCTAGATATTTGGATAAGGCTGAGCATAGTTTTTCCCCAGTCTTTATACGCATGCCATTGGGTGCAGGGATTTTACCCTGTGACAATTTGATGCCTGAAAGCAGCCTAAACAAATTCTAGTCCTGTTTCTCAAAATGGTGTGACACACATTCTGGGATACTCTTCTACATGAGATGGTAGTGAATTCCTGCTCATGCCAATAGCAAATGTTAAATATATAAAGCAAATATTGTCCTTCAGTCATCCCTTGTTATTATATTTTCAGTTTCAAAATTTCTGGTAAGTGGCAACCTAGAAACAAATACATCATGGAGAATTCACCTGCTGTGCAAAAACATACAACCTGTGGACATCTATTTCAAATCACAACATGGGATCTCAGTAGTTCAGTATTAAAAATAAAGATCTTTAAGGTACAATCACCTTGTGCAGCACAAAGTTATTTCTCTTGCTCTTGAGATAGTTGGAGAGGTTGCCATATTTACAATATTCAACAATTACCATCAAAGGACCTATAAATAGAAAAATGAGACATAATGTAAATCAATATAACTCTTAAAAACAATTCCTTGGAATAAGACATTGACTAATTCTCTAAGTTTGTTATCCTAACTACTGTTTGTGTGGTTTAGCAAGTTAGAAATATTCTCCTTGAGGTTTGATAACTTGCAAAATAGAGAGGCTTTCTACCTCCTTCACAAATTTAATTAATTTCTCAAGAAAAAAAACTGTTTCAAAAATATATTTTTAGAAACTTAAAGTTCAACATTTGGTGCCTTGACAGGTCTTTCCCAATGCGTGATAATTTTGAGCCTGAATGCTGATTCATGAAGTTTCCTAATCCGACTTCTACTCTCAGTATCCTCAGCTGCTCATCTTTGAAGCAGAACTGGGCAAGTTTCTGGGTTCAGAATCTAAGCAAAGAAATTTTTTATTAATGCTTTATCTGAAATGGATTGTGAAACTCAAGGCATTTTTTGAGAAGCCAACAATCTACTTTGGATAATGTAAAAATAACAAATTTGCCTTATATGGTATTTTTAAATGAGGGGCTTGAAATCTAAGAAGCAGTAGTTAATCTTTCATTGTGAAAATTTGATTCTGTTTTCTTACATGTAAAGAGGGACAGATATGAAACAAGTGTGCTCTAAACTGAATGTTCTCGGTAGGTGAGTGAAATCATGACCTAAGAGGTATATATCAAGTGATTTGAAACAAACCATCTTAGAGACCAATTAAAATGGAAACATCACCCCCAACTTTTGGGGTCGAGCCTAATATGCTGGTGATCTGAATATTAACAATAAGTACTGCAGACATGAGGACAGAGAGTTTATCAGGCAACTGAATGTTTGTGGATATGGCGCCAAACTAAAGAACTCACTTGGTGACACCACATCCACAAACATTCACTCCCTTCACCAATGCTCAGTAGTAGCAGTGTGTGCTATCTACAGCATGCATTGTAACATTTTACCAAGACTCCTTGGACAGCACATTCTAAACCTGCAACCACTACCAACTAGGAGGATAAGGGCAGCAGATGCATGGAAACACCATAAACTGCAAGATCGCCTTCAAGCTACTCACCATCCTGAGTTGGAAATGTGTTATTGTTCTTTCACAGTTACTAGGTCAAAATCCTGGAACTCCCTCTCTAATGACATTGCGTGCTTAACCACACCAAGCAGTCTGCAGTGGTTCAAGAGGCAGCTCATGACCACCTTCTCAAGGGCAACTAAGTATAGGCAATAAACGCTTGATAAATCCAGCTAGAAAGCCCAAATGCCCTGAATGAATTTAAAAAAAAACTCAAATCTGGTCACGGTCACCAGCCCCACAAAATCATTCAAGCTACAAAGTCTAGGTCAGTGCTAGAGGAGACTGATGACTCTAGTTTAACCACCAAGACCGTGACCTGAAGAAGTTCAGTGCTTAGATATGGGCAAGAGATTTGGGAATTTTTCACATCAGTATTGAAGGGCCATATTTTAGAGCTCACACATTTCATTATTGTTGTTAATATGCTTCATAATTTCAAATTGTGATTCCAAATGCTGAAGTCTTGATTGCATAGATAGTGATAAAGGAGAAAATAATAATTCTGACATCCTGGATATGATTTCCCATGGTAATCTCCCATCCCCTTTTCTTCATAGGCCTGACCTGATGCATTAAAAAGGACATGAGGTGACCTAAAGAACTCTGGATCTGCTCACCCCTCCAGTCTGGTTTCCATTCTTCACTTCAATGTTTGCATGGTGTTGAACTATTCAACAGAACTGGGATTGAGAGCAAATAAGCAAAACTGGACCTGAAAACTAAAGTGCATCCAAAATAATTCCCAGTACTCTTCAAATAATATTTTCTATGTTCACACTGCGAAGTGGGAGAAATTGGCCACGGGGAGTAGATTGAACAGGGGTCTGGTTTTACACCCCAAGCAATCCTCTTTCCATAGAAGTGAAGGGAAACCACACATCAACTACATGTAATTTTTTGGAAAATATTTTAATGTAAACCATTGTGTAGAGTCAGGAGGAGTGGAAGTGTTCCTCCAATGTGATATTTCAACTCTCCTCCAAAACTACCACCATATCCTACCTAATCACTCACCTTTGGACACTGCCAGTGAAGTAAGCATCCGACATCAGATGAACAAGCCGCCTACACATCAGATGTTAACTACATCCAGAACACTAATTTCTAAAAGTTACCCTAATAAATTTATCCATAAGCAAAACTAGAATGAGGTAATTATGGAAAGCTGAGGCGAACTACTCCCCTCAAACATCTGCTACAGTATTGCCAAATCTTCATGTTACTGGGTTACTGAAAGAAAAGAAGTATATTGTCAGGAATTCTACCAAAATAGCAGCTTTTTAAAAAGCCAAATGTTTCACAAACGGAAGTGAGGTTTCTTATGTTTGTTGCTTGTAACAAAGAGATGAAAGTTCTTCCCAATTGTTCCACTTACATAGCAAACAGAACAAATCTTCCCCACTGATTTAGTTCACTACAGGTTCTCCTTCTAATAAAGCAAACTAATTTTGAACTCAAACATTATTGAATATTTTGTTTTGTGTTATTAATAAATTTCATTACAATCATAAGGTTACAAACCTCCATGTCTGGTGCATGCTCCTAACAAATTCACCACATTCAGATGATGTCCAATATGAATCAAGATCTTTAGTTCTGACATTAAAGCTTTGTATTCACTGGCTGTTGCCCCCTCTAGGAAGAAAATAATCTTAAATCATTTAAAGAACCATAATAGTAATGTTTAGTTTGGTCATTTTCAAAATCCTGCTGATAAAAATAAATGAAAGTTTCAATTGTTGTCTATAGATATGCAAATGCTAATGCAAATTTGAAACATACACATAAAGAACTGGAAAAATACTGCAATCATCATCAATATTGATGACATTTCCCATTTGCTATTTTTCCATTCTTTAATTTCCTGTCCATAAATGGACATAAACTTCATTTGGCAAACACACAGGACTCTAAATTGCACAGAGGTTCTGCTGCTCTAGATATTTGTTGTTACTGAGAGGTTCCTGGTTGTCAACTTCCCTCCATCCACTGCAAGGCAGATGATGGTCAGGAAGCAAAACAAGGGCTGTTTAGCAACAACATTGCTAGAGGCCATCCAGATTTAACTGTTGCAAATTACAAACTGAAGGATGTGGGGCCAAAATATTTTGCAGCAGAATCTCAAACACTTTCAGACATTTAACTAATAAAGAGTTTTATCCCTTAAATGACAGAAAAGCAAACTGATTCAATATTTATCATTTTTTTTAATTATTGCAATCATTATCACCATCCAGTATGATCAGAATCACATTACCTTTCAGCATTTTAATAGCAACAGTCTTACATGTGGATGATTTATGAATGCCAAAAGCAGAAGCTTCCACAACCTTCCCAAAAGCCCCACGACCAAGAGTTTTACCTGTTGATCAAGACAGGTAAAGACAAGGAGATAATAAAATAAATATTCAAATAATTCAAATACAATTATTTCCATCCTTTCTAAAGTTTACAAAGCAATAATCAGGCTGAGAACACTTGTGTAACAATTCAGCTAAACACTGGTGTTCCAGTGATAGAGTAATATTTGCATAGTCCTCTTCTTGAAATATAGATACCATAACAAAAATCTTAACATATTATCTATGAAGCAATACTTTCATAAGATCTCCAAAGATTTTTCTACCATATTCTTGGATATGGAGAAAGTGGTGGCAGCAATTGTACTAAAAATAGTTACAAGCAAGTTAACATAACAGTAAAGGCAACCACTCGCATATAATTTCATGTATGGATGAGAAATGAACTGAAAATATTTAACTACCCATATTGTTGATTCTTAATTTTTATCAGCTTTTGGGGCAAAGTTTCGCCTTGTTATTTAACAATGATCAGCTTCAGTTCCAATTAAGATAGAGGACAATACCAAGACAAAGTCTATCAGTCAAGCTTTATAAAAACTGACAGTCTCAGGTTCTAATATGTAAAAAAGAAAATGTTTGAATGGTTCTGTTATATTTTGACCGTGAGTGACAATATGTCCAACCTATAAGCAAGAAAGTCTTAATATCAAGAAGATCAAAACACACCTCAGCTATAGGTTCATTCATTATCAAACATAGAGCATAACAAAATTTCAAGAAAGTTATGAAGGCAATGCTATTGTACTCTACCTGAAGTGAATTTCAAAAAACAGTGATGTTATGAATGTATTTGCAACTACCTATTTAGTAGCAATTGTAGTCTAATAAATGGACTATGTCTTCTCTTTGAAAAATAGCAGAATATTAACTTATTGAATTAAGAGGAAATAATTATCAGAGTGTTAATATTTGTCAATGTACCTCCACTGTAACTTTGGGGTAATGGAACGACAGGGAAATTATCTGAGATACAGATTCAGGAGATCCTTCATCATTATTTTTTATATATAAGGCCACGATAATGAGGGACAGGTAACCAATTTGAACTGCTCACAATGTGAATTCCAATGATCTCAATTCCACAGAAAGTTGGGAACATCTTCAGTGGCCAGGACTGAGCACGTTTTGAGGTGTACCAGCTTCTCTGGCTGAAGTCGCTAATCTTGCAATACCTTATTTGCTGCTCATTAACCTTCTAAGGAACAGGGATTCAGTGACACAAGCATACTGAGTACATATTAAAAAAAAAGCTTGGAGCTAAGAATTGAAACTTTATTGTGAATTTAGCAAACTGTCTGCTCTTGATGACAGTGAAAATTTAAGTCAAAGCCAATGTCGTTGTCTTGTCTCCAGTTTATTCATCTTGTGTATATTCTGCTTTGTTTCCGTAGCACCTAGTCACAGAAATTCATAAAACACAGGGAACAACGATGATTCTCACCCAAACAAACAGTCTTTAGAATGTGGTTCTGTTATCAATTTAACTTATAACTTAAGTTTCCTGTCTTAAAATACATGAAGGAACTAACTTTGTTTTGACAAGGAAAACAGTTCAAAGTACTGCTAACTTCAATTAGACACATATATGATTGAGATATGCAATGCAGGTCCTGGGTTCAATTACCTTTCTACTGAGTTAACTGATTCTAACCAAGAAAATAACTGGCTACAGTGCTCTTGGATTAACAAGGGAAAAGTCAGCAATGACTCCCAGTCACAATGATTATCCAGAATAAGATCTGCTGAAAATACATCTTGCATTATCAGGCCTGGGTGTGAATGTACTGCAGAAACTACAGACTGCTGTGGGTTTTTCTGGATTTTACACATAGCGGCTGTATTGCAAGTACACCCCAAAAAAAAAGCCATCACAATTTTGCCCCATGACTCACTATGATCCAAATCTGCCCTGTCCTGCACAGAAGACATGACGATATCTTCCTGAGTTTCCAGCTGTTTAGAAACCCTGTAACTTGCCATGACTATGGGACTGCTAAACATACATGATGGTCTACATTTGGAAAGAGATCATTAGCAGGGAAAATACAAAAATCTATTATTAAGGATGTGATTAATGCTTAGAAAATAATTTCACGATTGGACAGAATCAACATGGAATTATGACAGGTATCATGTTTGAGATTTTTGAGGATGGTTGTGGTGTATTTGGATTTTGAAAGACTTTTGGTCAAGTCCCACACAAAAGGTTAATAAAGAAAATGGAAACAGATGGCAATGGGGGAATATTAGCATAGATTGAGGATTGGTTAACAGCAGAGAGCAAATTATATCAATGATTTGGATATGGAGGTCAACTGTAATATTTCCAAGTTTGCAGATGATATAAAACTTGGTGAGAGTTCTGAGGAGTTTGCTCAAATGCTTCAAGAGGTTCAAAGCAGGTTAAGTGTGGGAACAAAAGCATGGCAGACTGAACATGATGTGGATATGCACGAGGTTATTTCTGAAATAGTGAAAGATTAGAAAGTGTTGATGTCATTGTTCATAAATCATTGAAAAGGCAACACGCAGGTGCAGCAAGAAATTCGGAAGGTAAACAGTATGTTAGTCTTTATCACAATTAAGTACAGGAGCAAATAAGTCATCCTTTAATTAAATAGAATTTGGTGTGACTATGCCTGAAGCATTATGTGCAGGCTGGTCCCCTTGCCCAAGGAAGGATATACTTTCCATCAGGGACCGCAGTGGAGGTTCACTGGACTGATTCCTGGGATGAAGAAGAGTCATATTGAACTTGGAATGTTAACTCTATTCCTCTTTCCACAGATGTAGCCAGACCTGCCGAGTTTCTCTCCAGCATTTTCAGCTTTTATTTTAGATCTCCTACATCCACAATGCTTTGCTTTCATCTGGGATGGAGGGATCGTCCTACATGGAGAGATTGCAGAAACTGGACCTGTATTCTGCAGAGTTTAGAAGAATGAAAGTGATTTCATAGAAACATAACTTTGTTTTGGAGGGATGGACAGAGTTGATGCAGAGAACCTGTTTCCCCTAGTCATACCTGACATAAAGGCCTAGAACCACGGGACACAGTCTCAGAATAAAAAACAACCTAATTAAGCCTAAGATGTAGGAAAAACTTCTTACTCAGAGTGGTGAATCTTTGGAATACTCTATCCCATAGGACCATGGAAGCTCAGTCATTAAGTGGTTTAAGTCCAAGGTTGATAGATTTCTACTCACTGCTAACATCAAGGGATATGAGGCGATATGGGAATATGGCATTGATGTAGATGATTAGCCACAATCGAGCATGGCAGTGTAATTTCAAGGGGCTGAATGGCCTGTTCCTGTTCCTGTGTACCTACAACAGATACTGGCTAAATTCTGAAATACTGCTTTAAGTTGCTGCAACCTGGCATGTTGCTATTTTTTCTCACCAGGGCATTGTCTTTCTGATAACTATGAAGTGGTAACAACACATAACTTTACATGCATATCAGCTCTAGGAAGCATCTGATTATATCAGTCATGACAGTCAGTCAACAGCTCATTTCTACATTAGACATCTCATTGGTGACCTGTTCATGCACATTTCTGACTTGATGCAGTTTCACATGGATTCAGATCTTCAGTGGCCTTGTCATTTTGAACCAATGATATTGTTATTTGATTCCAATAACAGAGGCTGAAGATTGATTCAGCATTGAGTACCACTAGGAATATTGTGGAACAGACCATAAGAATGTTCAAGACGCCTTTCTGGTGCCTGGACAGGTCAGTAAGATCTCTACAGTTAAAACCACCAAGGTTTGTGAAAATTGTAGTGCTTTGCTGAAGCCTCCATAATTTGATGATAACCAAGGAACTGGCACTTCTAAGAACAGAAGGACAGCATTCTGGAGCCAGAGTTCCCAGTTCATAACAAATAACCACAATAGAGAGAAGAATATGTCTTGATAACCTGCTATCAGTGGCACATATCATCAGACAAGATATTATCAACTTCGTCCAGTAAAAGAGTATCTTCAGGTGCATTGAATTGCATACAGTATTTGACACAGAATCAGACCATTCTACCCAATTGGTCTAAGCCTCCTTTCATTCTAATCATCTCTTTTCAACTTGCCTGATATCTGTCTAGATCCCTTTCTCCTTATATGTTTACCGATTCCTTAAAATGTGGCAACGCTATCCGACATATGACAGCAAGTTCCATGTGTTTAGTACTGTGTGTGTAAAGAAATTCCTCCTCAATTCTTTATTTGATCTCGTGGAGGTAATCTTTTACCGATGCACCCTTGTTCCAGACTCAGTCAAAGTGGAGGCAGTTTTCCATGTCCACCAATTCGAAACCCTTTATAATTTTGAAGAATTAGATCACACAGAGAAAATAGCTCCATCCTGTTTAATCTTTACTGATAAGCTTCAGTTCAGTCAAAACTCCCCGGGTGGGAGATCAGCCAGGACAGCACTGAAATAGCTGAGTTTGGCAATAACATTATTGTAAACATTGTCAAGGATTTGTAACAGTAGAAGGCCTGAGGCAGGGACAGAATTGGGTGATATTACAGAAGTGCAAGCATGTGTTCACTGCTTTTGTATATTTTTATATTGGATCTGGGCATAGCGCCAGTAGACACTTTGAGATAGAGGCTATAAATTTTTTGTTACATAAGAATATCAAGGGATTTGCTGATAAAGTGATAACTGGAATTGAACAAGAGGTTGAAAGGCCTGCATTTATTCACATGTGGCCTTTTAATGTGCTAATATGTGAGTCATTTTGACTGATTTGTTAAGAAAAAGAAATACAGATGACTGTCACAAATTTTGAGATTCATACCTTTTCCAAACCAGCATGACAATTTTGTGCTCATACCTAGTTTCAGCCTGTCTCGAGGAAACTCCCATTTATTATCATCATAAGGAAGGTGTTCACATTGCTCATCGAGTGGTACTTCATCTGGATCCATTATGATTGACAGGTAGTCGGTTTTTATTTCTGCTGATCTCGGCTAGAAAACCAAAACATGAGAAATCACATTCATGCAGGGCGGACATTTGTCCTGCAGATTTTTACAGTCTTCATGCCAATACTCATCATCTTAATGGTTAGTAGTTGGAAAGAAAAACATTGTATCATTAAGCATTATGGCTGAAGTAACCTTCAGGGTTCAACAGACTACAACAAAACCACTAGTATGATTCATTCAGAACTAAATGGCATCTTTCACTGGACTAATTAGCAGTAAGTTATGTAGCCTGTCAGACTGTCTTGATTAAACAGCAGGCATTGATAAAATAATCATGCAATGTTAAGGCTTATTTAACAAGAACAATTATAGATTTATAATTTTTTCTGGAAACAAAATTGAAAGTGTTTTCAGTAAGGAAGGTAACTTTTTGCAAAATACTGCAAATGTTTGCTTTAGAATTATATTAGTCAAATTGACATAACATTCTATTAAAAGTTAACAGGTGGTTATTTTTAGGTAATGTTTTAACATTTGTTTTGATACAAGTTAATTTCAGAAGTTTTTTTTTAATGGACACGTTCCGAACATATCTGCCTATAAAAAATCTTGCGTATTGCTGATAAAAGACACATTTTGTCCAACCTGTTTGATCTTGAACTCATCAGGATAATTTGTACGAATACCAATGTAAAGGGAAAACATTTATAACGTATGGGTGGAGAATGCTAATGGGTTGGCAACAGGGATCTGATTAGCAAAGGCATTGCCATGGATAATGCACTGGGTAGGCGACAAATGGCAGTTGACCGACAACCTTTGTTTGAATTTTAATCAGGCAAGTTGACTCTGATTGGTCAGGCATTACCATGGGAAATACACCAGAGAATTGACATCACCTATTTTGTTGAATTGAAATAGGTGCAGTGTGTACAAGTTCATTTCGTCTGCAGAAAACATGGCCTTGTGTACTAAGATGTACAGGTCTAGACAACAGAATTGGATCTTCTGAAGCCCAACTGAACCTACTGACCAGATGGAGCAGTTGTGTCACCTCTGCCTTGGGCTCTTTTAGATGGATCAATAAACATTTCTACAAGAAACTTCCCAAATCTTGAGGATACATTCACACTTGTTAAGGATGATGTGTGGCAGTCTGGACAGGTGGAAGATGAAATGGCCATGGTGGCTGCCAGAAAAGTGAGCATGCATGTGGAAGAACTACTAATTGTGGTGACAGTCCGGACCAACTTTCAGGGAATGAAAGGCTTTCTTGTTGACGGATCTCCCTGCTACTCAATGGAGTGTTACCGATGGTGCCCTGAACCTGGTGGAATCCAGCCAGATGGAGGCAAAGCCTGCCTCTATTAAGGGGGGGTATCATTGATCATTGAGATGCAGTAATCTGCAGTTTGCTTCTGAGATGATACTAAGATCCGCAGCTCATCCTTGGAAGGATCCACAGCAGAAGTCCAAGGCCACAACAGTGACTTTGTTGGCTTCTGGCAGCACATGGAGAGCATTGCTGCATACAGTGTGAGGTGTTCAGTGTTGAGGGAACAAACATCTGCAAGCATTTTGCTGGATGAACCTAGTTTCCTCCAGCACTGACTCATGATCATCTCTAGGTAGTTCCATCTCCAACAGTAGGTCAACATTGAAGATAGGGTATTTGATGTCCTTCTGCTCTCCTGAGGCCACTCTGCCCATCCTTTTGCTGCTTATCATCAGGGACCCAAAATCAGACTGCTTGCTCCTATTGCCAACAGCCGTCTTCCTTTTCGGCAGATGGTTGCCTAATTGTTCTTGAAAGTCTGGCTCCTGTTCCTCTGCTCACTTCTCACTCTACTGTCTTCTTTGTATCTTTCTATCCCTTGTTAACTACCCAGTCCCCCTTTTGCCACAACTCACAATGGAGCCAAGATGATACTCTGTGGCAGCCATGACTGAGTCTTCACTCCTTACCTAGCCGCTGGTAGGTCTTTATTGATTTTAAACAATATGTTTTCATATTGTTGTCTCTGCTTTGGGCACTTCGACCAGTTTATGCATTAAAAACATTTTATCCGGGCATTCTATTGGCGAGGAGCACAAAGGGACACAGAATTCTATTTGATGCTCAAATTTATTTTGTTAAAAACAAAATACTCCTATTAAAAACACCAGGTGAGCATTTCACAAATTCACACAATATTTACTCTCTATCTAGCGCTATCTTTCTGAGAAAGGATATTACCGGAAACAATCCATGTGTTTGAACTGGACTGTTGGAATCTCCTTCCTCTCTGACATAGGGCTGCATCTCTTCCACAAAGCTGGGTTTTGCAGGGATCATGGTGAATCTTCACTGTCACTGTCACTGTCACTGTCACTGTCACTGTCACTGTCACTGTCACTGTCACTGTCACT
>NC_063337.1:32647928-32700772 GCF_021869965.1 Rhincodon typus | reverse complement strand
TCACTGTCACTGTCACTGTCACTGTCACTGTCACTGTCACTGTCACTTTTTCTCCCTCCAAGTAGTTGGTGCTCTATTTCTGGGCTAGGTTGAGTCTTCGCTGATCGTCTGGTTTCCAGGTGTGTGTTCTTATACCCCCTCGTCCCGACCTTCCAGAATGTTCTGTGGTCTTTGGCCAATGGGGTCATGAGCAGGGCTGAAATCATCCAATGGGGTCACAGCAGCATCTTTCACTGCTGCTATGCCAGGAGGTGTAAAGTGCATGTCCTCAGTCAGTCACAATGCTGGAACACCTGATTGACGCTTCTCCAATACACAACCCTTGGGCTGTTTGTATCTGATGCACCTTAGCCTAACTCCCTGTATATCTGAGCTCGCCATTGTAGAAAGACAATAATACACTATACATTAATTATTTTCCTTACGCACACCCTCAAACCTCTGTGGCCATTATCACCACTCGAAAGAGTAAAATTTACACCATTCAACAACTTACATGTTCTTTTGCGATGCAGTCCGGGATCATTACTTTCTTGGCTCCTGCTGTAGGAGCATAGAGTCCATAGTTAGTTTCTGGATGAGTTCCTTCTTCCAACAGACGAATTTAACCGTCAGAACAGTGAGGTTAATCCAAGTAAACAGGATGAACATCACATGGCAGGAGTTGTACCCAAAGGTGTTTCTGCACATTTGAGCCCCAGTCACAGAAATTATCCCACTGATTAGTCACTTTGATTTCCCTGATACCCTTTCGAATTTGTTCTGTCTGCTGAATAACAGCAGCAAAATCTTTACGTGCATTCGCCAACAGGTCCAGACTTGATGTAATTTTTCTGGTAGGAGTTCAAGGCCAGTGTTTTACTTCTCCCAGTAATCCTCTAAAGTTGTCAGAGTTTGTCACTGACATCGATAAAGATGTCACTCCTCCTGTGGATGTCTGTGTGCTCAATTAGGCCTACCCTGGCTGGTACCTGCGGCCTAACACAAAAGGTATGGTTTTTGATGTCATGTGTGAAGGTCCTGTACTGGTAGTGTTTTAGGCAAGTTGTGATTCCGAGTTCTCCTTTCCCCCTATGCACTACCCTGGTAATGTCTTTGTTCAAGTTTTGTATCTGGACACTACAATTTAGAATGGTTTTTGTCTGAAAACCACAGAAGACATGTTTATTTGAATAAATGGGGTAGGGGCACACAATTACTTCTTTTGTCTGTTGACATTTAGTCAGCCTGGTACTTATGAGCCTTCCCTCATTCTCTGCCAAGATGAAAAATGGCCAAAAGACAAAAATGATGATGATGGCTGTGTATCATACGGTATAGTGCTCTAACCCTGTACAGCCAGAGTGGATTGGCAGATTCAGGCCACAGCGGTTGCAGAGATTTATGACAATGTTCTTGTGAGTGAGTGAAGCAGGCCCCCTGATTAGGCAGGAGGGCTCCAACTGTCAGGCATTTGTTCCTCTACGACATCTTGGTAGAAGTGTGGGAATGACTGCATTCATAAAGGGGCAGACTGTGGGCTAGAGTGTCCCCCAGGATACTTTATTGGGTGGACTGGCTCTATACATCACTTTCGCATCAGGCCTGCCTCTTCTAGCTGGAATTGGTGTTGCCTCAACCTCAGGAGGGACAGTGTCTGGGACATGTCCAGGATCCTGGCTTGGATCAGTAACTGGAGCTGTTCCTGGATCAGGATTGGGAATTTGGATTTGGTTTGCCTGGTCCAGGGTCTGGATTAGGACTCAGGTTCTTACAGTCCCACTTCCCCCAGTTCTCGTAGAAGCATGTAGAGTTGGTGATTGCTGTATTGGGCTTTGGGAGACTTTCACTGACTAACATTGTACCACCCAGTATTAGGCAGAGTTAGTCAATTATCACAGTCATCCTGGCTTTGTAACAGAGAATATACAACGCGATGGTTGGCATAGCTAAAATGGATGCCTGGGCTCAGATGGTAATGTTGAGAGGGGATGACTTAAATGGAACAGTTTGATGAGAATGTGTGAAAGCTCAGACAAATGGGATTGACAGGGAGTGTCAAAGATAAAAGGCAAATGAAGGTTTGGATGGGGGGAGGTGGGAAGGGGTCAGCTAGATTAACATACTGAGCCTGTGGGTCACTCAGACAAGTGAGACATCTGTTGTCTTCCATCCCTATCTGAATTGCAAACAAATAATGGAAGTGAAAAATGGCTCACATCACACCTGCTGTGGACAGATTAGATGTTCTTTTCTGTCCTGAGACGGGCGAGACACTTCAAGAGGCAATTGCTTTCATCAGGCATTTACACAGTAATGGTTAAAGACATCAGTAATCATAGAAACCAGCATGTGAAATGTATGGTGGACAGATCCTGGTCGTATGCAATCTTGATCCTGTCACCGGTCACTACAAACTGATCACACTCACCTCTGTGAAGCAGAAATGATCACAGTCTACCTTAACCATGTCACCTGCTGGATCACAATTGAGACTGTACAAGATCTCTTACACTGCAAAAGGACACAGCTGATTTTCTCTCACCTTGAACTGTCAGTATTTGCAAACATGCCTGTCTTTCTTCTGTGATACAGAGGGTGGGGGTAGGTGTGTAACGGGACAAGATTTCATTAATCCTACCACATTTACAAGTTCCTACTGTAATTACTTGACATGACCTATGCTGCATTCATCAGAATAAAAAGGTAAAGCTACTATAGTCTTATCAGGCCACAGGGTTACTCTCTCATTAGAGAGAGACAAATGGTGTTGGTTTTAACCTGAGGATCAGCACGTCTCAGGTCAGGGGAGAAGTTGCAAAAGGGAATCCTTGATGATACCTCAGGTGGTGTGTCAGTGTTGGCACCACTCTGCACCGCAAACCCACCATTCAGCCAACTGAGATAAATCAAAATCCCATGTTAAAAGTCTTCCATGGTTCTCCTTGTCTGAATAGTACATGTCCTACTTTATGCAGAACTTTGCAAAATGGTAATTTGTGAGTGGTGTAAACGCTGACTGCTCACATTTTTAAGGACCTATTGAGTTTCAGATATTCCCCACACAGGATCATTAGAACCTTGTTTAATGGATAATGATCAGAAAGGGGTTATTGTCACTTTGGCCCCAGTGCAATGCAGAGAAATTGAGAAGGATCAGATGTGTCAGCAAGCCCAGGGCCAGCAACAACCTCCAGTGGCTGCCGAACAGCCTCCACATGAAGAGGTCACAGTTGAAGATCCCCTCAGGATGCAGTAGAGGTACTGCATGCCCAGAGTCTATCATCCTCAATGCCACTTTCCCCAAGAGTGAGGCATAGCGCTGCTGCAGACTGAGTTTGTTCTGAAACACTGTCACAGAGCTATGTTATCTGCTGAAGTGGGACCTGTGACCTGAAGGGGTGTGGCCATCCCATCCCAGCAGCCATCAAGGTGACAGCTGCATTAAACTTGATATTACTGGCTGCTTCCAAGCATCTACTGGGGACCTGTGTGCAATCTCTCAATCTTCCACCAACAAATGTATTCAGGCTGTTACTGATGTAATTTGTGACGGATCACATCGCTTCATTTCCCTGCGACGAGGTCAGCGCTGCAGCCTGGTTGGTCAGCACAGCCAATGTAACTGGCATCCCCCAGGTACAGGGCACTATAGACTGTATGCCCAGCATGGTGAAAGCATCATCATAACACAGCTGACTTCATCACCAGAAAGGGGTTCTATTCCATCATTGTACAAGTCATCAGTGATCAACGGTACCACATCCTAGATGTCTGGGTCAGGTATCCTGGGAGCTGCCATTATGCCTATATCTTTGTGAACTCTCATGTTTGTTCTTATGCCTTACAATGATAGTCACTGGGAGACAAGTGCTACCCTCTGTAACCATGGCTGATGACTCAGTTACAGAGGACCCTGAAAGAGGCTGAGTATAATTACAATGCTCCCATTCTTCATCCTGGGCCATTGTGGAGCAGACGATGAATCTCCTGAAGGTGAAATTCCAATGCTTGGATCGGTCTGGGGGGAGCTTGCAGTCCTCTCTGTAATACAATCTTTTCTCTTTTGCCCTCTCTGGTTTTCCAAAACTAGGTCCGTTAATGAACATACCACCCCTGCCTTACAAGTTTAAATCCACCCCCACTTCACTATTTACTCTCAACCAGTAGATTAGTTCCTTTTCTGTTCAAGTGAAGTCCATCTCTTCTGAACAGCTTTCTCCTTTCTCAAATGTGATCCCACTGTCCCAAATATCTAAACCCCTCCCTTCTACACTATCCCTCAAGTCTCGCATTTACCACCTTAATCTGCCATTGTCCAAATGGTGACGTTCGCTGTACAGGTAGTATTTCTGAGATTACTATCCTAGAGGTCCTGTGTTTAAATCTACTCCTTAATTTCTGAAACTGATCCTGCAATTCCTCCAAGCTATCCCTCCCAATGTTGTTAGTTCCCACATGAGCCACAACTCCCTTTTTAGAAGTTTACCCAGCAGTTTCGTTACGTCCTGATTCCTTGGTCCCGGGAGGTAACAGACCACATGCGACTCAGGATCTTGGCTGCAAATGAGACTGTTTATCCCTTGAACTACTGAGTCACCCACTACTACCTTACTAATCTGCCAACCAACCTCTTTCTCTTTTCCCAGAATAGCCTCCGGAACCATGGTACTGTGGCTTTCCTTGAGTCATCCACCACCCAGACTCAGTCATGTTGCTTTGTTGTCCCGTACCTAACTTTCTCGTAATATTGCAGAATATCAAGGGGGATTATATGTTGCAATTAAAATTGTTACACTGCCTCACGGTTTGGCTGATTTCAAAGACCAGAAATCTTCGACACAGTTGAAGTATCTTTAAGATATAAACTGGCCCTTACACTGTACCCTGCAATTCACTTTTAAGAAGCAAGATCATGAAACAAAAACTGAATGTGCTAGAAACAGTCAGATGGATGGCTGCGGAAGAAGGAGCAAATATTAAGGTTTCATATTTTATGACTCTCTGCAAGAACAGTGATTGGGACTAACCTTTTTGAGTTTACGAATGAAGAGAGTTAGAAGCAGCCAGAAGAGTGCAGCAGCAACACAGGTACATGTCAGTGTGATCAGCTCCAGGTTTGAATTCTCTGTCGGTCCTAGAAAATAATCAGTAAACATTGGAAAATACAGAAACCCCTCTCCTCTAAAACCTTTGAAAGTTTCTGGAATTTTGCATCTCCAATTATTTTAGAAAATACAAGTTCTATAATTTTATTCTCATTTTCTATGTTTCTGTTTGATAATGTATATGCTAGAAAATTGACTGTTCAGATTTAATTATCCAGCAGTAACCTTGCCAGGCATAATCTTGTGCCCTCTTCATGGTGGGCTTTGTGACAGGGAACACTTAGTTTTGAGGAGTGAAGCAGGTGAGGATCCCACCACTTTTTGCCTCCACTCAAGTTAAGTCTAGAACAGGAAGAAGAAATCGAGGCCTTCCCATACCACAGCTAATTGAGCTCCTTAAGTAGGCAACTAATTCCCACATGCAGGTCTCACCTTCCCACCCTTGGTATTAATCCAGTGCCAGACGGTGATGGAAGTGGAATTTGCCATGTGAGGAACCAATGAACAAACTTAAGCAGGGTTACTTGCTAGCATCTGGAAGGGTGTTTCGCTCAAATGTTTCAGTGCCTGAATCAGGGACACAGCATTGTGAAGGACAGAGGGGTCAGACTACAAACCACTCATTGGCTTCGCTACTGACCCACTCCATCATCACTCTGCCCTGGAATCCTGTGACCATTCTAACTTTCAGAATGGTTGGGAGGTGGTGGGAAGGGAATTTAGCAATGAACAGTGTGCACTCACTGTCATTATTCTTATATAGTGGACTACACCTTCAGGAGATAAGATGCGCAGTTTAGTGTAAAAATCCTGACATTGCAGCCTGTCACTCTGAGCTCTGATATAAAGTTGCATTGTGGTCCTCCAACCACCAGGGTGGGTAATTACTGAAATCAGCAAGAATTTAACTTTGCTGCACATACTCATCTTCTGCTACAACAATATTGCTGTCAGAAACCCCTTTGAAAGGACAATGATTGGAAACAATAGGAAAAGAACCTGATCACACATGGGAAAACCTTTTTAAATAGCGAGTGGTTAGAATCTGGAATGTGTTGCCCGAGAGAATGGTAGAAACAGATTCAATTGTTTCAAAAGGGAAATAGATAACCATCTGAACAGAAAAAAGAGTGAGGTGAAAGGGAAATGGCAGAGAAATGAGACTCACTGAGTGGCTCTTGCATTGATAAGAAAACTTGGAGATGGGCCAAATGAACTCTCTCTGTGCTATATTCATTCCTTGATTTTATGAAAGTCCTTCAGGATTCTTGAGAAGATGATGGCTAACATTTTAATTGTGTTTTTTCAGCTTGCCTATTCATGCATGGACTGCTAAATCTGTCTTCATAGTGATGACATTGTATTTCTCTGCATTGAGTTCCATCTGCCATCAAATTCCTTTTGTAATATTCAGCTTCCATCCATAAACCTCAGCTTAGCATTTTCAGTAAACTGGGAAATTCTGTCTTCTGTTTATTCAACATAAGTCATTGATAAAGTGAAACCTGAAGGCCCTGTACAGATTCCTTACAGTCACTACTAGATCACATCATGACAATTGACAAGAATACCAATTATCCACACTCTCTGTCTCCCAAGTCCTCTCTAAAATGCTGCCCATGTCAGAAGATTGTGCTACCAATATTTCAATGAAATAGTTGTTAAAGCATTGACAATAATCAAAAATCAGTTTCTGCACAGAAGCTCAGGTGAATAAGGTGAAACTACTGAGATGGAAATTGAAGCAGCATTCATCCCACAATGTTTCTTCTAAAAATTATAAAATCTAGATGGAAGAGTCCTAACTTGTGGTTTCATTACAACACATTATAAAATTATTTTAACACGTCTCATATTTTCTGCAAGTTACCTCGAACAGTGATGTAAGCAGAAGTCTCCACAAAGCCTTTCCTGTTTGCGGCATGGCACTGATATAAACCTTCGTCCTCTTCTTTGACTCTTTCAATAATTAAGGTTTTGCTTCCTGGTCCGAGGGTAATACCTTTGTACGAAGTATATGAGATAGAAATTAGACCCAAGTATTTCACACAGCCTTATCTTGTTTATAGTTAGGTTCCATTTACTTAGATATACACTGAACTGCCAGACAGCAATCTAATACTATGACATCCTGCATGATACAGATACACTGTTATAAAAACACTGTCTTTATGGGAAAAAAAAACAACTTCCTATTTAGTCTATCCTTAATGATATTGTCCAAATCATTCAGGAGTTAAAGATAGTATCGGGTCTGGGGTATTTTGCCTATATGTTGATGCATTAATTAAGTTCAAAGTCAATCAAATTTTTGGCTGTTCACTTTATATAGACGTAAAAGATGTCAGAAGAAAAGAAACAAAAAGTTAATCATGCTAGTGGATGAATTACAATGCTAGTTTATCAGTGTCACTGGAACACGGAATGTTACAGCTCATATGCAGAAAACTCAGGTTTCTCTCTTTTTTCGAAATGCCTACTGTAAATTTTTTCCAATTCATTGCCCTTTCCCATTCCCACTCCTTTTAAACTTGAGAATGGGGCTTATGTGGCAATCACTTGTTCACCAGAGGTTGGAGGTACCCTGGTGTGACTCAGTGATCATTTCCTCCAGCTTGTGGGAAAGTATCAAACATTTACTCAGTGCCTTTCCCTAAAGGCATAGACAATACCATGAACATGCAGCTTAGGAACTGTAGACATAAATCCATTTCCTAAATGGCCCAGCATTTTGAGCTACTCATACGTTGTATCATTTCCCCAAATTGCATCTTAGAATAAAAAATCATGTTTAATACTAAACAACAAACAATAAACACACATAGTGCAAGAAAGATAAGGAGCAAAATAATTATTGTGAAAATCATCTTTAACATAGCTTCAAAATTCTGAAGCAGTTGAGCTTTCAGCACTGGCCTAAAGTGCCGGTATTTTATATATTCAATTTTTAAATGACAATCACAAAAGATAAACTTATCACTTTAATAATATCGCAACTTTATGAAAACAATTACTAGAAAATTTTAAGATATGAAAGGCTACATTATTTTTGACTGGTTAAAGCATCAAAGGAGCATTATAAATACACTGAGCATTCACACATTAGTCTCGACAATAGTAATTTCCAAATCAATATTATAAACATGTAAATTTTGAAGAAACCACACCTGATTCCACAAGTAACCTCCGGTTGTTTTTGTACCATATGATTTGTGGCATTGGTCTTCCCTCCACATGGCACTCCAAAGTAATTGAACTACTGACATTCACCTCTTGGTTACTTAGGTTGCGCAACAGATATGGGACTTGCTGAGCTGAAATTGAAGCATTCATAGTCATAAGTTAAAAAGATAATAGTTGGATATCACTACAAAATATATTTTCTATGAAGAATGCCAAAAATTTTACTGTGATATTTCTGATAGCAGGTTATTGCCTTTCAGGTTATATGTGGCAAAGTATACCACCTAGAATGCTTGATTTTCAGTGTCCAAATTAAAATAAGAATAAAATGCAAGTCCTTCAATTAGATATACATAAATATATGTTTAAAAGGCAATATTTGAACAATAGAATAGGTTTAAAAGTATAGAGATAAAAAATGTGTATTTCAGATATTTTCAATGTAAAAACAGTCAATGTTCTATTTTGTATTACTACCCTGGAAAAAAAAGAATGACCAGTTTGAAAATAGACATTTTCTTAAGCTGAACAGAATACAATGAGTGTGGTGACAGTGGGAAGGGATTATCCACTTCGGCATTGTACCAAGAGTTTGGTGCTACCTGTGAAATTATGCAGAAAGGGGTGAAGGGAATCAACTGGGAGAAAAATTAGAGTAACAAACAATATGTTATCTGTAAGTACGAGACAAGTACATTTGCTTGGTTTAGGTAAAACTAACATGCCTGGAACATAATTTAAAACTTGCCAATTATTTGCACAGAAACTTTCACAATTACTGTCTACAGTTTTCCCCTTCAAGAATAAAATCTCTGTGAACCTGGTATCAAGGGGGGAAATTCTATTGTTTACTTTCTACCCACCACAAAAGCTATTCCCATGTGAAAGATAAGTTCAGTTTCAGGGCATTGTGCCACTTTTTAAAGAAGGAAGTCCGCTCAGAAGTTCACAAGCATGAGAAACTGTTTTGGATTTCGTCAGTTTGGTTCCACCCCTCTCAAATGAGTCGCTATTTTTTTATGGGACATGCCTTACTACGTGCTACTGAAGGTTTTCATTCACAACAATGTTCAGATCTATAAAGTTTGTTTTTATGTTCCACGTTTTAACCACTAGTGTTCAGATACATTCAACAAAAAGATGATAAGAGGGACGTGATTTCCAGCATGTAATAACATTCATGTAGTAATGAAGCCAGACCAACTAATTGCCAATCTGTCAATTAATCTTGCTTTTTTAAAAAATTGATGCAAAATGGAATAACATATTAATCAACTTGTCACAAAGCCAGCTGGCATACCGCAGTACCACACATTTCTGAGACAACCATACAAATCCTCCGCTGCTGAAGGCCGCTGCTATTGTTTCATTAATAAAACAAACATGCTCTAAAATATAATGCTTTAGCCCTTTCTGAGCAGCAATTCTGACAGCGGATACAATGTGTACATTTGTTAGTAAAATAATAAAGATTCACAAGCACACAGGAGGAAACAAAAGCAGACAATTTGCGCAGTCTTGCAGTGTGGCAGGGGCAGTCTGTGTTGTAATAAACACATCTGAAAGAGCACTACTGTATCCTCGCCAGCACTCTTTAAAAATCAGTTTATGATAAAACGACAATAATCCCTGTCACACGCTCTTTTTGCTGTTTTTAGTCACCTTTCATCAGGAGCTTCTGGATTGGAGGAGTTACGCTCAGAAAAGAAGCCAAATTAACAAATGCAATCAAAGTTGAAGCAAGGCTATCAATCCTCACCAGATTTCATCTCCACCACAGTGTCAGTGACTCAATATTCAGATAATCATTAGAAAGAGAAAAAATACCACTTAATTAATAAATTAAGCACACATTTGATAATGCTATCTTATGAACATATTGATAAAAAGAATTCTTCATTTACAAGGAGATTTCTGAAGCGTATCCTGCACATGTCTATCATAGTTCCTTCTTGGTTCATGGAATTTCTGGTAAGTACTTCATACATAGTTTACCAAAGTTATGTTACTTTTAGCTTTATAGTTTGACAGATCCTTAAAGATAACTGTTGTCTTATGAATAAGGTATGTTTATTTTTCCATTCTGCGATAAGGTGTTTGCAGTTCGGTTATTCAGAAATTGGCTCAGTTTTGGCTTAAGCAAAATCAGGCCCTGGACTAGTAATCCAGACATCCAGGACCTAGTTTCAAATCCCTTCACAGGAGATGGTGGAATCTGAATGCAATAAAGAACATGGAATTAAAAGTCAAATGATGAAACTCATCTGGTTCATGGACATCCTTTAGGGAAGGAGATCTGCCATCATTACCTGATGTGGTCGACATGTAACGCCAGATGCATGGCAATCAAGTTGACTCTTAATTGCCCTCTGAAATGGCCTAGCAAGTCACTCAGTTGTACCAAACTGGTAAAAGTCTCAAAAGAGTTACAAAAAGAAATAATGGATCACTGGATTCAACCTAGGTACTGGAAACAACAACTGCAATTCAGACCCTACAAAGCCTTCCTTACCAACATCTGGGAGCGAGTGCTCAAAACTAGGAGAGCTATCTCACAGACTAGTCAAGCAACAGCCTTACATAGTCTTACTCATGAAATTATATCTTCCAGGCAATGTCCCAGGCAACATCATAACATTCCCTGGAAATGTCCTGACCCATCAGTAGGACAGATCCAACAGAAAGTGATTTGAGTCAGGATGGAGTTGCCCTGGCAGTCCTTAACATCAACTCCAGTCACCATGAAGTCTCATGGCATCAGGTCAAACATGTGCAAGAAAACCTCCTGCAGGTTACCCCCAAGTACCATCCTTTCTCAGCTGATGAATCAGTGCTCCTCCACATTGAACACCACTTGAAGACAGCACTGAGTGTCATCAAGGATCCCTAGCAAAACTGAAGTCAATTGGACTCAGGAGGAAAACTCTCTGCTGGTTGTCATACTTGGTACAAAGAAACATGATATTGGTTGTTGGAGGCTAGTCATCTCAGGTCAGGTCATCTGGAGTTCCTCAGGGTAGTGTCCAAGGCCCAACCATCTTCATCTGCTTCATCAATGATCTTCCCTCCATCATAAAGTCAGAAGTGGGGATTTTCACTGATTACTGCATAGTGTTCAGCATGATTCACCAAATACTGAAGAAATCTATGTCCAAGTACATGGACAATTCAAAGTTTGGGCTGACAAATGGCAATTAATATTCATTTAGCACAAGTAACAGGCAATAACTATCTGTAAAAGGAAACATCAATGGCTTTACCATGTCTGAATCCTCCATTGCCAATGTTCTGGGGGTTACCATTAATCATGAGTAACAGCTTAGATCACAAATCCATCAAGAAGTGGTCAGCACATAATATTCTCGAGATATTATACAAGCTGCCAGAAGAAGCAGTGGAGGTGGGTACAAATATAACATTTAAAAGGCATCTGGATGGGTATATGAATAGGAAAGGCTTAGCTGCATATGGGCCAAAAGCTGGCAAATGGGACTAGGTCAGATTGGGATGTCTGGTCAGTGCGGACGAGTTGGATTGAGGGGTCTGTTTCCGTGCTGTATGACTACAGGAAAAGGAGAGAATTGATCCTGTTAGGAGTTCCCTGAGCAGAGTGTCTAAGACATTTGACAGAGTCTCTCATCACCAGAACTTTTCACAAGCACAAGACATAGCTTGGCTGGTGGTGAGAAGGTACTGTTTGTCAGATCCTTCATGCACACGCCGGTCGCTATGCGCTACCACACACTGTGCTGATGAAGAGACTGTCACACATCTCCTTCTGGAATGTGCCTTTACAAAGCATGTCTGGAGAAAGATGCAGCAGTGTTTGTTGAGGTTTGTCCTGAGCAACTCAGTGACGCAGGATTCTGCTTTACGGTCTGTTCCCTGGGACGCACCTATTACAAACATTGATAATGCCTGGGAGACCGTCAACTCAGTGAAAGATGTTCTTTGGTCTGCCTGAAATTTGCAGTCTTCCAGAGCGAGGAGTTGATCTCAACCAGGTTTTGCAGACTGGCACATTCTAAGGTCCAGGACAATGTGCTGAGGAATGCACTAAAACCTGGGGCAGCTGCCGCTAAGGCACAGTGCTGAAATACCACCATCTAGGGTCTTTCTGCCAAAGTATAATGATGGTCCATTCAATTGTCAGCCTGCCTCGTTGCCCTCAGAGTGAATCTAAGTGTTTTCCTGCATGAGTAGAAAATGCCTTTGCTTTGCAACTGCAGGGAAGCTCTGAGGAATGTCAAATTGCAATGCAGTGTTAGTTTATTCTATACAAAGAACTGATTAGGATCTTTTGTATGTACTTCTCGATATTTTTTATAAGTAATGTATATTTTTGAAATAAAGAAGAATTAACCATGAGTAACTCACCTGTTGCCTCTTGAAGCCTGTCCACAAACTGCAAGGTGTAAGTTAGGAGTGCAATGGAATACTGCTCGCTTGCCTGGATGAGTGCAACTCCAACAACACTCAAGAAGCTCAATTCCATCCAAGACAAAGCAGTCCTTCACTTGGTACCTTATCTTCAAACAATCAGAACCTCCACTACCAATGCACATTGATAGCAGTGCGTACCATCTACGAGGCACTGCAGTAACTCACCAAGGCTCCTCCAACAGCACCTTTCAAATCCGCAACTTCTACAACTTCGAAGGTCACGGGCATGACAAGACCATCTTCTGCATGTTCTCCTCCAAGATGCACATCTTCCAGACTTGAAACTATATCACCATTCTTCGAGTGTTGTTGCCTCAAAATCCTGGAAATCTCTCCCTAACAGCATTGTGGGTCTATCTATACTAAATGGACTGCAGTAGTTCAAGAGGCAGCTCACCAACACCTTCTCAAGGACAATTATGGATTGGCAATAAACGCTAGTCCAATCAGTGATCTCCATATCCCATGAATGAATAAATGAAAGACTATTATTTGTAACTTGGTGATTGAAGTAGAGTCATATTGGACTTGAAATGTAACTGTTTCTCTCTCTACAAATACTGCCTGACCTACTGAGTTTTCTAGCACTTTCACCCTTTAGTTCAAATTTCCAGCATTTGCAGCATTTTCGTTTTATAATATGACTGTTTTTAATTACAGGTTTCAGGAACATTCACAAATAGACACTTCATCCTGAAATAGTTAAAGGTGTACAGGATTGTATGCCATGAACATCAGGAATCATTTTTTGTACAGCTCCCTATTTCTATTTGTATTTTGCAAAATATCTCTGGAGAACTGAGTTTAAGTGAATTAACAACAATAGTATTGTTCAACCAGTAATCCACTGAGGTTTAGTGACGGTGAATTTAACAGTATATAACTGATAAACATCATAATCAGTACAACACCAAAGTAATCCAGTGTAAAGTTGAATATTTTATGAGCAGTTTTTAGTGACAAACATACAACCTTTGCAACAGATAGTCAGTCACAATACCTTTTTATTTAGTTACTGGCATCGTTTATATCCTATTTACATCAAAAGAACTAAATATGTGATCTTATACTTACCTCTAATATAAATCTTCTGCCTCTGAATTGTCTCTTCCTGAGTGATAATGTTTTCCGCTGCGCATTCATAAGTTCCAGATTGATCCAGAGACACACTTTTGATTGTAAAATTCAAAGCTACTGAATACTCTTTGGTGTTTATCCCATTCATGCTGAGGTGATACACTGTATGATTGTCCCTGCTCAGAAGACGGCAAGTAATATTCGAGTATAAAAATTTGTTGGCTCGGCAGAATAGAATCAGGTCATCACCTTCAGTAGGCAATGCATCATGTCCCACTCCAATCTCAAATCCAAATTCGTTTGGTATATCTAATAAGTCAAACAAAAATGTTTGGTCAATAAAATAGACATTTTCAATATCAGCATCATGGAATACAATTAAAATCACAATATAACTGCTGCAATGGTCTAGTTGTTCAATTCACCTGGTAGTCAAGCCACTAAACCCTGGTGAATTATTAATATTAATCTTTAAATTTAAACCAAGTTTGCTGATTTCAACTAATAGTTAGCTACAGTGTCCTAGGGCTTCTAAGACAAAAGTCAGCCATGGTCTTCCCACTGAGTACTCCCCACATTCCCACTATAAGATCTTTCCAAAGACTCCTATTACAAAAATCACGTGTGAATGTCAATTGAGGACAAGAAACAGACTTGGCAGCAATAGCTTCTAAATTTGAAAGGCACTTTAACAGATTCAACAGAACTTCTAACAAACGTGGACCTGTACACCAGCAAGAACCAGAGTTAAGATCATAGCAAGGGAGAGATCATGATGGATCCTATATTTTATTCAAAAGGAATCTAACAGTTTTTAATACAATATCTGTGACAGTAATCCTTAATAATGACTCATGAAAAAAGTGGTCTCATTGGAAGATTCTGTAATTATACTTTGTGTGGTGCACATTTGTGTGCAGAAGAGACAAGTTCTAAATACACACAAGAATAAAATGATAATACTTGATAAAGTTTTGACTTGTTTGCCAAGAAATGTTGTGCTTGGATCAGGATTGTGCTTAGATAAAAAAAAGTCCTGTAGCCTACAGATAAAAATAGGCAAGTGGTTAGCCTTTGCACCACTGCTGCCATTTAATTGTTCATTCAGCAATTCAACATAAGCACAACAGAAAACTCACAACAAAAATAAATAAACTGATACAGAAGTGATTAAATGTCTAAAGCTTGCAACTTGCTGTAGATGGAATTTGGCAGTGATTTCACTGTGTTTACATGATAAAGCAAAGAATATAAAACTACATAATTTTATGCCAAGATCAGAATTTTGCAATTTATGCACTCTGCTTGGATCAGGAATTTTATACAAAAGTGGAGGTGGGATGGAATTTTCAGCATGGATCAGAAATATGTTTACTTTAGGTGCGCATTCATTTGGAATGGGCTATACATGCAAATATAAATGAAAGATATTGCAAATATCGTACAGAAACTAACAGAGATCAGGGTACAAGTATGCATTTGCTTCATTTTTAACATTTCCCCTTAGGTATAACTCCAATATTCTTTCACATTATTCATTGTCCATCAATACCATTATTTTTTTAAGATTAATTTTTTTCATAATAGTGAGATGTGAAAAATCTGTATTGAGTTAATTATGTTTTCAATGTCTTTGTGACTCAGTTTACTGAGAATTAATCCATTCTTCATGCAATTAAAAATTCAGAAGAGAATCAATAAAAAGCAATTATATGACCAGTGTGACAAAAAAGGTGTTTTAAACAATTTTGTAAACAAAACATCAGTAAATGAAATACATGATGTTGATGCAGACAAAGTGGTCTATGAAGCTAGATTAATGACATGTTTTAAACATAAAATAAAAGATTCAATTTAAATACTTTTGAGGGATTCAGAAGTGCAACTCAAGCCTTCAGAAGGTTAACCCATGTCTTGGACCCAAGAATAGTATTAACCAATTTGTTCAATGTTTAAAAAGATGTTGGTATGTTTGGACCATTCACAGATTTTCGGTTAACTATAAGACAGGATTAACCGAAGGAAAAAAACAATAGCCTTATTGCTTTTGACAATCTTCCTGCAAACTAACCAACACACTTTGAAATAATTTAAAGGGAATTTATTTACTTAAGTGATTTGAAACTTCCTGTGGAAATAGCTCACAGGTTTCCTGATGGAAGATATTGTTTATCTTTGCCAAGCGCCATCAAGAATCTCAAAACAAAATGCATTTAGTGACACTGGAAAATCTCTGAGATAAGGCAGTCCTGTTCCTGTCTCACCCATAATAATTACTAACACACCCACAGCCATGTTGAGTGCCAGCAGAGAAGAAGGGCAATGAACTGGAAGCTGAGAACTTGCTCTATACAAAAACATAAGATCAACAGTACAGCAAACACCGAAGACTCAGTGACCGGATTTGAAATCTATCCTACATGTCACACTATTTCATCTGTCCTATAACTTTGGGTCCATACCTGATCTTTAGGTTAAAGTCAATGCACAAAGAAGACACAAAAAATTCTTATTTTTCTTGTCCTTTTCTGAAAGTGCTGGATTTCTCTGAGGTATGGTTTCTTAGGGATCAAGAGATCTTTGCATCCCAGAGAAATGACCATTCTTTTGGAACCTACAGAGTGGATTGGGTGGGGGAACTTCCACTTCCTCACTCTTGGTACACACTGGGAAAACGTTTTGGGAAATTGCACAAGCTGAGTTCGTGATTTTCCATCCATAAATTTTAGTGGATGGAAAACTCCCATGTGCTATTTCCTGCAATGCAATCTCAGCCTGAACCAGAAGCAGAATATCCCACCTGAGTGTTCACAGCCATAGCCAAGTGCAAGTTAGTCCTCTCTCAGAATACATCCTCAATAATAGAGGAACCAAGCACATTTGTGCAAATAATACAGCTAAATTGTTTACAAACGTTCTAAACCAAAAATGCCAGGTGAATGATGCATCTCAGCATCCTGCCCAGTTCTCCACCATTACAGAAGTCAGTTGGTTTGATTTATTCCAAGTGATACCAGTAAACAGCACAAAACTTAATCAATGGTATGGACACCTATACCTTCCCAGCTCTGATGTTGTATAATTGAGTTCCAGAATTAGCCAAGCTCTTCCAGTCCAGTTACAACACTGGCATCTACCCAACATGGTGGAAATTTGCTTAAGTTTGTCCTGTCCACAAAAAGCATGTCAAACTCAATCCAATTACTACCCAACAGCTTACTCTTAAACATTAGCAAAGTGATGGACGGAGTTCTTAACTACTTCATGGGTAATGTTCAGTTTGTGTTCTGCCAGGGACCTCCAGAACCCACTGCAGCCTGTTCCAAATCCAAACATAAGAATTGAATTTTAGAACGTATCAGAGACCTACTGGCTTAATAGTGATTTGATCAAGCGTGATATCAAGGAAGCCTTGTAAAACTGAAGTAATTAGGAATCAAGGGAAAATTCTCTAGTGGTTGGAGCCAAGTCTAGTAGAAAATAAGCTGACTGTGGTTGTTGAAAGCCAATCATTTCAACATCATGACCAGAATATCACTGCACAAGTTCTTCGACAGTGTCCTAGGCCCAACAATTTTCAGCTGTTTTATCAATGATCTTGCCTCCATTATGGTCTACTCCTGCCCTAATTCCTTACTTCCTTATAATGTCAGAAGTGGAGACATTTGCTGATGATTGTACACTGTTCAGTTTTGTTGCCCATTTGTCAGACAATGAAGCAATGTGTGTCCTTTTGACCAAGACCTGTACATTACCCAGAATTGTGCTGAAAAGTGACAAGATGTGACAGGCAAGGCCATCTTCAAAATGGGACAGTCGATCTATCTGTCGTGCTGTTCAGTGGTATTATCATAACCAAATCCTCCACCATCAACATTCTGGGGATTACCATCAGTCACAAACTGAGTTGGATCAGTTACTTAAATATTGCAGCTCAAACAGCAGGTCAGAGGCAGGGAATTCTACAGTAAATAATTCATCTCCTGACTCCCCAAAGACTGTCCACCATCTCAAAGGCACAAGTCAGAAATGTAACTGGGATTACTCCAACTTTCTTGGATGAGTGCAGCTCCAGTAAAATTCATGAAACTCAACATCTGGGATAAAGTGGCCCATTTAATTGGCACATCATTCAGTAGCAGAAACACTGACTCTCTCAAGCAAAGGTGCACTGTGGCCGCAGTTTGAACCAACTACAATACATGATGTACTGAAGCAATTCTTTTTTTTAAAAAGACAGGCAAATCCATAACTTTTACCACCCATTTGGACAAGAGCAGCAGATGCACTGAAATACTGGCAGTATCATGTTCCTCTTCATGTCATACATCATGCTGACTTGGATATATATATGCATTCACTGACACTGCATCAAAATCCTGGAATTCCCTCCTGAATAGCACTTTGGAATTCCCTTACCAAAAGATTGCAGTTAGTTCAGAAGGTGGCTGACTACCCCTATTACACCTTTCTGTCTCCTGCTCATTCTCCAACTTCTGCTGCCTGTACATCACCTCTAACTGCTCTTCCATCCACTATCATTGTATTCAATCACTCCTTTTATCTCAATGTAGAAAAGTGGCTCACAGCCATACTGAGAGATAAAAGACCAGCAGAGAGGGTGGACATGAGGCCCCTGAATCCTTGAGGAAAATATCATGGATTTGACTGGAGAAGAACATAATCACCCATCCAGGCAGACCTCCATGGGTCTTCATTGTGCTTGGTTGTGCTGCTATTCTAAAAACACCAATGCTAATTCATTCTTTATATGAACAAGTTTTTATCCCTCTTACAGTCAGCTGTTGAGGCTGAGTTGTTAAGGATATTCAAGGCTGCAATAGACAGATTTTTAATTATTAAGGGAATCGAAGGTTATAGGGAACAGGGAGTAAAGTGGAATTCAGGATTATCAGATCAGCCATGATCTCATTGAATGCTGGACCAGCATCTGGTGGTCCTATGGTGAAAGCACACAGATAGATGCAGGAACAGCAGGCTGGTTCATCAGAGGCAGTCAGTAAACTGGATGAAAGGATAATGGAGTCCAATAACGTTATCAGTACTGTGCTTGCCCTGGCATTCATGTGTTACAGGCTGCCTCAATGGACAGCATGACAACTGCCATAGAGGGCCAAGTCTGGGGCACTCAGTGCCTGCCGGTTACATGAATAGATCTGCATTCCATGGATGTAGGCATTGGTTTCCCAGCATCAATGACAAAGTGAGTGGGAAACGAGAGACTTTCACTTCGAGGCTTGCAAACAAGGACTGGTTAGGTATGGCCAGTCATTTGGATATACAGCCTACATAGTTGGCATCACACCAGCATTGAAATTCATATATCATCTTACTCATTTGTGTGATAGGAAGAACAGCTTTTTGGCTTGACATTCAAATCCTACTAGTGGTGAACATGATTCATGTTGCCACCACATAGAAGCATTGGGAGACAGCTGGCTTCACTTGTTGCTTAAACTTTGGAAATACCTTAGCCTTCTAGGATAGACTGGGAATTTTGCAGGACCAAGAATGATCACCTTTGGCATTTCACAATGTGTACCACCTTAAAGAGTCATTTGCTTCATCGCTGGCACACACTGCGCGAGTCAAGCGTCTTTTGATAGTACCTTTCAAACCCATGAGCTCTATCATCTAGAAGCACAGCAGACACATGGAAGCACCACCATCTGTAAGTTCCTCTCCAAATGACACTTCCTTCCTAACAGTGTTGTGGGTGTACATTCACTAGCTTAACTGTAGGTGTTAAAAAGGCAGCACACTATCATTTGCAATTAGGGATTTGTCAATGCATTTTGACATTGTCAATCATGCTCACATTCCATGAAAGAATTTGAATAAATTGTTAGTGATGTTGTTCTTCAGAAAGATAATTAAATCAATGACTTGATGGCTACATATCTTGAGACCACACAAAAAGTGATTCACCTGTCCTAGAGGCTCCAGAGCATCGGATGAACAACAAAGAAGAGAGTTCTCCAAATATTCTGATCAATCTTCCTGTCTCAGCCATCCAAATTCACAACTAATTGATCATTCAGCTCTTGGGATATAACTGTATATAAAATCTCTGAATCACAGGGCAATTACATCTCTTAAGTATTTTAACATTTCAAAAATTTAATACATATTATGTGCTTATAAAATTGCCCAAGAGATGGCATAAAATGCTGTACAAACACATGCCTTTCTCTCAGATATTAATCAGCAATTTATTGCTGATGTCTAGGCAAACAATGTTGGTTGTTTATCACTCCATTTCAACCAGTCACTTTTTATGAATTGTCCTTGTATTTAAAGCACACCTTTCCTCCTATTCATTGTGGCCTTTGAGGAAACTGCAATTTTTTAAACCTCCTTCCTTCCCATTATCTTAAGTACCATTTGACATAGTTGAGGTGAATTTGTATATCATCTGGACTCTCCAACTGATATGATAAATTGAGCAATACTGCTAGTGCAGTTAATGTTGGATAAGTGTTATTTTAAAGACATCTAAACGTTAATGTATGAAACTTAATTTGGAATCTATTGGTCAGCAAACTCTTTGCAAGCATTGACTTTTCTTTCAAGTTGAGACACTTGCTCTTGCTAGTTAAGACCTATCAGGCAAGAATGGAGGCGGGCCTGCATGCTCATTTCCTGTCACCTGCCTCTTGCACTAGGACCAGTTTAGGGAACCCATGAGAAGCTATTTGATCTGATAAAGTTGCCAGTCACTGACATCAATTTTACAAAAGCTGGACAATGCATTACAATTCTTGATGCATAATGCCTGCAGGCAGAAATTGTAGTGGGTTTCACCTCCATTGCTGCACTCCTTTAGGTACCAGGCATCACCAATAGCATTCATGTGACCATCAATCACTCAGTGACCGCTCAGTGTGACACATCAACAGGATGGTCTTCCACTACCTGAACATTGAGCTGGTAGATAAGAACGGGATATGGTCTACTTCTGCTCCGATTTTGTACGTTTCAATGGTTTGTGACCACATCAAGGGCTTCCTCCATGTGTATACATTCTTTCTTGGTAGCTGCCATGATGCCTTCATCTTCCTTCGGTACAGGCTGCTATAGTTCTTCATTCCACCATGAGTTCCAAAGCCTAGCCTGGCTGGGTAGTGCCTTGCAGTACATTCCTGCAGTGGTCTCACACATAGTGAAGCTGGTCTACTGCTCTCTACATTGCTCTTCAAAGAGCTGTGGATGTTGACGACGGCTAGGCCCTGGAGAGATGCAGTTTATCACAGCAAGAGATGAAGCAAGATGTGGGAGAGGAGACAAGGCTGATGCACTGCATTCTCATCACCATCCCTACATTAGGCGTGCATCCCATCTTGGCCAATTTCCTCATCCTCTGTGACCCTAGTAAAGTTCATGCCTTCCTACTCCCTGCAGAGCACAACAGAGGTGATAGTGCAATAGTAATGTTACAGGACTAGTAATCACTGGGGGAGTGCACTGGGAGCAAGGACTCAAACCTCTCTATAGCAGCTGGTGAAACTCAAAAAAACAACTAATTTAATTAATCTGGAATTGAAAGATTGTTTCAATGATGTCGATGATGAAATTATCATCAACTGTTATAAATCTGGTTTGCTATGGAAGGAAATCTGACATCAAAATTTGCTCTGGCCTATATATGACAGCAATGGTTGATTTTTAGCTGTTCTCAAGGGTTGGGCATCAATCGCTGGCCTTGCCAGATAAATTATTATTTTATGTATGTTTTCACTGGGGAAGATATAAGAAATCTCACAGATTTTAGAGATTCAAGCCACTGGAGAGAATGAGGAGCTGAAGAAAATTGATCTTAGTGAGAAGCCTGTATTGGAGAACTTAATGGGGTTCAGTGTTAATAAATTCCTAGGATTTGATATTCTACATCACACAATGTTGCAGAGGTGGCTAGAGAGATGGTCGACGCATTGATGATTATCTTCCAAAATTTTATAGATCTTGGGATGTTTTCTGCAGGTTGTAAAGTAGTAAATGTCATCCCACTATTTAAGAAGGGAGTGAGAGAGAAAGCAGAGACACAGTAACCTTATATCAGTAGAAGGAAAATGCTAGAATCCATAATAAAGGATGGACTACTGAGTAATAATGGTCTGATTGGGTATAGTCAGCATGGATTTATGAATGGGAAATCTTATTTGACGAACATGCTAAGAGTTTTTCCTGAGCAATTTACTCCTAAAATTGATAACAGGGACCAGTAGACGCAGTACAGTTAGCTTTTCAGACAGTTTTGGATAGGGTTCTCCACTGGAGTTTGGCAAGCAAACTTGAGGCAAGTGGGATAGGAAGTAATGTACTGGCATGGATTAATGAATGGCTAAAAGGCAGAAAACAAGAGTAGGAATAAATGGGTCATTCTTGCATTGATAGATTGTGACTAGCATGTTACCACAAAGATCAGAACTTGGGCTCCAGCTGTTCACTACATATATGAATGGAGATAGGACCAAAGGTAAGATTTCCAAATGATCTAAAGCGAAGTGGGAAAATGTGTTGTAAGGAAGCTTCAGGAAGATTTGGGCAGACTTAGTGAGTGAATTAGAATTAGAATTAGATTTATTGTCACGTGTACTCAAGTACAAAGTACAGGAGTACAGCAAAATGTGTACAATGTCGTCACATAAGGCCCCATCTCGGTATAGGGTACCTAGGTATAAATCTTAGGTACTAAAATAGATTAGGTACAAAAATAGAGAAATAAAGAGAAAAGCTAAAAGCTCCACATTACAGTTCTTCATAGTATAAACTAGGAAGATAAAGAAATAAAGTTAAAGATAAACGTTACAGTCCTTCTATAGCCTGCAGTCTCTCCACACTGTGGGCTTTCCACACGTGGTCTCGCTCTCCCAACACTGCTGGGCTCAAGTTCTATGACAGCCTGGGGCAGTCAGCCAGCCAACACCTCCGGATCCCCAGCCAGCTGGCCACTCTGCACCAGCTCTGCAACTGCTGGCCACCCTGCTTGGCTCAGGCTTACCAACTGCTGGCCTTCCAACTAGGCCTTGGCGCACCGGCCATCCTGCTCCACACTGGCTTGCCAACCACTGTCTGTCGGGTGGGCAAAACATGGCAGATGGAATTTAATGTGGTAAAATGTGAAGTCATCCACTTTGGTAGAAGGAGCAGATAGGCAGAGCATTTCTTAAATGGTAAGAGGTTGGAAAGTGTAGAGGTACGAAGGGACCTAGATGTTCTTGACAATAAACCACTGAAGGCAGGTACAGCAAATTATTAGGAAGGCTAATGGAATGTTAGCCTTTATCACAAGTAAGTTTCAGTACAGGAGTAAGGAAGTGCTTGGTTAAAGCACACCTGGGTACAGTTTTGGACTCATTATCTCAGGAAAGATTTTGTCGTCATAGAAGGAAGTGCAACGAAGGTTCACCATACTATTTCGCGAGATGGAGGGACTGTCCAATGAAGAGAGTTTGGGCAAACCGGACCTGTGTTCTCTCAAGGTTTGAAGAATGAAAGGTGATCTCAATGAAACCTACAAAATACTTAAAGGAATAGACAGGGTAGATGCAGGTAAGATATTTCCTCTTGTTAAAGAGTCAAAAACCAGAGGTCGCAATTTCTAAATAATGGGGATGCCATTTAAGATCAAGATAAAGAGAAATTCTTTTACCCAGACAGGTGTGAATCTTTGGAATTCTCTACTCGAGAGGGCTGTGAAAGTGAGATTTGAGTATTTTTAAAGTGAAGATTGAAAGATATCTGGTTACCTGTGATGTAAAGGGCTGTCAGGATGCAATTGGTTAAAGGCATTGAAGTGTTCGATCAGCCTTGATCATATTAAATGGCAGAGCAGGTTCAACTGGCTGAATGGCCTCCTCCTGTACCTATGTTCCTAAAAAGGAAGGCCTGGAACTTCTCTTCTAGTCTTTGTCCTGTCTTGGCTATTATGTTCCCTTTTCTCCTATAGGATAAAGGGAGACAGAGTGAACAACACTGTTGGCCTCAATAACAACTACTCTGATTTGTCTGAAGCAGAATGTCTCAGTGCTGGTGAATTCTCAACAGCACTATGCTGTGAACCTTACTGATGAGTCAGTACTTGTCCTGTGTACATACTCCTCCCATGTTGAGGAGCAACACATTTTTTTTCCTTTATTCATTAACGAGATGAGGACTTCGCTGGCTAGGCAGCATTTATTGTCCATCAGCATTTTTGTCCATCCCTAATTGCCCTGAGGTCAGTTCAGAGTCAACCACATTGCTGTGGGTCTGGAGTCACATGAAGGCCAGACCAGGTAAGGATGGCAGAGATAACACAGTGTGGAGCTAGAGGAACACAGCAGGTCAGGCAGCATCAGATGGCAGTTTCCTTCCCTAAAGGACATTAGTGAACCAGGTGGGTTTTTTTTACTGTCAGTCAACAATGGATTCATGGTCATCATCAGATTCTTAATTCCAGATATTTTATTGAATTCAAATTCCACCATCTGCTGTGGCAGGATTCGAGCCTGGGTCCGCAGAACGTGATCCAGGTCTCTGGATTAACAGTCCAGCGATAATACCAGTAGGCCTTTTCCTCCAAATGTCCTCAGGTTCCTCAGCTAGAGTGTCTACTGGAGGTTCAAAAAGGTCCTAGAATCCTCTCCTGTGGATTTAGCATTGCACTCACCGCATATAAAGCTATTGAATCTCTTCCAATACTGGAACCAATTCCTGCTCATCACACCTCTTCTGCTCACAGTATCAGCGACCTTTAGCCAGGACTGCTTGCTTTAGGAAAATGATCTTTTCCTGCTTCAATGAGGACCTCCAGGTCAGCATTTGCAAAATGGGGGACTGCCCTGCTCCAGGTTCCAGGTCTCTGCTTCTTCTAAGACATCAAGCTGGTAATGGCAGCTGCATTCCTTCAGTCCCATCTTTGCTTCTCCAGTGACAGTTTGATCTTGAAAAAATCAGGGGCTGATTCTCTCTGGGGTGGGGGGTGGGGGTGTTATCAGGACGTGAGAGCAAACCTGAAGTCCATTTTCCATCCCCAGAATGATATTCCTGCCCTTATTTTCAATATAAAAAGTGCACAAGCCAAGTTCCCTATAGCACTGCATGTCAGGTTTCGAGGACGGCATTCCTTATTTTTAAAGAGATTCTGGTAGCTGTAGCAATCGAATTAGCAATCTTCAATTCATATTCACAATTGACATTTGCACTTGTGCTTCCTATTGGGACCAGTTTCAAAATTTGACTAGGTCATCCATGAGAGGAAAGGAAAAGTGATAGGGTGGAGTCCCTTCCGACATCACTTTAGCATGCCTTCTGGGCTGTTGATCAAGGAGCAGTGATGAAAGGACTGGAGGCTGCAACTGTTCAGGTATTCTGATAATGTGCATGAAGAAAATACACTGGGCAAGGGAAAACACACTTTTAAAAAAAATTAACAGGATCTTATTAGAGTTAAGTTAATAATGTTTTTTTTTCCCCACAGTGGATTAAGCTCATACACTTTTCCTTAACATAAGCTAATAGGAGTTTTGTCGATACTTTTAAAACCAAGACATGGCACAACGGCCTGAACTGAAATTCCATTAAAACCATGGCTTTCCACTCAGTAAAAGATTGACACTTTGAGTCTCTGAATTGTTTAAATTTACAGAGGAAGTAATTAATTTTTAAATTAAAAATATTTGAGTGACAATTTAATTTTCAGATAGATATTGTACTGCAGGTCCATGATTTATCAAATACAAACTACCACATTTAACTGGTGCAAAAACCTGATTCAGTTTAAAAATGAGAGGTTATTCTAGTATAAAAATTAGGAATTACTGCCTGACCTTTATATAGAGATTATACATCAGACAGATATTTCAGTCCATTAGGTTCTGACCAGCCAACAAAGTTGAAAATTATTCCCAAGTGCTTCAAAGGTTATTAATGGCACACATCAGCTTCAGCCTCCCAGATTGCCTTGATCCACTACAATTCTCCTACAGCCACAATAGATCCACAGCAGATGACTTCTCCCTGGCCCTACACACATCCCTGGAACGTCTGGATAACAAGGACACCTACGCCAGACTCCTATTTATTGACTTTAGCTCCACATTCAACACCATAATTCCAACGAAACTCATCTCCAAACTCTGAGACCTAGGACTCTACTCTCCCTTCTACAACTGGATCTTTGTCTTCCTGACACTCAGACTGCAATCAGTAAGAATAGGTGACAACACCTACTCCACAATAATCCTCAAAACCAGTACCCCACAAGACTGCATACTCAGTCCCTTACTATACTTCCTGTACACTCACAACTGAGTGGCCAAATTCAGCTCTAATTCCATTTACAAATTTGCTGATGACATCACCGTAATGGATATCAAACAATGACAATACAGAGTACAGGAAAGATAGACAGTTTAGCGGCATGGTGTAAGACAACAATGTCTCCTTCAGTGTCAGCAAAAGGAAGAAGCTGGTCATTGACTTCATGCAGCAGAGTGGAGGACTTGTCCCTGTCTGTATCAATGGTGATGAGGTGGAGGTGGTCAAGAACTTCAAGTTCCTATGAGTAAATATCACCAGCGATTTATTCTGGTCCATCCACATTGAGGCTATAGTCAAGAAAACACACCAATGCTTCTACTTCCTCAGAAGGCTAAGGAAATTCAGCATGCCCATAATGACTCTTACCAATTTTTTATAGATGCACCAAAGAAAGCATCCTATCCTGATGCATCACAGTTGGTATGGCAACTGCTCTGCCCAAGACTGCAAGAAATTACAGAGTGTTGTGAACGTATCCCAGTCCACCATGAAAACCAGCGTTCCTTCTATTGACTCCGTCCACACTTCCCACTGCTGGGAAAGCAGTTAATGCAGTCGAAGACCCCTCCCACCCTGGTTATACTCTCCTCCATCTTCTTCCATCGGGCTGAAGATACAAAAGTTTGAGAACACAAACCAAGAGATTTAAGAACAGCTTATTCTCTGCTGTTATCAGACTTATGAACAAACCTCTCATATGAGGTTGTTGGCTTGCTTGCCGAGAGCTGGTTATTGTACGGACGTTTCATCACCATGCTAGGTAACGTCATCAGTGCGGTCTCCAATGAAAAGATGTTATTCTACTCTGCTTGATATTTTTATGATCCAGTCTGTTAAGTTGGGTTGTGTCATTTCCAGTTCTGTTCTACATGGTTTTGTATATGGGGTCTAACTCTACACATTTGTTGATTGCATAATGGGTTGAAAACCAGGCCTCTACAAATTCCCGTGCGTGTCTGTGGTTGGCTTGAGCTAGGATGGTCACGTTGTCCCAGTTAAATTGATGGCCTTCATTGTCCGAGTGCACTGAGATAAGGGAAGGTAAGTTGTGTTGTTTTGCCGCTAGCTGGTGTATATCCTGATGACTAGTTTTCTTCCGGTCTAACCGATGTAATGTTCGTTGCAGTCTTTGTAAGGTATTTTGTAAACTACACTGGTTCTGCATGTCATGGATATGGGATCTTTAATTCTTGAGAGTGTTTGTCGTAGTGTGGTTGTGGAATGTGTGCGACCATGATTCCCAGGGATCCTAGGAGTCTCGTGGTCGGTTCTGATATGTTCTTGATATAGGGTAGTGTGGCCAGTGCATTGGGGCATACTCTTGGTGTTGTCTATCTAGTAGGCACTTGTGGATGAATTTGTTGGAGTATCCATTGTTAGCAAAGACCTTGTATAGTTGCTCTTCCTCCTTCCTGCGTAGTTCTGGCATGTTGTAGTGAGTTGTGGCCCATTGGCCTGTTTGAATATTGTCCTAACACAGGTTTTTTTGTGGACGTTGGGGTGATTCCTGTTGAAATTGAGGATTTGGTCAGTGTGGGTTGCCTTCCTATACACTGTAGTTTAGAACTCCCTGTTGGTCATTTGTTCTACCCTGACGTCTAGAAACGGAAGTTGATTGTTGTCTTCCCCTTCTCTTGTAAATTTGATTGCAGTTGAAACATTGTTAATGAGTTGGTATGTCTCTTCTAACTTGGTGCATTTAATGATGGCAAACGTGTTGTCCACGTATAGGATCCACAGTTTTGGCTGTATGAGGAGGAGGGTAGTGCATTCCAGTCTTTGCATGACTGCTTCTGCAATAAGTCCTATGGGTGACCCCATAGGTGTGCCATTGATTTGTCTGTATATTTGGTCATTAAAGATGAAGTGAGTGGTAAGGCACAGGTCCAATAGTCTGAGTATGTTGTCCTTGCTGATGGAACTGTTTGGAATCGACGTTTCTGCTGCATCCAGTAATGTGTCAAGTGTTTCTTTGGCTAGTGATATGTCAATAATGCCATGATGTTAAAGGATACCATAATCTTGTCGTCATTGATTTTAATGTTCCTGATGTTGTTAAGGAATTCCTGGGTTGAATGGATGGAGTGGGGTGATCCGTTGACCAGGTGCTTCAGTCTCTATTGTAGGTCCTTGGCCAGTTTGTGTGTAGGTGTGCCTAATAGGGAGACAATGGGTCTGAGGGGCACGTCTGGTTTGTAGAAGCCGGAGGGTGCTCAAGCCTTCTGGTATCATTTTTATGTGACATTAGACCCCATATACAAATCCATGCAGAACAGAACTGGAGATGACACAACCCAACTTAACAGACCAGATCATCTAAATTCCAAGCGGAGTAGAACAACATCGCTTCATCAGAAGCCGCGCTGATGATGTTACTTGGCAGGGTGACAAAACGTCCGTACGATAACTAGCCAGCTTGGTGAGCAAGTCAACAACCTCATCCAGAACCCAAGCTACAAATCTTCACAAGAACCTTAAACACCTCTCATATATTACAGTTGACCTTTCTCTGCACCTTCTCTGCAGCTGTAACACTATATTCTGTATTCTGTTCTATTACTCTAATGTACTTACATAGGGTATGATTTGTCTGGTTTCACTATACCTCAGTACATGTGAAGATAATAAATCAAATCAAAAGTAGTCTTTGCCAACCACCACCATCTATCAAAACCAAATTATTCCGACTCAAATATTCTTACCTGCACTATACACAAATCTACTTTCCCATTTAAGAGAATGGGAAGTAAAATGTTACCAAACCCATAAGGTCTACTTCCAAAGATCCTTGCATGACCTCAACAACCTCTTCAATTTTATAGCCTATCAAACTGCCCTGATTTTCTGACTTATCTGACTTTGCTCTTTGTCTATCTACTTCCCCTGCCCTCAAGTCTATATCTAATGCCATGATTTATTTCTTGGTTTTCCTCCCTAAATTCCTTAATTTCTTCCTCTACATTTAAAAGTGCTTTTAAACACTATGTCTTTGCTCCCTAGTTTAGCTCAGCTCCCATTGTGTTTTTCCTCGTACTATTTTAGATTTTCCCTTCACACCCCATCTCCTCCAGCCACCTTCACCCATTAAAATGCCATGGGATGCTTTATCTTTGAAGTCAATGTATAAATGCAACTTGTCATTCTTTTTAAAATATGCAATTGAATTCCTGTTTCAGGTCTCTTACCTGTGATAAAAAAGTTAATATTTCTTTCATCTTTTCCTACTTTGTTTACAGCCAAGCAGCGATAAATTCCAGAAATATTGGCTTCAGCCACCACTAGAGCGCTAACAGTCTGAAAAAGAGAGGAAAAACACAATCATGTACATCCTATGCATTTTTTTATCGAATGGAAAATTTCCTTTTGGAATGGTATGACAGGTACAATTATTCAATGGTCCCTGTTATGCATTGGCATAATTATATAATTGTTGCGTTTTAATTCTTTGAAAATACTTTATTCCAAAACAATGGTATTGGTAGAATAACAGGAAAGCTTTCCCTGTGGAACCATTTACATCTTTATTGTGCTGTTCCCACTTTTGAATGTGCAGGCAGATGTGCAGGCTGGTTTTGTAGTGCAGTTCCAGCCAGGTAGTGCTTTATTTAGATTGACCTTGAGTCTTTCTCCTCAGAAGAGCGCACTGTTTACTTCAGACATGAGCACAGGCAGCAATGACTCCATTCTAAACCTTGAAACCAACTCTTGTTAACCTAAAAAAGTGTGCGGACTGTACTTGCATGCAGTTTGAAACGCAGATGATATGAAACAACCTCATCCAAAGGGTTTCACGCTGCTATCCTCTGAAGTTATGCTTCATGCAGGTCTACAATTATACTGCAACTTTATTGTTCGCCTTCCTCAAAAGCCAGCTCCCAGATTGAGCAGAACTCCTGACACTCTTGTTTATATCTGTCAGCCATGGCACCCTGATTAGACCAGATTAACAGGCCCAATTAGGGAACTCATATTCTATGAGGTCCATCTGTCTGATTTTGTTACAATCACTACAAAATGCATACAATAGAATACTAAGTAATGACAATTTGAACTTTTAGTCTGAAAGAAAGTTATGTTTTAGGGAATACTGTGGTTACTTTAGTAGAAACTTGTTTTCATCAATGTATCTCTTTTTACCATTGACATCTACTTTCAATCCCTGTGGGAATTAACCAAAAATTTGCTTGTTAGACCGAAAAGAAATAAAATGAAATGAAAAGAAACAAACATCTGGAAAAGTTAGACAGATGGTGACCTAATGATTAGAAAGGTCATTAGCCTACACCCCTTTAGTTTTTAAAATCAGCAATGGCACATTTGAATTCTCTTCATTGTATATATTCCGTATGTATTTCCAGTTTAATTACAGAACTGAAAACTGATATCATTCAATTCTATTGTCCAAAAGAAAAATTACCTGAGGCTGAGCCCAAAGTACTTAAAAAAGAATTATGTACTTTTGAAGGCTTGTCACTGGTGTAATATAGCCAGCTAAATTGTGTAAAGCAAGATTCCAGAAACAATATCAGCATAAATGACCAAATTATTTATTTTAAGTTTTGATTGAGAAATGTGTGAACTAGGACATTGGGAAACCCTTCTCTGCTTCATTTACTGCCACAAGATCTTTTACACGCAGCCAAAAAGAAAAATGGGATTTTGGTTTAAAATCGCATCTAAACAACAGAAACCCTGATAGTACAGCACTCCCTCAGTATTCATCCTATTCTGGACTACGTGTTTGTATCACTGGTGTATGAATTGTAACACAACTTTCAAGGACAAGAGAGTGCCAAGCTTGACAGTAATTGATTAGGATTTGTAAGTTTCCTAATCTTGTACTTTAGTTAACACAAGGTAGAATTAGGATAAAATAGCCAATTTAAATGTACACATGGATTGTTCCTTCCCTAAAGATACGTGATTCAGGAAACTAGACTAACTAACCATGAGTTCAAATCCCACCATGATGGTTTGAGGATTCAGTTCAGAATATCTAAAAGTAAAAAGGTAAAAAATCAATGAATACAACCACGAAGTTGCAATGTATTATTAAAAACCCAAACTTTAAAGAATGTCTATTAGAGAAGAAAACTGACCATCCTGAGCCAATTTGGCTTATGTGGGATTCCAGCCCACACCAATGACATTGACAAGCTGACATATCACTCAGTTATCATCACGGTCTCAGGACAACTATTGACAGGTATCTGAAAGTAAAGTTCTCTCTAAGCTGTGCCATAAGGATAACCACTACAAAATCTATGAAACACCCTGCACAGGCTCTACACAAATCAGCCTCTTTAAATTTCCACCCGTGCGCTCAGACAAAATACTGAAACAAGCTGCTCATATACTCCAAACAAATAAGAAGGGATAGACTTTCACTTGAGAATGAACAAAAGTAAGTTTTAATGCTCTTAGTTTTTGCAAGACTTTTCTTAAAATGGATGTGACTATTCAGCACATGGGCTGCTGCTCAATCAGTGCTGAAACTATTTCACAATCAATAAAAGACAATTATGATGAAACTGTCTGGATAACATTTGTTTGAACTCCCCACCCACAAGCTATCTGTCCAAGACCCAATGAAATTAATCTAATGTGTGGTAAATAGCTTTTGGTGACCAGCAATGCTGGACCTTGAACCTGAAAGCATTGATTATGATTTACAATGACAATAGACTAGCTGTTTTAGCAACTGAATGATCCACAACATTAAAATGCTTCAATCATACATTCTGTATCTCTAACAGAATGGCCTGACCTTTGGGGTGTGGGGTATGGAAACTTATCTCTCAGGAAAACAGGGATAGAAATTTTTTTAATAGAGTTTAATAATTTAAGGGCACTGTCTTTGCCATGCTACAATTACTTTGTTAAACTCTTCTAATTTATAAAGTAGTTTATACGGAAATGTTACTAAAACATTACGGTCATCATTCAGTTTTAATGAGAATAAATTTTTGCTTATTTCCTGCACTTCCCTTCAACCCTGATATGTACAATCTTTAATTAGTAGGAGATCATACTAAGGAGAACATTAATTACATTACCATTATTACGTTATCTATTCTGATACGTCCTTTGACCTACAATTCCTTGATTTCAGGGACTCAGTTTCATACAGCATTTTACAACCAGTGATAACAAATTGTTTATGACTTTGAATAAGATGGAACTATCTAAAATCTTTAATTTGTATATACAAGTTGATTTCATACTGTAACTTAGATGTTGTTTTGAACATATGTATAGCTTACTGCAATCATCATGCATTACAGCGATAACTAAAGTCAACTTGATCTCCAATTTCCAATATGAAACTCAACAAAATTTGAAAAAAAAATGCAATGTTACTATCAACAAGGTTTCATTTCTTCAATGGATTTCAGTTTTTAAAAAAAATCAAGATCACATATTTCTAAGAACATTAGATGTCTAAACATTCTATAGCAAGATGCTATGAGATTCTTAGAAAGTCATATAATTCATTTGAATCCCTGCTAATATAACTCAGCCAATCATTTAGAAAATAAAATAAGTTACTTTTATCAGTAAGCATTATGACTGGGACTCAAACTATGAAGAAGAAGAAAATAAAGGCACCATTTGACTAATTGAGTAGTCAGAAGTCATGCCTCCATTAAGCATATTATCTAGACTGAGGCTTCATTACTCATAGGGTGATGCATTGTCAAAGATACTGCCATTATTAAATTTACTCATGGGATCTGGACATCGCTGGATGGTCAGCATTTATAGCCTATCCCTAGTTGCCCTTGAGAAAATGGTAATGAGCTACCTTCTTGAATTTCTGCAGTTCATTGCTGTAGGGAGGAATTGCAGGATTTAAATCCAGTGACATTGGAAAAAACGGTAATATATTCCAAGTCAGGATGGTGAGTGGCTTTGAGGGGAACTTTTAGGTGGTGGTGTTCCCCATAGTTCTGCTGCCCTTGTCCTTCTAGATAGCAGAGGTCCTGTGTTCCCTTCTAAGGATTTTTGATGAATTTCTGCAGTACATCTTGTAAATAGTACACACTGCTGTTACTGTGTAGATGGTGGAGAGAATAGATGCCTACAGAATTGGTGCCAATCAAGCAGACTACTTTGTCCTGGAAGATGTCAAGCTTCTTGAGTAGTGTTAGAACTAGAGTCATCCAGGAAAGTGGGGGGTAATCCATCACACTCATGACTTGTGCTTTATAAATAATGGATAGGCTTTGCAGAGTCATGAGGTGACTTTCTGCAATATCCTAGCCTCTGACCTGTTTTTGTTGCCATTGTGTTTACTTGAAGAGTCCAGTTGAGATTCTGGCCAGTGATAACTCCCAGTTTGTTGATAGTGGGGGATCCAGTGGTGGTAACACCATTGAATGTCAAGTGGCAGTGGTCAGATTGTCTCTTATTGAAGATGGTCATTGCCTGGTATTTGTGTGGTGCAAATGTTACTTGCTACTTGTCAGCTCAAGCCTGGATATTGTCCAGATCTTGTTGCTTTTGAACAAGGACTGCTTCAGTATGTGTGGAGGCATTAATGATGCTGAACATTGTGCAATCATTGGCCAACATCCCCACTTCTGACCTTTTGATGGAGGGAAGATCATTGATGAAGCAGCTGAAAATGGTTGGGCCTAGGGCACTACTCAGAGGAACGTCTACAGAGATAACTTGGAGCTCAGATGACTGACATCTGAAAACCACAATCATCTTATGTGTCAGGTATGACTGCAACGAGCAGAGAGTTTGCATCTGATACGCATTGATTTTAGTTTTGCTAGGTTTCTTTATGCATTTAGCACAGTAGGATTGATGCACAACACATTGGAGGATATCTCCAATGTAAATGCGGAAATAGAGTCAATACTGTTTTTTTAAAAAATGTCACATGGAATTGAAACGTTAACTGTTGCCAACTCTACAGATACAGCCAGATCTACTGAGTTTCTACAGCATTTTCTGTTTTTTTTTTCAGATCAGAAACATCCACAGTATTTTCCTTCATCTTGTGGTTCCTTTTAGAAGTGTTGTCATTATTGTAACATCAGAAATCTGTGCTCAGCACAGTCCCACAAACAGCAAAGCCCAGATAGCCTGTATTGGTGATGTTACTTGAGGAATATATGTTGTCCAGAAGGGAGGAGGACTCCCCTGATCCTTTTCAAAGAGTTCATGGAATCTCTCATGTGAGCCAGAGAGACTGGATAGGGTCTTAGTTTAATGTCTCATATGAAAGAAGATCCCTCCAACAGTGCAGCACTCCCTCATTATTACACTCATGTGTTACTATGAATTTTGTGTTTAAGCCTCTGGAGTAACTATAAAATCAAGCAGATTGCAAGAACTCCAGATACTGGAGTCAGAGATAACACAGTGTGGAGCTGGAGGAACACAGCAGGCCAGGCAACATCAGAGGAGCAGGAAAGTTGATGTTTCAGGTCAGAACCCTTCCTCAGATTTTCTGCCTGCACGCTTTGTTATCTATAAAATCCAGTAGATATTTAAAATTATCTTGCTCTTTTCTCCTAACCCAAAGTAATTTATGTAATTATACTTAAGCAGAAGGAACATAATGAAAAAGGAAATTAATTACAGCTTGCACAGTCGGTGAGAATTTAGTGCATGCCTTCAAAAGAAGACTGGTTTAGTTCCTGGTTGAGGAAATTACAGTCTATAAAAGGTATATTAAATAAATTAAGGCCAAGGGAGTCTCCTGAATTCATTTGGATTGCGTGAGAATTTTCAGTGTTTTTCTCTCTGAATTGATTTTGATTTAGCCTCTTCAACGAGCACAGCTGCTCACTACATGTGGTGTAGTGTATAATAAAGCCAAAGGTATAATGAAACAAGCTCAATAGACCAAGAGGTCTGATCTATGTGGCATTTTTGCATCCAACACAAAGCTTTTGTCATAAGACCATGAGACGTAGGAGCAGAAACAGGCCTTTTGGCCCATCAATCCACCGTTCAATGACATCATGGTTGATCCAATAAATTCAACTCCACTTTTCTGGCTTTCTCCCTAGAATGCTTGATTCCCTTACTAATTAGAAATACGTTTATCTCATCCTTGAATATGCTTAGTGACTCAGCTAATGACAGCATTCTGTGGTAAAGAATTCCATAGATTCACCACCCTCTGAGGTCATCTTGGTCTTAAATTTGTGACTCCTTACTCTGACATTATGCACCCTCATTTTAGACTCTCCCACAGGGAGAAGCAACCCCTTTGTGTCTACCCTGTCAAATCCTCTAAGAATCATATTTGTTTTAATAAGGTTTCCTCTCTCTTTCTCCTAAGCTCCAATGAGTACAAGCCCAAATTACTAAAACTCCTCTCATAAAAGAATGTCTCCATATCTGGGATCAACATAGTGAACCTTCTCTGGGCTGCCTCCAATGCTAGTATATCTTCCCTTAAATTAAGGGGACCAAAACTGTATTCAGTATTTTAGCTGTGGACTGATCTGTGCCTTGCACAGTTTTGGTAAGACTTTTCTAGTTTTATTCCCTTTGTGGTAAATTACAACATTTCATTTGCCTTCCCTATTATTTGTTAAAACTTGGATCCTAGCCTTTTATGATTCATATAACAGGGCCCCCAAATCCCACTGCGATGTAGCTTTCTGCAGGCTTTTTCCATTTAAATAATAGTCAGCTTTTTTATTCTTCCTGTCAAAGTTCATAACCTCATATTTTCTAACATTATATTCCATTGCCTAGTATTTGCCCACTTAACTAGTCTATATTCCTCCTTATATCTTCCTTGTGTCATCCCCATTACTTGTCTTTCCACCTATTTTTGTGTCATCTGCAAACATAGTGATGGTACATGCATTTCCATCATCTAAGTCATCAATAGATATTTAAATAATTGTAGCTCCAGCACTGAACCCTCTGGCATTCCACTAGTTGCAGGTTGCATCCTCAAAATGCCTGCATTATCCCAACTGTCTGCCTTCTAGTAGTTAGCCAATCCTCTTTCCATGCTAATATACTAACCTCAACACCATGTTCTGAAGAAGAGTCATAGCAGACTCCAAATGTTAACTCTATTTCTCTCTCCACTACACTGCTACATCTGCTGAGTTTCTTTAACATTCTCTATGTTTGATTCAGATATCGAGGATCAGCAGTATTTTGAGTTTAAACTACGGATTCTTCTCTTATGAAGTAGCCTTATGTGTGCTACTTTATCAAATGCCTTTTGCAAATTCAAATATACCCGATCTACTGGTCCCCCTTTATCTACCCTTCTTGTTATCTCCTCAAAGACCTGTTTTAAATTTGCCAGGAATGATATCATATCCCCTTCATGAAGCCATGCTGATTCTACTTGATTATATCCAGTGTTCCTAAATACTCCACCGTTACATTCCTTATAATAGGCTAATCTTTTCCCAATGGCAAACTTTAAGCTAACTAACCTGTAGTTAACTTTTTTTTTTGCCTTCTTCTCTTTTTGAATAAAATCTTCTGGTCCTTTTATAATCTAAGCATTCTTGGAAGATTACTACCAGTGTGCCCACTACCTTTGTAGCCACTTCCTTTAAAATTCAAGAATGCAACCCTTTAAGTCTAGGGAAGTTATCCGCCATTAGTTCTATTAGTTTCCCTGGTATGTTTTCTCTCGTGAAAGTTGTGTTTATTTCCACTTTCCCCATCTGTAAGCCCTCTGATTATTTAGTATTTTTGCAAAAAATATCCTCTACCATGATGCCAAGTATATGGTCAACTCTCTGCCGTTTTGTGGCTCCCCATCATTATTTCCCCCAGGTTCATTCTCCAAGGCCCTTATGTTCACTGTTGCCTCTCTCTTCCATTTTAAATATTTAAAGAAGCTCCCACTGTCTGTTTTTATGTTACTTGTTTGTTTGCCCTGACAGTTTATTTTCATTTTTGCTTTGGTTCCCTTTTGTTGGCTTTTAAAACTTTCCCAATTATTTGATTTACTACTAACCTTTGCCACATAGTATCAAATTGTATTTTTTTTGTTTCAATCTTTAACTTCTCAGTGCTAGGCATTGGCTGTACTGTTCAAGATAGGTACTTTCTGGTTCTGTGCTGTACCTTCAAACCCATTCGGAATTGTGTTGAGATGAGCTAATTGCATTTCATATACATGCCTTATAGCCAGTTATAAGTGAAACATTTATTTCCATTTGAAAGAATTGGATTAAATCCCATCCTAGAGGAGAATAGACAAGTAGAAACACAAACAAAAGACAAAGAATATGTTCCAAAAATGTAAAAACCCTCAACTCTAAGATCAATTCATCAAAAATGTTGTACATTTATATGCAGATGTAACTAGAAGCTTTCCTATGATAAAGACGTAATTGCTTTGTGTACCTTGTAAGGGTTAGTTTTGAATGGTTAAGCATGGGTCTTCAAATGCTTCCCTGCCCTCTCAGTAAGACAAGAATATGAGAAGTTAAAAGCTACTGTGATGCTCTGAATAATTCCACATACAGAGAAAATACAATATTTGTAAAAGTACTGAACACAACATTAATCAGAATTGATACATTTGTAGGTACACATTAATTATTTAAATACCTTGTATTTTCCATCCAGTAATTCTGTTCTTTCAGTAACACCATGTATCTTATTTCCAGTCATGTTGCTGCCAAACGCATCCAGAAAAACAGTGCTGCTTTCAGTCTCTTGTGTTTTACATCTGGAAATAATATTTAAAATTCATTATAGCCTTGACAAAATGTTTACATGATTTCACTTAAGAGTAGGTCACTTTTTAGTAAATAGAAACTGCTGACTCATTTAAAAAGAAGCTAATTTTAAGAAAACTAATTTATGAAAGTTACCAAGAATGCAGAAAACTCAAGAGAAAGAGTTTCTGTGCTCATTCATCAACAGATGGCTTCCTAAAGTTATGAATTCCAGAAATCTGAGATTCCTCTTTCCATATTTGTTTACCCATACATTGTGGCTGAATTTTTGATGAAAGATCCTTCAACCTATTAGTGTGTTTTTGTTTTGCTCAGTAAAAGGGATTGAAAGTAGATACCCCATTTCTCTCAAAGAACACAGGAACTATCATTTAAACAAGTAAATCAAAGAATGAAGGTCCTCCTTCACTTTGAATTTCCTGATTGAATTTCATGAAAGGGTGCCTAAAGTAGTGGATAGGGTGAGGTCCATAGATGTTATTCAAAAGGGCTTCAAGACAGCAAGTGATAAAGTCCTCCATAAGATACTGTTGGAAGCTCATGAAATTGAAGGTAAATTATTGGCCTGGTTACAAAATTGCCTGAGTGAAAGGAGACAAAGAATAGGGAAAATGAGCAGGAACTGTCATTGGCAAGACATAGCAGTCACGTCTTGCAAAGATTTGTATTGAGACATTAATGTTTTAGCACATTTATTAATGACTTAGAATATGGGATAGAAAACTACAACTCTAACTGCATCAGATGCCTTCTGAGAATACAAATAAATTATATCTACTACTTCTCCTTTATCTATTAAGCTTGTTACCTCCTCCAACAATTCCAATAAATCTGTCAGACATAATTTCCTCTTTGTGAAACCAAGCCAGAAAAGTAGCTCAGTAATGGCACATCAATTTATTTAACATCAGTGGTAGGCAAGCTTTTAGAAACAATGATTTGAGACAAAATTAAGTCACTTGGACAAAGGCAGGTTAAGTAAGGAAAGTCGGTTTGGATTTGTTAAGGGTGAATTGTGTTTAATTGACATACATGAATTTTTTAATGAGAACAGAGAGGTTTAATTTGAATAATGAAATTGATGTGGTACACCTGAACTTCCAAAAGATATTTGTCAAAGTTCTGCAGAGCAGATTGGATTTAAAAAAAAGTTGGAACTCATGGAATACAAAGTGCAGTAGTAAAATACATGCAAGATTGGCTGAGTAAGTGCAAACAGAGGTTAGTGGTGAATGGTTGTGCAGACTAGTGGCATGTTAGATAGAATCCCTACAGTGTGGAAACAGGCCCTTCGGCCCAACAAGTCCACACCGAACCTCAGAGCATCCCACCCAGACCCATCTCCCTATAACCCACCTAATCTACACCTGTTTGGATGTTTAGAATGGAATTTCACAATGATCGATGTTAGGACCCCCACCTGTCCTGATATATAATAATGACTTGGACTTTGCACACCTTCAAAATTTTAAACACAGAAAACTTAGAAGTATTGCAGTCTGTGAGGAGGATAGTGTTAAACCTCAAAAGGACATTGAAAGGTTAGTGGTCTAGGCTGCCAGGTGGAACATGAAGCTGAATGTGAAAGACATGTGAAGTTTTTCACTTTGGTAGGAATTGTGGAGACACAACATATAAAAAAGGTAGTATGTCAGAGGCTAGGACTCCTGCAGTGAGTAACTCACCTCCTGACTCCCCAGAGCCTGTCCACCATCTCCAAGGCACAAGTCAGGAGTGTGACAGAATACTGGATGCCTGGATGAATGCACTCTTGAACAACACTTGAGAAACTTGTCATCATTCAGGATAAAGTAGCCTGTTTGATTGGCTCCACATCCACAAACATTCACTCCTTCCACCACTGATGCTCAGTAGCAGCAGTATGTACTATCTACAAGATGTACTGCAGAAATTCACCAAGGCTTCTTGGACAGCACCTTTTAAATCCATAACCACTTCCATCTAGAAGGCAATGGTAACAAATACATGGGAACACCATCTTCTTCAAGTTCCCCTCCAAGCCACTCATCACCCTGACTTGGGAATACATTGCTGTTCCTTTATTGTCATGGTAAATATCCTAGAACTCCCTCTGTTATGGGTTTACCTACAAAACATGGACTGCAGCAGTTCGAGAACACAACTTGTCACTATTTTCTTGGGGGCTAGAGATGGGCAGTAATTGTTGGCTCAGCCAGTGATGCTAACATCTCATGATTGAATAAAAAATTTCTAATACATTTCTCCGTTCTTCATTCAATTTACTGAAATAACATAAATACTGAGGAATTCCCATAAAGCCATGTTTCACAGGCTAAATCGCTTGAAAATGTGTGTGCACTGAAAGAGTTTCAAAATTTTTTTCAGGCAATATTGTCAATAAAACAAATTGCAAAAGTAATACAAAATGACAATTTTAAATTGCACCTGAAAGGGCTGCTAGTCCCTTTAAGACTCTTTTTCAAAAGCAGTCTGTCTTGCACTTCCAATATATTTGAGTGAAATTGAAAGCATGTATTAATATTATAATGAAGTTTCCACCTAGTTCTGGCAGGAGGTTCTGGCGCCTGATGATATCCTGACCGGAAATATAAGTCAAGCGCAAAAAGGGAAGGGACCTGGCACAACTGATCTACAATCATTTGTTCCAATGTGTGCTGTGTCTGCCCACTTGGGGTCATAAGGGACAAGGTTAATACATCTGTGAATACTTCAATATCTTTGACTGTCAATTGCAGTTTCTTTCTGTAACACAAAATCTAGAACTTTAAAATTCTGTAAACTGAATGTGGTGAGGTTGATTTTTGAAAGAATCCATAAAATTCTACTAATTCATTGGATTTGGGAATGTATTATCATCTTTATTGTATCACAGTGATTTATAATATAGGTCTACTGTAAAATCAGTTGTAAACATTTGACATTTTATTTTTGGGAAGCATCACCACAAGGAAACAGCAACACAGTTTAATTTAAACAACTTTTTATACGTGTTGGCAGGGCATTTGATTAGACAATGTTCTTAAAATTTTTCACTGAAAGTTACAAGTGATCTTTTGGCTAATGATTCTATTTCTATACTATATAGTCAAAATAAATGTTGCATGAACCATATTTGAAAAAGCAAGGGTATATTCACACTGTGCGGTTGGTGCATAATGATTTTGCTTTGCATTGACATTGCATCTAAGGCACAAACACATCTTGAATCTATAGTCAGATTCCAAGCTGACAACCAAATAAGTTAATTTAGCTGAGGAGACCTCCAATTTGTACTCAAAAAGTTTAGCATTGGTGCAAAGCTGAAACTTGTTCCCACAAGCACTAAATTTACACTGTAAATGCATTAGAACACTAAAAAATAAGAACATAAGAACTAGGAGCAGGAATAGACAGTTTAACCCCGCGAGCCTGCACTGTCATTTAATACAATCATGGCTTATCTCATCTCAGCCTCAACTCCACTTTCCTGTCTGCTCTCCATAACCCATCTGTCTGTCTATCTCCTCCTTAAATTTACTCGATGTCCCAGCATCCATCACATTCTGGGTAGTGAATTCCACAAATTCACGATGTTTTAAGAGAGTAATTTCTCCTCATATCTGTTTTAAATCTGGTGGCCCTTATTCTAAGACAATGACCTCTTTTTCTAGATTGCCCATAAGATGAAACATTCTCTCTATGTCCAAATTGTCAATCCCCTTTAATTTTATCCCCGCTCATTCTTCAAATCTCTAGACGGAATAGGACTAAATTGCTCAAATAGGGTCCCAACCCGTCAGCTTTCCTGTTCCTCTGATGCTGCCTGGCCTGCTGTGTTCTTCCAGCTCCACACTTTGTTATCCCTAAATTGCTCAATCTCTCTTCATAAGACAAATCCCTCATCTATGGAATCAATCTAGTGAGCCTCCACTAAACTCCCTGCAATGCAACAACATTCCTCCTCAAGTAAAGAGACCAAAACTATATGCAATAATCCAGGTGCTATCTCACAACTGTTTTGTACAATTGCTGTACATCCCCTTACCTTTATATTATATTCCTTTTGCAATAAATGCCAAATTCCATTTGCCTTCTTAATTACTTGCTTTACCTGCATTCTAGTTTCCTACAATTCATGCATGAGGATACACAGACCCCTCTGCACCAAAGTGCTCTGTAGTTTCTCTACATTTAGACAATAAGTTGCCTTTATATTTCTCTGATCAAAATGGATAATGTCTCCCATGTTAAACTTCATCTGCCAAATTCTGGCCCACTCACCTGGCCTATCCATATCCATTTGTAAATTTCTTATATCTTCATTGCAACTCACTTTCCCACCTATTTTATTGTCATCTGCAAATGCGGCTATGGTATTTTCTGTCCCTGCAGCCAAGTCATTAATAATAACAATAAATAATTGGGCCCCGAGGACTGAATTCTGTGGCAACCCACAAGTTACATCTTGCCAACCAGAAAAGACCCATTTTTCCCAACTCTCTGCTTTCTGTTGATTAGGTAATGCCCCATCCAGACTAATAAATTACCCCTGGCCCTAAGTGAACAAAACATATGGAAATGATGGATACCTGAGAGTAACTGGCGTCTCCTTCTAGCTTTTCTGGCTGAGAAGTAATCTATGGGAGTAGATCACCTGCCCAATTTTCCTTACATTGAAATCAGTAGCACAAAAATTGGGCACATTTTGTAAGGTTTAAGGAGTGTAGTGGTGAGTGAATATTACATGAAAACTATAATCTTATCTGAATCTTTTTAAGTTTATCAGAACAAGCCATACACATTATGAAATATCTCAGATATTTACTGGAATTAAAAAAAAACAAATTTAAAGATGGTTATTATCCACAACATTTGTATTGGATAAAAATGGATCATAAGGTGGAAAAAATATCATCTGAGAATTTTTTGACGTATCTATAAACTTATCATTACTGGAATGATGCCATGCAGAATTGAGGTATTAATACACAGAAAATTAATGTTGCCCTTTGCTGATTGAAGCTGAATAATTTTGAATGGATTATTATACAATCTGAACCAATTTAGTTCTAGTAAAATTTTGATCTACATTTTTTCTCAAATTCAGAATTATTAATCCATCTAGTAAGCAAATTATGCTCCTCCAGGATCAAAGTTTATCTTTACTGCCTAATATTTAGCTATGTAACAGTATGTTTCAAGGTTGTATCAATTGAATACTCCAGTGTCTATCTACACAATCTTGCAAATACCTCCATTTACCTTTCTCCTGTCTTTGCAAAGGCAGCCTCCTAAACAGCTTAATGAGACAATTTGGAAGAAAGTTCTTTAATCAATGAGAATGAGAATATGGATCTTGCTATAATAGGGAGTGGGTGAATACATACATTTTAAGGAGAAACAAAACCAAAACAAGAAGGAAAAGGGATTGCTAAAGGTTATGATGGTGAATTGAGATGACAAAAGCTAGGAGGATTCTTGTGTGGAGAATAAAAGCCAGCATGGAGAGATGACCTATTTCTATTCTGTATATTCTTTGCAATGATGTTATTACAATATTTAATGGCCAAATGCATGCTGAAACGCTGTTTTAATAGAAAATATGCAAACAGAAAACATTCACATTGAATTTTGATTTTATTAATAATTCTCCTTATTAAAAAGTATTATTCAGTCTGTGATTTCCTATAATTATTAGTGAGCTGTCTGCTGTATCTTATGAGCAAAGTCTTTGAAACTAGCATACACTTAAACTTAGTAGAAAACTCTCACAGTGCTTCTGATTTTTTTTATAAGACCTTGGCAATCAATTATTTACCCCTGTAGTTTTTACCTTAGTAACTTCACATTCCTCCAAACTGTCAAGCCTGTCTATGCACTGAATTTGATCACACACATTACTTATTCTTCCTATTTAATTATCTGATATTCTACTGATATGTAAATGAATGGGCAGCCAACTCCCATATTTCAATTATTCCATTAAATGCACTGCTTATTATATCAAAAACACTTTGTGATACCCATACACTGATCAATTTTGGATGATAGAGTTTAAAAGGCTAGAGCACTGTCATAAAAACTTTTTAGATTCTCTATTATCTGAGTAGGTATTGCCAAATGAATACTAACCAAGTATATATACATTTCTTGGAATTTGAGCTGTCTCTCCATAGAGTTGTCTGAGTGAAATTTCAACTAAATTGTAATAGGAATCTCTTCATGAATATAACATGCTAAATAGATGCAAAACTCAGTCATAGGGATTGATCTGGCAGCCAATAGAAAACTCTAATGCCAAAATAAAGGGCCAGAATCCTGCAGATCAAAGCCTACCTCCTTGAAAACATTGATGAATAACATAATGGTTAGTCCAGTAGGAAGTAATTCCCTTGATTTTATTGTTATAATATTCTTTAGAATCCCACAAAAATGGGTAAAAGATCTGGATTTTGTTGCACAGTAGTTACTTGGATAGTTACTGGTTTTTACATTGCAACAGTAGCAATGGCTTCAAGGATGCTAATGTCCATATTTTATTCAATCGTTCTGAAAGAACACTAAAGATTCTGGATTCTTGTTTCAGTTTAGAGTAATGTGATTACTTGAATTATAAAGGTAGGCTATTTCCTATATTTTGGAATGAGAAGAATCAAATGGTAGGTAATCCAAGTCAGTCTTCATTGCTTTACACTGTGATAAAATGGTAACTGTTAGTACTGTGTTTTACCATCACATCTTACAGCATTTGTAAGATTAGAATGTTCAAATCACAGATCTTGTGCTATGAACACAAATAGAGTTGGGAGGCAGCCAAATTGTAACAATTAGTAGTCAACAAACTGGGATATATATTGAGTGCCAAATAACAGGCTTTTCAAAATTTATAGCAAGTCATTAGCAGTAAGTTCCAGACTTCAGGAAAATGCAATCAGAGACGTGGAACTGGGCTTTCAGCACAGCATAGGACCAATTCATGCCAGTTAGAAATGTTTTATTGTAAAAGATAATTACACTGAAAACGTAACAGGGAGGTGATGATGTGGTGTTGATGCAAGCAAAATTTTCCTCCTTGTGAAGATCTTGGAAAAATCACCACTGCAAACCAAGACAAGAATGCAAACAGAAGTAATAAGGTCTCAAGAAGGCTGTTTGGTTTAAGGAAAATGTTGAGAGAAATATTGAATTCTCTGAAATGATGAGTCACTGAGTTTAGGTCACTCAATCTGAATTCATGTTTTAGAAAGTTTTGTTAATATCTTATTTCTGTATACTCCCTCTGTGCATGTGCACTGGCAGACCTGAGACACAATAGGGGCTCTGGGTTTCATGGTACTAATCATGTCAAATTCTTGTTACATATTCCTTCCAGCTTTTCCAGCTCAAAAGTAATCTTGCAGTGGTGGTGGTGATGGGGATGGTGGTGCTTGGGGGTCAGGGGGTTGCAGATTGCCTGCCAAGTCCAATCACACCTCCAGAGGCATCTTGTCTATATGGGTGGATGGAACATATACTCTGCCTTACAATGAGGGTGTTGGCAATGTGGGAAGTTGTGGTGGTGGAGATAGTGAAAATACTGGCTGGAAACAATCTACGGTAGTATTGTGGAGCTAGAACATGCTCTTCTGTTCCACTTGGGTCCACGTAAGACTTGAAGAAATAATTTGCCTGGTGTGATGCCGGCGGATAAGATGGAATGGAGCGGGCCAGGCCGAGAAAAGCAGAGTACCATGGATCCTGGAAATCTGAAATAAAAATAATAAGTAGTGGAGAAACTCAGCAGGTCTGGCAGCATCTGTGGAGAAAGAAACAGAGTGAACGTTATAAGTCCAATATGACTCTTTTTCAGAACTGTAAGTCATATCGGATTTGAAACATTAACTCTGTTTCTCTCTTCACAGATGTTGGCAGACCTGCTGAGTTTCTCCAGAACATTCTGATTCTATTCCAAGTGAAATTTTTTTAGCATCTGCAGTATTTTGTTTTTATTTGAGTGGTTCTTCTTCAGAACTATTCAAAAGAAGATCATATTGGATCTGAAATATTAATTCTGTTTCTCTCCACAGATTTGCCAAACTGTTGTGTTTCTCCAGAACTGTCTCTTTTTATTACCTACCTTGTAAGCACCAAACAACTTCTCCAATGGACACTTAAATAGCCTTTGGACTTCTTGTTGATATATTGGAGGCCAAACTGTAAAAGCTCTGATGAATTAAGCAATCAGTCAGACAAATGTTCAGCTTGGACACAGCCAGACTACGACATTTGTCATTACATGTATTTTGCTACAGTAATACTGGTGTAAATTGTTTAAATTTCTGTCCCATTTTTTTGGTTGAGAGTGACCTGATGCAATGTGGAAAATCAATATGAAAGAAACCAGTTGAAAGGAAAATCTAATTTTAGATTTTAGATTGAGCAGATGTGTAGGCCATTGAACACTGGTATTAGATTTTAAATGCAAATGTAATTCAATTTCAAAAAACTGTCATCATAATATGGGAATTTTACAAATGGCACATGAAACATTAATAGGATTTTTTTTTAAACTATATGCTCTATTATTGCTATTGGAGTTTTTCTAGGACTTTTCTAAATACAGTCTTTCTCATGCAGGCTAAAAATTGTAGCACTCCCTTCTGGAGGAAACATCTGAAAGATTTATAATATTTTTATCGACACCAAAAAAAATGGACAAAGGATAATTGTGATATTTTAAATAGATTGTAAAAACATGTTAATAAAAGCATAGCCAAGAACGTGCTGTTAAATATATAACACAATCTAATTTTGTTCCAATACCAGTTTCTCATGGTACTGTTAAAGGGCATGGCTGTCATAGTAATTTAAACCTTGAAAAATATTTGTCACCATTGTAGTTGTGATGGAATGTTTAGGATTGATTGGGTCTCAAGCACTAATCAGACATTCAGGGGAAGTACATTGCACCACATTTGAAGAGTGAGAGACAATTGTGCTGCTGGGAATGATGTTGTAGCGGGGGTAGGAAACTAAAACAACAAGAGGAAAGCAGCATATACTGTGATTTTGCACAGGAAACCAGCAGCACCTTCTGCTAGAGTGAGATAAGAAAACTCCCATGGCCCATGCAGGAGAAGGCTACTGCTATCTGCCTGCCAATGTGTTTAAGAACCACCTCTTAGCAATGGAACTTGCACAAAGGCTGTCAATTCAAATGAACTCCAAAGTAAGACATGATTCTGAATTTCTAAACGGTAAAGGTCTTTATCTGGATTCAAAATTCACCCTGACAGTAGAGAAATTCTCCCAAAACTGTCTAAAACACGAATTAAGATTGAGTGATCTAAACTCAGTGACTCATCATTACAGAGAATTCAATATTTCTCTCAACGTTTTCCTGAAGCCTAACAGCCTTCTTGAGAACAAAAGAAATAGCATGAAGTGATTTACATACAAACGATGATGTTGTAGAAGGTTTACCTCCAAACTTTTGTTTGATTTCTGATTAAAAGGCTAAGTTCCATTCAATTAACACATACTTCCTTTAATCCATTTGAACTTTTATCTTCAAAAGCTTACTGTTCACACTCAGACACCGTGTGGCAGATTTTCAATTATAGCGCACAGCAGTAGTTGGAGCAGTTATACCACCCATTCTGTAGCAACAGCAAGAGCCTTGAATCCATTTATGCTTGGGCCCCAATGAAAATATTTATGAATGCTCCTGCTTGATTCAGTCAGTGCATAGGCCATCCATTTCAAGTACAGCTTACAAATGGATTCAAGTAGGCCTAGTGTATCCGTTGAGCAGGCGGATTTTAAATATATATTCAGCTGCCTACCTCCGTTTATTTTAACAAAAAAAACACACAGTGGTAGGAATTCAAAGAATGTCCTCATTCTGTTACTTATTAACGAGAAATTAGGGGAATGTCATTTACCTGGGAGTCCAGTTCTTTTGATTGCTATACAATGGTTATTATCCTGAAAAAGGTCAGTTTGGCTTTAGCTATGATGCCTCCTTTAGTCAAATAGCCTGTCACCTAGGTTTACAAATTAAGAATTTGAGCAAAACAATAAAAATGTGTTGAAGACCAATAGAGGCAATGTGGATCATTGCCTTCAGAAAAGATCAGATAAGGGAGGTGACTATTTCCTTCCTTGTCAAGCAGTATTAAATTTTCAGGGAGTACATTTTAGCATACCTATATAGAAAACATCTGATAGCCAAATTGATAAGACATTTGTGTTTCAACTCCCTGCAGCAACTGACATGATCAAATTCTGAATTTAAATATATACAATAATTTTTGATGAATTGAAAGGCGAGATTAAAAAACTGGAATTATATCATAGCTTGTTAAATGATATCTATACCTTTAAGATCATCTGAGGTTAGAGTTTTGAATTTGGACTTGTCAAAGTTATTCACATGTGCTTGCTGCTCTTTGATTCTTCCCACTGTTTGAACAGAAAACAATGCCACAAAAGTAAAATAATAATTTCCCCTTAAAAGGCAATATTGGATAGTGAATATTTGCAAGTTATGCACCATCAATTATCACCTGTATTTTAAATGTAGAGCGTTATCACTGTCCTTGATTTATTAGATTGTCTGCTTACCCTGACCCAAATGGAATGCACAGTCTTTCAATTTCTACTCCAGTCTGGCTGTTGTGTTGAAATAAGCCTGGATCATACAGTATGCATGATGTACATAGTTCTTTGTTTTTCATGCCAGCAGTTATGTTGAATTAAAACCATATTAACATCAACCAGGAAAACAAGCTTGCTTCAGGACGTGGTCCTTCCCCTCCTCGGTGGTCGAGAACGCCCTCAACCGTGTCTCCCACATCTCCCGCACCTCATCCCTCACACCCCGTCCACGCAATAAAAACCAAAAAAGAATCCCCCTCGTCCTCACGTACCACCCCACCAACCTCCGGATCCAACGCATCATCCTCCGACACTTCCGCCATCTGCAATCCGACCCCACCACCAAAGACATCTTTCCCTCCCCACCTTTATCTGCTTTCCGGAGGGACAACTCTCTCCGTGACTCCCTTGTCCGCTCCACACTCCCCTCCAGCTCCACCACACCCGGCACTTTTCCCTGCAACCGCAGGAAGTGCTACACCTGCCCCCATACCTCCTCCCTCACCCCCATCCCAGGCCCCAAGAAGACTTTCCACATCAAGCAGATGTTCACCTGCACATCTGCCAATGTGGTATACTGCATCCGCTGTACCCGGTGTGGCTTCCTCTACATCGGGGAAACCAAGCGGAGACTCGGGGACCGCTTTGCAGAACACTTACGCTCGGTTCGCAACAAACAACTGCACCTCCCAGTCGCGAACCATTTCAACTCCCCCTCCCATTCCTCAGACGACATGTCCATCCTGGGCCTCCTGCAGTGCCACAACGATGCCACCCGAAGGTTGCAGGAACAGCAACTCATATTCCGCTTGGGAACCCTGCAGCCCAATGGTATCAATGTGGATTTCACAAGTTTCAAAATCTCCCCTCCCCCCACCGCATCCCAAAACCAGTCCAACTCGTCCCTGCCTCCCTAACCTGTTCTTCCTCCCACCTATCCCCTCCTCCCACCCCAAGCCGCACCTCCATCTCCTACCGACCAACCTCATCCCACCCCCTTGACCTGTCCGTCCTCCCTGGACTGACCTATCCCCTTCCTAACTCCCTACCTACACTCACCTTTCCTGGCCCCATCCCCGCTTCTTCGACCTGTTTGTTTCCTCTCCACCTATCCTCTCCTCTATCCCTCTTCTATCCGCCTCCCACTCTCTCCCTATTTATTTCAAAACCCCCTTCCCCTCCCCCTTTTCTGATGAAGGGTCTAGGCCCGAAACGTCAGCCTCTCTGCTCCTATGATGCTGCTTGGCCTGCTGTGTTCATCCAGCCCTGCACCTTGTTGTCTCAAACAAGCTTGCTTATTTTGTTTCTGAATATATTCAAGGGATGCCAATCAGCTTTTCTAAATCCGAATTCCTTACGACATCACCGACAGAGACTTTTTTTCTGACTGATCTCTGGAGGAATTGAGATATATTTTCCTCTTTTGGGTAAATAAATTATTAATAATCAAGAAAAGTTGCAGCTGGTAGCTGTTCTCCTTCCATCAATTTTGAGAATCCCAATTTGGCACCCCATCTACCACCATTAACGTTCACTTGCTCCACTACCAACATATAGTGGGAGTAATGTGTAGCATCTATAAGATGCACTACAGTAAATCACCAAGACTCCTTACACAGCACCTTCCAAACCCACAATGTCTACCACCTAGAAAGACAAGGGCAGCTGATGCATGGGAACAGCACTGGGTGTACCTACATCCATGGTGTACAGCAGTTCAAAGTGACATCACCTTCACAAGGGATGGAGGGATGTCTAATAAATATCAACCAAGCGAGCAACACACACATCCTATGAACAAATAATGGAAGAAAACAATACTAGAAAACTGATTAATCAGAACCAAACAGTTTTAACTTAAATTGGTACATAATTGGGAAAACTGACCAAAATACTCTCTAGCTTCTGTTAAGAAAGCACAGAAAAAGATGATTTAATGCTTGATTTCCTATCCCACATTGCTGGCTACAAGCATTGCTAACATCAGCAATTATAAGATCACCACAATTTCATGGATCAACTTTTTATCATAAATAACTAGATCAACATATTGTAATCAAATACTTCCTAGCTCATGGGAACAGATGTCTCACCAGATCTATTCTACTTGTCTACCATGCTAAACATTTTCTGAATCAGCCATTGCTATAGCCTTGTACTCATATCTTTCTTTAGTTTCTCTCCTTTCACCCTTCATAGTGTCATACAGCACAGAATCAGACTCTTCAGTCCAACTTATCTATGCTGACCAGGTTTCCCAAACTAAATACCAGAACATAAGAGACAACAAGGTGCAGAGCTGGATGAACACAGCAGGCTAAGCAGCATCATAGGAGCAAAAAGGCTGACGTTTCGGGCCGAGACCCTTCATCAGAAATGGGGGAGGGGAAGGGGGTTCTGAAATAAATAGGGAGAGAAGGGGAGGCGGATAGAAGATGGATGGAGGAGAAGATAGGTGGAGAGGAAACAGACAGGTTGAAGAGGCAGGGATGGAGCCAGTAAAGGTGAATGTAGGCGGGGAGATAGGGAGGGGATAGGTCAGCCCAGGGAGGACGGACAGGTCAAGGGGGCGGGATGAGGTTAGTAGGTAGGAGATGGGGGTGCGGCTTGAGGTGGGAGGAGGGGATAGGTGGGAGGAAGAACAGGTTAGGGAGGCGGGGACAAGCTGGGCAGGTTTTGGGATGCAGTGGGGAGAGGGGAGATTTTGAAGCTTGTGAAGTCCACATTGGGCTGCAGGGTTCCCAAGCAGAATATGAGTTGCTGTTCCTGCAACCTTCGGGTGGCATCGTTGTGGCACTGTAGGAGGCCCAGGATGGACATGTCGTCTGAGGAATGGGAGGGGGAGTTGAAATGGTTCGCGACTGGGAGGTGCAGTTGTTTATTGCGAACCCAGCGTAGGTGTTCTGCAAAGCGGTCCCCGAGCCTCCGCTTAGTTTCCCCGATGTAGAGGAGGCCACAACAGGTACAGCGGATGCAGTATACCACATTGGCAGATGTGCAGGTGAACATCTGCTTGATGTGGAAAGTCTTCTTGGGGCCTGGGATGGGGGTGAGGGTGGAGGTATGGGGGCAGGTGTAGCACTTCCTGCAGTTGCAGGGAAAGGTGCCAGGTGTGGTGGGGCTGGAGGGGAGTGTGGAGCGGACGAGGGAGTCATGGAGAGAGTGGTCCCTCCAGAAGGCAGATAAGGGTGGGGAGGGAAAGATGTCTTTGGTGGTGGGGTCGGATTGCAGATGGCAGAAGTGTCGGAGGATGATGCGTTGGATCCGGAGGTTGGTGGGGTGGTACGTGAGGACAAGGGGGATTCTTTTTTGGTTGTTATTGCGGGGACGGGGTGTGAGGGATGAGTTGCGGGAAATGTGGGAGACACGGTTGAGGGCGTTCTCGACCACTGAGAGGGGGGAAGTTGTGGTCCTTGAAAAACGAGGACATCTGAGATGTACGGGAGTGGAATGCCTCATCCCGGGAGCAGATGCGGCGGAGGCGAAGGAATTGGGAATAGGGGATGGCATTTTTGCAGGAAGGTGGGTGGGAGGAGGTGTATTCTAGGTAGCTGTGGGAGTCGGTGGGCTTGAAATGGATATCGGTTTCTAGGTGGTTGCCCGAGATGGAGACAGAGAGGTCCAGGAAGGAGAGACAGGTATTAGAGATGGTCCAGGTGAACTTAAGGTTGGGGTGGAAGGTGTTGGTGAAGTGGATGAACTGTTCGAGCTCCTCGTGGGAGCATGAGGCGGCGCCAGTACAGTCATCAATGTAACGGAGGAAGAGGTGGGGTTTAGGGCCAGTGTAGGTACGGAAGAGGGATTGTTCCACGTAACCTACAAAGAGGCAGGCATAGCTTGGGCCCATGCAGGTACCCTTGGCCACCCCATTTGTAGGAAGTGGGAGGAATTGAAAGAGAAGTTGTTGAGGGTGAGGACGAGTTCGGCTAAGCGGATGAGGGTGTCAGTGGAGGGGGACTGGTCGGGCCTGCGGGACAGGAAAAAGCGGAGGGCCTTTAGGCCATCTGTATGGGGAATGCAGGTGTAAAGGGACTGGACGTCCATGGTGAAGATGAGGTGTTGGGGACCGGGGAATTGGAAGTTCTGGAGGAGGTGGAGGGCGTGGGTGGTGTCACGGACGTAGGTAGGGAGTTCCTGGACCAAGGGGGAGAAAATGGAGTCCAGATAGTTGGAGATAAGTTCGGTGGGGCAGGAGCAGGCGGAGAAAATGGGTCAACCAGGGCATCACAGCTTCAAAATCTCCCCTCCCCCCACCGCATCCCAAAACCAGCCCAGCTCGTCCCCGCCTCCCTAACCTGTTCTTCGTCCCATCAATCACCTCCTTCCACCTCAAGCTGCACCCCCATCTCCTACCTACTAACCTCATCCCACCCCCTTGACCTGTCCGTCCTCCCTGGACTGACCTATCCCCTCCCTT
>NC_063337.1:32609061-32647828 GCF_021869965.1 Rhincodon typus | reverse complement strand
ATCCCAAAACCAGCCCAGCTCGTCCCCGCCTCCCTAACCTGTTCTTCGTCCCATCAATCACCTCCTTCCACCTCAAGCTGCACCCCCATCTCCTACCTACTAACCTCATCCCACCCCCTTGACCTGTCCGTCCTCCCTGGACTGACCTATCCCCTCCCTAACTCCCCACCTACACTCACCTTTACTGGCTCCATCCCCGCCTCTTCGACCTGTCTGTTTCCTCTCCACCTATCTTCTCCTCTATCCATCTTCTATCCGCCTCCCCCTCTCTCCCTATTTATTTAAGAACCCCCTTCCCCTCCCCCATTTCTGATGAAGGGTCTAGGCCCGAAACATCAGCCTTTTTGCTCCTATGATGCTGCTTGGCCTGCTGTGTTCATCCAGCTCTGCACCTTGTTGTCTCGGATTCTCCAGCATCTGCAGTTCCTACTATCTCTATCACAAGAACATAAGAACGAGGAGCAGGAGTAGGCCATCCGGCCCCTCGAGCCTGCCCCGCCATTTAATAAGATCATGGCTGATCTTTTTGAGACTTAGCTCCACTTACCCGCCCACTCACCATAACTCTTAATTCCTTTACTGTTCAAAAATTTATCTAGCCTTGCCTTAAAAATATTCAGCAAGGTACATTCAACCGCTTCACTGGGCAGGAAATTCCACAGATTCACAACCCTTTGGGTGAAAAAGTTCCTCCTGACCTCAGTCCTACATCTGCTTCCCTTTATTTTGAGACTATGCCCCCTAGTCCTAGTTTCACCTGCTAGTGGAAACAACCTCCCTGCCTCCACCTTATCTATTCCCTTCATAATCTTATATGTTTCTATAAGATCTCCCCTCATTCTTCTGAATTCCAATGAGTGTAATCCCAGTCTACTCAGTCTTTCCTCAGAATCCAACCCTCTCAACTCTGGAATCAACCGAGTGAATCTCCTCTGGACCCCTCCAGTGCTAGTATATCTCCTCTCAAGTATGGAGACCAAAACTGCACACAGTACTCCAGGTGTGGCCTCACCAGGACCCTATACAGCTGCAGCATAGCCTCCCTGTTTTTAAACTCCATCCCTCTAGCAATGGCAGACAAAATTCCATTTGCCTTTTTAATTACCTGCTGCACCTGCAATCCTACTTTTAGCGATTCATGCACAAGGACACCCAAGTCTCTCTGCACAGCAGCGTGCTGCAATTTTTTACCATTTAAAACATAGTCCATTTTGCTGTTATTCCTACCAGAATGGATGACCTCACACTTATCAACATTGTACTCCATCTGCCAGACCTTTGCCCACTCACTTCGACTATCTATATGCCTCTGCAGACTTTCAGTGTCTTCTGCACACTTTGCTCTACCACTCACCTTAGTGTCATCTGCAAATTTTGACACACCACACTTAGTCCCCAACTCCAAATCATCTATGTAAATTGTAAACACTTGCGGTCCCAATACTGATCCCTGAGGCACACCACTAGCCACTGACCGCCAACCAGAAAAACACCCATTTACCCCTACTCTTTGCTTTCTACTAGTCAACCAATAAACAAGTCCCATTTGCTTACATTTGGCCCATATCCCTCTTAACCTTTCCTATTCATGTACCTGTCCAAATGTCTTTTACAAGTTGTAACTGTATCTGCATCCACCACTTTCTCTGGCAGTTCATTCCATACATTCTCTTCATGCCCTTTCCAAGCTCATCTTATCAAGAGAGCCACTTTCTGTTCTTTCAATTCTATTTTGTCAATTGTTAACCTCCCAATTTCCTTTTCAGGACCCCATGTCAGCCGTTAATGGTTGTCTCTCTTCCAATTTTGTCCCCCTCTCCTTTACATCTGCCAACATTACCCTGTTGCAGCATTTTCTGTTTCATTTCAGATTTTCAGAAGCGTTGCCTATAAAATGTATGAAAAAAAAGCACTATACCAAAAATATTAAAGGATATGTGGCAAAAATAGGAATATAGCATTAGGTTAGAGATCATCCTTAGTTATGTCGAGTGGCAGATCAGATTTGAGGGGCTGAATGGCCTACCTTTTTGTATACAGGGGAACATCAGTACCTGGAAGATAGCTGATTGGTGCTATCCTGCCTTAGAAATACAATTGCCATTCCTTCACTATCACTAGGTCAAAATCCTGGAACGCCTGACCTAACAGCACTGTAGGAGCATTGTTGCCACACATTAGAACTTAAGATGTATAAATAGGAGCAGGAGTAATCCAATGGCTCTTTGAACCTGATCATTTACCTTTACAACATTCTTCCCCAGTTTCTCTATGTCCACATTTATCATGAATATACTTAATGATTGAGCTTCCACAGCCTTGTGGGATAGAGAACTCCAAAGATTCACCTGTCTTGGAGTCAAGGAATTCCTCTTCACATTCATCTCAAAGGGCATCCTGCTTATTCTGAGACTGAATTCCCAGTTATAGAATCACCAGACTCTCTTTCAGTCAAATCTTTTTACTCTTTTCATTCTTAAACCATTTAAAATGGTGCCAGACTGTGATGACAGTTGAAGCTTTTTACTGTATTTTACTGTATCATTCACTGTCAAATGCAAGTGACAAAAATTCCTATCCACAAATCACTTTTGTAAATTTCACTGATATTATCTCTCCTTCTTTGAATTGTTGAAGGAACAGGCTCTGCTTCTTCAATCTTCTTTTATAAGATAAACCTGCCATCCCAGGGACTAGCCTACTGAATGTATGTTGCACTCCCTTTATGGCAAGTGCATCCTTCCTTTGATAAGGAGTCCAAATATGTTCACCATCCACCAAAGGATCGTTTCATCAGAGCACTACACAATTGCATCATTCCTCACGTACTCAAATCCCTTGCAATGAGGACCAACATATTATTTACTGCCTTAATCACTTGCTGCACCTGCATGCTAGCTCTTAGTGACTCATGAACAAAAACACACAGAACGCTTTGGACATCAACATATCTGAATCTCTTACCATTTAATAAATGTTCTGCCTGTGGAAAGCGGATAACTACACTTACAATATATTCCAACTGTGACGTTTTTGTCTTTCACATCACGTCCAGATCCCCTCAATTCCTACTTCAACCTCCTCATAACTCATACTTATGTCTAGTTTTGCTTAATTAGCAATTTTGGAAATCCTATATTTGGTTCCCATGTTTAAATCATTTACATAAATTGTAAGATCTGCAGTTCAATCGCTAAGCCTTTGCAATAAGCTTAAGCCTTTAGTTCCTTTTCTCTGTTCTCTATTAATCAAGTTTCAATCTATATCAGTATATTACTCCCATGTGGTCTAATTTTGCTTATGAACTTCCCATGTGGGATCTTACAAAAAGCCTTCTTAAAATCCAATTTCATGGCACTGACTGTAGTCCTTTATGACATCAGTAACATCCTCAAAAAATTCAAACAGGTTCAGTGTGGGTTCAGCGTGGGACTAGGTGTCAGCGAGGTGGGCCCAGCGGTGAAGAGATGGCGATTCCTACATTGGTGCGCCCAGTGCAGACAACAATAAGTCTATGGAGGACGGATGGCACCACAAGTGTCGTTGACGAGAACCCAGGAATTATAGTAGAGGCAGCGGAATGAGGATAGACTCTCTTTCAGTGAAATCTTTTTACTCTTTTTATTCTTAAACTATTCAAAATGGCGCCGGACTATGGTGACAGTTGAAGCTTTTCACTGTATTTTACTGTATAATTCACTGTAAAATGCAAGCGAGAATAAATCACTCAAATTTCTCTTCATATCAAACACGATTTCCCTTGTGTTGGTTCCGCCCATGCTGAAGGATATCAATATTTTCAAAGTGTCCAGCAAACACACATTTATAAGACACTCTAACATTTTCCCTATTGGTGATGTCAAGTTAACAGAACACAAATGGAACGTTGGCCTTTATTTCAAATGGTGTGGAGTATAGGAAAGTTTTGCAAAAGCTCTATAAGACACTAGTCAGACTACAGCTGGAATACTGCAAACAGTTTTGTGCCCCTTATTTCAGGGAAAATATACTGGCAAAGGAGGAAATTCAGAAGAAGGTTCATTAGATTGATACCAGTATGGAGGGACTGCCATATGAGGATAGGCTGAGTAGATTGGGCTTATATAATATGGAAAATAGAAGATTAAAATTTAAAATTTACAAGATTCTCAGGGATTGGAAAGGTTAGATGTGGAAAGGTTGTTTGTGGTAGAGTCTAGGACCACAGGGCATAATCTAAGAATAAGGCACTACACATTTAAGACAGGGAGGTGGAAGAAATCTTTCTCTTAGAGGGTTGTGAATTTGTAGAATTCTTTACCACAGAGGGCTGCAGAGGTTGGGTCATTAGTGTATTCAAGGCTGCCATAGACAGATTTGTAATTAGCAAGTAAATTGAGAGTTATAGGGGAAAAGGCAGGAAAATGGATTTGAGGATTATCAGATCAGCCATGATCTCGTTGAATGGCGGAGCAGACTTGATGGGTTAAATGGCCTATTTCTGCTCCTACATCTTATAATCTTTTGTGGTTCATCTGGTCCAGGGGATTGATCAACCTTCAATCCAATAATTTTTGAGTTCTATCTCTTTATTAATACCAATTTATTTTAGATCATAGAATCCCTACAGTGTGGAAAGAGGCCCTTCGGCCCAACAAGTCCACACCAAACCTCAGAGCATCCCACCCAGACCCATCCCCCATAACCCACCTAACCTACACATCCCTGAACACTACAGGCAATTTAGCATGGCCAATCCACCTAACCTGGACATCTTTGGACTTTGGGAGGAAACCGGAGCATCTGGAGGAAACCCTTGCAGATACAGGGAGAATGTGCAAACTCCACACAGACAGTCACCCAAGGGTGGAATCGAACCTGGGTCCCTGGTGCTGTGAGGCAGCAGTGCTAACCACCGAGCCATTGTACCTCTTCATTTTCACAAGACCCTTGTTGGGGCTGGGGGTGTGTGGTTTCTGTACCTTTTCTGTGACAACAGACACAAACAAGTTGTTTCACTTCTCTTCCATTTCCTTATTCATTATAAATTTTCCTGTTTTCACCTATAATGACTCATCTTTGTCCTTCCAAATCGTTTCCTTTTTATATACCTAAAGCAGTTTTTGCAGTCTTCCATATGTTATATTCTAGCTTACGTTCATATTCTCTTTACCCTTTCTTTATAAGTTTCTTGATCATCCTTTGCTGGGTTCTAAATTGTAGCCAATCCTCAGGCTTACCAATTCTGTGACAAATTTATAAGCTACAACCTTGGATCTACTCTAACTTCTATTTCTAGTCACAGTAGAAATGTAACTACATTTCTCCTCACATGTTAGGATTTCATGTCTTGGGGAAAACGTATTTTTTTTTTGTAAACCTAAAATACTTCTTTAAATTTTAGCCATAGCCTACCTTTTAATGTATTTTCCCAATCAACCATAGTCAACTTGCCCCTCATATATTCATAGTTTGCTTTGCTCAGATTTAGAATCCTAGTTTCCTAAAGAACAATATCATTTTCAAATTTAAGGGTCACTAGTTCATAATGGCTCCTTTACAGCAAAGTTGATAAGCCCTTTCTTATCATATAACGCTCTATCTAAAAAACCTTGATCCCTAATTAGCTCTTTAACATACTGCTGAGAAGCCCATCTGTAAATACTGCAAGAATTCCTTTTTCACAGCATTAGAATTAATTAGGTTTAACCTGTTTATATGTACATTGATGCTGCACTTTATTACTGTATTCCCTATGTTGCATGCAGCTTTAATTTTCTTACTAATATATGCACAAGAATACCATTCCAGTTTCATGGTCTATAAACAACCCATGTAAATTTATATTACTCCATATTGTTTCTTACCACCACAGAAACTGATTGATGGATCAAGATGTCCAATCTAAAATTCGCTCACTACGTACCAACCTCCTCCTTTATTAACAATACCACCCCACCATTTTTACCCCTCTGCAGATTGTTCCTAAATGACAAACATCCTGGAATATCCAGTTCCCACTTTGAGTCACCTTGTAAAGACATCTCCAAAATGGCACTTAAATCATACATATTTACTTCCATTTGCACCCTCAGATCATTTACTTCATTGTGGATGTTGCATGTATTCCAATGAAGTTCTCTTAGCTTTGACTTTTTAAACTTTATTCTACATTCTACACCTATTTGATGCTGAACTTCATTTTATCTGTCTTCCTATTTCACTTACTACTTTTCTACAGCTGGTTTTGCTTTGTTCCAAATTGAACTCCCTCTCAGGTTCCCAATCCCAGTCTAGTTTAAACTTACCCGAACAGCAATAGCAAATCTCGCTGCAAAGGCATTACTCCTGGTCCTGTTAAGATCCATCTCATCTTGCTTGTATGAGTCCCCCAGGTTAGAATGCCTCAGAGCTGGCCTGAAAGCCTCAGAAATCTGATAGCCTCTTTCCTGCTTTAATTGTCCTGCCGCATAGAATACCTACAACCTAGAAGGAGATCATTCAGCCCATCGAGTCTGCACCGACCTTTGAAGACCATCCAACCTAGACCCAGCCCCTCACCCCCATCCCCATAACCCCACATTTACCATGGCTAATCCACCTAACCTATATATCTCTGGACACTACAGTGCAATTTAGCATGACCAATCCACCTTACCTGCACATCTTCGGACTGTGGGAGGAAACTGGAGCACCTGGCAGAAACCCACTAACATAGGGAGAACATGCAAACTCCACACAGACAGTCGCCCAAGGCTGCAATTGAACCCAAGTTCCTGGTGCAGTGAGGCAGCAGTGCTAACCACTGAGCCACTCTGCCACCCTAATGTTCGATCACTCAATCCTCCTATTCCTATTCCTGTTCCTATGCTTACTAGTATGTGGCACCGGGCATATATTACTACTCTAAAGGTCCAGGTTTTTAAACTTTTTTTCTTAACTCCCTAAAATCCGCTTTCAGGAGCTCACCCCCTTTCTATGTATGTCATTGATGCCAATGTGGACCATGATCTCTGGCTTGTTCATCTTCCCTCCTCTCCACCACCCCATCTGGGAGGCAATAGACTGCAGCTTAACAATATCTTAACAGTAAATTCAGATGAGCAGTAATGCTGGCCTTTTTAGTAAAGCCACATCATGTGAATGAAGAAAAAAGATTTGCAATTGCTGCTATGAACAACTTTTTGAGTTGGTTAGAAATATAAAGTAAATGCCTGCTAGTTCAATTTCTATTCAGATGAATTGGAACTCCAAATGGCTCTTAAGAGTGAGGTCTGATATGTGTCATATATATATTAGGTCTTATATTGTTCTATCCCAAAAGAGTTCAAGTATTGATTATCAGAAGGTAACATCCATATATTGCAGCCAGGCAATGATTATTTCCAAAATGCATCCAACCAAATGTTGGATAATTATATATTTTCTGAGTTGGAACCTTATAGCACCTATACATGCATACACATTTACTTTCCATACAGTAACTTTAAAATTTTGTAACTGTAATTGGAAAAACCCTGTCCTGTTCCAGGAGCAATAAAAATGCATGAAAATCATATTATAATTAAATGTTGCTTTTGTTTGGGCTCAAACAAGGAAAGCTGGAGAAATTCTTTTCCGTTCTGAATGGAGTTAAAAATGGAGCAGCCAGAAAACTCTCTCAAAGCCAGCACATAAGCTGAAGATCTGACTGAAAATCTAAAAACAAAAATCACTGCCTAGATATTTAACTGAAACTATAACTATTTAAAACGTTATGTTAAACTGAGTGGAGTTTGCGCTTAGCAAAGTGCGAATGGAAAAACCAATTTCAGCCTCAGCACTCTTCCCCCCCTGCTCAATGTGTCTTAAATTGTACCTCAAGGCCGAGTAATTATTCATTTTCTCCTCAAAATGATTGTATGAGGCTACAGGCAGAACTTTTCTGAGAAATCATACCACCAGTCGGCCCCCCACACACACAGTGGGTGGATATTCGGAAAAAAAAAACTTTGATGTGTCATGCATGATCTTCTGAGAAATGATCTGTGCCATGCAAAGCCCTGCTTTTGATTCAGTTCTCGAAAAAGTTTAACTTATTCCTTCCCTACATGAAGGCCCAAATAGGATGATCTGTGAGCCATCCATTGCTGCGAGATCACTTTCATTAATAACTTGCTGCTTTAAATAACTACTTTATAGCCAGGTGAGAACACTATGCTTAATTCCAGATCATACAGATGAAAATATAATTAATGTTGCTGTGCCTCCCTACACCACATGAACTAGTAAACCTCTGTTTGTGCAAAGTCAGATGTAGCACAAAGCCTTGTTCAACACAAAAGTGATAGGAAGCTGCACTGCTCAGCATCAGGTGCACATTGGGAAAATATTCCAAATTGTTAGGAGTGCTAACACTGAAATTAGCATAACACATTGAATTCAAATGGATTACAAGACTCTTTATTTAAATTAAGTAATAAACAGCTTAATAAAGTGGCAAAAACAGCAGATATACATCAAAGCTCTCTTTATCATTGGACAATAATTATGCCAAATCTTTACACAAAGGGGAGATTAAGCACATTAAAAAACAGAAAGCCAGCAAAATTCATTTTTGACATTTTCTTCAAATGTGTCTTAAATCCTTCCACAAAATGTTCTATTAACTAGTGGACTTAATTCCTTTGTAGTCTTGAAAATAGACACACTACATCTGCAATAGATGATTTGTTTGGGATTTAATAATATTATGAAGCAGAACCAGAAAAACACCTCTGCTCTGCTTTTCTAGCAACGGTTCTTGAATAAACCAACAATTTCTAACAACAAATGTCTCTATGATTTAGTTCAAGATATTTTGTCATAATCCTCAAAGGGTTACTTTCTGCTTTCTTCATCATTCATTCAGGGAGTATCATTAAAAATGACTTTGTACAGATGCTTCATTACTTTTGTATGTTGCTCTTTCTTTATTCTAAGTCAACTGACAGGTCAGAGAATTAGCAGAAATAATGTAGATTAAATTTCAGCATTTATAGATAAGCATATGTCCATAATTAAACTGGTTAAATACATAGGGCAGGGGTTTTTGCTACTGGGGTGCGTAGCTAAAGTCAGGACATTTCCTGGCTCACCAGACCGGCCGGTTTAAAAGGGCCCTGATACACTAATTTTGCCCTGGGGGGCCAGATGTCGAATGGAGTCGGGCCTGCCGACTGCAGAGCATCGGCGGCCAAGGTGGTAGTTGTGTGCCGAGCTGAGCTGGTTAGAAGGTTCACCTTGGTTTCTGGGACCACTTCCATTGTACTAGAAGATTTTAGGCCATCTACCCCTCATGATCCCACCCATGGCCTCTTATATTTCCATTCCGACTTCTGCCCAACCTTGAGCCCTTATGGTCTCCGTGACAACTCAATTCTAATGCATGCCTCCAAGCCTCTATTATTGGCTCTTTAATGATCTGTCTGATTGACACTGTATAGGGTTGTATGGACAACATTAGCTTTTTAAGGAAAGAGATTTGCAAACAGATGATTTTTTTTTGTCCCAGCAGTTCCACACTTGCCATTGATATTATATCACTCTGATTACATAAATATTGCAGATACTGTTTAAATAAGGATGGAACGGGTACAAGCTCATTTTGAGTTAGAAAGGATGCTATTGGGAGCCATGCTATTGTCTGGAGGGCAAGCGTGGGTATTGTGTTGAAATGGATACAGCACTGAAAGGCATGAGTTAGACCTTCTGAATTTACCTTCCAAAATGTTCTCAAAACCAGACTACGGTTCATGGCTCTTCTGAGGGACCATGAATCACAAGGCACAGGGAAGCCTGCACAACTCCATTAAAATTGCAGAGGACTTCCTACCCTTACAATGGAGTCAGCCAGGTCAGGATTGCAGCATGAGGGCTCATGACCCACACCAATGAAAAGCGGGGGCAATGAAAATGAAGGCAGGAATTCTAGAATTGGGTCCCAGGCACGTTTTTAAATCGCTTCGGAGTTGTTCCATCTCTGCATAACTCTGGGCCACAGTAACAAATTTCTAAACAAGGCACTATATGTTTCTTGCATCAACAATAAAACACTGTGTCATTGAAAATGAAAAGATACACAAAAATCAAAAACTTCATAAATGTTAAACCATGATTAACTCTACATAAAGAGATTCACATTAATCTTTGACTATTTAAATACATGCCTCCTGAAAATACCATAAGTGCAAACAGAAAGTGCTTATCATAGGCAGTTTGCCAACAGCTTCCAAGTGTGAAACATTGTCTATTTGAAATCCCAGTCAAACACGTTTGTGTGCAATTCTTACCATTAATCTGTTGTATAGACTTTTCCAACCAGTGGGCAAAAATGAGTTCAAAGGTAAAAGGTGGGGAGCAGCTTTGAGAAAAGAAGAACCAGCCTCTAAACAGATTTAAATACACTTTGTATTACAGAATCTTTAAAGGATGCTCAATGGAAGTCTCTGAATAAAATGATACTCGAAGTCAATTCCATTTTTGATAATTTAATGCAATGAAAAAGCCTATTTAGGTAAACAAAATAACTAAGCTTTTAAAATGCTGACTGCCCTGAGGATTTTATTTATAGTTAACACTGTTTCATTTCTTTTTATTTTGTGTTTGGTATATATGCATTTATAAAAATATTCATTTCAATTTGTAGCTAGCCACAATTATAAGGTATGAGAAATTACTATAATGAAATATATATTAAACATGTTGACATTTTTATTAAATAAATGTAAGTAAACCCAAAGCCTGCACTTAACCCATATTGTTAATAGTACTTAACAATGTAAATAAATGAAAAGTCAAACAAATCTACTTACTGTGCTTTTGAACTACTTTGGGCACAAGGTTGCCATCCCCATAGAATTCTAGGAATAGGGATGCCATAGGCAGTGCATGACAGAGTCTGTTTGCTGCCCAATGGGAAGAGATCAAAGTTCTGATTGGACACTGCCTTTTCACATATATGTGGTTTTACTGCAAAAACAAATTAATTAGAAAACTAAAAGCCAAATAAAAAAATGAAATTAAAAAAAAGACACAATTCATCTCATTACACACTAAGGCCTTATTCACATATTCAAAGGCTAACTGAAGACAGTACCATCCTTGCAGTGTGATATATTCATGCTTCTCCTGTTTGTCTTATCACAATTCAGTTTTATGTATGAGAGAAAAATAGAACTTTTCACAGTTATCTGTGAAGATGCAATCTCAAGAAAAAAAATGCTGCCCTACAAAAAGTGTTTGAACAATCCTCAGAAGAGATATTACAGCATTAAGACAAATGAATGGTTGAACGAACAACAAGTATGTGATCTATGTCCCAAATAGTTCAGCTTTTGTAGTGAATTGTCCACTCTTGGTGAAGATTGGATCTCCTCAACCAACGATTTTGCAAGTTCTCCATTCATAATAAAAATGTTTATCTTCTGATTTTAGCATTGTCACAAGTTTGTTAAGATTGTTAAATTGCTGGAAGGAAAGCAAAAGTATGTGATGCATACTTTTAGACAGTGTTCAGGCTCCGGCCATAGTGGTTGCTGGATTCAGTTCTGCACTTCTGTGGTACCCACTTGAGCAGCTGAACATGTTTTCTTTTTTTTTGTTTCAAAGCAGAATCTCACAGTTTTAGCAAAGTTACAAATAGCAAGGTCCTGCTGCTATGTTGCAGGTGTCTGTACAGCAGACTGCACTCACATGCCCCTGCTGAACCTGAATAAACTTTTACGGTTGATTTTTCTGTTTTGTTTGTCCTTTTTCCTCAAGGAATGATGGGCATCGCCATGGATCTTCTTTGCTTTCTCTGGGCAGGATTTATTGTCTACATTGCTTCTCTTCCTGTACTTGTTGATAATGAAGTTCACAGACGACTTTGGTATCCCAGTCCTTCTGGATATTTCGTGGGCAGACTTTTTACACAAGTGATAGTCAATAATGATAGCTTTTTGAAACTCTGAGAGTTGCTTCAGTTTTTCCATTCTGGGTAAAGCTGAGGCACCTAGGATGCAAGAATGTGTTTTTTTTTAGCGTCCACAGTTGCTCTAGAACATTCCCTAACATGGCATTATGTCACTGGCTGCTAACTATAAAGGGATTGTCCAAATACATTTTGTAGGGCAGTATATAACATTACAGTTAAAACATGCAATATTATACTAAGATTTAAATTCAAAATATTGTTTTTAATACATGACTGTGGTAAACTGGTATTTACCAAGAAGTTTGCTAATATCTGAAAAGATTTAAGAACTTTGTGATCCTGATCTCTCTAAGAATTCTGCTTATATGTGTTTCTGTTACTATTTTGAATTTTGCCTGGCTAGAGTATTAACCTCATACAGTGAAACCTGTCAACAGCAACCATCCATGCTTTCCTAAGCAACTCTATGTTCATAGCTTGTCTTCTCATACAGTTAAGAAACTGCCCCTCTGATACAATATACTCAACCATCGCCTGTCCCTTTGTCAACAAATGGGTATTATGTCACACTTCTTCTCTGATCCATTTTTTTCCATGCCCTTCAGTTACTTTTATTCTATAATCCACATCAAAAGACTAGTATCATTGGGAACTTGAATGCACGTTTTTGAAAGGATATATAGTCAGCACTATCTGCCAAGTTGGATTCCCATGGTGTTCACTGGTTTGAAAACCAGTGATGAAGCTTCAAATACATGGTGACAATTACATCTCGTGCCATCACTACAAATGGTTTTTGACAATGAAAGTAAATGGACATTTTACTGCTCCCAAAGTTTTGTAATCATTTTATTGACAGGCAGTCATTGCTCATAGATGGTTGCTGATGCTGATTTCACTGTATGAAGCAATGTTATCAGCTGGTCTACACTGATTTGTCTTTTATATGCAGTAAGTTTCAAAGATGCTAGTATTGACATGCTAAATCTGAATTTCTTAAAAAAAAACAATTCTATATGCTGCGGATCACTTAAAGCAACTAACCACATGTCCCACCAATTTTTACAAAATACCATTCTTAACTTTAACTTTCTTTTTTAAAACCCCTTGTATTTGTTGTTTATTTATGATTATGACAGGTGTTGTGAAATTCCACTCCACACTCAGAACACGTACAATACAAGTGTAGACTGGAGAATCATGCCCCTGTTTCAGAAGATCCTGAATTTTCCAGCAACTAGATTTAGTCACTGGAAAATCAGGAGTTCTACAGATTGAGCATGGATGTCAGCACACCTACTTCTCTGGTGTGTTGTCTCATTAAATGAGAAGTATTGCCAGAAGTAGATGCTTACAAAATTTTTCATACTAAACTATAATGAAATAAGTATAATTAATTCATATAATTACTAATTAACAGTGAAACAACTGCAGCATCACCGCGCAACTTAGATTCTCTCTAGAAAATGTGAGAGTAGGAATTAAATAAAGATTACTATGGTCCCATTTTGGTGCGATATTCAAGGAGTTATGGCACCATGGAATCATACTTTATAAAAATCACTGCCTCCTTAACAAGGACCCAGGAAATGGGGTCCATCAAATGATCAATTCCAAAGCCATTTGCAAAATTGCTTTAATTGACCAGATGGTGATTAACCTGGTATTGGAATTGGGTGTATTGATCCTGATGGTGGCTGGCACATTGTATGTTCCTTATATGGGTTCTTCCAGGATGCGGAAAGAAAATGTCCTTCATCCAGCAGTGACACTTGGATAGACAGAATCCGGAAGATAGCACTGGCATCTAGCACAAAAGAATGGGTGTGTATACATCTAGAGTTCAATGGTTATCATGCTTGGATACTGAATCTCAACATCTCTGCCCATTTCAGCACTAATTAGTACGATGGTTCTATCTATACAACTAGCAAAAGCCTACCAGTATGCCATATGAGAAAAACAGAAATTACCTGCATAAATTTCTCAGTAGCTTTGTTTGGACACATATTTTGGACACCGTGCTGGAGCCCCAAGGCAGGACTTCTGCACAATCCAGTTTCAACCTTGGAATCCTCTGCACTATCCCTGAGCTTGCCTGGCCTAAATTGAAAGGAATATCCCCACTTCTGGGTCAGGAGATGTCCACAGTCTGCTCTCCTAGCCTAGCAGTGGAAGTTCAGGGTTCCAGTGGGGGGCTAACCACCACCTTCACAAAGGCCAAGGAAGTTTTTTTTTTTAAATTCAAATACCTGGGTTAATTTAACTTTCTATTTTATTGAGGTAATTATTGAGGTGACTAAAAGGTTTTTCTTCATGTTTGTATCACCTGCAAAATCTTCACCTGGTAAAAACAGTGAAATTCCAATAGCCATCTCCTCGCATGCACAGATCGCCCATTAGACGAACCTCACATTTGCTTTCCCTGTGAATTTATAATGCTTGCTTTTGTTATGTATTCCATCCAATGTTGGCTTTACCTTATTTCTATAATTGCCTGAACCCAATCTCAGAGATTGGACTGTTTGGAATTATTCTTTCCTATATAGTTAACAGTGATTTCTTGCATATGAGCACATCTGATCCTCTAGCCACAATAATTGGAGGAATGTTGGATCAGGAAATTGGCAGCCCTCATAAGGAGTCCATCAATTTTGTGTCTATGTCAATTTTTAGATGGCGTATTGAACAGACTCCCTTGCAGGAAGACATTCCTCTTCACCTCTAAATTAGCTCAAGTGAACCTAGAATATTCGTAGCAATTTGTTTACAGGTATTATGCTGGTACTTTAGTGACACCATCTACTGCAAGGGCAGGAAGTTTATAGTTATAGTGTCTTAAATGTGAAAGAGAGCATAACACAAAAACTGACAGCTCTATAAAGGTATATGATACAATGTACCAGCCTCCAGCACTGCCAGTAAATTTGCAACTTATCCAAAGGAAGTAAGGGGCAGATTTTTTTTTCAATTAATATACGTGTACAGCTTAAGTTTTGAGATTAAGCAGAATTTTGCATCAACTTCAGATATTTTGAGATTGCTGTGAAGCCAAATCAATGCAACACATTGAAAAATATCTGGTTTAAACTGATGCTTTAACTATTTTCATTTCTGAAACCAATGAAATAACACTCTGTATCAATTTTATCCAAAGTGTAGAATTTTTAATGAGATGGATTCTGGAGGTCTTTGTTCAGAATGAGAATGCAGAAATTTACGGCCTTCATTTACTCACCATTTACATTAAGAGAGAATGTGATGTTCTTGTAAAGGTTCCATTGTTTGAGCTCCAGTATAATACTATAACTGCCAGTGTCTTCTTCTGAAATATCTCTTATAGTCAGTACATAGCCAGTGATCTTATAGCGAGTAGATCTTTCAGCAATAGGTTGCCCATTCTTTAACCTGTTGACAGAATGAGATTTCATTACACTACACTGAGTAGCATTGAGGCAACTATGTAAGTCTGTAAAGTATGTTCAGTGGTAAAACAAAAGCATTTTCCACTGATCTCGAAGGAAGCTGCCTGAAAAGTTCTAGCAATGGCTGCAGCATGAACTCCCTTTACTGATACGAATCTGTTGCCAAGCCAAAGTTCCAGATGTCTACCAACAGTGATATCATCAATATAACACTTAGACGCATTGAAGATTTCTCAAAGACAATGAATCAGGAAGTATAGAATCTCAGACATTTCTTCACACAATAATATGATTTTATAGACAGCAAAATAAAGATTGGAATCAACATCATCTCAGGGGCATCAGGGTTGAACAAAAAATGGGGGCTGTGCTCGTGATGCTCAAATCGCACTAAAGGATAGAAGTTGAAATTAAGGAAATGCTAAAATAATACAGAAATGTTAAGAGATTTTTAAAAAATACAAACTATATATACCTCAAGGAATGACTACCACACTGAAGGAAGCCACTTGGCTTGTCATGTTTATGCTGGTTCCCTAAAACAGCAACTAAGCCATTCCCATTCTACCACCTTTTTCCAATAGCCCCACAATTTTTTTTTCTATGTTCAGATAATTATCAAAATCCTCTTTGAAAGCCATGATGGAATCTGTTTCCACTGCACTCTCAGACAATATCAATCTTATGCTAACCACTCATTACACGAAGAAGATTTGATCTTATATTGCTTTTGGATCTTTTGCCACTAACTTGAAATCAGTGCCCTCTGTTTCTGGACTCTTCCACCAATTTGAACAGTTCCTCCCATTCTACAACACCCATCTCCTCTGGGCGGTCCTCCAATGGTGTGAGAAAACTGTTTTCCTCATTTTTAATTATTGAGCCACCACAAATTTGCAGTGCACTCAGGGGCAATGGGCATCAATTTGTTAGTTAAAGAACTTAACTGATATAAGTAGGGGGAAAGGGAGAAGTGAGCGTAGAAGGAGAATAACAATTAATGTAAGGCAAAGCAGCAGGTTAGCAGGTGACGAGGAAGCTTCAACTCCATTGAAAATTAGGAAAAAAGTTAAAGGGAAGGAGAACTCAAGAACTGTTAGTAATGGAGGTAATAGGACCAAAAAGAAGGTGCAAAAACTGGCGTAAGGGCACTTTATCTGAATGCTCGGAGCATTCGAAACAAGGTGGATGAGTTGACGGTGCAAATCATGGCAAATGGGTACGATTTAGTGGCCATTACAGAGACATGGTTACTGAAAGGTCATGACTGGGAGTTAAATATCCAGGGGTATCAAACTGTTCGGAAGCACAGACAGGAAGATAAGGGAGGTGGTGTTGCTCTGATTTTTAAGGATGATATCAGGGCAGTAGTGAGAGATGATATAGGTTCTACTGAACAAAATGTTGAATCCATTTGGGTGGAAATTAGGAATAGCAGGGAGAAGAAGTCACTGATAGGTGTGGTCTATAGGTCACCAAATAATGACATCGTGGTGGGGCAGGCAATAAACATAGAAATAGCTAATGCTTGTAAAAATGGTACAGCAATTATAATCTACATATCGATTGGTCAAACCAGGTCAGTCATGGCAGCCTTGAGGAGGGGTTCATAGAATGCATCCGCGATAATTTCCTTGAACAATATGTAATGGAACCTATGAGGGAGCAAGCTATCCTAGATCTAGTCCTGTGTAACGAGCCAGGAATAATTAATGATCTCACAGTCAGGGATCCTCTCGGAAGGAGCGATCATAGTATGGTCGAATTTAAAATACAGATGGTGCGTGAGAAGGTTAAATCCAGTACCTATGTCCTGTGCTTAAACAAAGGAGACTATGAAGGAATGAGGGAGGAGTTAGCTAAGGTAGAATGGGAGCAAAAACTTTATGGTGGGTCAATTGAGGAACAGTGGAGGACTTTCAAAACAATTTTTCACAGTGCTCAGCAGAAGTATATTCCAGTAATAAGGAAGAACTGTAGGAAAAGAGAAAGCCAGCCATGGATGTCTAAGGAAATAAAGGAAAGTATCAGATTGAAAAAAAACACATACAAAAAAGCAAAGAGTAGTGGGAAACTAGTAGACTGGGAAATCTTTAAAGGCCAACAGAAAGCCACAAAAAAAGTTATAAAGAAAAGTAAGATAGATTATGAGAGTAAACTAGCTCAGAATATAAAAACAGGCAGCAAAAGTTTCTATAAATATGTAAATCGTAAAAGAGTGGCGAAGGTAAACATTGGTCCTTTAGGGGATGAGAAGGCCAATTTAATAACTGGGAATGAGGAAATAGCCGAGACATTAAACAGTTATTTCGTGTCGGTCTTCACTGTGGAAGACACAAATAACATGCCGAAAACTAATGGGAAGAGGGTTATAGCAGGTGAGGACCTAGAAACTATCACCATCACTAAGGAGGCAGTGCTGGGCAAGCTAATGGAGCTAAAGGTAGACAAGTCTCCTGGCCCTGATGAAATGCATCCCAGGGTACTAAAAGAGGTGATGGGGGAAATAGCAATTGCACTAGTAATTATTTACCAAAATTCACTGGACTCTGGGGTGGTTCCCGCAGATTGGAAAACAGCCAATGTGATGCCACTGTTTAAAAAAGGAAGTAGACAAAAAGCAGGTAACTATAGGCCAGTTAGCTTAACTTCAGTAGTGGGGAAAATGCTTGAATCTATCAGTAAGGAAGAAATAGTGAGACATCTGGATATAAATTGTCCCATTGGGAACACCCAACATGAGTTCATGAAGGGTAGATCATGTTTAACTGATTTGGTGGAATTCTTTGAGGACATTACTTGCATGGTGGACAATGGGGAACCTGTGGATGTGGTGTATCTGGATTTCCAGAAGGCATTTGACAAGGTGCCACACCAAAGGCTGCTACATAAGATAAAGTTGCACGGTATTACAGGTAATGTATTGGCATGGATAGAGGATTGGTTGACCAGTAGAAAGAAAAGAGTAGGGGTAAATGGGTGTTTTTCTGGTTGGCAGTCAGTGGCTAGTGGTGTGCCTCAGGGATCGTGTTGGGACCGCAATTGTTTACAATTTACATAGATGATTTGGAGTTGGGGACTGTGGTATGTCAAAAGTGTGGTATGTCAAAATTTGCAGATGACACGAAGATGAGTGGTAGAGCAAAGTGTGCAGAAGACACTGAAAGTCTGCAGAGGGATATAGATAGTCTAAGTGAGTGGGCAAAGGTCTGGCAGATGGAGTACAATGTTGATAAGTGTGAGGTCATCCATTTTGGTAGGAATAACAGCAAAATGGACTATGTTTTAAATGGTAAAAAAATTGCAGCATGCTGCTGTGCAGAGAGACTTGGGTGTCCTTGTGCATGAATCGCTAAAAGTAGGATTGCATGTGCAGCAGGTGATTAAAAAGGCAAATGGAATTTTGTCTGCCATTGTTAGAGGGATGGAGTTTAAAAACGGGGAGGCTATGCTGCAGCTGTATAGGGTCCTGGTGAGGCCACACCTGGAGCACTGCGTGCAGTTTTGGTCTCCTTACTTGAGAAGAGATATACTAGCTCTGGAGGGGGTGCAGAGGAGATTCACTCGGTTGATTCCAGAGTTGAGAGGGTTGGATTATGAGGAGAGACTGAGTAGACTGGGATTACACTCATTGGAATTCAGAAGAATGAGGGGAGATCTTATAGAAACATATAAGATTATGAAGGGAATAGATAAGGTGGAGGCAGGGAGGTTGTTTCCACTAGCAGGTGAAACTAGGAGTAGAGGGCATCGCCTCAAGATAAAGGGAAGCAGATGTAGGACTGAGGTCAGGAGGAACTTCTTCACCCAAAGGGTTGTGAATCTGTGGAATTTCCTGCCCAGTGAAGTGGTTGAAGCTACCTCGCTGAATGTTTTTAAGGCAAGGCTAGATAAATTTTTGAACAGTAAAGGAATTAAGGGTTATGGTGAGTGGGCGCGTAAATGGAGCTGAGTCTCAAAAAGATCAGCCATGATCTTATTAAATGGCGGGGCAGGCTCGAGGGGCCGGATGGCCTACTCCTGCTCCCAGTTCTTATGTTCTTATTCAAGAACTGGTAATCAGGAATCCTGGATCAGCCTCTCCTTCCCCCATGTCCTCCACGTAATCAGGGTAGGACAGGGTGGGGGAGTTGGCTGTTGCCAGGAGACTGGTGCTGTTCATCCCCAATGGACGCAGCTGCCACACTTCCTTGACAACTGCATTGAATTCAGCTCAGTGTGTCAGCACACAAAGGGGCTTCTTTGACCTGCAGTGTCTTTGTCACATGCAAAGCTCCACACCACGCAAACTCCAGCTCATCTAGGAATCTATTCCCCATTTCTATTCTCATGGTACATCCAGTTGACCATTTTGCAGGACTGAGTGAATGAGATGAGGACCCTAACTCAGTAGACAGTATCATCTGGAGTAGCAAATGAGAAAAGAATTTAAGACAGACAATCAAAGACAGAGCTATATTCATTAGGGCCAGTTGGTGAGGAATTGTACTTACTGCTTTCTCAACTCCAATTTAAATTAAATAGTCTGAAAGTAGCTTTAAGGCACAGCAGGATAGCTTTGCTGCATGAAATGCTAATTCTATGCCATGTGGATGCTTTCTATGGTCTAGATGATGTTTCTAGCTGCAAAAGCATGAGCTTCAAGTTTTAGAATTTGAGCGTCACAATGCTGCATCTTCAAAGTTGAAAAATACAATGATATCACATTTAACAAAGCAATCACACCACAGATTAAAATCCTGTAGGCATAGAGGGAATGGGTGACCACTAGGCAGTCTAGAGAGACAATGCAGAATTCCCGGAGTCTCTCTCATTCATTAATTGGCTTTCCGTTTTGGAGACTGGTGAGGGTGATGGTCCTTCAAAGTAATGTAATGAGAGCCAAACATCTGGTATCGCAAGTGGCTCAACTGCAGAGCTGGGAGGGTGGGACGAAGAAGAGTGGAAGGGCAAAAGTGTTGGGTACTTTGATAGTTAGGGGAACAGACAGGAGTTTTTGTGGTCATGTCTCCATAACAACATGCTGCTTCTCTCTGGTGCCAGTGTCAAGGATCTCAGAGTGGCTGTAAAATATTCTTTCAGGGGAGAGTAAAGCTCTAGTAACCATGGTCCACATTGGCACCAATGACATAGGTAGAAAGACAGATGTCGTCCTGAAACTAGAATTTTGGGTGTGAAGCAAGAGGCTGAAAAGTTGGACCTCACTAATTCTCCCCGTGAGGAAATGAACATGAAGCTGGGAAAAGGATTGTGCGAGAACGGCTTAAGATTGCTGGGTAAAGTGAGATAAGTCCAAGCAAACTAATGTGTTTGGGTCCCTGCTGTTCACAATCTGTGTCAATAATTTGGATGTGCAGACCAATTGTAATCTTTACAAGTTTACAGGCAATACAAAACTTGGTGAGAAGGTGAGTTGTGAGGAGAATGCAAAAAAGCTTCAAAGAAATTGAGACAGGCTGAGTGAATGAGCAGATGGAATGTATTGTAGATAATTGTGAGGTTATAGGAACAGAAAAACAGAAAACAGGAGCAGGAGTGGTTATTTCGCCAATCAAGCCTGCTCTGCCATTTTTCATCCAATTTGGCAGGGGGAACAGAAGAGCACAATGATTCTTAAATGGTGAGAGATTGGAAAGTGTTAAAATCTAAGGGAAACCAGGTGTCCTTGTTCAAAAGTCACTGAAAACTGGTATGCAGATGCAGCAACCAATTCAGAATACAAATGGTATGTTAGTCATTACTGTAAAATGATTTGAATACAGGAGCAAAGAAGTCTTGCTTCATTTGCATGGAACTTTAGTTTGACCGTACCTAGAGTGCTGTGAGCAGTTCTTCACTGCTTGCCGAAAGAAGGATATAGATGCTATAGGGGGATTGTAGACAAGGATCACCAAACTAATTTCTGTGATGATGGAACTGTCTCATGAGGAGAGTTGAAAACTGGGCCTATGTTTTCTGAAGTTCAGTTGAATGAGGGTTGATCACATGGAAATACACAGAATTCTAAAAAGGAACAGACAGAGTATATGTAGAAAAGATGCTTCCCTTGGCCGAGGGGGTCCAGAACAGTGCATACAGTCTCAAAATAAAAGGCAAGCCATTTAGGATTGGGATGAGCAGGCACCTCTGCACTCAAATAATTGTGGGTCTTTGAAATACCCTACAATAAAGGGTTGTGAAAGCTCAGGCATTAAGTTAAACTCAAGAAAGACATTGTTAGATTTCTATTTGCAAATGACATCAAGAAATATGAGGATAGCACAGGAATCTGACATTGAGGTAGATGATCAGCCATTATCTAGAATGGTAAAGAAGGCAAGAGGGGTGGAATGGTCTACTTCTGCTTGTATGTTCCTACTGACCTAGCCTCACTAATCTAGACAAACTGCACATACTAAATTCACAATCTTTGCTCTTTTTTTGGATTTACTGTCCTGCTTCATGTTACCTTGTTTAGAAACCTCAGACCCCGAATCACAGCTCCAATCTTCTGCCTCTGGAGTTCTGTTATTCTTTACCCTGATATAGTGAGGCAAGGGGTATAATCTACAATTTTTCATCCACTTTGGTAGATTTTTAATTTACAAAATTGTTACATACCAGGAGGACTAATCAGTTTTACTTCGTTCACCTGTATAGAGATCCTAACTCACACCAATTGAAGCATCAAATTGTTGCTTAAACGCTTCTAGGGTATTTGAAGTTGATTCTACAACTTGATCACTCTGCTTAAAGACATTTTTCCTTCTTTTAAACAACGATTTACTTGTCTGAATCTTTCATTCATCCCAGTTCTAAATTTTTAATTTAATTTCATTTCATTTATATAGGTAAATAAATTAATTTAAAATATTCCATAGAATCTCTACAGTGTGGAAGCAGGCCATTCGCCCCATCAAGTCACACCGACCCACTGAAGAAAATCCCACCCAGATCCTCCCCATCCCTGTAATCCTGTATTTCCCATGGCCAATCCACCTAACCTGCACAACTTTGGACTGCAAGAGGAGACCGGAGCACCTGGAGGAAATGCACACAGACACAGGGACATTGTGCAACCTCCACACAAACAGCCACGTGAGGGCAAAATTGAACCCAGGTCTCCTAGGCATCGTGAAGCAGCAGTGCTAACCACTGTGCCACTCAGGCTAATCATTTTTCTAAAATTCTCAATAACATATTACTTTCATAAGTCCAAATCTTAGATTGTTGTTTCTAGACTTAAAAGCACTAGTTTTTCCAGTCTTCCTTCAGAAGTCTGTTTCTTAATACTGCACTCTTCTCTGCACTGTCTCTAGTGCTTGAAGGTCTGTTTCTTGATGGTAAAAAACAGGATACAATGTTCAACTAGCAGTCTGAGCAGAACCTATCAACTTTGCTCATTGTTTCCTCTAATTTGTGCTCTACTGCTTTGTTGAAATAGTTAAACTTTTCACTGCCTTTTTTTATTACAGATGAGCATTGGTTAGATATTTTCAAGTCTACTATGACTCAGAGGCTTCTTTCAATTTTTTGAAAAATTCATTCATGAAATGTGGGTGTTACTCACGGGGCCATCAATTACTGCCTGTCCTTAGTTGCCATTGAAAAGATAATGGTAGACCCACAATGCCATAGCACATGGACTTCATTAACTACCTTGGAGCAAATTACTGCAGATGCTGGAATCTGTACTGAAAATAAAAAGTGCTGGGAATCATAGCGGGTGAGGCAGCAATGGAGAGAAAGCAAGCTAACATTTTGAGTCTTGTTTTCATTATTAACTATTCTTAACTAACTATTCAGATGCCAGTCACAAAGATTGCATGACATCCAATTTTTCCTCCTATGTGTAACACATCACAGTTTCTGCATTAAATTTAGTCACCTATTGTTCTACTGACTGGTATATTTAGATTGAATACTCGCAAGTAAAGCAACAGGATCACATGATTAACAAATTGTGAGATTTGCTTGCAAAATCATTGTTATTCAGTAATTTCTAGATATCTCCAAAGCATTTCAGAGTTTGATGTCATAAGAAAATTCAACTACTTTAAACTCTATCTCACTTTTATAAATTGCAAACAGTACTGATCTTAACACAAAATCTTCAATCATCCTGCTCAGTACTTTCCCACAGTCTGATATTAAAACTTTAATCCAAATTTCTGACTAACTTTCCCAGTTTCAAACCCACTCCCAGCATTTAACACAAATTCATATAGTTTAACTGGTAGAATTCCAGGTGACATGTTATCACGGGGAGACAGTGACATTTCGGTACTAAACTGAACTAGTAATCCAGAGGCCCTGGGTAATTCTCAAGGGATATTGGTTCAAATCCCACATGGCAGCTGGTGGAATTTAGACTCAATTAATAAATCTGAAATCGAAAGCTAATCTCAGTAATGCTGATTGTTGTAAACCCCACTTGGTTCACTAACGTTCTTCACAGAGGGCAATCTGTCATCCTTCCTGGTCTGACCTACTTGTGATTCCAGATCTACAGCAATGTGATTGGCTCATAAATATTCTCTGAATTAGCCTAGTAAACCATTCAACTCAAGGGCAATTAGCAATGGGAAACAAAAACTGGCCTTGCCAGAAATGTCCATTTCCCATTAAAGAACAAAAAAACCAAACCCAAATAAAAATGAATTTCATTAAAATGGGTAAAATTCTTACTGGTTTGGCAGGAGCTGGTTCTTCTATCTGGGACATCATGAACTAGGGATCACAGACTCTGAACAAGGCGTTGACCATTTGAGAATGAGATGAGTATAAACAGTCGTGGAAAATGTTGGTAATCTTTGGAATTACCTATCCTGGAGAGTTGCAGTTGCTGAATTGTTGACTATATTAAAGAAAGATCAATAGATTTTGGGTGCTAGTGGAATCGAGGGATGTGGGGATTGTTGTGATATTGCTTCTTAACACAAATAAATGCACCAAGAATGACTGATAAACTAAATAAGGGGTTCTTTATTGAATAATAACAGAATTGCAGGACAGCTCTTTATATATGTGTTAGTTGTAGATCAACAGTGTTCCAACTAATATATCACATCCTAACTTACATTGTTTCCTGATAATGTATAACAAAGTGTGTACATATACAGTAGTACACTAATTAGTATGTTAAACCACATGTAGAATCATAGAATCTCTATAGTTCAGAATGAAGCCATTCAGGCCATTGAGTCCACTTCAATTCTCCAAAAAGTGTCCCACCCAGACCTATTACCGCACCCCATCACTATAACACAGCATAGGGTTTTTCCTATGGCTAATCCACCTAACCTGGATATCCCTGGATACTACGGGGCAATTTTTAGCATGGCCAATTCATCTAACCTGTACATCTTTGGACTGTGGGAGGAAACTGGAGCACCTGGTGGAAACCCATGCAGACACAAGAGCATTTTGTTGCAGAAAGTTGAGATTAAAACATTTCGAGGGTCTTCTGGCATATTTTCCTTAGCTCCAATATAATGAATACAGTACACTGTACTCTTTCAATGCATCTTTTCCTATCTTTGGTAGAGGATCTTAATTTAATCTTAGTTTCAGCAGATATTAAATACTAATTAGATTCTAAAAACAATAAAGCAAATTTTGTTTGTATTTAAGTACTCATAATTTTGTGCCACTACCCTCAAACACTTTTCTTGTGTCTTCTCAAAATGATTCAAAATAGTAAAATATTAGGCAGTAATATGAAGAGGAAGAGGGTAACACTCTTTCTCTCTGAGCCAGGAGGATTGGGTTTGACACCCAGCCCAGGAACATTCATAACATGGCCTGGTCATTTGTGTGATGGAGCCTCCACTATCATTACCCGCAGCTTCAGAGAACATGATGAATGTACAATGCATGTTGTCAGAGCAACATTGACTGTAACTGAACTGTAACACACCACTACCGAAACAAGAATGCAAAGCACAGACCCTGTATTTAGCTGTCAGAAATTTCCCACCCACGCTTGGCATGAGTAAGTTTAAGATTTTGCATTGCAATCCACTAAATAAATAGTTATCCATTGTGAATTACAGGCCTTCAATTCTTACAAACTGTTTTGCCCCCATTCCCCATTCCTGATTCAGTGGTGAAGTCATGTAAAGACAGATAACTCTTTAGGCAATATTTCTTGTGGTCAGTTTCCAAATTAGTTTGTTAACTTTAATCTTACCATAAAATCTCTGGTGGTGGAAATGCTTTGACTTTTACTGGAAAACGATAGGCCCCCTGCCCAGCAAGGACATCCGCAATACATGATTTCCGGCATCTGGCATTAATAAATGGTTTTGCTATTTGGAGAAGAATAAACAAGGAATGCAAACATTTTTAGTGATAGTAATAGTTTCTTTTTGAAGTAATTTACATGATTTATGATGTGTAATGATGACAATCCTATATTCATGTATTACAAAATGCTGGTAACATGGATTTCAGATTCTCCTGCAATCAATTTAACACAAAAATGCAAGCAAAAGAAATGTTGGGTTTATGTGTGCATTGAAATTACATGGCAGGATATCTGTAAACCTTGAAGTATACTTGAGAATTTGTTACTTCAGAACAGAGACTAGAACCATGTGAATTTGTTAAGGTAACAGTTTCATAAAATAACGATAAAATAGTAAAATGGTTTGTTAATTAAATAGGGATCATTATCTGTACCAAAAATGCAAAGTCTACATTTTTAAATACATTAAAAATATTTACCAGTTGCAATATTGCATTAACATGCATTATCTCACATCATACGTGTGGTATCGTGTCAAAAATAGTACTACAGCTCCTTCGGCTCTTCCTATTATTTAAACTTCTTTTCTGGAATATAGAATGCCTAAAAAACAACTTACTTTTGAATGAGAGCCTCCCTTCCTGATATGTCACCTTTTGGATGCTCCATGAAAACTCTCTATCATTAAATCAGAAAAGTTGTCTGTTTGTCCAGGCAACAATACAGTCACATGATGCCATCCAAATAAGAGGTGAGTGTTTCTCTTAGCAACTTGAATAGCTTTTATCCTTCAACAAGCACAAGCCAAAATAGATTGACTGCACATTTGTATGAATGATATTTGCAGAATCTTGTGGTCTACAAATTGGCTGCTCTATAAAATGATAGTAATTATATTGACTGTGAAGATCTGTGAGGTATTTCAATATCATAAGTCACATTATTAAATAAAAGCAAATAAAACCTATTCATATCAAACTAATATATGAACTTTGTCATTGTTTAATTGTAAATTATTATCTTTACATTATAGGTACTTAAAGGTTTTAGAAATTCATGCCATCAGGGAGCAGAATTTCACATCCATTTATTTTGATGGAAAATTTGCTTGTTTTCTATTACATTAAAAATTGCCTTAATAATGTGAAGTAAATAATTAGCATATTTGACTTGGAAATATATAATACATTCAATCAGGCTAAATCTAATCTAAATAGTCTCTAGAATTAATTTAAAACCACAAAATGGAAAGGTTTCCTTCCAAAAGCTCTTGGGATTGAACGTTACACTGTCTTGTGTACATCAAACATCAGCAAGGAAACATACCTGGCAGGTTTGCAAACATCTTGTTTTCTGGCCTGCATAACACCTTTACTTGCACATCGCATTTAGAGTACAAGAGGTTGCAGGAAAGATTTCTATGACTAATGGATAAATGAATATTTTTACATAGAATGCTGATTTTATTTTACTATTTCTTACCATAAACATTAACTGTTGCTTTCCTTTTTTTCATAGTTTCCCCACTTTTCACTTGACATATGTAGTTTCCCCTGTCAGATGTAAACACGTTGTCTATAACAAATGTGCTGTAAAATGTATTTATTCTAGGGTCTGTCTGGTCAATTCTAGTGGTTATAGATGCATTTCTATTTTCCTGAAAGAAACAGAAGTAGTTAAAATTGTAATTTCAGTCAGTGATGTCATTTCATTTATCTTTTACAATAATTGTCAATGGGGCTAGGCATAAGTGCTGGCCCAATTCCTCCATCATACTCGTTAATGCTAATTGCAATGCTGACTGGTTAGGGTTCAGAAATAGTAAATTGGACTTTTCACTGTCTTAATTTGAGTTGAAGATAATTGCAATATTTTCATTAATGCTTGCCTGAGGACAGATAACTGAGCATTTTCCATTGATCCAACATACAATTTGGTCTCATACTTTGCCACACATTTCTGAACTGAGTCATCAAGTAAGACTATGCAAATTTTGTATTATTTCCAGTCATGGAAAATGAATGTCACTGACATGATCAGCACTTACTATTCATCCCGAATTGCACTTGATAGATCATTCTGGTGAACTTGCTTAGATTGTTGCAGTGTGATGTGTATATACTAGGGAGCTATTTGTGAAGGATTTCAAAGATTTTAACCTAGTGAGAATGAGAGAACTGCAATATAATTCCAATTTAGGATAGCGGGTGTCTTGCAGGGGAATTTGCAATGACAATCCCATACTAAGGGGTAGGGGTCCCAGATTTGGAAACTTGCGATCTGCTACAGTGTGACTTATAGACGATACTTTGCCGCCACTGCGCTCCTTTGTTGAATGCAGCAAATATTTCAAATGCAAAAAGAAAGTGTTGCCTGCCCAGTGCCAAGGTTTAGGACATTTGCTCAGAGCTGGCAAAAATCTTATGATGTGCATGAAGTCATTGTGGTATATGTAGGTACTAATAATGTGGACAGGACAAAGAGAGGGTCTGTAGAGTTAATATGAGGAGCCATGCACCAAACTGAGAAGCAGAATCTCAAAGGCAATAATCCTGAGATTATCCAGAGCCATATGCAACTTGGCATTGGTCAAATAAGATTAGAGAAATGAATGCATCAGTAAAAGACTGGTATGTAGAAGTGGGTTTTGGTTCAAGGGACGATGGCACCATACTAGGTAAGTTAGGATCTGTACCATAGTATTGGTTTACTCCTGAGCCACGTGGACACCAGTGTTCTCGTGAGTCACATGGCTAGGAAAGTAGAGAATTTTAAATTAAATAGCGGTAGCAAGGAAACAAATTTGGGAAGGTACATCTTATCATAGAATAGAAACATGGCAAGATGGAAATGCACTACTATGGAAAATGATTAATAGACTGTAAGAGAAGTGATAGCATATAAATTGAAGAGCAGATCAACAGGTAATGATAGAGGTTACAAAAATAATAAAAGGAGAAAACTAAAAGGTTCTGTACCTGAATGTACATAACATTTGAAACAGATGAATTAATAGCATAAATAGAAAAGATATAATCTGACAGCCATTAGCCAGACATGGTTGCAGGATGATACAAGATTAGGTCCTGAATATTAAAAAGATACATGACATTTAGGAAGGTCTGGCAGTGAGGAAAACATACAGAAATGACTGTATTAATTAAGATGATTCAAGTTCAGGAAACCAGAATGTGTAATGATTGGGGTAGAGATGTAAAACAACTAAGGCAAGAAGTCACTTGTGGAAGTGATTTACAGGCCCTCCAACAGTAATTACGTGGTAGAATGGGGTGCAAAGAAAGAATAATGGGATCTTTATTTCAAAGAGAATGGAATGTATAGATAAGGAAATCAAATCATACCAGGCACTGTGTAGACCACAGTTGGAATACTGTGAACAGTTTTGGGCCCGTTATCTAAGGTAAGATATAATGGTATTGGAGACAGTTCAGCAAAGGTTTATTAGGCTGATATTGGGTATGAAGGGTACTGTTTTATGAGGAGGAGTAGGATAGGTGGGCCTGTACTCATTGGAGTTTAGAAGAATGAGACGTGACTTTATTGAAACATACAAGATTTTTAGAGCACTTGACAATGTAGATGCTGAGAGATTGTTGACCCTTGTGGGAGAGTCTAGGACTGGAGGACATAATCTAAGAGTAAAGGATTACCCATTTAAGACAGAGTTGAGGAGGATCTTCTTATTTCAGAGGGTAGTGATCCTGTGGAATTCTTTATTGCAGAGGACTGTAGAAGCTGGGTTGTTAAATATATTTAGGGCTGAGACAGACAGATTTTTAATCAGTAAGGGAGTCAAGGGTTATGGGGAAAAGGCAGGAAAGTGGAGTTAAGGATTATAAATTCAGCCAATTTATCATTGAATGGTGGAGTAGACTCAATGGGCCAAATGGCCTACATTTGCCCTTACATCTTACGGTAAAGGAATGGTAATAATCATGATGGGTTATATTCAACATATGAACTGGAAACATCAGATGGGCAAAAGAAATCTAGATGAGAAATTCATAGAAAGTTTTCAGGATAGTTTCTGAACACACCACTTTGTGTAGCCAGCCACACAGCAGGCATTGTGATATCTGGTAGTATTCGATTAGAGAGGTTTAATTCATTATCTCGTTAGGAAAGCACCCCTAGGTAGTAGCATAATATGATTGAACTCTGCATTAAATCTGAGGGACAGAGAGTGGGTCTAAGGCTAGTGTTTTAAACAAATTTGGGTAATTATGTGGAGATGAAAACAGAGATAGCTAAAATGAACTGGCAAATTAGGGTAAGGGGTAGTCAATAGAGATGCAATGTCAGTATAAATGGAGTATTATGCAGAAAATGTGAAATTTTCCATTTTGGCAAAAAAGAATTTTAAAAATGCATTTAATCTGAATGGTTGGAGATTTAAAAGCTCCAAGATGAAGAGGGATCTGAGTGTTCTTATGCATGAATCACAAAAGGTCAGTATACAGGTACACCAAGTAATTAGGAAAGCCAACAGAATGTTATTATTGGTTGCAAGCAGAGTTGAATACAGAAGTATGGGAATTATGCTTCAGTTATACAGGGCATTGGTGAGACTGTGAGATAAGAGTACTGTGTATAGTATTGGTCACCTTATTTAACTGCTGGAAACAGATTAGAAAGGTTTACCAGACTACCTTTCCAAGGAAGGGTCACAGGACCCGAAACATTAACTCTGATTTTTCTTCACAGATGCTGCCAGACCTGCTGGGCTTTTCCAACAACTTCTGTTTTTGTTTTCTTTTTAAACCAGTCTAATACTTGGTAAATATACCTGAAATAGGTAGGTTGTTTGATGAGGAAATGTTGGACAGAAGGGGCTTGTATCCTTTGGACTTTAGAAATGTAAGCAGCAACCTGATTGAAGCATATCAAATCCTGAAGGGTTTCGATAGGGCGGATGTAGAGAGGATGATTCCTGTTCTGGGAGAATCTGAAATTAGGGCTCACTGTAAGGGTTAGCCCATTTAAGACAGAGATAAGGAGAAGTTTTCTTGAAGAGTTTTTGGAATTTTCTTCTTTAGAAGATAGTGGAAGCAAGAGTTTGGGTATTTTTAAGGTAGAGGTAGTTAGATTCTTGGTTAGCAAGGGGGAGAAAGATTGCTGCAAGTAGATGGGAAGGTGGAGGGTTCAGATCATGCATGGTCTTATTGAATGGTGCAGTAGGCTCTGAATGAACTGCTCCCGCTCCTGCTCCTAATTCTTATGTTAGTAAGGATTGGGATGAGGTGCTGATAAAGTGGACAGCCTTGTTTGAGATGGTATCAAGCTTTATGAGTTTTACTGAAGCTGCCTGCAACAAAGCAAATCAAAGTATTTCATCACACTCCTGAGTTGTGCCTTGCAGATGATGGAGAGACTTGGGGAGTCAGAAGAAGAGGTATTCACTGCAGAATTTCTAAACACTAGCTTGCTCTTGTTGCCACAGCATTTATGTAGCTGATCTGGACAGGTTTCTGGATAAAGATAATCAACAGGATGTTGATGGTGATAATGTAATTAAACATCAAGTGAAGATGTTAGATTATTTCCAGTTGAAGATGGTCATTGTTCGGGACTGGTGTGATGGAAATGTTATTTGCTGCTTATCAGCCCAAGGTTGAATGTCCAGATCCCACAATGAAAAGAAAAATCAATGAGTAATCCTATTTTCCCTTAACTAACTGCACTTTAAAGAGAATAATTGCAACGATATATAGAACAGATGGTGTAGAATCTAGATTATAACTGTCAATTCCCATTGTAACAAAATGTTAATTATCAGATGAGATGCAACCAGTACTATTTCCCAGAAAAGTCATTATTACTACAGATCAGATACAATTGTTATCCAGCAGCATTAAAGACAACAATAGATTATTTGCATACAGAGGACCAAGCAACAAACTAGAGGAGTGTAGCATTGTTCCTAAAGAACTAAAAGATCTTTTTCAAATTACTTGCATATTTGAAGGGACATTTCCTTTGTAATACAGGGTAATGTAGTGTAGTGCTTTTGATCTAATACATACTTTGTTTGATTAAATATACATTTCATGAGCTGCAGATTTTTCCAGAGCACAAAAAATGCAATTTGCTACATGCAGGGGTACATAACACGAAATGTTTTTCCTGTGGAGTATTTCAAAATGTTCTGCGTGTCAATTTCAGCAGGAAGGAAAAGGAGAAAATATGAATTTCACGTTTGAATTAGGCAATTTGTGATGATTTGCACACAAACTAATTGCTAAAATGAAAACAAAATTAGAAAAATATTTCTTGAAGCATGTTTTATACACAATTAACCAGAAAGCCTATTTGTGATGTTAACTATTCATTATGCAGCTTTTCATTTCAGTAATAAAGGTATGAATAATGCTTCCCTAATTTTTTTACAGCAAAAATATGTACTTTCTTGACATTTTATCAATTAGAAGGTAATTAATGACACCTTAATAACATTCCTAAAATGTGTCCAGTGTTGGAGTGTGTATACCTAACGATCATTACAAAATAATGTGCTCAATGCCAAGTACAAGGAAGATTTTCAGCAATTGGTTAGGTCTTTATTCTAAAGCAAGGACTATAAAGCAGAATTTAAAATTCCTAAACATTTACATATGTTCTGATTGTGTGTCTGGAAGTTGAACTCGGTTTTAAAAGTTTGCACTTAAAATAATAAGTTTCCTATTGAAAAGGATAAGAATAAAGCATTTCTAGCTTATACTGAATAATAATAGTATGATGATGTGTCTTTAAGATGGATTTGTCTGTCCTGGTTCTCTTGAAGACAGGTATCGTAAATCTAGTGCCATGGTGTCTGCCCGGTGGAAAGCAGAGTAAATAACTTTAGGTATTTTGAAAAGTAGACAAAAGAAGTATGAATGGGTGGAGTCGGGCTCACACAGAGCCAGGTTTTACATTTTGATTTTAACTGTAGAAGTTGGGGTTTTGGAGTTGAAGCTGCTAGTTACAGTCTCTCTGTTGCTGCAAAAGCCTGTGTTCTCTCTCTGCTGCTAGATTCTTTCTGTCGGTGTTTCTTCTCCTGGACTGAAGAAGACAGCAAGTGAGGAATAACAAGGTGTAGAGCTGGATGAACACAGCAGGCCAAGCAGCATCAGAGGAGCAGGAAGGCTGATGTTTCGGGCCTAGAGCTGCAGATTTTTCCAGAGTACAAAAAATGCAATTTGCTACACGCAGGGGTACATAACACGATACGTTTTTCCTATGGAGTATTTCATAATGTTCTGCATGTCAATTTCAGAAGAAGGGTCTAGACCCAAAACATCAGCTTTCCTGCTCCTCTGATGCTGCTCAGCCTGCTGTGTTCATCCAGCTCTACATCTTGTTATCTCAGATTCTCCAGCATCTGCAGTTCCTACTATCTCTGAAGCAAGTGAGGGAAATCTATTTTACTAATTTTGCCTTTGCCAAGGTTTATGCCATGCTGATTTATTGGAGCAGTTGTTCAGTAATATTTAACTAATTTTTAAATATTTCAATAGAGTTAAACTTATGCCAATTCTTTTTTTGTTTGTATTTTATCTGTTGTGTAAGAAATAAAGTGTGTTTTGCTTAAAGCCTAGTAGTTTGACAAATCAAATCACATCTGGAATGCAGTGCCTTACATTTGCCTCTAAATAAGATGGCTGTTAGGATCTAGGCTATCTCCTTGAGGTTTTGAGGAGATCTGGTCTGGTCCATAACAATAGAGATGTGCAAACATGGATCTTTCTTTCTCTTCATTTAAATGATCTAAAATTACTTTATATATGTTGGTTAAGGTTTTTTTTTAAAGCTGTGGAGAATTGTCACTGTGTAAAAGTTTTTAAAAGTGAAATTAAAGGGATTGCAATATCTTTTCAGTTTCCTGGCTCTCTGCCAATCTAAATTATTCAATCATACTTTTGATCTTTAAGTACAACGTCTTTCAACATTTCCTGGTAATTCTGACGGGCAAAAGAGACATCCAAAAACAAAGGCTGAATTATCAACTAGACTGTTTCTTTCAATGCCTTTGAAGTATATGTCCTGCTTAAGAAACTTACTTTGCCAGGGAAATCCCAAACAATTTCAACTCTTGAATTCAGTTTTGCTGTCACTGTGCACTTGATTACAAGTGTTTTTCCACTCAGCATCTTGACTGGACTGGTTACATTGAGCTGTACGTTCTTGATGCTATTGACTGTATTTTAATAAAGATAAAATATAATTAATACTGTAACATTGTAAAACAAGCTCTGACATTGGATACCACACAAAGTTCATGTATCACTTCATATTCCTCTGTATAAATACAAATTTTGTTTCATCATTCTATAAAATAACTGAATGCTACTCCAGTAACTAGTAAGTACAGCATGATTCCACAGTATGACATGCAGCAATTTTCACTTTCTACTGAATTGCAGATTTATCTTCTTATTGACAGCAGAACTTGTGTTGCCAAATCCTAAAATCCCTTTACATTTCCTCCATTGCACATTATATAGAATGAACTCTTTCTCCATAACTGAACATTGCACAGGGCCCCATAAGGGGAAAAGTGTTAATTGAAGCAAAGCAACAGAATAGCTCTTCTGCTCTGCATTTTACAACAAAATAAGATTTTTTCAAAGAATTACATAATAAATTATAGGAGCATAGAAAAATAAGAACAGGAGTAGGCTATTTAGCCATTCAAGCATGATCCACCATTCAATAAAACCATTGCTGATCTGGTACTAGTCTAAACTCCATTCTTCTGACTGCACCCCATAACATCCAACTCCTTTCCTGTCAAAATCTATCAAAGTAAGGCTTGAATAAATTTTAAAAAGCTAGCCTCTATTTTCTTCTGTGGAAGAGAATTTCACACTCCTGTGACCCTTTAAGAAAAAGAAATTCTCCTCATCTGTGTCGGAAAGATCTCTTATTCACCAACTACATCCTAGTTTTATTCACCTTAGAAGTGGATTATTGATTGAATTGTGGGTTTTTCCCCCAAAATAAAACTCCAATTTCACAGGAATGATTAGTGGTTTCATTTCTAAAATTAACTTATTCCAAAATGTTGTGCATAGCAGAGATGGCAAAGCAATCAGCAGTGACTGTCATTGCAGTCACAGGTAGACAGGGTGGTTAAGAAGGCATTGAGTATGCTTGCCTTCATCGCTCAGACCTTTCAGTATAGGAGTTAGGACGTTATATTGAGGTTGTACAAGAAGTTAGTGAGACATTTTCTGGAGCACTGTGTCCAGTTCTGGTCGCCCTGTTTTAGGAAGGACATTATTAACCTGGAGTGGGTTCAGAAAAGATTCACCAGGATGTTGCCAGGAATGGAGGATTTGAGTTATAAGGAGAGGCTGGATAGACTGGTACTTTTTTCACTGGAGCGTAGGAGGTTGAATGGTGACCTTATAGAGGTTTGTAAAACCATGACGGGTATAGATAAGGTGAATGGCAGGTGTCTTTTCCACAGAGTGGGGGATTTCAAGACTAGGGGGTATTCTTTAAGGTAAGAGGAGAAAGATTTTAAAAAGGCATGAGGGGAAAATATATGAATAATAAATGTTTGGAGGGATATGGGCCAAGAGCAGGCAGGTGAGACTCATTTAGTTTGGAATAATGTTTGGCACGGTTTGGTTGGACCTGAGGGTCATGCAGTATGAATCTATGACCCTCTGACGTTGACTATGAAGTTGACGGAAACCTCTGATATCCCACCAGTAGTTAAATTGGAAATCCAGAAACTGATATCAGTGATTCCTTGATATTCTGCAGAATGCATAGTTTAAATCCTCACTGACATATATCTTCAAAAATTTCTTGAGTTAGTCTGAACTTCTATATTTTTAATACTGTATTCTTGCTGTAAATCCAATCTCCCAAAAGAAGTCACAGCTCTTTGAATGATGTTCAATTAGGATCTTAGCAGTGCACTAAGCTATAATTACTGCTGAGTGATTCTTCCCTTAAAAACTGATTTTGTATTTATAGAATATGAATTTCTCCACTATTATAAATATTCCAAAATTTTTACATTTAAAAATGTCTTCTTTAAAGTATGTTTATGGTATACAAGTTTCTATCTTTATTGGGGCATTTGAGCCAATTTTTATTTTGATGTCAGCAAATGATTAAACAGTGGTGCATTCTGTATCCTGGTACACTATCTGTGATTGATTGCTTAGCCTCCTCAGTGACATAACAGTAACTGGCTTCTAAAGATTTTTTTTGTTTGAGCTGGAATCATATTAATATTGAGAAAGGTGAAATGCAGGCCTCAGGAATTAGGAGATCTCTGTGAGCGAGCGTTATATTGAAATTGGCTTAAAAGCCTGGGCCATTTATTTTGCTGAAACTATTGAAGGCTATCAAACATGCTTATTATGGACAATTCTTTTAACACCCAGTAGTAAGGATTAATTCACCAAGAAACTCCAAGTAATTACATCTGTGCTGGCATCACAAACACAATCTGGACTCAGTTATCTTTTATCCCCCAACCTAATGCAGTTATTAGCATTCACTTTTTTTATTAAGGCAATCTGAGGAGGTTGACAAAATGGACAAAAATTACTTTTATAAATTATCTTTGAGAAGAGAATCATTCTTTTAAAAATGAGATTTCTACTTTAAATATAAATTCAAAAAGATACAGTTTTTTTCAGTCTAGTTATACAGTTATCTCACACACTGAAAAATACATATGTACTGGTCCATATTGAAATTGAAACATGTACCTCTTTAATCTTCTATTTATATATAAATGTAAAGATTTATAATTACCACATATCTAAGTAAAATCAATTTGGGAACATACTGGACAGTTTTCCTATTTAACACATTTTCTTGACAGGAATGAACTGCAGAAGACAAGCAATAATGTAGAATTACAGTAAACTGCAAACCTATTGCTTGAGAATAAGTCACTGGTATAAGGATAAAACACAAAAAAGGAAAGGTAGAAACAAGAGAAAAACATCAACACATTGAAAAGCAGGCAATAAAACAGTGTCCATGATAATATTCAGAAGTTTATAAAATTATTCAGAAACATTTACAATACATGGGAATCATTAAAACTTAAGGTGAGAGTACTACTATCTGTCTGTGAAAACTAATATTTATGTAACACATTTGACAGATATATAACTTGACCAGCAAGTCAGCTGCACCTAAAGGAATGAAATTTATGAATTTTACAATCATACTTTCTAAAAACACATTACTGAAATGTTTAAAAATCTCTTTTTTAATGTTGTCCTGCCCAGCAGACAATTGCTTCAAATTTTAACACTTGGAATGTTATGTGATACAACCTTTCAACTTAAATTGGATGTCAGTGTACATTGAGGGGCCAAATAGCCTACTCCTGTTCCTGTTTCTTTTGATCTTATGGTCTTAATCATCAAGTCACCCAGTCCAACTTTACTTACTGCACAATTCACAAGCAATACAGCAGAAAAGAAGAATAAAACTTATCAGCTATTAGGTTGCATGGGGGAAGGGGGATAAGGAAGGGAGAAAGATCATAAAGGAGGAGAGATTTGTTGATGTTTCAAAAGTCTTAGATGTATGGGTATGAAGAGATAGGATGAATCTTCAAAATTTGCTCAAACATGGAAGAGAGACAAATAATAAGGATCATATGAATCCACAGCAGCGATGAAAAAGCGTGCTATCAGAATGGACAGACAAATAGCAAATGAAATGTAACACAGAGAAGTGTGAGATTATGTATTTATGGCATAAGGGATAGGGAGAGGCAATATATACTTAATTACATAGTTCCAAAGAGTGTGTATGATGGGCACAAGGGTTTGTGGGCATTGATCTTTGAAGGATATATTGACAGACTGGGTAGCAAAGCACTTTAGATCTCAGGCTTCATATATAGACCCTTCAAATTAAAAAGCAGGGAAGTTTCACTTAATCCTTATAAATCTGTTATTAGGCCACAACTAGAGTATTGCATTCAATTCTCGTCAACAATTTTAGAATGGTTGCAAAGATTCTTAGCTGTTTGCAGAGATTTCCCAAAACGAGGAATACTAACTACAAAGTTAAGTTGGAGAAACTAGGACTGTTCTTCTTGACACAAAGGAGATTGGGGAGATTTGACAGAGATGTACAAGATTATTACAGATTTGGACAAAAGTAAATAAAGAAGAAATGTTCCCGTTATCTGATGGTACAGGCTAAGGGGACATTAATTTAAGGCAAAATTAAACAAAGAACTGCAGATGCTGGAAATCTGCAATAGAAACAGAAATTACTGGAGAAACTCAGCAGGTCTAAGCATCTGTGGAGAAAAAGCAAACTTAATGTTTCAGGTCTAGTGACTCTTCTTCAGAACTGGATTCAAGGCTTTGGGAAAGAGATGCAGGGGAATGTGAAGAAGAATTTTTTTTCATGCAGACAACAATAATGATTTTGAATTTTTTATCCATAGAGTTGCTAGAAGCAGAGACAATTGGATAGGCACTTGGAAAGAAATTTTTCGGACTACAGGGATAGAGCGGGGGAATGAGACTGACTGGAATCCTCCAATGGAGAGCTGGCATAGATTTGACTGGCAGAATGCCTCTTTCTGTGCTATATATTACTCAACGATGTCACCACTAATTATCTAGCACACAATATTTGTGGCTGAGTCATCAGCAAAGATCTGTCTTGTGGATATTAAAGTACAATATAATGAATATACATAGACCAGTTATAATAATAGCAAATAACAAAAGGAAGTGCAGCTACTAACCCTGTCTGTGTGTTAAATAAATAGACCGAAACGTCTTGCCATTCACACTAGTTTCACATGTCAGCAGACCAATAAATTTGTATGTAGGTCTGGGAATAACAAAGCCTTGTTTGCTGTCCCATATAACTTCCTTTCCATCAACGATAAAGGACAAGGAATTCTAAAAGTAAAAGACAGAAGTTATATTATTACTGTGACTTATCTTGGGGCAGGAAGAAATTGATATGCATATTTCTGTGGTAAAAGGAAAAACAACTAAAATATTGCTTCACATTTAATTAATTCCTGCGGAGACAAAAACAATAATTTTCAAATAGTATAACAGTTTGATAGCATGAAAATAAAAATCACCACAGTCCCAACAAGTCATTGCCTGTTCTGTCATCAGAGAGAGATAATAAGGTGCAGGGCTGGATGAACACAGCAGGCCAAGCAGCATCATAGGA
>NC_063337.1:32563120-32608661 GCF_021869965.1 Rhincodon typus | reverse complement strand
AAGAGGCGGGGATGGAGCCAGTAAAGGTGAGTGTAGGTGGTGAGTTAGGGAGGGGATAGGTCAGTCCAGGGAGGACGGACAGGTCAAGGGGGCGGGATGAGGTTAGTCAGTAGGAGATGGGGGTGTGGCTTGAGGTGGGAGGAGGGGATAGGTGGGAGGAAGAACAGGTTAGGGAGGTGGGGACGAGCTGGACTGGTTTTGGGATGCGGTAGGGGGATATGTCGGGGAAACCAAGCGGAGGCTCGGGGACCACTTTGCAGAACACCTACGCTCGGTTCGCAATAAACAACTGCACCTCCCAGTCGCGAACCATTTCAACTCCCCCTCCCATTCCTCAGACGACATGTCCATCCTGGGCCTCCTGCAGTGCCACAACGATGCCACCCGAAGGTTGCAGGAACAGCAACTCATATTCCGCTTGGGAACCCTGCAGCCCAATGGTATCAATGCAGATTTCACAAGCTTCAAAATCTCCCCTCCCCCTACCGCATCCCAAAACCAGTCCAGCTCATCATCGCCTCCCTAACCTGTTCTTCCTCCCACCTATCCCCTCCTCCCACCTCAAGCCGCACCCCCATCTCCTACTGACTAACCTCATCCCGCCCCCTTGACCTGTCCGTCCTCCCTGGACTGACCTATCCCCTCCCTAACTCCCCACTTACACTCACCTTTACTGGCTCCATCCCCGCCTCTTCGACCTGTTTGTTTCCTCTCCACCTATCCTCTCCTCTATCCATCTTCTATCCGCCTCCCACTCTCTCCCTATTTATTTCAGATCCCCCTTCCTCTCCCCCTTTTCTGATGAAGGGTCTAGGTCCAAAACGTCAGCCTTTATGCTCCTATGATGCTGCTTGGCCTGCTGTGTTCATCCAGCCCTGCACCTTGTTGTCTCGGATTCTCCAGCATCTGCAGTTCCTACTATCTCTGAGATAATAAGATGGTGGGTTTAACCTGAGGGTCACCACTCTTCAGGCAAGGTTGAGAGAACCTTCATGGTGACCCCAGCCAGTACACGAGTTGAACCAACGCTGTTTGCATTGTAAAGCAGCCAACTAGCTAACTAGTCTAACCAAACCCCAGAAAGCCTATTGATATAAATGTGCACTTCTTTACAGATGCCTGCTAGTACAATGTGAAAGTTAGCCACAAGGGGTATAGTTACTCTTTGAAAAGAAAGCTGTACAGTGTTCAGCAATCACGCATAGGCAAACATTTATCTGAAGTGAACTTCTGTGTGATCCTTTTCCCTGGTCTCTTCAATCTTAGGTTGTATCTCATAATACAACTTACAAGATGTTTATTTTATGGGAGGTTTATTTATTATGCTGCAAATTTTTTTAGGTATGTTAAAGTACAATAATATTTTGAGGAAAAATTAGCAAAAAAAAAACAAAATTATCATTTTATTGTGTATGGCCTGTTTCAAATGCACTAGAATTGCAATTTTATTTCCTGTGAGATTGTTGTTTTTGATTGTTTGTAATAGAACCAGTCTAATTCTACAAGTGAATCAAAAATTGCTGAACTTTTTAAATAGCACAAATAAGCCTTTTTGATTAATTTGAATTATTTCAAGCCATTTCTTTTGAATCTACTTGTCCTGTTTGAGCTTTCAGTTATCCAACATTTGCATGTAAAATTTTACATCCCACATGATTCAATGTTATCCATTCTTATCTATGCCTTCATTTTTCTCTTCCAAGTATCATACAACTACTTTCCTTATCCAGCTAAATTTTTAGTACAGGTGGATTCACCCTAATTAAGGCAGAAAGATTGATAAATCATACAGTCATTTTTGTTTCTCAAGAGTATTGAAACAGGTATTTCTCACTCTGTAATAGTCTCTGAATATAATGAGAAATTTAGATTGTTTGTAAACTTTGTTTACTGAAACATAAGCTATGTTCTATGTGGCCAAGATGATCTTGACTTTTCTCCAGATTTCATTCCAGTTGACAGGAATCAAAGCTTAAGCTAGCAGTTTGTAAGTTTACATATTCTGCTTCTTTAAGTCAACACAGAATGTATTAAAATATCCTGGTGCTCTTTAACATGATTTATGACACATAAAAAGCCTGTCTAAAATTCTAAGTTAATCATTTTAACAGTGAGTGCAATAGAAGTTTTATTTTAAATAACCAATATTTAAATGAAAGCTCCATGGCAAAATTCGTAAAACAACTTTCTCCTTTGCACAATAAGCATTAAACGCTTTGTTAATTAATTCTAAAATGAACCAGTCTCTCAAATGAATCAGACTGACAGGAAGATACATTTTCAAGAACACTTGCTTGGCCTCATTTATCATATTTAATTTGTGTGATAGGCAGCTTTGGGACCTGGTAAACTATATAAAATAACATGAGCCTTTATTGATCACACTCATTCAGCACACCATACCTTCTCCCACAAAACAAGATGCACTACCAACAAAAAGAATGCTCCCCTGAGGATTTTTGATGACTTGATCAGACACTTCTACATGGACAGCTATACTACGGTAACTGGCAGGGGCTGGCATGAAAGAAAGTCAAAGAAAAGTTTACGTCACGGAGAATTCCACCCTCTCAGCGGAAAGCAGTTTCATTGTGGTGAGGAGCTCTCATGGGAAGAGAGGGGCAAAAAGAATAAAGTCCCATAAAGTTGACTTTGCCAACTAAGTGCTTTGATGCAAGAGGAAAAACAATATGAAACGAATGTTATTGCATAGACTTGTCTCATGTAAAGAGTTCTCCAGGGTGGGACAGGAGGGATGCTTCAAGTAGGATATAATAAATGAGACTATGGTCCTATCTCACTTACTTCCTGTCAACACAGGATACAGACCTACTGTCTCTGTTCTGTGCTGCCAACTTGGGCATTATATGGAAACTCCTCCTTGTGGATTATGCTCCTTAGTAGGAAATACTTTCAACCTACTACCAAGATTTTAACATATCTTTTTGAAACATATAATTATACTTAAATCTACAAAACAGACACTGATTTAAATGTATTTTAAGATTGTTGTAGTTTAAGTTACTTGCAATAAAGTGATGTTCATTGGAGGGTACATTATAAATTTACTTAAAAACCATATGCCTAGCAAACTGTACATTTTAAATTTGGTTTAAATAATAATTGTATGGAGATTATTCAAACTAATTAAGTTAGAAATGTTTATGATTACTGATAAGTGCAAAACATTTTTCACTCAATTTTACTTAATACGGCCAGGTCTAAATAACTGCATCAAAAATATAATTTCATTTTTATTGATTGGCAATTTTTTTAAATTTAAAATTTATATAAATTTTACTCCTACTTTCTACTTAGTAATGCATTTTTCTTTTCAACTATTCCTACTGTTTCTCTGGTAATCTTACATTTCCTACTTTCATCATTGTAAAAATATTTGGCTAGATGACAGGCAAAACAATTCACTACATGAGAAGCACTGCGAGGATGTGTTGAAATGCAATGAGAATTCAAATTTTGCTTTGAGTTTCTTCATCTGATTTTTAAATTTTTTTAATATTTACTTTCATTATTTTGCTTTAACTTCTAGATGACAATAAGACGATTGAATTAGACGTTAAAGGTGGCGGATGATGGAAAAATAACAGAAAGAGTGAGAAAAAGGAGGAACATTAATGTAATGTTCATATCGATGCAGGTGTGATCTCTGTTTAAAATGCTGCACTGTGTCACAAACACTGCATAGTCTCTGTATTCTCTACTTATTCCAAATCTTCTAAGATTTGATACTAATTGTAGCTGACACAGAAGAATGAATGACAGAGAACCTTGCCAGAATTTGAACTCAAGATCTTTTGGCACCAGTACAATACTCACATCATTGACTTAGCTAACCTAGAAGAAGAATCACATGTCAAGGTTATGGACAAATAAGAGAAGATTGAAAAGATGGCAGAAGAAATTTATGGCTGACAGGAATGGAGATGGGAGATCCATTTTAAAATGTCTGAGGAGCAATCTTAGAGCTACAATATTCCCAGTGGTCCTACATTCAACCCAGTGCCCATACTTAGTTTCTCGCATTTTACTGTGACACTTTTAATGCATAGGCACATCTGTCTATAATTACATGCACTGCATTTGCTCATAACTGATTAAAGCGACAAAATGCTCTCATGAGGAGTCATAATGACCAGTGCACGCACATGTATGCACGCACTAACACATTCCTTAACTAAAATACACTTCTTAAATCTTGAAGACAATGCATTTAGGGACAAAAAATACATTTGTAATTGATCAAAGACTAATAGTAATTAATTTACAATTTACTGCATAACCTATTTTTAAAACATTCCTTAAACAGTAAACTGTTGAATCCACATTTTAAAAGTTGCAAGGACAAAACAGTACCCAAAAAAATTAAATGATCATTCAAAAATCAAGAACCGATTTCCAAATTGAATTGAAACTGGTAGGCCAGCATGATTGAGGTACAAAGCTGAAAATAACCAAACCAAATGACTGAAATTTGTTAAAATTTTCAGCTTTGTTTTGATACTTCTAAATTTGACTTTCAGCCAATTGCGTAATTTGTTCTGATCTCTTCACAAGCCAAACCATTTAAACAGCTTAATAAATAAATTATGATAAGCACCGATACAGATTCTGAAAAAAATTCATGAAATAAGTGCTTGAGGTAGTGATATACTTCTAGTTGTTAACTATACTATATAAATACTGCATCCAACCTACTGTTTTCAAAGTGACGGTGAGATCTGGGGCTGTGACCCTGCATGGTATAATTAGCGTCTTTCCTTCTGTCATGTACACGACTTTGGGAACATCTGTGTATTGCTCAACAAAGGGACTGTGTTTGTCTGAAACAAAATCAACATTTTTATTCAGCTGAAACTTAAGGAAATGGTTTTGCCATGCAGAAAATTGCTAGCCCAAAGACAGACTAGTTAAGAGTTCACTTAAGTTTACATGGAAGCATATACAACCTGAAGTTACAGAATTGCACAGACTTTCTTCCAAAGATCTATCAGAATAAAAGCTGAAGTTAGCTTTAGTGTCAATTTTTTCACTAAAAATGGCGCTTGTCTTTAAAACAATCCACACCTGCAACATATTCATTTTGCAGATAAATAGTGTTGAGTGAAGAACATCTTTAAAGTAGTTTTTCAAGCATACCATTTATAGCAAATTCTCACAGACTTTACTCTTGCCATGTTTGTGAATCTCATTGACACCGACACTTTTTTCATTGCCAGTTTCAATAATTCACTGTTACTGAAAATATCCACTAGGTATCACATTTGATCTGTACCGTAGCTTCAATTAGAACATTTGACAGGAAAGAAAATAATGCTACAGTACATTGATTGGTATAATGGGGCGTATACATGAAACTATTTTGATGAACTATTTGTTTCTTTGTAACAGGAGTAATCTTATAATTGCTTTGCCTAACATAACTGAGTTCTACTGGAGTATTATTAGGTTGTTAACTGTGCGCAAAAGCACAAGTAGTCCTATGATATGGTTGTTCTGGCGTGGATGGTCTGAAATGTAGCACCCAATATATGCCTTGTATCTTTGAATACAGTGATTCTACAAATATAGCTTATAGCAATGTGAAAATATTAGCCCTTAATTATGCTGTTGGGTCAAAATTGTTACCAAGCAAGAAAAACAAGCTCTGTGCAACAGTGACAAAGACAGAAGTTTCTGGAAAAGCTCAGCAGGTCTGGCAGCATCTGTGAAGAAAAATCAAGAGTAAACGTTTCGGGTCCGGTGACCCTTTCTGCAGAAGAGTCACTGGGCCCAAAATGTTAACTCTGATTTTTCTTCACAGATGCTGCCAGACTTGTTGAATTTCTCCAGCAATTGCTGCTTTTGTTTCTGATTTACAGTATCTGCAGTTCTTTTGGTTTTTACTTTGTGCAACAGTACTTGCTAACATTTTCTCATTGTCATATATACATTGGTTAGAGTTTAAGAAACACCTGTAAGCTTTCAGCCAAACACTCAGGATCTCTACTGTATTACTCTGTTCCCTTCCACCTTCAGAAACCACTTTTAAAAGTTTTTGTTTCGTACAGCTTTTTCCCCTTTATGCCTTACCTCGAGCAGAGTGTCCATTTGCACTCATAGTCTTGGAAAATTGTCCAAAAGGTTTCTTTGGGTTAACTTCTCTAAGAATAGAAGCTGTTAGTAAATTGTTTCATACAGCAGCTTTACATGCAAATTATAAGTTCATGTAAAGCTAAAATCACTCTTCAGCAAGGCAAAGAACTCCAGTTTAATTGGACATTGGTTAATTTTATAATTCTCAAACAAACTAGGATCACATCATACCACAATTATGGCAATTTAAGCTATGGGATGACAATACTGTTCAAAGCTACAGGTCTGTATAATCTTGCTTTCTGTGGAATATGCTGTTCATGTTCTAATCAGACAGTTCCCAAATTTGTCTGACAGATTTTGTCTCACGACCTTTTAGCGTACTTTGAGTAAGACATTTCTATTGATGTGATCCCATACAAAGAAGAAAGTCAAAAGGAAAAAGATGCCCTGAGAACCTTTTAATTAGACGAAGGGCTCGAGTTTTCCTTTTGTTTGAGGAATGTTGTATTCTTGAAATATTTTTTAAAATGTTATTTTGTGACATAATACACACCCTCAATGACTTTAACCAGGGAGTAAAAATAATTGCTCCCTTGTGGACTATTCAGAAATGGTACGGGATGAAGAAAAGAGCTACTTCCATGCATAAAGATTATTGCCATGTGGCTTCCTGAAACTCACCATGTCATTGTGGAGATCATGAGAAATATTAGGAAGAGTTGCTGGATATTGCTGCATGCAGACATTGTGTCACCAGCAACTGAAGCTATGGGACTGCTACTTACATTAAATTCAAAGCCATTAGTGCTGAGAACTGGAGCAGGAATAGATAACCATATGCAGCCATTAATTCAGTGCACAAAGTAAACTAGTCAAAGTATGCAAATTAATGTGAAACTGAAAATATCTAATGCAGGTAGATGTCATTCTTATTTTTGTGTAATTCATATACTTACTAATAATGATGTACTGAAATGGAAGAAGTTATTTTTGTTTTAATTCATTTTGAGGCTGGTTTAAATTCAAATAACTTGCAATCTAGCGATGTAGGCATTAGCAATGTCCAGCTTTTTACCCGATGGATTATGGATCTCAAATAGGGAAGCAATGGAGTCATTGTAATTGTCTTCAATATTTCTGAACTATGGTAAAATCAGTGCTTCCTTCATCAATGTTATACAATGATGTCCGTTAGAAATACATATGTGGAACAATGAATGAAGATAGGGCTGGGTTTAACTGTACTGTTTCCTGTGGTTAAAATTATTAACACAATACTACTTGTTGCATTGCTCTGGGAAAATTCCTATGTCCCCAAAGGTAATAATTCAAATAAGTAACAACAACTTGCATTTTTCAGCACCTATAACGTGTCAATATGCATCACATGAGATTAATCAGACAAAAATTCGCACAAGCTTGCTCAAAGAGGGATGTTTTAAAGATGACTTTGAAGGAGGAGAAAGAGGTGGAGAGACAAAGGGGTTTAAGAAAGGGAATTGTGGGTTTAGGTTAGATGGGTAAAGACATTGCCACAATGTGTGGGATGTAGAAAAGAGCTGAGCTGAAATAAAACTGAATTATTGGAGGGTTGTGGGAATGGAGGAGATTACAGAGATAGAGGAAGGTCTAGACCTTGGGAAAGATTTAAACAGGAGGATGAGAATATTCAGTATTGGTCATTATTTTAATTACCAAAACAGCTTTGTCTAAAACAAAATAAAACAGTCCCCAGTTACTGAAAACTTTTAATCAGTCAATAGTTGATACTTGAAGACTATGAAAATCCTGGATCTAATCATCAGTCTGATTGATTTCCACCAAGGTGCTTATTAGGGTGTTACAATTGACTTGTTGTCACGGAGGTAAGGAGAGGAATATTGGTAAAGATTCCAGCTTATTGTCACATTCCAGCAGACTGGATGGAGGTACAAATATATGGACATGTAGTTATAGTAGGATCAGGAATAGCTGAAGTGTTTGCTACAATCAATGGGATACCATCATTCATAAGCAAGATTCATACGTTTGTAGTACACAATTGAGCACATGTGGAACCATAGTCTAGCAAAGATCATTCAGGAAAGAATTGGAATACAGGACAGAACATCATTTTCTTTTTATTTAAAAATGAAAACCCTATGCAAGTCCCGAGGCAATTTAGATCAGATTCAGTAAAAAAGGAGGAAATTTGTTAACCGCATTGAAAATATGGTTTCACCTAATCAACAATGTAGTTGAAACAAAGTCCAGCATTGATTAAATATAAATAAACATAAAAGTGATTGCAAATTATACAGAAGCACAGAATTTTTCATTACTTTAATACTAGTAACTACATAATACTACAATAAAAAGTACACATGCTGATAAGAACAGCAATTTTTAAAGGCATGCATGACACTTTCTCAATAAACTGAAGGCACCTTTGGTGTGGTTTATGTACTTCCAAACAATGCAAACTCAGAATTTGCACTTTAAATCTGGGAAAACAGCAGATCAGTGGCCCTCATGGAGCTAATTTGGGAAGTTGAATAAACAATGTCCTGCCACAGGAAACAATAGAGAAGTACTACTGAATCTAATTCTACTCGCTTCAGTTTCCCAAGCACTATTAAAAACCCTGGAGGGATTATTTTAAATTAAAATCAACATTGAATTCATTGCTATTTATCAAGCATAAGGTCTGCTGGTTACACTATAATATTCATCAATTAGGTGTCTCATAAGACCCTTGTCAGAAATAGTCAAGTGTATTTTCTTTTCATTTTTCACTTTCAGGATAGGGAGTCACCAGCCACAAACTGATGTGTCCTTGTAAAGGATATGGTAATCTTCTTTTTGATCCACTAAGTGCCTTTGCATGAGTGTACCCCCACCAGAAACTCAGAAGCAATCCTAACTGGATTTGCTATTCACACTTCCTGAATGCCTGGAAAATGTAGTGCCCCTCCCCAGTGGTGGGGGAGCATTTGATCCAACAGTAGGGGCTACACTGTATTCCCATCTCAGCCCTAATTTAGTCCAGAATTGGAAAGCTAATGGAAAGCATTTCTATATGATCTCTAATTAAGGCCTATTTAAATGCATCATCCCATTGCTAACAGCCCTTCCAATAAGCTAAGCGTTGAAATTTTCAGTAAGACTGTCACATTTTAGCAACTGCCTGACTTCAAACTGGCTGCACGGTGGTGTGGATCATAGACTAGAGGCCGGAAGAGTTTAGAAGGCAAGTAAGTATAATTTGTAAAATTTAAATGGCTTATTTGCTTGCATTTAAAAGTTCATGGCACTACATTTTACCAGGCATTCTAGAAGTGCGAATAGCAAATCCAGTTAGTATTGCTTGTGGGCTTCTGGTGGGAGTTCATGGCTCACTGGAAGAGCGTTAAGAAATTGTAAAATTAGAGGGTCCTCTGTAGCATCTCACAAGTGGCTCACCCAAGAAACATTTTTGCTCATAGATGCTGTGCGACTCAAAATCATGACAAATGTGCTTAGAGTGGATTGGAAGACACCCATAAACAGATCAAGAAGTAGAGGGCACAGCTTTAAAATTTTTGCAAAAGAAGGAAATGTGAGGCGAGTAAAAAAAAATCTTTCAGATAGCAAATAATTAGTGTTTGGATTGCACTGCATGGAGGTATCATGCAAGCAGTTTCAATTGAGGCATTTAAGAGAGCATTAGATATTTGTACATTATTTAAATAGAAACAAACAAAGTTATAAGGAAGAGCCAGGAGATTGGCACAATTTTGTGATTCTGTGAATTCAGCAGGGTCACAAATGATCAGGCATCACAGCTCAGAGGGAGCAGAGTTCAGTACCAAGACAAATCAGCTGATGCCCTGTAAACCCCTTCAGCCCAAGACAGATGATCATGAAGACAGCAATTTTGTTGCTGCCAATAAGGTGGTTGGTCCTGGCACACTCCAGAGGAGGACCACCTTCCTTTCTCTCCTACTGCAGGACTTCCAGTTCCCCTGTGCCGTCTGGGCTCCATGTAGTGCAGTGGTAGGCACTGGTACAAACCCTACCCCTTAGGCCAAGTAGCAGCCACTGTGATAATCTGCATGAGTGATGGCGTCCCCATGACATTTAATTGGCTGGGAAACCCACCTCTATGTGAATTAAGGGCTCAGTCCTGGTAAAATTTCAGAAGTAGGTAACATTTCTGGTGGAGATGTTTCTAGGCCCCCTAAAAAAGTCTATCTCCCGTTCCCTGCCTCAAGTGACAAATCTTGCCCAATTGCCTCAATGCTCTTCTATGCTGTTGATTTTTATGATTGTATTTACCCACTGTATAGCTCCATTTGTCAGGTGTTGTTCAAAATTTGGTGTAATTCTGACCTGCTTCCTTGTTTCTCCTAGTCACTTTTTAAACATTTTATTTCTAACAGAATAAATATACATTGAATGTAAAGTATTCTAAACTTAACAGAAACAAAAGAGATCTTCATAAGCCAAAAACAACTACAATGTTTGTCTTACCCTTAACAAATATATAGAGTGCAGTCTTTCTTTGTCGGGCATTTGAAGATGAGCTATTGCAGTGATAGTATCCTGTGTCCTTAGCCTGAGTTTTGCTTAAAGTCAGGTTACTCCAGAAAGGTCTATTGCTGACTCCACTGTTAAAATTAATTATACTCAGTCTTTCAGTTCCATTAATTACATGATTTGGCCAGGACCATGACACATGTGATGATCCCCTGTGAAAATAAAAAGGTAAAACATTACAGAATCCAGTTTATCTTTTTCATTGAAGCAAAATCAGATTACTTAGAAATATCATCTTTAAGTTAAGCTTCAATGTTACCACTTTACTGGCTTGTGTCATCTTAAAGAAAAAGAGTGGAAATGGTGAAATAAAACCAGAGAATGTTTAAAATAAACATTAGGTTAGTCAACAACTGTAAACAGAAAATGCTAATCTGGAAACCTCTTAGCTTGTTTTAATCTCCTACTACCAATGAAAGGAAGTGTGGGAAGTCACAATAAAACATCCTGGTACTCTCTGACCTGGAATTTGTAGATCCTACTGCAGTGGAAAAGTTAGCAAGTGGGCATGGAGAATTGCATAGGAGGGCAGGAATCAGACCCATGGCAGTGGGAAAACTGTAAACAATTATGGGGAATTGGTGACAAATTGGTAATGTCGCTAGACTAGTAATCCAGAACCCCAAGCTAATGTTCTGTAAATTCAATGGAATTCAATTTTAAAAAAAATTGGAATTGTAAACTAGTTTAATGGTGATTGTCAATTATCATAAAACCCATCTGGTTCACTAATGTCTTTCAAGGAAAGAAATCTGCTGACCTTGATTGTTGGTCTATACTCAACTCCAGACCCACAGCAATGAAGCTAACTCTTAAGTACCTCTGAAATGGCCTCACAAACTACTATAAAATCCGTTGAAAGGAAAAAACTAGATAGACCATCTGGCATCAACCTAGACACCATCAATGGAAGCGACAAAACTGCAAACTTCTCAACAACATCTGAAATCTTGTGCCAAAATTGGGAAAGCTGTACCACAGATTAGTCAGGCACCAGAGGGATATAGTCATACTCATGGAATCATACCTAACAGCCAATATTCTAGATGCTACCATCACCATCCTTGGGTTTGTCCTGTTCTACTGCCAGGACAGACCGACCAGAGGTGGCGGCATAGCTGTACACAGTTAGGAAGGAGTTGCCCTGGGAGTCCTCAACATGGGGCCTGGACTCCATGAAGTCTCATGGCATTAGATCAAACCTGGGCCAGGAAGCCTTCTGCTCATTACCACTTATTGCCCCACCTTGGCTGATGAATCATCACTCCTCCGTGTTGAACAACACTTGGAGGAAACATTGAAGGTTTCTCTGGGTGGGTGACTTCAATGTCCACCACAAAATGTGGCTCAGTAACACCACTGCTGACCGAGGTAGTCAAGTCTTCAAGGACAAAACAGCTAGACTGAGTTTGTGGCAGGTGGTGAGGGAACCAACAAGAAGGAAAAATATACTTAACCTCATCCTTAGCAATCTACCTGTAGCTAACCCTAAACCTAATCTTCATCTTTCCATAGCAGTATTTGTAGAATTGATCACTGTATAGTCCTTGCGGAGGCAAAGTTCTATCTTCACATTGGAGATACACTCCATTGTGTTTTGTAACATGACTGTGCTAAATGGGACAGACTTCAAAAGATCAAGCAAGTAAAAACTGGCATCTAACAAATGCTGTGGGCTATCAATAGTAGCAGAATCTCAAATCAACAACCACAATCTGTAATTTCATGTTCCTAGGAGATGCAGCGTGGAGCTGGAGGATCACAGCAGGTCAGAGGAGCAGGAAAGTCGACTTTTCGGGTAAGGACTGAGGAGGGGAAAAGGGAGCTCAGAAATAAATAGAGGGGGAGGATGGGGCTGAGCAAAGGTAGGTGGAGTGGTGATAGGTGGATGCAGGTAGGGGTTTGTGGAGATTGGTCAATGGGAAGGGTGGGCAGATAGGTGAGAAGGATGATGGACAGGTTGTTTTAGATCAAGGAGGCGAGGATGAGAGGGAGGGCTAGACATGGGATGAGGCTGGGGGTGGGGAGAGTTTGAAGCTAGTGAATTCTATGTTGAGGCCATTGGGTTGTATGCTCCCAAGGCAGAATATAAGGCGTTGTTCCTCCAATTTTCATGTGTCCTCATTGCGACATTGGAGGAGGCCCAGGATGGTCACGTCACCAAGGGAGTGGGAAGGGGAGTTGAAATGGTTGGCAACCAGAAGGTGATGTTGATTGGAGCGTACAGAGCACAGATGCTCCATGAATCTGTCCCCGAATCTGTGCTTGGTCTCTCTGATGTAGAGGGACTATAACTTCCCCTCTCCTGTGATTTATAATGCCCTCAATTGCATCTCCTGCATTTCCCACACTTCTGCCCTCAAACCCCCTCCCCCCTAAGAACAATAAGGATAGAGTTCCCTGGTCCTTACATATCACCCCATCAACCTCTGAATTCAACGCATCATCCTCCGCCACCTGCAATCAGACCCCACCACCAGACAGATATTCCCCTCTCTGCCCCTATCTGCTTTCCATAGGGACGGGTCATTCCACGGCTCTCGTCCGCTTCACACTCCCCACCAATCCCACCACACGTAGCACCTTTTCCTGCAACCGCAAGAAGTGCGAGCCCTGCTCCTACATCTCTCTCCTCACCTCCATCCAAAGCCCCAAACAATCATTCTATATCTAACGGGGATTCACCTCCCCACCCCCCACCTCATCCCATGTCCAACCTGGTCTACTGCATCCATTGCTCCTGATGTGGTCTCCTCGACATCAGAAAGCCCAAGCACGGACTTGATAACAAATTCGTGGAGCATCTGCGCTCTGTACACTCCAGCCTTCCGGTTGCCAGCCATTTCAACTCCGCTTCCCACTCCCTTGGCGACATGTCTCTCCTAGGCCTCCTCCAAAGTCACAATGAGGACACATGAAAATTGGAGGAACAACACCTTATATTTCACCTCGGAAGCTTACAGCCCAATGGCCTCAATGTAGAATTCGCTGGCTTCAAAATCTCCTCATGCCCAGCCTCATCCCATGTCCAGCCCTCCCTCTCATCCTCACCTCCTTGATCTGACACAACCTGCCCATCATCCTTCTCACCTGTCCACCCCACCCTTCCCATTGACCAATCTCAACAAAACCCTACCTGCATCCACCAATCTCCACTCCACCTACCTTTGCTCAGCCCCATCCTCCCCCTTTATTTATTTCTGAGGTCCCTTTTCCCCTCCCCAGTCCTGACCTGAAAAGTCAACTTTCCTGCTCCTCTGATGCTGCCTGACCTGCTGTGTTCCTCATTTCATGTTCCTACTTGCTCACTGATGTCCAGTTTGGCTTCAGCCATGGTTGCTAAGCTCCTGAAGTCACTACAGTGATAGTCCAAACATGAACAATAAAGATAGTGTTGTAAGGCAAATTTGACTGAGTGTGGTATTGAGGCTTCCTAGCATAACTGTAATCAATAGGAATCTGGGACAAAGCACTCTGTTTATTTGAATCATACCAAACACAAAGGATGATGGTTGTGGTTGTCAGCAGTTAAACATCTTAATTCCAGGACATCTCTGCAGGAATTCCTTAAGATACTGTCCTAGGTTCAGACATCTTTAGATACTTCACAAATGAACTTCCCTGCATTATAAGGTCAGAATGGGGTGTTCGTGATGAATGCAGAATGTTCAGCATCATTCACAATTCCTCAGATACTGAAGAAGTCAATGTCCAAATGCACAAGACTCAGTGAACAACCAGGCTTGGGGTGATAAGTGTCAAGTAGCATTCATGTCACACAAGTGCTAGGCAATGCCCATTTCCAAATAAGACAGAATCTAACCATCACCCCTTGACATACAATGGCATTATCGTCACTGAATCCTCCACTACCAACATCGTTCAAATTACCACTGACCAAACTGAACTGGACCAGCCAATATAAACACTGTAGTTACAAGAGCAGGTCAGAGGCTAGGAATCCTGCAATGCATAACTCACCTCCTGAGTCCCAATGTCTGTCCATCATTTACAAGGTACAAGTGAGGAGTGTGATGTAATGCTACACACTTGCTGGATTAGTGCAGCTCCAGCAACACAAGAAGCTTGACAACAGACACAACCAAGTGGGACACTTCATTGGCACCTCATCCACCAACTCCATAATTCACTACCTTCATCCTCTAAGTACATTGACAACTGTGTGTACCACCCACAAAATGCATTGCAGGAACTCACCCAGACTTCTCCAACAAACTGCCAAACTCATGACTTTTTCTACCAATAGACACAAGGGCAGCAAATGAATAGAAAGATCACCACCTGCAAATTCCCCTCCAAAACTACATTCCATCCTGACTTGGAACTATATCCCCATTTCTTAAGTGTAGCTGGGTCAAAATCCTGGATCTCTCCTTGTAAGAGCAATATGGAAGTGACTACACCTCGCAAACTGTAACAACTTAAAAAGGCAAACTGACCACCATCTATCCCAGGGCAATAAATTCTGGCTTCACCAGCAACGCCCACATTCCACTTGCAAGGGACAGAAACTCAGTGTAAAACTCCGAACCTTTAAGTAATGAGCTCAGAAGTTTAAAGGGTCAACATACAACTGAGATACGGAAAAGACATCCCTCAAAGTGGAACATGGAAATTATCCACCTTATCCTTCTGTATTGTTAAGTACTGGAGGTGTTACACAGCTGGACAGTGACTTCTCAGATCTCAAGTAAACCTGTTGATGCCACTGAATGATTTTGTATGACAGCAGAAGAATCTTAGTTCTGAACTTTGGGATTTCTTAATTTAAACAACAAAAATTCAATAATTGAGATTTAAACTGCAGAAATTGATTTAAAAAGCATGTAAACTTATTTCCATGCCCTCACAAAGCCCTGGCTGCAGTTTAAAATGACCGCAGCTCCTGCAATGCCATGAGATGCAGGTGTCCTAATGTCTGAACCATTCCTGCCACAGAGTTTGGCAGTAAGCCCACTTCACACACATTCACAAACTTGCTGCCTCACAATCAGTTTCGGTCAACTGCCATGATCCCACACCAGATTCCTAACAACCTCCGGGCCTGCCAACCAGCGCTGCAACAGAAGGACTATATCCAGCCCAACAGTGGGAGTCATGCTCATATCACGTGCAATTTTAACAACTGTGCTTGAGGTGACATTGGAGCTTAATGCCCTAACAGCTTTGCTGAAATCCAAGATTGAAGTCCAATGACCTAACCCAGATTAAATTTTAATGTGCAGTGACTAATAGCAGAACCAGGAGACAGGTTCCAGGACCTACAAATAAATCTTGGGCCTCTCTTACCCCTGAAAATAATTGCAACCAGCATATAGCTATCAGGGTCAATTCCCTCAGTTTTTACAGCACTGCCTCACTTTTCATGCCTTTTTAGGTAGGAATTGTTCTTTTAGTAAGGAAAGGAGGACCTGAGGTTTAAACGGACCTGTTTGACACTCTTCGTAGATAAAAGTTGAGTCTATTGTATATTCCTAGCAATTTCTATTTTGAGTTACTTTTCAGTCCCATGTATGTTGTTGCAATTGCTTTGAACTACAGTACTCAAGGAATATAACTTCAAATTGAGTTCTTGCATTTCTAAGTATTTGCATTCATTTTTCCTTTGATTTAAAAACCATCATACAATTCAGGTCAATATTTTGTGATTAAAAGGTGAACAACTTTGTAGCTTAATGTCATGGATGTTTGCTGGCAGTCCTTTACAAACTGAATTAAGTAACACAATGAATTGATGTTTCAGATTATCAGTCATCTGTGGAAATATTAAATTCGTGGATGAATGCCTTGTCCTACAAAACACTATCTTCCTGCCTCTTAGAATTTCAAAGTGAAACAATGGCATCATCTGTGAAGAATTCAATCATGCTGTCAACATCTATCTTTTACTGCCTTGCAGACTAAAATGAACAGACTTAAAATAGACTGAATGCTACACCACATAATGCATGTTCAGGTGCAGAATGGTAATCCATGTATCTCACATGACAGAGTTTTCAGTTAACAATTTTCAAACTGATATAGGTCAACTATACCTCCAGGCAGACATATAACAGAACTTAATACTGATAATTGCGAGGAATTACATACTGGACAATGAGTTACATAAATATACAGTGATGGAAACACAATAATGGAAGAAGATTTAGAAAAATTCTCATTGCTAATAAGCAACTGCAATTTTTGACAATATAACTAAGTAATATTTTAAAATAATCCAAGCGTTAGGATATACAGTCAGACCAGAGAAGTACAAGTCTCGAACCTAATCTAAGACTTTAAAATACATTTGTTGTAGTGTTCCTTAGGGATCACCATCCTATTTATGTTTTACATAAATTTCTGCTCCATTCTAGATATTGATTAGTAAGTTGATGGTACATTTGTCTTTTCTATCTGTGTATTTTCTAAGAGGAATAAAACCAAACAGCCCTTACTTTTCTTAAATGCTGTTTTACACTCTCTAGTTTCATACCCTGTTTCTTGTCCTCCGGAATGCAGAATTGCATTTTTATTGGGAGAAATTTCATATCATCGTAAAATGTTCTATGAATGGGTGAAGATTTCAAGCTATACAGAGAAGTGCATGTCATCATGAAGAGAGCAAGAAGCTTTGGTGGACAATTGCTTTTCCCAAAATTCTGAACAGTGCAAATTAAAAACCAAAAGAACTGTGGATGCTGTAAATCAGGAGCAAAAACAAAGTTGCTGGAAAAGCTCAGCAAGTCTGGCAGCATCTGTGGAGGAGAAAACAGAGGATTCAGTTCTGTGGAAGGGTCACCGGACCCGAAACGTTAACTCTGTTTTCTCCTCCACAGATGCTGTCAGACCTGCTGCCTTTTCCAGCAACTTTGTTTTTGTTTCTGAAGAGTGCTGCTGTGCTGATGGCAGTGAGTGCCTTAGTGAGATTTATGAAAGTAAGTAAAGCAAGGAGCATGGTCTTGGTGTACAGAGAAGATCATTTCCACAGTAGCTCTCCTAGAAAGAAAACTGCAATATGTTTCAAATCTGAAGAAGGATCCAGACCCAAAATGTCAGCTTTCCTGCTCCTCTGATGCTGCCTGGCCTGCTGTGTTCATCCAGCTCTACACCTTGTTATCTCAAACTCTTATGTGAACTGCCATGCACCACATTATTGAGCATTATTACAGCTGGAATGGCAATGTAACAATATTGAACAGAAACAACCACCAATGACATTTGAAAGCTTCATGTCCAGCATGCGGAACAGCCTGCTTCTCTAGGATTAGCCTCTTTAAACATCAGCAAAGAAATGCCATATGAAAACATCCCATCTAAAAATAGAGATAACAAGGTGTAGAGCTGGGTGAACATCGCAGGCCAAGCTGCATCATAGGAGCAGGAAAGCTGACGTTTCAGGCCTAGGCCCTTGAAACATCTAAAAATAGGTTGTTGCTGCATGTCCATCATCTTTAATGAATGGGAAGATGCTGATGATGTTACTGGGGATTAAAAGCAGGACAAAACCAGGAAACTAGCAACTATGTTTCTGGCTCCCTCTGTAACACATGCGAATACAACTGGAATTTAATAGGTGGGTTCCAGAAAGGTCCAAAATACAAGAAAATTATGGACAACCTTTTAAAACCAGAAAATCGTGAAACCAATTGCCACCTAAATTTCCCATTCGTAAATTTTTTTATTATGGCATTTATGCACTAATACTGTACAAAAAAATAGTGAAGTAGACTTCTAGTACACTGAAATTCACATAAATAGTGTCCTTGATATTTGAGAAAAATTTAAAGACCCATAAATAGAGCAAGTAGCAATGGATATTACATAAAGGAATTTTTCTAATATACTATTTTTCACATAGATTGTATCATTTTATGTCACAATCTAACTTCTTACTTAATGCTTACAATGTTCAGTACTTGGATAGCCTAATGTGAAATAATTCCAATTAAAATGCTTAATATGTAGAAATTTCTTTAATTACCTGCATGCCACATGTAGTGTCTCGTTCATGCTAATGACATATTGCTTAGCTCTTATGCTAAGTGTAGGACTTAGGAAGTCAGATGAACCTGTAAAACAAAAAAAAAAATACTTTCTTCATTGGTTCAAGTTAATGAAACAATTCTAGAGACAGAATATTACGGAAGAAGTAGGAATCTCAGCCACCAGTTTAAGAGTTGGGGGAGCTGCACATTCCCTGTTTTAGGGAAAGCCTGTGATCTCATGTGCTGATCAGGCAGTTGAAAGGCCAACGGCAAGCATTTGCCCCTGATCAAGGGACCCAGAAACAGATGTTCCACCCATGAATGCTGCTGGCCAAACAGCAGCAGAGATGAGTTATGGTGAGAGGGAGATTACGTGCGGTCTCAGGGGGTTGGAGGTTTGCAAGGAAGGGGATAGGCAAAGGTAGGGTGTAATTTTTTTTCAGCCAACCCCCTTCCCAGGCTGCGCTTCTCAAGCAGAGAGCATCTTTGAATGAGTGTCCTCCTTCCACCTTGGAGTCTGCAAACAATCCTACACAAATTTGGGTGTCTTGTTCCCCACATGGTGAGCCCTCACTGGGTTAATAACAGCAGTGCAGGATAAAGCCCTGAAGCATGCATTTATTACCTACTTAAGGATCTCAATTGGCAGTGACCAGGAAGACAATCCACAGGCCCTCCCACCCAGGACTCAAATTAAGATAGAACAGTGGCGGGGCTCCCACACACAATTCTCTCACTTGATTAAATGTTCCACCCGAACCCACCATGGGGCAGACACAGATTTCAACCCAGGTTTTCATACCAGTTCTGAAAACCCAGTTACCACTGATATCATGCACAGCTGCAACTTTAGAAATGTTTAAGTACTGAATACAGAACTGATGTGCATCTTTGAGTAAGGATTGTTTTACGGTTCCATTGAAAATAGAATTAATCACAGGTTGAATATTTTTAAATTGGTTGCACAATTATAGTAAGTAATTGCAAACAATACTAACAAGTTGTGATATCTAGATTCAATGACCCAGATCAATTATGATGCCATGAATGCTTGCAGTTCACAATAGATTCATTCCAGGAAGTCTTATTATACTGTACTTCCTTGCATCCCAAAGAGTTGGAAAAAGATACAAATCTAAATTCAATACAGGGTTGCCCCACATCCTATTCAATTTACTAAGTTTGCTGTAACAAAGATAAAATATTGCTTCATTTTCAAAGTATTATATTCAAGGTCCTTAATCAAACAATTGTTCTCCTTATGACTGCTTTGACTTTGCACTAAAGAATTCAAGAATTTAAACTGTTAGTTCCATAGCTAGAGATACAATTGTCAAATGCATGAAAATAAAGATACAAATATCTTTGTTTTATCATAATACATCTAAATAACAAAATCAACGCTAATATAACAAATGTTCTCTACTTGCTTAAAAAGAAATTGTATTATTTATTTAAAAAGTGCTTATTATCTTTTAAATATGAAGATGCACAGTAACCATGTTCTTCAAAATCTATATATGTTCATTAGTCTGCAAACTAGGTTCTGTCAAAAAAACACTGTTTTCTAACTTAAATACTGGCTTCAACTGATTTTGATATTCATCTGTCATCATTGGCTTGTCATTGATTTTTAAATTGTGGAGGATTATTGATGAAGAATTAGCTCAAAATCACGTCAAAGACACATCATTTGATGACTGTTGGCAAAACATGTTAGTGGGAGTGTATGCAAAAATCACTTTCAAAGATTTCTTTTGAGGGGTTTCTTTCATTTCAAGATCAGAAATGCACCATTTGTCATAAGTAGTGTCATTCTATCACCCAATCTAATTGATCTCCATTACTAAATGCTCTAAGATGTTAATGTGTTTTGATGATCACTCACCATTGTGGCAGTGTCTGAAGATCTCTACAGTCTGGGTTTTATCAGGCACTGTGTTCCCCACCATCCCCTTTGCACCCCAAATTAAAAATATTGGGAGGTAACCCACAGAAAATCCAAACTCCCTGCAACCATTTTAGCAGAAGCATTAATTGCTCAGGGTGAGACTTCTGCTCATATATGGAGAAGAAGTCCCACCTTCAGGATCCGTCAGCCAATCCAATTTGCTGCCAGCTATGTGGTCCCAGCAGCATCAGTTTCAATTGGTCAGCACTACTACATCCACGGGAAGAAACCAAAGAAGGGACAATTATGGAAACTAGGCTGAAGTTAAATCCACGTTATTGGTGGAGCCTCTCAGGCAGGTCCCAGTGAAAAATATGAGGGAGGTGACGGTCAGATATGAGAGGTTAGAGGTGAAGGGATTAAAAAGAGGTGTGACCTTTGGAGGAGGGGTAGCGGGTCCCTCAGATGGACACAAGGGATTCCTCCAATGTACAAAGTTTGGCTACCTATAGATTTTACAAAGAAAACATTGCCCTTCTTCCTTCTTATATACACATTACTTAAAATGACTCAATTTAAAGCTTAAAGCCAGAATATTTTTAAATTAGTTCTTTCTCTTTATTAATCTAAAAATACCATTCTTCCAAAATATATCTTCCTGTGCCAGCTTTAATCTCTTTTACCTAGGGTAGCCTTCAATGCAGGATAGTCAGGACCCTGGTCAAAGTTTTTGTGAACATAATTCATGACTTATAAAAGAATGAATTTCTCTCCAATTTTCCTTTCCCCCTGAAGGGAAGCACCTGTCATCAGCTGAGCATCTCTCAGAGTCAAGACTGAAATTAGAAATTTAGCATGTGGTGAAGCCATGAGTCCAGATTCGCATCTTTTTTTTTGCTTCATGGTGCAGCAAATTGAAGTTGTGCCTTTGCACCATCATTGTCATAAATATTGAAGATCTTCCTCATCATTTCTGACTTTTTCAGATTGCAAATTACTGCACTGTTAGTGCAAAAACAATATCACTTCTGCAGTATTTAAAATATAGGTATTGTTTTAGACACTAAAGATCCTCATGTATGAAACTACTTGAATACCTCTTGTGAAAGAAATTAAACTTTTGCATGTGAGGTGCCAGTCAATTGAATTTATTAGGGTTTTTTATCTGATAGTTGACGAAGTTGTACTGGAATTTGCTATAGCTCATTTACAGTTCAAAATATTTATTAATAACATAGAGAAAGCACTTCTAGTAACTTTGTCATGTTTGCACATTTGGTAATGAAATATGACTGAATGAAAGTAAAGTACACAATTTTGAATCATTCACTGGAAATACCATATCAATATCAGACTTCTAACAAATGTCACATTGTTAAGCACAGCCACAACAGTAAAAGGGAAAATTATATAAATTGGAATCAAAAGCTCTGAAGAATAAACTAGAAGTAGCTTTCAACCAACAGCTCAATGTAAATGAATAAACAAATACACATTATGACAGAGATGCAATAAAATGCAGTATTAAATATGGGAAATATCAATATTAAAAACAAAATGGACATATTGAGGACATCTGATAAAGTTAATGTAGCACAAAAAATTTCATAGAAATAAAGGTCAACACCTGCTTAACAAAACAATGAAACAGAGAATGAGGAGAGTTATTTATTAGGTACAACATTTGCAGTACACCAGACTGGTTAATAACTGGGATCACAAATGATTCTCAAGGGCAATTAGAGATGGGCAACAATAATGTTAGTCTTGCCAGCAACATCCATAATCGCATGTAAGAATTCAGAGTTTAATTCCTGTGAAAAGAAGAAGAAATATAGCAAAATAAAGAGCACAGTGCTGCAAAATGGTGTCAACGTTGACCCAAAGGGTAAGTAGAAACATTCAGAGATACCAGGAAACAAAAAGTGAAAGTGAAGGTCATACAAAGTATTAAGTACAAAGAATTAATACAGCACATAAGAAATGGGGGCAGGTGTAAGCCATACATGAACAGAGTAATCAGCCCCATTAGTCTATGTTAATGTTTATAGTCAGTACAGGTCTCCTTTCACTATTCTTCATAACACCATCAACTGTTACCTTCACCCTCATACATTAATCTAATTCACTTTAACTATTCCATGCTAAGAAGTTTCACATTCTTACCTTCCTTATGTTGTTTGCATGTAGTTATTATGTATGGTCCCCAGTTTTGATCATGCCCCACTTGAAAGTATCTTCTCTGTGTCTATCCATTAAACCATTCCATAATCTAAAAGATTAGTGTCAAGTCACAATTTAACTGTTCAACTTGTTCAAACTCTCTGAGTAAGTAAAATTCAACTAGAAACAGTAAAAGGGCAATAGAAAGCCAGACTACAGACAGTGGCAAGACCAGTCAAATTTATTTTTAAATAAAAGCTATGCACACATTAGGAAAATAAGAAAATAAAGAGGAAGGGTATTTGTGGTAGTAATGTGTAGATCATGAAATGCCAAAAGGTTTTAAACTGGTCTTCACAAATGAAAACTGAAAGAACTGTGGATGCTGTAAATCAGGAACAAAAACAGAAGTTGCTGAAAAAGCTCAGCGGGTCTGGCAGCATTTGTGAAGGAAAAATCAGAGTTAACGTTTTGGGAACTGTTCTGAGGAAGGGTCACCGGACCCGAAATGTTAACTTTAACGTTAGCAAATGAAAGCTTTGACAGTTACACTGGCACAGGAGCCTGTAATACAATTAGACATTCGTAAAGTACTATGTCCAGAAACAATCCATGCTGGGTGAGAACTTCAGAAAAAGGAATACTTGCACTAAAGCCGGTACAAAGATCAAGGCCAAAGGACAGGACATAAATATTGTAGAGGATATCCCACAAATCAAAAGGAAGTATGTCCAGCATGATGAGAGCAGTGCTCTGAATACAAGGAGCCCAATCCCTTTTCATGCAAGTGTCTAGCTAGAAAGAAGCAGAATAAGTGCATAAAGATAGCTGTTGGAGAGACACCAGCCAATGATTCTGAGAAATCACCCTGCATCATACAAGTTAGCATTGTCAGATGTAAAGGTGATACCGGTTTCTTACTGTTAGAATGAAGACTGCAGAAGATCAAGTGAACATGAAATATTAGATAGTCACTAGTGCTGTACCTAAGATCACGAGATTTACAAAATTGCTCAAGACGGTGACATGTGTCCCTGGAAGGTAACATGGAGGCTATATTATGGAGTGATACTCATCCTAAGAGGATAAATTAATTCAAAAGCCTAATACAATGGGAAGATTGAAGGTTTGAAGTTCCAGATTCTGGGTGTTCAGCAAAATGCAATTATTTCAGCTGAAGCAAGTCTAAAACCTGGACTTGAAATTCTATACATGCCAAAAGAGATTTTCAGTGTTTTACAAGCCGCTAAAACATTAACTGATGAACTGATCCTATAAGATTTGAGAGATGTTTTTATAGGGCTTGTACACATTCCTTGTGTCATCACAAAGTGGATGATAATGTGAAACTAGCAAAGTGTTTATCAAGGAGCATTCCAGCCGCCCTCAAGCTCAGCCTGAAAGGCAAAGTTGGAAAAGAAGGAAGTAATCAAAAAGTGACAATGCCGACAGACTGGATTAACAGTATGGTACCAGTACAAAACACACAGAAATCTAAGAGTATGCTTAAATCCAAAGGATCTCAATAAAACTTTCAACAGTTTTCAAAACCTCCATGCCAACCATTGAAGAAATGTTGTCACAGCTTGTCAAAGCAAAGGTCCTTAGTACCTAAGATGCAAAGGATGGTTACTGACAAGTGAAGCTGGATGAAAGCAGTTTTCTAACAAAACATTGAATACCATTCGGGGTATACTGGTGGTTGCATATGCTGTTTGACATTTCCACTGCTCCAGAAGAGTATCAATGCAGACTGTATGAGATTGTCTGTGATCTTTCCACAGTGGAAATTATTATGATGACCTGCTAGTCCATGAATGTGGAGAAACAGTGGAAGAAGCCATCACAGATCATAATCAGAGTTTGGAACAACTGCTGAAGACACCTCACCAGATGAACCAGAAACTTAACAAGAAAAAGATGCAACTTAGCTGCCCGAAGTCATATACATATATATGATCACGTGCTGATAGCCAAAGGACTTCACCCAGATCCTGAGAAGGCAACAGCTATAGCAGAGATACTGTTATCAACAGATGATATAGCGGTGCAATGATTTGTTGGATTACTCAGACCTTTGAGTACAGGAGTTTGGACGTTATGTTGAGGTTGTACAGGATGTTGGTGAGATGCTTTCTACAGTACTGTATCCAGGTCTGGTCATCCTGTTATAGGAAGAGTATTATTAAGCTAGAGAGAATTCAGAAGAGATTTACCAGGATATTGCTGGGAATGGAGGATTTGACTTATGGAGAGATGCTGGATAGGATGGGACATTTTTTCACTGGAGCATAGGAGGTTGAAGGGGGACCTTATGGAGGTTTATAAAATCATGAGGGGTACAGATAAAGTGAATGGCAGGTGTCTTTTCCATAGGGTGGAGGATTTCAAGACTAGGGACATATTTTTAAGGTGAGAGGACCAAAGATTTACAAAAGACATGAGGGGCAATTTTTTTACACAGTGAGTGATTTGTGTGTGGAATAAACTTGTAGAGGAAGTGATGGATGTGGGTACAGTTACAACTTTTAAAGGACATTTACATAAGTACATGAATAAGAAATGTTTGGAGAGATATCGGCCAAGTGCAGGCAGGCGGGACTAGTTTAGTTTGGGATTGTGATTGGCATGTTTGGACTAAAAGGTCTGCTTGCGTGCTACATAACTCTATAATCTATTTAGTAAAGTTCTTGCGTAGCGTGTGAATCTCTATACAAAGCTAGCCACTAAGGATGTGCAGTATTGGAGCACAGAACAAAAAGCATCTTTCATTAGAATCAAACAATGAGTGACAATGATGCCATTGCTGAAGTATTACAATGTTAATTATGAAGTAACCTTGCAGTGTGATTTTACAGAGACAGGTTTGTAGTGTTTGGAGAGAAATTGGATTTGACATGAGTTAATTTGTAAATCCATATGAAGTCCCAGCTGGGATTTTAATAAGGTAGGGAGTTTTAGCTAACTTCATAAGCAATAATCATAAAAATCATTGAAGACACATTTTCATTTAAAAGTCAGTTAAATTGCATAAACATGCCTAGATGCAGCAAAGATTTTGTGAAAATACAATATTTTTGAACTAACTAACCTTGAGGCCTTATTTGGAAATGAAATGTAAGGATGACCCCACACCATGTCGAGAAAGACAAACCAATAAAGTTTAGTCAAGGAAGGAAATGAAGCACAGGCTTTGGAAAGGAGATAGGATGGCACTTGGGGTGATAGGAAGTGGTGAGATCAGGGATAACAGGGGCCTTGCCACTTTGGAATGTGTGAAAAACAAGGTGTTTGTCTAAAACAAACCATTTCAGAATCCAAGTAATGTACTGTCTACATGACTCACAATGTGTAAATATCTATGAATCCTTGTAGAGTTAGAGTGCTATCTTGGAATCCTTTCTAGGGTAGACTCTCCTAACACTGGATCAACAAACAATAATTGACCTGTACCTTGAGGTTCCTGAGATTACTTTGTAAAATAATCCAATAGCAGCAATTCTTCAATTGCAAGTACCACCAATTGTATTTGCATGCAGGGTGTTAATGCAAACAGAATGAAACCATTCTCAGAAAGAAAAGGAATGCCTGACCACTGTCTTTGCCTGTGAGCATTTTAATCAATACTTGTTTGGGAGAGATGAAGTGACAGGGGAGTCTGAACACAAGCCACTTCAAAGGATCACCAAATTACTTTCATCTGTTCTAAAGTGTTGCAAAGATGTTATTTCACTTGCACAGATGCCTGGAAACATGCTTCAATCCTGATGACATCACAGACATTGTGATAAGTGAATATGACCCCCAATTCATAAGTGAAGAATTCAGCCCCTTGATAAAGGATTAGGAAATTCAACACCAGACGTCTTCTCCACATTATCTCCAGTAAATTGAAAAAGTTGAGGCAGCACTGAAAATCATGAAAGGGATTTTTTAAAAAATTAAATGAATCTAGCTGAGACAATGCTTGAGTGGAAAAATACACCTTGTGAAGGCATTGAAAATAGTTCAGTCCAAAGACTAAAATCATGGCACAGCCAACAGCATTTCCACCAGCAAAAGAAGCTACCATAATTAGAAGATGCAATAGGGTTGATGACAAAATCAAAGGGAAATGAAAGAAAGTCAAATATTTCTTCGATAAAACTAACTCATCATTACGAGTGCTAAACACCAGAGAGCCAGTGTGCAAATGAACTGTACTCTCAACAAGAATCATCATACAAAGTAACTTGGGACCTGTGTGGAGCAGTTGTCACCTTTATGATAAACGTGTTTATGAAACTAGGAAAGCTGTACTTCCACCTCAAGTGGCTGATCAGGAATGTGGGCTCTCACCATCTGCGTAGAGCACAAAACAACCATCTATCCCAGAGATCCACTGTTTCCCAGCAACAGAAATAGATCAGTAAATGTTACCACAGCAATTTGCCAAGGAAATAAAACTCTCCAGAGAAGGAACATCACTTTACAAATAAGTAGATACTAGATGAATAGCCAATGAAAACATGCACGTGTACTGTTAGGAAACTAATACAATTTAAAGACTATGAGGCAATGCATGCACAGAGATTGACGCAAGTGAAATTGACTAAAGTTTACACACCATTTTGCGAATGAATGATAATTTTTTGTAATCATGTTTTTTGGGTAATTTGCATCACTTATAACTGTAAATGATAGCACATAGAAATTTATTTTTTCAAAATTATGAAAAGAGGAATGTTTGGAGAAACGCCAATCTGCTACATGTACTGGCTGCCTCACCATTGTCATGCGAACTCTACCTCTTCTGTAGGTACCTTTGTATCTATGACAATCATTAAAGATATATCATTTGAAATAAGGAAACATTATTTAAAATAGTGCACTAGCTGATTTTATTTGGACATTTTTTCTCCTGTCTTGTTTCTCAGTTCATGCACATTAACTCTCAAAGGGATTAAATAAAAAAGCATTTTTATGATATGTGCTGCAATAAATTGAATAATACTCACGCCATCAATTTATCAGAACACAGAACATCTTGTCTACCAAGAAACACTGTGATAAAAGGAGTAAATGATATAACATATACGTTTAATTTAAATGGTATTGTGATATTGACTGATACTTCTTCTTTTCCAAAAGTGGAAATTTGGTTACTAAATTAAGACCATAACACACACTGAAAAATATCAAATGTTTCCAAAATTCAAATAGTTATAACATTTTCCTGTTCATATTTTGCATTGCATTTTAATTGTGAACTGACCTGAACAGAAGATGTTTTTCAAGCTGAAAATCATGCAGTCAAGCACACAGAACATGTTTTTTGTAAGTAGGACAATCAACAATATTCCAAGTCATCATTAATCAGAAAGCCACAGCTGCTGATTTAGAACAACATAGCCTTTTAACCTCCAGATTTCTAGATGTTTGATTTGTAATTCCCCGAGAACAATCCTTGCTAAATTATGTTAGTCACTTCGTACAGTTACAGCGCAAATCAGCTGGTGAAACAAAGCACCTGTTTAGCATCACTGGTAACATAATAATCAAACTCAAATTCATAGCTGCATGTTCTCTTCATTTTACTCCTCAAAATAATTGATAAACATGGAATTTTCACCATCACCTGCGTGATAAACTGATACAACAAATGAATTATAATAATACCTGCTAGGTTTTTGTTCCATTAAAATATACAGTGCGAAAGTAGGCTGTGTTCTACACTAGGGAGTTGACTCATTCCACAAGACAGTGAAGATGAAAATGTACCCCAAATTATTTTATACTCAATTCAACTAAACCTCCAAAACAATGCCACTAAAAATATAATGAAAATATTTAATGAAAATCGATCTGTATTTCAACAGCATCGAATTAGGTTGGGCTGAATTAGTGAAATTATGTCATCTTTACAGTGAAATAGCTTCCGCAAGAACATACCGTGTAGTAAGAAATTTCTCAAAGTTAATTTTCAAAGAATGGGCCTTTTGATTTCACAAATCTGATTTGCTTATTTGCCCATCCATACTTCAAAATAATAATCCTGCCTCTTCTCCACACAGTATCTAGTTGTATCCTGGCATCAGCCACTAGTCCTTGTACCTATCCCACTTCTTGATCATTTTATGTGCAAAGGAACACAAGAATCACTATCTAATGCCTGTCCTAAATTGTAAATGAATGTGCAACAAGGCCACAATAATCACTGTTAAATTCAATCTGATTGTAAAAAAAATGCTGACCACAATGGCAGCAATATAGAATTGAGATACATTGTGCTATTACCACCACAACCTCCCCCCACCCTACACAAACAAGCTTGGGAGAGCTAGATACTAGGGTGGATCCTGGCTCCAGGTCAGAAAAGGTTTCATGAGGAACTATTTCTTCTTCCAAAAAAACACAAGCAAATATGGATTTAAATCACCATGACAGGTAGGCCGAAGTAGATCAAAACAGTTTTTTTTAAGAGAAGGTTATTCTGAAACTATTTATTGCATCAAATCTTGAATCATGGCAGAAGCTGAGTTGGTTTCATCTGTATCTGACTCCCTTTTCTCCATGATCCTTAATTGACAAGATGTGTAATCAGCACAAGGTAATATTTGTAATTTTATATTTGGTCTTATAGATATTGGCCTTGACATTTACATTTGAACAATCTGATTATTTATACTTCAGATCGCTATCACACCTTTGAACAAATCAGAAAACATTACTACTGTACCAACTAATAAGCTACGATGTTGTAGCCATTACGGAGACTTGGATAACACAGGGGCAAGATGTTCCGGGGTTTAGATGTTTCAAAAGAAATAGGGAGGGTGGTAAAAGATGTGGGTGGGAGGGGGTGGCATTGCTAATCAGGGATAGTATCACAGCTGCAGAAAGCGAGGTCATCAGGGAGGGTTTGTCGACTGAGTCAGTATGGGTGGAAGTCAGAAACAGGAAAGGAGCAGTCACTTTATTTGGCATTTTCTATAGACCCCCTCAATAGCAACAGAGACACTGAGGAATAGATTGGGAGGCAGATTTTGGAAAGGTGCGGTTGTTGTCATGGGTGACTTCACCTTCCCTAATATATACTGGAACCTCCTCAGTTTGGATGGAGCAGATTTTGTCAGGTGTGTCCAGGAAGGATTTCTGACTCAATATGTAGATTGGTCGACTAGAGGGGAGGCCATATTGGATTTGGTGCTTGGCAACAAACCAGGCCAGGTGTCAGATTTCTCAGTGGGGGAGCATTTCAGTGATAGTGATCACAACTCCTGACCTTTAGTATAGTCATGGAGAGGGATAGGAGCAGACGATATGGGAAAGTATTTAATTGGGGGACGGGGAATTACAATGCTATTAGGCAGGAACTGTGGAGGATAAATTGGGAACAGATGTTCTCAGGGAAATGCATGACAGAAATATCGAGGTTGTTTAGGGAGCACTTGCTATGAGTGCTGGATAGGTTTGTCCCACTGTGGCAAGGAAGGGATGGTAAGGTGAAGGAACCTTGGATGACAAGACATGTGGAACATCTGGTCAAGAGGAAAAAGGAAGCTTACTTAAGATTGAGGAAGCAAGGATCGGACAAGGCTCTAGAGGGTTATAAGGTAGCCAGGAAGGAACCAAAGAATGGGCTTAGGAGAGCTAGAAGGAGGTATGAAAAAGCCTTGATGGGTAGGATTAAGGAAAACCCCAAGGCCTCTATACTTATGTGAGGAACAAGAGGATGGCCAGAGTGAGGGTAGGGCCGATCAGGGGTAGTGTAGTGAACTTGTACCTGGAGTCAGAAGAGGTAGGGGAGGACCTTAATGAATACTTTGCTTCAGTATTCACCAGTGAGAGGGACCTTGTTGTTTGTGCGTGAAACAGGCTGATATGCTCGAACAGGTTGATGTTAGGAAGGAGGATGTGCTAGAAATTTTGAAAAACATGAGGATAGAGGATAGATAGTCCCTGGGCCAAATGAGATATACCCAAGGTTACTATGGGAAGCGAGGGAAGAGATTGCTGCGCCTTTGGCAATGATCTTTGCATCCTCACTGTCCACTGCAGTAGTACCAAATGATTGTAGGGTGGCAAATGTTATTCCCTTGTTCAAGAAAGGGAATAGGGATAACCCTGGGAATTACAGACCAGTCAGTCTGCATCTGCAGACCAGCATCTGCAGTTCCTACTATCTCTGAAACAGTCTTACTTCTGTGGTGGGCAAATTATTGGAGAGGATTCTGAGAGACAGTATTAATGATTATTTGGAAAAGCATAGTTTGATTACAGATAGTCAGCATGGCTTTGTGAGGGCAGGTCATGGCTCACAAGCATTATTGAATTCTTTGAGAATGTGACAAAACACATTGATGAAGGTAGAGCAGTGGATGTGGTGCATATGGATTTTAGAAAGGCATTTGATAAGATTCACCATGGTAGGCTCATTCAGAAAGTAAGGAGGCACGGGATTCAAGGAAATTTGGCTGTCTGGATACAGAACTGGCTGTCCAATAGAAGACAGAGGGTGGCAGTAGATGGAAAGTATGCAGCCTGGAGCTCAGTGACCAGTGGTGGTCCACAAGGATCTGTTCTGGGACCTCTGCTCTTTGTGATTTTTATAAATTACTTGGATGAGGAAGTGGAAAGGTGGATAAGTAAGTTTGCTGATGACTCAAAGGTTGGTGGAGTTGTGGATAGTGTGGAGGGCTGTTGTGGGTTGCAATGGGACATTGACAGGGTGCAAAGCTGGGCAAGGAAGTGGCAGATGTAATTCAACCAGGAAAAGTGTGAAGTGATTCATTTTAGAAGGCCGAATTTGAATGCAGAATACAGGGTAGGATTTTTGGCAGTGTGGAGGAATAGAGGGATCTTGGGGTCCATGTCTATAGATCCCTCAAAGTTGTCACCCAAGTTGATAGGGTTGTTAAGAAGGCGTATGGTGTGTTGGCTTTCATTGGCAGGGGAATTGAGTTTAAGAGCCACAAGGTTATGCTGCAGCTCTATAAAACCCTGGTTAGACCACACTTGGAATATTGTGTTCAGGTCTGGTTGCCTCATTATGGGAAGGATGTGGAAGCTTTACAGAGGGTGCAGAGGAGATTTACCAGGATGCTACCTGGAATGGAGGGCAGGTCTTATGAAGAAAGATTGAGGGAGCTAGGGCTTTTCTCATTGGAGTGAAGAAGGATGAGAGGTGACTTGATAGAGATGTACAAGATGATGAGAGGCATAAATAGAATGGATAGCCAGAGGCTTTTTCCCAGTGTGGAAATGGCTTTCAGAGGGGGCATAATTTCAAGGTGATTGGAGGAAGGTATAGGGGAGATGTCAGAGATAGGTTCTTTACACGGAGAGTGGTGGGTGCGTGGAATGCACTGCCAGCGGTGGTAGTAGAGTCAGGTACATTAGGGACATCTAAGCAACTCTTGGATAGGCACATGGATGATAGTAAAATGAAGGGTATGCAGGTTAGTTTGATCCTAGACTTGGGTAATAGGTCGGCACAATTCTCGTGGGCTGAAGAGCCTGTACTGTGCTGTACTGTTCTATATGTTCTCTGTTTTCTATGTTTAAGTGTGGTCAGTGGAAAACAAAGTTTGCAAAATGCACTCTAAATATTTTCTTTTAATAATTTAATTATTCATTCTTGAAATTAGACACTCCACCAGAATATTATTACATGCTTTGCTTCCTTAAAATACAATATATTCAGCAATTACTCAGCCAGTTAAAGAAGTGCCATTGTGGCACATATTGCATTGATATAACACATTTAAAATAGCACAGTGTCAACAGGAATCAATCCTTTAGACAATAGATTGCATTACTCTGAAAATACCAAATTTGTTCAGTTCTCTTAAATTCAAGACAAAGAAGCACTTCCTGAGACCATGCAGTCACTAACCTGCAAACAGCAGAATAGTTGGCATCTATGAGATCATTCTTAACATAAATCACTTATCAAAGAATTTAAACATAATTAATCCAAAGCTTTTTCTGTTTTTGAAAGTCTCCATACCATAATTTATTCCATTCCTAAAACCCAATAATTATATAAATTACAATATCAATGCAGAAGATTACCAAATACCCAACCAGCCTGAAACAATTAAACCTAAACACAACTTTTCAATAACTTCCACAACTTCAGGTGTGTCTTTACACCCAAAACGATTTGAACCTCAAGATGTATCCTATAACATTTGACAAGTATTTTTCCAAATTTATTTGTGAAAGAAGAGGTACAACAAAGAAGAAAACTAAAAAGGACCTTGGATTGACAGATAGGCTAGAGAATGTGTAGAAAGCTGATGGAAGCAAGTTAATACAGAGAAGTATGTGACAAGATGAAACAAAATGAGTGTTTCAAAGGAAATTCAACAAAGGAAATTCAATGAAGATGATATAAAAATACAACATGGTGCGCAAAATTCTTAGAAAGCCAGCATAAAGTGAGGCAATGTAATTAAAAAGGTATTAGCTTTTTAGATTTTATGAGTTAGGACTTAAAAGTACAAAAGCAAATAATCTGTTCTGTTTATACAGCAATGCGTACTTGATAAAGTACTTTTGATAGTGTAGTTAATTTTATTGTAGAAGGGATGTTGAAGCGATAGAAGTCACGATCATAAATTCATTGGGACAGTACAAGGACAAATAAAGTATACAAAAAAAGCTGTTCCACTTATGTAAAGAAGGCTAACATAAAATATTATGGAATGTTTGATTTTAATTAAGAGTTCAATAATGAAAAGAGAGGAAGATCCATTTTTACCCCTTGTTTGACAGATCTTCAGTATAAAATTGTCAATAGTAGTAAAAAGTAACTTTAGAGTAAAAAGAGAAATTGGGAATTATTTGAACAATTTGAACAAATCATTTGGTAGATATTGCATTTTCACGTATTTCTGGCTTGTGGAAGTCCCAACACCAACTCCGGCAGATCCCATTTTTGTGGCAGAAGGGAGTGGGATGTGAGTCACACATGTTGGAAATCTGAATTTGCTGGTCATTGGAAATTAGTGCTGAGTTCAAGGGCCTTAACCCACAGCGTGTTTATAACATTTTGGAGGAGACATAACCACTCATGAAAGACAATCTGAGGGGAGTTAACCTGACCTTATTTAAATCCCAGTTCCTTAAAAACATAAAAAAGCATTCAGTTTGAGTTAAAAAAAACACCTGCTTCTGAGTTACATTGATTGAATGGACGTCCATATTAGCTCAGTGCACAAAACCACACTTCTGTTCCTGCAATTGCATAGGCTTCATTGTTTATTCAACTTCATTGTTGACATTTCTCAAAGGTTGTTATTATTACACCTGAGCCTATTATGAATGTTTGACTAGGTTTCCAAAATTTCAAAACCACTTAGCAAAAGGCTGAGTTCACATTTGGATTGATGCCTTTAAGCAATTATTAAAGGATTGGCTGACTTTGATGTGACTAATAAATCTAAGTTTGTTTTTGCATTAGACAGACCACTTGAGGAACTTTACATTTTAAAATTTGTCTCATGATGATTTTGTTGCTAGCATGTGTGTATGAGTGAGATCTTGCTCACTTTGTGAGAAGTATTCTTTTTTCACCATTGCCATATTGCTCTGGTGGCCTGCCCATAGAGGATACTGGACGAGTGGCTATCGAGAGGGCAAGGGGCTGCAAAGGGACATTGAGAAGGCATGGGAATTATGAGTAGCATTGAGATGCGTGAAGGCGTATGGGTGAGGTGTGATCATTTGAGGCTTAACGAACTTTAATAGAAGCGGGCCAAAGTCTCAAAGGACTGTTTAGGGGATTAATGAGCCTCCTCTGCTCCCACCTACCTGTGGAGGTGGTGGGCCCAACTCTATCCTACTCCTGTTCTCCAAAATGAAAATATGGTGATTAGGTCCTTTTTAAAGGAGATGGGGCTGCTGAGTTAAAGAGTTTCCTTGTTTAAACTTCCCATTTCTTCTATGAAGATCCAACCCTCAGGCATTTACTCTAATAGGTGAAGAATCTCAAAGTATTATTTTTACAGGAAAATTCTAAAGTTTTGAAACTCCGTACAATTTCAAACATAGATATTATCTAATTGTTGATCTTATTAGACATTGGCATTGCTTAACTGGCTACAATATCATTACAAATTTTAACAACAGTACACATTAAAAGTTCCCATTCCTAAAATGTTGAATTGAGTGTAACTATGTGCCATGCCAGAACAGATAGAGCACTCTTTGAGTGCTCTCTACCAAATATCATGCAATCCAAACCCATATCTCATACATACACCTACAAATAAACCCAACCCCAATTAAAAAGGGATTCTATCATTTTAGAGTTCACTTTACAACCAAATAATAATGTAAGTTTCTGCTGAGTGAGGTTGGTCAATAGGATTGGTAAAACAAAACCAATCCAGACACACCTACAAAAATAAACAATAATTTCACGACTCTGGTGACTGAACTAAATAAAGTAACAATCAAGTCCTGCCATTTTGCTTTAAAAATTACAAAAATTAAGCATATGCAAAGACTAATCCATTGGGCAGCAACTTCTGGAATTTTAAAAGTGGTGTGCATGAGATAGATCTTAGAATTTTAAAATTTAAATAAGTTGAAAATGTGAAACACTTGTTTGTGTAAAAATTTTCAAAAATTCCAATACGGTTACTTCACTCTAGCCTTCTCTATATTTGTATTAATTAATTAATTTAGGAATCTGGAAATCAAATATGTCCTGAGAAAATAAGTTCAACTAAGTAGAACATTAGAGTTTTGCAGCAGTGGCCCAGTTACAAATACAATTGCAACAAATACTTAATTGCTGTATTTTGAACTACTTCAGTTTTTGGCTTAGCTAATCACGGTCATTTAATTTTTCCAATGAACATTGCCTCAAACTTCCCTGACAATCTCGCTACCAAGATATTAGCAAATCTCACAAGCATCAGCAGATTTTTTTTAAATTAAATGTCCTTTTTTTAAGGGGGAGTTGGAAAATTAGGCATTCCACAAATAAGGATGTTTCAATGGTGCTCATCAGCTTAAGTCATAAGATAAGAGCCATGGTGTTGGACATAGTAAATTGGCATGGATAAAGAATTGGCTAATGGGCAGGAAACAGCAAGTAGGGATATTAGGTTGTTTTCAGGTTGGCGATCTGTAACCATTGAGGTTCCAAAGGGATCAGTGTTGGGACTGCAACTCTTTCTAATGCCTACAATGTATATTAATGACTTCGTGGGAAGAAATGAATATCTGTAGTGAAATTTGCAGATTACACAAAAATACTTGGAAAGACAAGTTGCAAGGGGTGTACAGTTTACAGGGAGATACTGATAGGTTAAGTTAGCAAATGGATTATAAAATAGGAAATTGTAAAGTTGTCCATTTTGGAAGGGAGTACAAAACAACATTTAAATAAGGTGCAGAAAGCTACAACACAAAGGGACTTGTGCATGAAACACAAAAACTAGCATACAGGTGCAGCTAGTAATCAGGAAGGCTAATAGAATGTTGGCCCTTATTTCAAGGGAGTTGGAGTATCAGAGTAGGAAAGTCTTACTGTAACTGTACAAGGTGCTGGTGAGACCATACCTAGAGTACTATGCGCAGTTAAGAAAAGACATTATTTCATTGAAGGCAATTCAGAGAAGGTTCAGGGGGATGATTGCTGGCATACAGAAATTGTCTTATGAGCAAAAGCTGAACAAGTTGGAACTGTACTCATTGGCATTTAGTAGAGTGAAAGGTGATCTCATTGAATTACAGATTTTTAAGGGCTTGACAGGGTAAATGCAGAGAGGATGTTTCCCCTCTTGGGAGAATCTCAGACCAGAGGGCATAGTCTCAGAATAAAAGAGGCACCAATTTAAGACTGAGATGAGGAGGAATTTCCTATCTCAGAGGACTGTGAGTCTTTGGAAGTCCTTTCCACAGACAGATGTGGGGGCAGAGTCCTTGTGCACATTTAAAGCTGAAATAGATTCTTGATCAGAGTTACAGAGAAAGGGGAGGAAAGTGAATGCGAGGAATGTAGGATAGCCATGATCCTACTGAATTGTGGAGCAGGCTCGAGCAGCCAAACAGCCTGCTCCGGTTCCTATTTCTTATGGTCTTATATATCAAAACTAAACATTCCCCAATGCACCTTGTCAAGATTGCAGTTCTAAGCAATAGCGCTGCCAAAAATGCTGCCAACAATGGATTGTCCTCCTTGTTCCCCAGCTATGTGGAGGTTCTTCCTCAGTAAGCATGAAGAACTTGAGATCTTTGCTCTTTACTTTTGATTGTGTACCACTGATGAAATTCTACCCACTGTTCCTAATTGAGGTTCAGGTTGGTGAATTGCACCCTGATATCTTCAATATGGCCTCCTCCTCCCTCTTCCAATAGCTTGTACTGCCTTGTCTTGCCTCTGCCCATTCTCACTATCATGCTGTGTACAAGAGGACTACAGGTTAGTTCACCTATTTCTGGGAGCAAGTGGTTTGTGCAGTATCCTTGAAGTCAAAAACTTTTTTTCAGCACTTACTACATCAGACCCTGCAGTCTTCAGTAACTTTAAACAACTCTGGAAATCACCAAACATTTCTCATATCAGACAGCAACCAATGAAAATCAACAGGCACCATACAAGACCATTTTGAAGGCAAAGAACACTCATGATGTTGAAATTAAGGAGCCAAATTTCACAACCAATAACATGAATTATATTTTTCCTCACCTGCTGAACACCAACAATGAAAGCTTACAATGGAAAAGAATTCAATTTCCTAGCACTGATATCCTGATCTTTACTTTGATAAGCAGTATTGTCTGAGAATAATTCATGAAAAAAATTTCCAAAATGTGCAGTTTCTGGCAACTGCTTTCATGTTACCACTATCCACTTCCAAAATGTCAAAATTTCTTGCATATCTTTTAAAAATGTGAGGTGCATGCTTTTTGAACTGTAAACAATATGTTGTGTCAATTATTTTCACTCATTTAAGGTGTGCTGAAATTTTGTAGAAATTACTTAAGTATATGTTATAAGTCATCATTTTAAGTAGCACTCCTGAAAGCACGCTCAACATTATCCCAACAAGCAGGCTTAGGTCTGCTATTAAGTTATTCATCTATGCCATAAAATGACATGAAATGCTATACTTTCAACAAGCTTTATTATAGCAAGGCAAGAAATTATTATCATAGCAAGGCGAGAAATCAATCAGAACTTTGAAAAGCCTTTTAAATAATTGAGTACAATACTTGATTACATAATTGATTATCCGTTGTATGTTAACTATTTATATCTGTCTTAGCAATCATTTAGCACAATTTATATCCTATTACACCAAGAACACTATCACCTTAGAAAATGTTAGTGCATATCAATGTATTCCTCATGTCGTATGTGAGCATAAACATGTAACAGTGATGAAAGAGCTCTAAAAGCATGTTTTTTTAAATAGAATCCATATCCTACATATATTTATTTGTTGTGCTGGTACAGTAATGGTCAAATTTATAAATCAGCTTAGCTGTATAATTAGTAGCTTTAGAAATGATACTTCTATTGTCAATATCTCCAACAGGATAAATTCTACCTTCCTTATTCTTTAACAAGCCTCTTAAAAGGGTCACTGCTTGAAAATACATTGTAATTTATCAACTTGTTTGTCACCAAGTGACCATCATGAGCCTACACTGCAATGACCTACACCCGACTGGGACTACTTTTTGTGATAGTGACATAAAAGACAGCTGAGATAAACAGAAAAATGTTGAAGACAAATAAATAGATTCCAATATCACAGCCTCTTTTAAAGAAACATTCACAGGCATATTAACTCTTTATTACTCATGTAAGCCCTTCAGCACACTTGCAAAAATTACAACAGTCCTCTCTAAATGAAAATGGTAGAGAAGATTGGTGCAGGGACTCCCAACATGTGCCACATCATTTGAGAGGGTGGCATATTGTAAAGTTAGGCAGCCATCTCTAGAATTATAGTTAATATTATTTAATTGCATATAACTTCAGAGGATGGCAAATTATACAAGTAAACATTTATTCTTCTAGAAATCTACTATTTTTAAAAATATTCCCTGGAAAACAATCAAACTATCTTAATTATCTTAAAAAGAAACAATTCTCTATAAAGCTATTGGGTCTAAAATATTCAACATTGTAATCCCAAACTACAGAAAGATAGCCGCACAATCTGAAATTTCCCTGCCTAAATTCTCATAAATATGGTATCAATGCATATTATTACCTTTTCTGTTAAATTCTGAACTAACTGTAGTAAGGAATGCACTTCTGAGAATGTACTAGTCAGGTTGGCATGCAATCATTTAATCATATGGTGAATTATTGCATATGAGTTATCTTTCAAATCTTCAGAACGGTCTCAATTTTATTAAAAACTATAATCTAGTGAATCACACTGATAAAGGGTGAAAATTTGTATGGAAGAAAGAATGTGTCTTATGAGAAAATTTGACATTATTCGGTACACTTTAGTTATTACTGCCTTGCTAAAACATTTGCAAGTAAAAATAACTGATTTCAATTACAAAATTCACATAATTTTACAAAATGTGCGATCTCTGTGATTTACTGACATTTTTGTCAATCAATGTACTTTAAATCACATTAAAGTAGTAATAAAGAAGACAAATCTAATTCACTTTAACAAATCATGATGTGTACAGAGCCCCTGACCTTTAAGATCTAAATAGCCTTTAGCTTGCAATAAAGTTATCAATCATGCAGCAATGGTTTTTCACAGTTGTCCTTCTGCATATATTTCAAGCCTCATTAGCCATTTACTCATGCATTGTCCCACGTATTGTCAAATATAAATCCTTCAGAAATGATAAAGGTGAAAAGCTATCAGAGTTCTATAGCTGATATAAAAAAATGGAGTCTCCATTTGCATCTAAGCCTGCAAAACCTAAATGGCCAATAGGTATGTATCCATTTAGACCATACCACCAAACATATGCAAATAAGTATTAAGATACATTATGGCAGCTAATTCTCTAAGCACCCATGTAGCTTTAGCTCAAAGCTTTGCAATGGAGTAAAATGAATCCTTCTGAACTACTGAGGAGGTATATTGGAAAGACCTAAGGTCTTAGAACAAACAATCAGAAGTGAAAAGCAATGATATAAATTGACATAAAAAGGTCCCTTTACATATTGTGAAGTTTTTAGATGCAGTGACCTCTAATTTAGGGTAAATATTGATAAGTTCCAACAACATGCTGCAGTTCTATGTATGACAAAGCAAAAAAAAGGACATACAAATTTTGGAGATTGTCACACACTATTCTTTAAGTGAGGCATCTAGCATGCAGTGAAATGCTGAAAGGAAAACGACTAAGCTCTGAGTAAATATTAAGAAAGTCAATTTTAAATTAACTTATTTGTTGTATAATCAGCATGGAACCAATTGTTTGTCTTAATCCGTTTTGCCTGGGTCCTCTTGACTACTACAATGGAACCGAAGAAGAGTAAAAGTGTGTTGTATTACTGTGGTGACTGTGCTGATCAATCACCCATTAATTTACCAAGATTTTGCTCTCAGACAACTAAACAATGCTCCCGCTGTGAATGTGCTTCAGAATGGAAACTGTGGCTCCGCATTTCCTGGTTCCAAAGTAAAGTTTCTCTTCTTCCTTTTGTTAAAGTTCATTATGACACTATACATTTTAAAATGAATTGTGGAAGTACCACTATAGCAAAAAGTGTTACAGGAATTAAAATCTTGAGCTATTATTTGAATATTATTCGGGTCCTCTTTGTAGTACTGGAATTTAAAAGCTGGGTGATGACTTACTAAAACGGGGCTTTCAAATTATCACTGGCCAAGTAGATTTGTTTTTAGCTGATTGACAATCTCAAGAAGTGATTTAAGATATTCGGTTATGGAGGACAATCTTACAGCCAAAAATGTCAAATATATATGAAAAATGTAGTTTCCTCTTTTATAATCAGCACTTGCTATCTTCTTCAGTTGTGGTATTGAATTATGTGATCACAATTGCATTGCGATGGAAATGAAAATGCCTTCTTTAATGTAAGGCAGTTATTGTCTTTGAACAATCGTTCTTTAATTGTGTTCCACTGCTTAGTATCCGACGTGGCTTCATTTCTCAGAGCGGTTAATACAACCACGTTTGCACTTGTTGCCCAAGTTATTGGAAGAAAAACGGCCCTCACAGGCCCTCTTGAGGAAACCATTTCACACTGCCAGAGTTCGTAAGCATAAACTCATAGTGTCATACCTAGTTCAAAACGCACAAGGAGCATTGAGGTTTTAGAGACATTTTTGTACGTTTGATGCAGAATTGCTTTGAAAAAGCCTGTGAATATGCATCCTCAGAACGTTCTAGAGGTCCTGAAAGATCAATTCACAACAGAAGCAGCACAAATCAGATTCCTGCAGACAGGAATACATTCTAAACCGTGGCTAATTTTATAGACACGCCGAAATTTACTGAGCTCAGTGCTTTATTTTCCATTTTCATTACTGAAGCGAAAATATGTTCTGCGCATGAAATTACATGTTATGAACGTTCATACTGTCCCCTAGACCCCTGCGCTGAAATACTGAACCAACATACAGAAAATACGTTACAGTAACAGTCACTCTGCTCCCCGTTTAAATCATCACAAAATGCCAACATTCTACTTATTCAACTTCTGAGTTTGTTCTTTCATTCAACGCAGTTCCACTTAGTTATTAGACTCCATACAAAATGGTATAAAGTGGATGCAATTAGGATTAACGCATTCCACAGAAGAATGACAGGATTAATAGGTGCAGAAAGAGGCTCTTCGGCCCCTCGTGTCTGCACCGGCTCTTCAAACAAGCAACAGCACCTACCTCCAATCTGAAGCACAAACAGAAATTGCTGGAAAATCTCAGCAGGTCTGGCAGCATCTGTGGTGAGAAATCTGAGTTAATGTTTCAGATTCAGTGAGCCTGTTCTAAAGAAGGGTCATTGAACCCGAAATGTTAATTCTGAATTCTCTCCACAAATGCTGTCAGACCTGCTGAGATTTTCCAAAAAAAAACTGTTTTTGCTTCAGATTTCCAGCATCGGCAGTTTTTGGTTTTTTGCCTACTCCCAACCTCTTGCTTTTTCTCCCTACCCTTGCAAATTATTTATATCCAAACAATCACCCAATACCGTCTTGAATGCGTAAATTGAATTAAATTCCACACACATCCAGGCATATTTTTCTCAGTTCACATTTGCCTCTTTTGCAAATCACTTTAAAAAAGAGTCATAGAGATCTACAACACGGGGAAATGCCCTTTGACAGTCTGAGCCTGTCAAAATCACCCACCTAACTATTCTAATCCCATTTTCCAGCACTTGGCCCATAGCCTTGTATGCCTTGGCATCTAGATACTTCTTCAATGCTATGAGGGTTTCTGCCTCCGCCACCCTTACAAACAGTGAGTTCCAGATTCCCACCGCCCTCTGCGTGAAAATGTTTTTCCTCACATTAAATTCTCAAATCTACACCCGCAAGTTCTTGAATCTTTTACTAGCAGGAACAGCTTCTCCTTATCTATACTATCCAACCGCTCTTAGAGTGATAAAGCTCGGAAACAGACCATTCGGTCCAATCAGTCCATTCTGGCCATAATCCCAAACTAAATTAGTCCCACCTGTCTACGCTCTGCTTCTATCCCTCCAAGCATTTCGTATTCACGTATATGATTTCCAAAAGTTCTATCAGATCTTCTCTCAGCCCTTCTCTTCAAAAAGTTCCAACTTATTGAATTTTTCCTCATAACTGAAATCAAACGTTGGCAGGGATTTTTGGAATTGCTAGTCCAATTGTATTAATACCATACCATGGCTTCCCATCTCCTCCTTCCTTGTCATGTCTGAACCAAGTAAAATCATTCGGGAAGATGCGCTGAAGATAAGACATTTGCTGATTTCTTATTCTGAATTGATCGCTGTGTTGATGTGCTATATTTTGTTTGTGAGGAGTTTAAACTTTATACATTACTGATGAATCCTGAACGTAACTAAAATATTATTCTACAACGGTATTACAACTCAAACTGTCACTTAATAAAGCATGCACTTTATTGGTGTCACTGAGCTGGTGAAATCATGATTGGATTTTGTTTTTTAGACCTTAGTTTGATGCGAATATGACCTGGGTCAACTGATAATCTTCCATTCATTCCACTTCCTACCCACTTCGCGCCTTAGGTCATGCACTGAGAGTTCTCTCAATGTGGACTACCTGAGCTGCGCCGGAGCCTTCAACTGCTACAAAAGGAGCTGCGGTAGGTTCGGTTTGAAACGACCGTGAAGAGAGAGTGAGGACGTGCTATTGAGCATCTCCTGCCGTAGTGCGGGGCAGAACCGCGCCGCTTCTTCAACCCACCCACAGTGCAGCAAAAACTGCGGCCGCCCCCAACCCCCATCACATCGCTCTGGAATCTCCATGCGGAAGGTTTGTGGTTTAATGCGAACATGTCTAATTACATCCAATCTATAGTCTGTTAGGTCAGTTATGTTACTGACAAGTTAAAAAAAAACATGCTGAAAATACTCAACAGGTCTGGCATCATCTCTGCTCCATTTCTGTCTTCACTTCAGATTTCCAGCACCTGGAGTATTTTGATTTCGTTTCTACGTTACATTAGAAACGTCAACTGGTGAAGTCTAACTGAAATTACTGATACAAATAACGTACTTAACAATCACCGAAAATAATCCCACTATCAAGCAATTATAAGTGTGCAATTGCTCGTGTTAGATATTAAGAATTATTAATTAATCTCCCACACTGTCGAATTACAAGGGTGTGAGCTCCGCTTTATCTGCAATCCCACTTTCAGAACGTCGGAGCTCCGCGTGCAAACCAGTGTAGCTGTCCACCTTCCCCAAAAACCGGGCGAGTTTGTGTACCATTCGCGATGTCACAATTCACAGCGCAAGGGATTGATTAAAACAGAGATAGTAGGAACTGCAGATGCTGGAGAATCTGAGGTAACAAGGTGTAGAGCTGGATGAACAGAGCAGGCCAAGCAGCATCAGAGGAGTAGGAAGGCTGACGTTTCGGGCCTAGACCCTTCTTCAGAAATGACCCTTACCCTAACCCTAACCCTTCTGAAGAAGGGTCTAGGCCCGAAACGTCAGCTTTCCTGCTCCTCTGATGCTGCTTGGCCCGTTGTGTTCATCCAGCTCTATACCTTGTTATCTATGACTGATTAAAACAGTCAGGAGCGAAAAAAAACTGAAAGTACTGCCTCTACTGGAATCTCAAATCAACGCACGACCTTTTAAAAACGTAGACAGCGAACCTGGAGGTGATGAGTGTGGAAAGAAGGTGCTATGGGTTCCCCACAAGGGAATTCGAGAACAGCAGACCTGAACCACTGCACTGTCTGACGTTACTTTCAAAATCACACCCACTGTCCTTTCGGTGCTCCGCAATAACCAGGAGTAGTTTGTTTTAGCTCAGGTACTGCGCCAGTGACGTCGCGCAAGATGTGGGATTTGTCTCTTTTCGCGCACTCCCACTGAGAAAATTTAATTCAGAATTCAGAACGGATTACTGGGAGATGAAGGGCACCTATTACACTCCTTGTTTATTTCATTGTTATAATTAACCGTTACCTTGTTGGATACAATTCACTAACAGATTTTTTTTTAAATAAAGCTACTGTCGTGACAAGGATTTCTTTCCCCAGAGTAGCTTGTTCGTCATTCCAAAACTGGTCGCCCATCATGTCGCTAACTGGTCCCTTTTCCAGGAGGAGGATACTCACACCTCTAATACTGAGGGCTTTCACTTCCAGCAAGTGATGGTTCGCGGGAAACCGTGGGGGCATCCTGCTGAGGATGAGGCAATCAGTTCTCTGTAACTGGTATGAATCAGAATGGATCTTTTCAATAAATGAACAGTTGGTTAAACATTTGGTAAAAGCGCCGGAAGACAAGACAGTCGATTTGCAATACACCAGAAGAAACTACATTTCTTCTTTCTCTTTACAGTTGCCATGGTTTTTAGAATTTGTAGAATGTGTAAAATCGAATATTACTTACGCGCTGTAGCTATATTTTCAACCTGATTATAGAGTACAAATGCTATTAAAATGAAAGACATCTTGAAGTGAAGCAAGTGCCGCGTTCTTGTTCAACGCTGAATGATGAACACTTTAGTCAATGAAGACGGCTTTCCTCCAAAGGTTATGAATGTATCGGTTCTCTATGTCAGCCCAATGTTGTCACACAGACAGCTCCAGTGTGAAGTCCTCTCTATGTCCAGTACCAACACTGCCCGACTTCACTAAAGTTGTGCCCTTCAGGTCAGCTCTGGTAAACCAGCACAAATTTCACAAATCACTGGATGTTATTAACAAATCTCAGGTCATGAATAATGTATCCAATACAATTCAGATTGACTACACTCCGGTCATTTCTACTCTGTATTCAGTGTCCCATGTTTTTATACCACTCCCGTGAACTCGCCTCGGAAATGTTACACCCTAGTGACGTCGACAGGAATCTTGGCAGACAAATTGCCTTCCAGAATCTGGACTGTGGTCCTGTCCACGGCCAGTTTGCTATTTCTCTCTGTATTAATTAATTTCAAATTAGTCAGCCAGCTTGGAAACGTTACAAACTGCGGAAATCGCTTAGCTATTCTGAAGAACGGCATTGCTAGGCAATTTCTCAATTCACAGAAAACTAACAGCGGCCATTATTATAGAAATATTTTATAGCTTTCTCGTTGAATAAGTCAAAATAGAACCGTTTCAGAAGTGGCGGGGGGTGGGGGGGACACCAACGGCATTATTATGATTTACCACCTCTACCCACCACTCCGGCTCCCCCTCCGCCCCCC